>NC_058097.1:93613333-94219166 GCF_020171115.1 Neogale vison
TTTTTTTTGCTAGAGATAGAGAGAGAGAGTACACACAAGCAGGCAGAGAGGCAGGCAGAGTCAGTGAGAGAAGCAGGCTCCCTGCCGAGCAAGGAGCCCAATGCAGGACTCGATCCCAGGACCCTGGGATCATAACCTGAGCTGAAGGCAGTGAGTCACCCAGGCATCCCTCGGGTAGTTTTTAAAGTAATGAATATAATACAAGAGAAATTGTAAGCTAAAGAAATCATAGAAACTGTCTTCTATGGCTGTTTTTTACACTGACTCTGAATAAACCCCAAAAGTGTCATATTGCATTCTGCAGCTATTTTATGGTGAGCAAACAAACGCAGCCCAGTCCCTGCCTTCACAGAGCTTGTTGTCGAATACGGAAGACAGGCATTGATCATTAGTCACTATGCAAATGAATGCTAAATTGCTTTTCCCTCAGGTTCCTAGCTTTCTGTCCATTTTTCTCATGTTCTCAGCCCAATTACTTAGGGTTGTGACCCCAGACTTGTTCCATACCTCTGGTTCCTTTGGTCTTTGCCTCCAGCCTTCATCATGGTATTTGGACCCCTGCTATATTACACAGCCTCTGGCTGACCTTCCACCTCTGGTCCCTAAGACTTTCTAAATTCTTGGGAAGAAACTACGACCTCCAGCTCAGGCCCTGGTGGAGACCAATTCCTACTTGAAGCCACTGGGCTCCTGGTGGCAGAAAGGAAGAAGCAGGGACAGCTCTGTCCCGTTCTGATGCAGGAGTGACTTCACTGCTAGCAACTAAAGATGAGCTGAGTTTCCAGCATTTATAACTCAGCAGAATAGCTTCTGCAGTGTCCTTTTCCAGCTGGTCCTGTCTGGTGGTTTGGGGCAGTCCTCCTGGAAGCCTGGTCTTATGGCTGTTTCTCCAGCCTCTTCCTCAATCCTGTGGATTACCTAAAATCTCAAATTAATCCCTCTTCTGCTTAAAATGGAGCCTGCCATTTACAACTAGGAACACAGAACCATATGCATGGTGGGGCCTGTTGGTAAGGCAGAATCACAGAATGTCAGAGTTGGAAGGAAGCCTCAGACATTAGACTAACTGTCCCACACCCAACCAGCATTCCTAGTCCATTCTAACTCCTACAATTCAGAGGAATTTCTAAAACACTGAAATCATATTATATAACTCACTTGTTTTATATGCTGTTTAAAATCCTAGAATAAAATCCAAACTCCTTAACACAGCTATAAGACTTCATATGCCATAGGCCCTGCCTTACTTCTTTTGACTTTATTTCCTACCAGTTTTGCCACTGTGCCCTTGGGAGTTATCCTTCCTGACCCCTGGACATGTCAAACACAGACCTGCCTTATAGCCTTCGTCCCCGCTGTTCCTTCTACCAATAAGACTCATTCCCGAATCCTTGCATGGCTGACTCAAATATCGGCTCTTTGGAGTGAACTTTCCTAACCATACTATCTTAAGACATGCCGCTATGGCTTGCTAGTCAATCACTCTTTTATTTTCTTGCCATTTCTGTACTTACTGGTTTTCACCTGGGTATACTTGGTGTCTGTGAGAGTGGTGCCCTTGGCCATCTTGTTTACCCCTGCATTCCTGGTGCTGAGAATAGAGCCCGGCACATAGTAAGTGTCCAGATAACAATTATGGGATGTATGAATATGTGGTTCTGGAAATGGCTGTGGAGGGTTTGAGATATGAGTATAGATATGTAGGTATGCGTGCAGATATGGGGTGGAGTGTAGAGAAGTCACGAGAAAGGGAACCACTTTGGTGGGAGGACATCAGCACCACTGCACACGGTCACACGCGCACGAAGACGACGGAGCTGAAGAGGCACATTCACTTTGCAAAGAGCACAGTTTGTATATTAGCGGGACACTTTCTGCAAGATTAAAGTGTTTTTTTCTAACAAAATTAGTATGTTCTGGACGATCTTCTATCTGATGGAAGGAAAGTGTCTTTAGGAATACACACTTTTTTCTGATTTGTATAGATACATGATATGGACGTGCAGTGACCCTGACAGGAAAGGAGGTACGGAAGGCTAAGAGGTAGTTGGCACACTTGTGCCACAAGGGAGAGGCTGGTCTGGTGCAGCTGAGGGATGCCAGTCTTGAGAGCCAGGTGAAGGAGTCCTACCTTTGTGTGTTGGTAAGAGGAGCCATTGTAGATGTTGCTCCCAGTGGGTACAAGAATCCTGCTGCTTGAAAGAGTCCAGGAGGGGGGCGCCTGGGTGGCTCAGTGGGTTGGACCGCTGCCTTCGGCTCAGGTCATGATCTCAGGGTCCTGGGATCGAGCCCCGCATCGGGCTCTCTGCTCAGCGGGGAGCCTGCTTCCTCCCCTCTCTCTGCCTGCCTCTCTGCCTGCTTGTAATCTCTGTCACATAAATAAATAAAATTAAAAAAAAAAAAAGAAGAAAGAGTCCAGGAGGTTCTAAAGGAGCAAAAGGCCATTGGAGGTATCACCATAGCCAAAAACTTGTGCTTTTTTCCGTGGTCCTGCTGGGGAGGAAGGGATGGGAAATAACACGCAGTGCCTGACACACAGTTGACAATCAGGAAGTACTTGTAAAATGAATGTATGAGGCAAAAACTTATAGAAGTCATAGCACGGAAACTCCCTCCCCGGATCTGGTTGGCTACGGTTGACTGTGTCAGCGTAGTCATGGGGGCAGACAGGCAGAAGACAGTACAGAGTGCCCCTGGAAGAACTGTGACCGCCACCATCTCCTCAGTGAACACATGAGCCCAGAAGACGGAGTTCAATTTGCAATCAGTCTCCAAAACGTCTGGTAGGCGTATCTTTTCTTTATATCTCAAGGCTGTCCAGATGAAATCTCCTGAGGTGGGCAGAGCTCACAGAGAGAGAGCAAGCCAAGAATTACTGGTAAAAATGCCTCTGGGTAGAGTCAACTCCCTGTCTTCATTTGTCTGTTTCTTGGCAGTTTTTATGAACACAATTCATGTATTTTTATAACTGTTCTTCATTAAAATCATTGAGGGCTGAAAACAAGAGAGCAGCCTGCCGCTGACATTGTTGCTGAGGGAGCTCACTCCTTCATCTTGCCAGAAGGTCGGGGAGCAGGGACTGAGGCTTGGTTGGGCCAGTGGGGTGAGGGATTCAGGTTTCCCGCCTGAGTCTCTCTCCTTCTCTCCTCTACTCCCTCCTTCCTCTTCTCTGTCCTTTCCTTCCTCTCTCCTTCCTCCCCTCCTTCCTTTTATCTGTCCCTTTCCCTCTCCTTCATCCATTTCAAGGTCTTCCTTAATACCACCTATGTTACAGATATCACACCAATGCTGAAGACAAAGAAATTCATGAGAATTCATGAGAATTTCTTGTGTATCCTGGAGGAGGATACACGTTAGCCTTTCCACGCATTTTGAGGTATTTGGCTCAAACTCAGATTTAGCAGTAAAACTGCTAGTGTTGAATTTCAAGGCTGTTGGAGCTCAAACCTTGCTGAGCTCCTGTATGGCCTGCTGAGAGGCAAGCAATAATGGGAGTTGGGCGAGCTTGAGCGCGACCTGCTACTCTGGTATTTGCAAGTGATTCACTAGGACAGGCTGACAAATAGGACTCATGGAGTCATATCTGACTGTAGGTTTTAATAAGAATCACTGGTGTAGGGTGTAGGTTTTAGTAAGATTCACTGGTGGCTCATTAGAATTTGTGAGTATCTGTGAAAAGGAGGTGATGCTTACAATCTCCAGGAATGTTATCTTGCCCCGTTAGCTTTCTTCAAGAGGAAGGCAGTAACAGCCAATTCAACATGTGTGTGAAATGTAACAGGATTTTTAGACACAAGTGATCAGGTGAGGCTTCCCTAATTTTCAAAGCTATGTTATATTATTCTGAGATGTTAATAAAAACTGCTGAACTCACTGTGATCATTTCTTTGTAGAAAATAGCCAGAATTCCTATGTCTTTGCTGATAAAGACAATAGAAATCAAATAGTTAAATTCAGAAGCTGGGGACAGCAGATCAGTGACAGACCAGTCACTACTAAGTTGAGTGATTTTTTTTTAAAGATTTTATTAATTTATTAAAGAGAGAGAGCACAAGTGGGGAGTGGAGAGGGAAAAGTACACTCTCTGCTTAATCCCAGGACACTGAGATCATGACCCAAGCCAAAGGCAGACACTTAAATGACTGACCCACCAGGCCAGACCCCCAAGTTGAAGGACTTTGAGCAAATAGTAAATTCATCTATCTGAGTCTTGGCCTTCTTACTATTACGTGGGTTCCATAACATTACTATCTCCCCCACTTCACAAGGATGTGGTGAGGATTCACTGAAACAAGGACATAAATGTCACTTGAACAATGAGAATTCCTGCTCAACTAGATGTGGGCGTGATAACCTGAGTGTCTCAGAATCATAAGGCAGGAAGCGCCATGACACTTTGTTCAGGGACCGATGAACCTCCTGAGATCGGCCTGAGATTTTTCCTCATTGTCTTTGCGTTTCCTGCCATGATGTTGAATTTTCTTCCTCTTTCATGGCTTTCCCCCAAGCTTGGCCCTTTAGGTGAGAGTCCCTGATGTTTCTTTCCATAGCAATCTGATGTATACTAACCAAAGAAACAGGACCTGTGGCTGTTGCCTCTCCATGCTTCTAAGACACCACATTCAGATGCTCTCTGGCCACACTGTGCCCTCTTCCTGTGGCTGGCATGTGAGCGCTCCTGGTCTCCCTCACTGTCTCTCCAAGTCCTCACTCCTGCCACAAGTGCAGTCCCTCCTTCCCAAGTGACTACCTTCTTTTTGATAGCTTCCTACACAAATTCCTCTGAAGCATCTGCTGGTTAGGCCTTGACGAAGTCTTCACAGTCAATTCATAAGCCTCATGAGAAAGCTAATCAGTCTTGTGTTTTCAATAGTCATCTGGCTTTGAATCACTCATCTTACTCAACAGTTTTAGCTCTGACTCTTATGTTTCCAAAAATTAAACCCCTCAACTTCAACATGAATTTGCCATCATTTTTAAGGATGAAAAATTATGTCACAGACATTAAAGGTCATTCCGAAGGAGGAGTCATTTGAGTGTTCTGAATTATTTATCATTGAATTTTGCCTTAGCCCTTGGAGCTTTCCCTTTTAAAGGGAAACTCTTACTTGGATTCAGGAATTCTAATATATTTGAATTAAAAAAATAACCTGCATAATAATCAGGACTGTTGTCATCCTACAGCTAGTTGCCCACCTAAGGATCCTGGAATTATGACCTATCTGCTTCCAAAAGAATGTAGTATGACTTACTGTAAGCATGTTTATAATAGAGCTTTTAAAATAGGAAATTCAAATCCATGAACAAGTTGGGGATAAAATATTCATGAAACAGTTATTGGTTTTGAACATTACATTGAATTTCTCATGAGCCAAAGAGGAAAAACATTTCAAAAGGTGAGTACTCAGTCTTTCTGTCATTAAAAGGGGAATAGTGCTTTGACAGAAGCAGGACAAGAAGCTAATATCTGTTGGGTGCCCACTCCATAAATGTCAAGACCTTTCATGTATGTCACCTTTGCCTTCCACCAAACTGTGGGACATGCGGCAATTCCCCTCCTGCGTCAGGCAGGTCATCCCTTACCTGCAAACAAGATGATGATAATCCCCCATTCATCAGTTTGCTGTGAGAACTCAGGGAGATGCTTATAAGGCTGTAGTGAAGTGTCTTGCACATGGAAAACATCTAATAACTAGCACCTGTAATTCCTAAAACACCCCCCAGGCAGGTGTCACTACCTCTGCTTAAGGAATAAAGCCGCATCATTGGTCAGAGTATCGCTAGTATATGCAAAAGCCAGTGTTCAGGTCCAGGTCTCTTTACTCAAAAAAATCTATAGCCTTTCTACTGTACCTCTCAAAAAAGAATTTGCTGAATGAAGCATTTTTTTTTAAAGACTACAGAATGACA
Source organism: Neogale vison (assembly GCF_020171115.1). Taxonomy (NCBI): domain Eukaryota; kingdom Metazoa; phylum Chordata; class Mammalia; order Carnivora; family Mustelidae; genus Neogale; species Neogale vison. The sequence continues at coordinate 93,619,244 of NC_058097.1, forward strand.
TAACGGACACTACAGGAAGCAGAATTTTTCCAGACTTCTTTTCTTAGCCTCTCAATAAGAGCCTTGAGATTAACATGAGACCATAACTCAGAGAAATTGTTTCTGTCGCTACAGAGCCAAATTATTGGAGAGAATGAGCCCCTCTATCTACTACACTCCTAACCCTGGCTGGTCACAGAGGTGTTTTATAATATCAGTGATCACGTAATGGGCCCAATCCTGGCAGCACCAGGAGCGTTTCTTTGTGGAAACAGGCCCTCAGGAAGGGCCCTCAGTCACTTTCTCCCCGTGGACTGCTCCTGGATGAGATTCAGAAGAGTATTTTCTTCAATCTACAGCAGCCCATCCCCAGGCTGCCTCTTTGTTTTGCTTCTAGTTTTCACATCCTTGGCAACAGGCTCCTGCTAGGCATTCTGGGCCCCCAGCCTGGCAGCATTCTAGGACATGTTTTTGGCAGGCCCCAGGAGAGAAAAGGTATTATTGTCTGGCCTGTCTCCTTGACCGGTTTCCTCTGCTGGAGCTGGCACATGGCCAGCTATGAATCAGAGGCTCCCCCCATCCCCCACCCCAGCTCTCCAGCCTTTACCTTCTCGAACCCATAGGAGGAGAACACTAATGAACTTAGGTGCCAATCTAACTCCTGCTCATTTCTGACTTTCATCAGCTTCTGTGTTTCTGATCAGAACGTCTCTTGGTAGGACGACTGGGTCCTTTTGTCCTAATCAAGTTCTCTCATTTCCTATTGAATTATGATGGTTGATTAAAGTAACTGCAATTGGTTGAGCACAGAAGTTTAGCCACTGCTGATTGTACAGGCTATTTTGTCTGATCCTCACAATGAAACCTAGGAAGTACGTAAATCAGAGCTCAGGGAAAAGAAATATTTTGCCAAAGGTCACATGGATTGTGAATGAAATGAGGGAGGGGCAGAAACTCAGATCTGACTGACGAAAGCTTTACTGCCTCTCTCTGATTAGGTCACTCCTCCAGCAGGAGCTTAGAAAATCTCATTGGCCACGATCTTTGTCTTCCTGGCCCTTAGATTTAGAAAACACTACGTTCCAGAAAACAACTAATAAATAGAGTCTCCCAGTCTCTGTGTTTCTGACGATAACAGCTAGTATTAGCCACTGTCCGCACACGAGCACAGATCTCTTCTTCAGTAATGACACACGATGGCAATGGGCTCTGAGACCTGGTGCAGTTTGCCTCTCCCCTCTGCCAGCACAAGGCGATTCCACCGGCCATTTTCAGCACGGAGGCACGGGGACTTCTGACTCAATGTGTATCTAGTGGTGGTGCTAGAATCTTTTTATTTTATTTTTTTTATTTTTTTTAATCAGGGCAACTGTGGGGAGTTAAAGTCTGAACTTCAGGGGATGAAAAGATAAAATGCAATTTCCAGCTCAAAATTATTTTTCAAACTTCTCAGCAGGATAGATTTTCATTCCCAGCAGGTTTTGTCTCGTCAGACATGGGGGGCTGGCAGCTCTGCTCAGAGCCCAGCCTAGGGCAACGCTACAAAGAAACAATGCCTTTGCCGCTTTTGTTTCGTGGTTTCTCATCTGCTCCTGCCTCTCTCTGCTCTCCTCGGGGGACCCTCAGCTCTCATGCCTAACGCCACCGAGTGGGGCAAAGGCTAATGGCCCCGGAGTGGCAGAACGTGGTTTAGCTCCCAGCCCTGGCGATTACTACCTGCCAATTACTTGCTACCAACTAGGCCTTCATTTTCTCCTCGATAAAGCGGGCGCCATCAGCACCTAACACTGCAGTGCTCAGAGACTCAGGAAAGACTGTGAAGGAAGTGATTGCCGATGGTTAAGAATGACATAAAGGTTGACTGCATTTTTAAAAATTTTTGATTATCTCACCTTCCCTCCCTCCCCCTTCTCGCCACCCCCCCCCATCTACCAAGGCTTGCTCGCTTTCACAAAGCATTCAAAATTGTCCCCCCAATTGACCCCTTACTGAAGCTTACAATCCTTTAGGTCACTTGAACTGGTGACAGATTAGAGGAAGAACAAGAAATCCAGCTGCCCTCTGTCCCTCCCCTCTACAAGGCTGGAGGAGAGGGTCAGGACCACCCGTGGCACCTCCAGGAAGCAACGCAGCTGTGGGGCAGTTGAGCGTGGAATGCCAATCCTTCCCCGTGAATGTAGGGAACGCCCCACTTCACCAGGTGGAGGAGCCCAGCTGGCTTTTTATCTCATCTCTCAGAACCACAGGCTGCCTGATTTGAGCTTAGGGATCACCAGTAGCCAAAGGCCAGCCAAGGCCACAGGACACGGCCATGTCCTGGTGAAACTGCCTGGTGGACGTCCCTTCTTTTTCAAAGGTCAAGGACACTTATAAGCCCCCCACCTTCACACAGTCTTAGCAGCCAAAGAGGCAAAGAGAGGGAGGAAGGAAGGGCTCTAGCACTGCTATCTGGGTGGGAAACCCTGTAAGGAGATTTCTAGTCAGTGTAAGTATTTTAAATGCTCTGGAAAGTACAGCAGAGAAGAGAGCTCTTCATCTTTAAGACAGTAGTTTCTGAACGTATCTGACAATAAGACTCCTCCCTTGATGATTTTCCCCACATAAAACCTAATAACGCTTCCCGAGCACACTTGAGGGAATAAGAGGACAGGACTCTAGAAACAAGAGCTCGAAATGAACAACAGGTCTCAGGAATTGGAGAAAGACCTCATCATGCAGTGATTCCCACGGACAAGGCCCTGTCTGGAGCGCTTCATGGATAAACTCTCTTTACCCTTACAACAACCTCAAGAAGTCCCATCCTCTCATTTTTATAGACGCAGGTGCTCAGACACAGAAAGGTTGTACGAGTCTCTCAAGGGAAGACGGTCACCAAGTAGCAAAGCTGGGAACCAAACCCAGGCAGTTTGGTTCCAACACTTAGCCCATATCCTTATCTATGACAGAAAATGATTAACAACACTAGCTTCTAGCGGTTTTCGAGCTTCAAATGACATAACATAGGTACTTCAGTCCTTCACGTACTTGAACTTCCTGTAAGATGGAGAATGCAGGTAACACCCAGCTTACAAGTTTTGCAATAGATCATACATGAAAGTTCTATAAACTAAAACTCTCATTATTTGGGGGGAAAGGGGATCTCTTGGCCAATCAATGATAGATGAAGAAAATTCATATTGGTCCCTACGTTTTCTGCTTGGTTGCATGTCAGGTGTCGCATGCTTGGATTTAAAAGCTCTGGTATAGGCAGAAACTTATTCTAAAATTTCTTGTGAAGGATAGAGAGGAGATTCTCTTCCTAGAAAAAAAAAATAAAACAAACTGCTAAACAAGGGGTATTACTTTTTTTCCTTCATGGAACATACTGTGCTTAGAAAGAAATTCTAAGGACAGGGATCACGGGTTAGTCAGTAAAATAAACTGTGGGCCTGTTCATCCCCTTCTCTCAGTTTCTGTTGAAAGTAGATGGAGGGGAGAAGAGAAAGCTCGCCCCCATACCCGTATGGTGATCTAAGGAGCCTTTATTCTACTCGGCACACTATTTCATGCTTTGAGCACAGCTCACCCACCATCACACTTACTGAATCATTTGCGAATTATTTGTTCACTTGCCTGCCTTTCCCACCAGGCTCAGAATGGCTTGCAGGGAGGAAATATGTTTTTGTTTTTATTTTTATTTTTTTTATTTTTTTAATTTTTTTTTTTTCAAGGAGGCAGAGAGAGAGGAGGAAGCAGGCTTCCTGCTGAGCAGAGAGCCCGACGTGGGGCTCGATCCCAGGACCCTGCGATCATGACCAGAGCCGAAGGCAGAGGCTTTAACCCACTGAGCCACCCAGGCGCCCCTGGTTTTTGTTTTTAAAAGATTTTATTTATTTATTTGACAGAGAAAGCGAGAGAGCACAGCAGGCAGAGCAGCAGTGGGAGAGGGAGAAGCAGGCTCGCCACTGAGCAGGGAGCCTGATCCCAGGACTCTGGGATCATGACCTGAGCTGAAAGCAGACACTTAACGACTGAGCCACCCAGGTGCCCCACGGAATATGTTCTATTCTTCTCCCTACCCCAGAGCCCAGCACAGCTTGCTTGAGGATGAAGGTACATTCAGACTGGTCTCTTGCTCTTCCATGGGCGACCTCGAGTGTTTAATTCTGATGATATGTATGAACTTATTTCCCGTGTTATTTCATGAAGAAAAAAAATCAAGGTGCTAATTTTTATAACTTGGTTAAGTGTAAAACGTCTTCCTTACTCCTTCCCTTTGTCTATGTGGCCTCCTCTGACCTTCTCTGGTCAGTGGCCTGAAAAATCCCTGTTCCTGCCAAATGCATCTGTTAAGATGAAAATGAATGGAGTCAACGTCCTCTGAGAGCAAGGAAAGATGCTAGCGTGATCTACTATTAGGGCATACATAAAAACATTGTTTTCCATGTAAGAATACATTTTCTCCCATTCTATTCCTTTTTTAAGTGGTTATTTAAATTATAAAATTGACACTTGCACATACTTTGCACTTTTTTTTTGATTTTTATTTATTTATTTGACAGAGAGAGATCACAAGCAGGCAGAGAGGCAGGCAGAGAGAGAGGAGGAGGCAGGCTCCCTGCCGAGCAGAGAGCCCGATGTGGGCCTCGATCCCAGGACCCTGAGATCATGACCTGAGCCGAAGGCAGCGGCTTAACCCACTGAGCCACCCAGGCGCCCTGCACTTTGTTTTAAATGCAAAGGGCTATCCTATACCATGTCCTCAGCCCACCCACCACAGATCAAAGTTGGCAACAGTTTTGGTGTAACCTTCCAGAGACTCCCGTGCATGTGTGAGCATTTAAGGAGAAAAGTGGGTGTCTTAAACATCCCTTTTTATTGTACACAACTGAGTTCATGTCATACGTGCTGTTCTACATCTCCTTTTCTTAAAAGTAACAATCAATCTAGGTGGGAGATACTTGTTTTTCAGCACCTTTTTCTTTTAACAACCATACAAAACTCTTCTGTCTGTGTTTATCAAACTTTAGCCAATGTCCTTTTAATGCACATCTAGTTTGTTTGCAAAATTTTGTTACGAAAAAGACCATGGCAAAGAACAAGCTCATGCCTGTAATTTTCTACCATCGGGATCACCAGACTGACCTCTCACATTCCCACCCAGCACATCGGGGCAAGCTGTGCATTTACAACCTTGCTGACAGTACAGACCATCTGTTGCTTTAATACTGTCCAGTCCTATAGGGGAAAATGATGTCTCACTGTAATTACAAATTTACTTCTTCAACTCTGAGCAATATAATCAAACTTTTGTGTTTTAAAAGGGATTTTTTTTTTTAATTTAAGTAATCTCTAACCCCAATGTGGGACTCGAACTCAGGATCCTGAGGTCAAGCGTCACATGCTTTACCCACTGAGCCAGACAGGGGCCCCAACAGAGCTGTTGTTCTACTTTCTATATGTATACACTGCCTCTTTCTACCCTTAAGTCAATTTTCTTATCAACCTCTGGATGTTAAGAAAATTCACCCTCTGTCAGAGATACATGTTGTAAATATTCCCCTAATTTGTCATTTGTCTTCTGAGTTTGTTGGTGACAGGTTTTGTCATATAAAGCATAAAATCTGTATCAAGTGATAGTTACAGATTCTGTTTTTTATGTCATACTTAGAATATTATTACTCAGGATTGTATTTTAAATATTCTATATATTTTCCCCAGTTATTTCCCAGTTTTGTTTTCGAAGCTTAAATCTTTGACCAATCAGAAACTTATTTTTGGTGAAAGAAGTGAGGTAGAAATTCAGATTTATGTTCTCCAAACAGCCAGCCAGTCATCTCAACATCGTGAATGTGTTTCCTTTACGAATGCATTTGTGTCTGTTTCTAGACTATTTCACCCATGGATCTGCTTATCTATACTGTGGCAGTGTTGTGTTTTCTGGATTACAGTAATTTAGGGCCATCCTCCAAAATTTATTGTGCTTTTTAATGAATTTTCTGGGTAATTCTCCATGCTAACTGTTTTTCTTTATGAAAGTTAGCATCAGTTTGTGGGTTGCAGGTTTAAAAAATCCTCCTGTTAGTATTCTGATTGCGAATTCTGAATTACAGTTACATGTTAATTTAAGAAACATTATATCCTTAAAATATTAAGCATTCTTATAGAAAATAGGACTTATTTATTTAAAGTTTCTTTTGATTCTCAACAAAGACTTCTTACAGGGTTTCCTTGTGTGTGTAGCATATTTATTTCCAAATATTTTGTCTTTTTTTCTTTTTGAGAGGAGGAAAGGAGGAGTTGGGGGAGAGGGAGAGGGAGGGAGAGAGACTCTTAAGCAGGCTCTATGCCCAGTGCAGAGCCTGACATGAGGCTCAGCCTCACAACTCTGAGATGAACTGAGCTGAAATCAAGAGTCAGGCGCTTACCTGGATGAGCCACCCGGGTGCCCTGGTATTTTCTTTTTAATAGGAATTATGAGTGAGATATTTTCTACTATATTTTTTGTCACTTTATACTTAGATTCTTTGAAGTTATTTTTGGAGTCACCACATTGTTACACTTATTTTACAAAGAAGAATGCATGAGTGCTTATTCCATAAAATCTGGCATATTTGTAAAAGTCTATCTGCTATTTTTCCATTTGAAAGTAAGTTGGGTCACTCACTACTTTCTAACACTGGATATTGAGGACCCACCACTTTTCCCACATAGGTGACTTTTCTGTGGAAGGTAAGGGATGCTAGATTTTCCTAAATGTCTTCTTTATTCTTGAAATCTGCCAGCTTCATTGGAATATATCTTAGAGTTGGTTGTTCTGTACAAAATGTTTTTCTCAGATTATAATACACCATTTAAATCTGTATGGATTCTAGATTTCTTTTACTTTAGGAAAACTCTCTTCTTAGGTATGTCTGAATATTTTTTTTTCTTCTAATGTTATTGTCTCATTTTTCTCTAACACCAAGTCAAGAATCCAATCTTTTTATTAGTCCATCTTCCACTGACATACCAGTAATTTACATTCTAATTGTTTTCAACACATGATTTGTTAATATTTTGGACTTGCATGTTTTTGTTTCAAGTCTGTCCTCCTTTTCTTTATGCTTTTCAGTTGGTGTCTATTCCAAGAGTTTGCTATTTCAAATCTGGATTTCATTTCTTTGATGGCTTCATTTCCTTCAACTTCTCTTCTGAACTCTTCCTGCTCTCTATCAGCGGGTTCTCTTTCCCCATATCTCTTATTCTCTTTTACCCATTTCTTCAGCACTTTTTTTTTTCAAGAGCTTATATTTATTTATTGATGCCAATGGAAACTTACTTTTCTGAAATTTTCCCATTTGATGCGATAATTTGATTTGGAAGATGTGGATAAATCTATTTCTTTATCTCTGTTTGTTTTTTTTCCAATTTATTTATTTTCAGAAAAACAGTATTCATTATTTTTTCACCACACCCAGTGCTCCATGCAAGCTGTGCCCTCTATAATACCCACCACCTGGTACCCCAACCTCCCACCCCCCCACCACATCAAACCCCTCAGATTGTTTTTCAGAGTCCATAGTCTCTCAGGGTTCATCTCCCCTTCCAATTTACCCCAAAGCACATACCCTCCCCAATGTCCATAACCCTACCCCCCTTCTCCCAACCCCCCTCCCCCCAGCAACCCACAGTATGTTTCGTGAGATTAAGAGTCACTTATGGTTTGTCTCCCTCCCTATCCCATCTTGTTTCATGGATTCTTCTCCTACCCACTTAGGCCCCCATGTTGCATCACCACTCCCTCATATCAGGGAGATCATATGATAGTTGTCTTTCTCCGCTTGACTTATTTCGCTAAGCATGATACGCTCTAGTTCCATCCATGTTGTCGCAAATGGCAAGATTTCGTTTCTTTTGATGGCTGCATAGTATTCCATTGTGTATATATACCACCTCTTCTTGATCCATTCATCTGTTGATGGACATCTAGGTTCTTTCCATAGTTTGGCTATTGTGGACATTGCTGCTATAAACATTCGGGTGCACGTGCCCCTTTGGATCACTACGTTTGTATCTTTAGGGTAAATTCCCAGTAGTGCAATTGCTGGGTCATAGGGCAGTTCTATTGTCAACATTTTGAGGAACCTCCATGCTGTTTTCCAGAGGGGTTGCACCAGCTTGCATTCCCACCAACAGTGTAGGAGGCTTCCCCTTTCTCCGCATCCTCGCCAGCATCTGTCATTTCCTGACTTGTTGATTTTAGCCATTCTGACTGGTGTGAGGTGATATCTCATTGTGGTTTTGATTTGTATTTCCCTGATGCCGAGTGATATGGAGCACTTTTTCATGTGTCTGTTGGCCATCTGGATGTCTTCTTGGCAGAAACGTCTGTTCATGTCCTCTGCCCATTTCTTGATTGGATTATTTGTTCTTTGGGTGTTGAGTTTGTTAAGTTCTTTATAGATTTTGGACACTAGTCCTTTATCTGATATGTCGTTTGCAAATATCTTCTCCCATTCTGTCAGCTGTCTTTTGGTTTTGTTAACTGTTTCCTTTGCTGTGCAAAAGCTTTGATTTTGATGAAATCCCAAAAGTTCATTTTTGCCCTTGCTTCCCTTGCATTTGGTGATGTTCCTAGGAAGATGTTGCTGCGGCTGAGGTCGAAGAGGTTGCTGCCTGTGTTCTCCTCAAGGATTTTGATGGATTCCTTTCTCACATTGAGGTCCTTAATCCATTTTGAGTCTATTTTTGTGTGTGGTGTAAGGAAATGGTCCAATTTCATTTTTCTGCACGTGGCTGTCCAATTTTCCCAACACCATTTATTGAAGAGGCTGTCTTTTTTCCATTGGACATTCTTTCCTGCTTTGTCGAAGATTAGTTGACCATAGAGTTGAGGGTCTATTTCTGGGCTCTCTATTCTGTTCCATTGGTCTATGTGTCTGTTTTTGTGCCAGTACCATGCTGTCTTGATGATGACAGCTTTGTAATAAAGCTTGAAGTCTGGAATTGTGATGCCACCAACTTTGGCTTTCTTTTTCAATATCCCTTTGGCTATTCGAGGTCTTTTCTGGTTCCATATAAATTTTAAAATTATTTGTTCCATTTCTTTGAAAAAGATGGATGGTACTTTGATAGGAATTGCATTAAATGTGTAGATTGCTTTAGGTAGCATAGACATTTTCACAATATTTATTCTTCCAATCCAGGAGCATGGAACATTTTTCCATTTCTTTGTGTCTTCCTCAATTTCTTTCATGAGTACTTTATAGTTTTCTGAGTATAGATTCTTAGCCTCTTTGGTTAGGTTTATTCCTAGGTATCTTATGGTTTGGGGTGCAATTGTAAATGGGATTGACTCCTTAATTTCTCTTTCTTCTGTCTTGTTGTTGGTGTAGAGAAATGCAACTGATTTCTGTGCATTGATCTTATATCCTGACACTTTACTGAATTCCTGTATAAGTTTTAGCAGTTTTGGAGTGGAGTCTTTTGGGTTTTCCACATAGAGTATCATATCATCTGCGAAGAGTGATAATTTGACTTCTTCTTGGCCGATTTGGATGCCTTTAATTTCCTTTTGTTGTCTGATTGCTGAGGCTAGGACTTCTAGTACTATGTTGAATAGCAGTGGTGATAATGGACATCCCTGCCGTGTTCCTGACCTTAGTGGAAAAGCTTTCAGTTTTTCTCCATTGAGAATGATATTTGCAGTGGGTTTTTCATAGATGGCTTTGATGATATTGAGGTATGTGCCCTCTATCCCTACACTTTGAAGGGTTTTGATCAGGAAGGGATGCTGTACTTTGTCAAATGCTTTTTCAGCATCTATTGAGAGTATCATATGGTTCTTGTTCTTTCTTTTATTGATGTGTTGTATCACATTGACTGATTTGCGGATGTTGAACCAACCTTGCAGCCCTGGGATAAATCCCACTTGGTCGTGGTGAATAATCCTTTTAATGTACTGTTGAATCCTATTGGCTAGTACTTTGGTGAGAATTTTTGCATCTGTGTTCATCAAGGATATTGGTCTATAGCTCTCTTTTTTGATGGGATCCTTGTCTGGTTTTGGGATCAAGGTGATGCTGGCCTCATAAAATGAGTTTGGGAGTTTTCCTTCCATTTCTATTTTTTGGAACAGTTTCAGGAGAATAGGAATTAGTTCTTCTTTAAATGTTTGGTAGAATTCCCCCGCGAAGCCATCTGGCCCTGGGCTTTTGTTTGTTTGGAGATTTTTAATGACTGTTTCAATCTCCTTACTGGTTATGGGTCTGTTCAGGCTTTCTATTTCTTCCTGGTTCAATTTTGGTAGTTTATATGTTTCTAGGAATGCATCCATTTCTTCCAGATTGTCAAATTTGTTGGCGTAGAGTTGCTCATAGTATGTTCTTATAATAGTTTGTATTTCTTTGGTGTTAGTTGTGATCTCTCCTCTTTCATTCATGATTTTATTAATTTGGGTCCTTTCTCTTTTCTTTTGGATAAGTCTGGCCAAGGGTTTATCAATTTTATTAATTCTTTCAAAGAACCAGCTCCTAGTTTGGTTGATTTGTTCTATTGTTTTTTTGGTTTCTATTTCATTGATTTCTGCTCTGATCTTTATGATTTCTCTTCTCCTGCTGGGCTTAGGGTTTCTTTCTTGTTCTTTCTCCAGCTCCTTTAGGTGTAGGGTTAGGTTGTGTACCTGAGACCTTTCTTGTTTCTTGAGAAAAGCTTGTACCGCTATATATTTTCCTCTCAGGACTGCCTTTGTTGTGTCCCACAGATTTTGAACCGTTGTATTTTCATTATCATTTGTTTCCATGATTTTTTTCAATTCTTCTTTAATTTCCCGGTTGACCCATTCATTCTTTAGAAGGATGCTGTTTAGTCTCCATGTATTTGTGTTCTTTCCAAACTTCCTCTTGTGGTTGAGTTCTAGCTTCAGAGCATTGTGGTCTGAAAATATGCAGGGAATGATCCCAATCTTTTGATACTGGTTGAGTCCTGATTTAGGACCGAGGATGTGATCTATTCTGGAGAATGTTCCATGTGCACTAGAGAAGAATGTGTATTCTGTTGCTTTGGGATGAAATGTTCTGAATATATCTGTGATGTCCATCTCATCCAGTGTATCATTTAAGGTCTTTATTTCCCTGTTGATCTTTTGCTTGGATGATCTGTCCATTTCAGTAAGGGGAGTGTTAAAGTCCCCTACTATTATTGTATTATTGTTGATGTGTTTCTTTGATTTTGTTATTAATTGGTTTATATAGTTGGCTGCTCCCACATTGGGGGCATAGATATTTAAAATTGTTAGATCTTCTTGTTGGACAGACCCTTTGAGTATGATATAGTGTCCTTCCTCATGTCTTATTATAGTCTTTGGCTTAAAATCTAAGTGATCTGATATAAGGATTGCCACTCCTGCTTTTTTCTGATGTCCATTAGCATGGTAAATTCTTTTCCACCCCCTCACTTTATGTCTGGAGGTGTCTTCGGGTTTAAAATGGGTTTCATGGAGGCAACATATAGATGGGTTTTGTTTTTTTATCCATTCTGATACCCTGTGTCTTTTGATTGAGGCATTTAGCCCATTAACATTCAGGGTAACTATTGAGAGATATGATTTTAGTGCCATTGTATTGCCTGTAAGGTGACTGTTACTGTATATTGTCTCTGTTCCTTTCTGATCTACCACTTGTAGGCTCTCTCTTTGCTTAGAGGACCCCTTTCAGTATTTCCTGTAGAGCTGGTTTGGTGTTTGCAAATTCTTTCAGTTTTTGTTTGTCCTGGAAGCTTTTAATCTCTCCTTCTATTTTCAATGATAGCCTAGCTGGATATAGTATTCTTGGCTGCATGTTTTTCTCGTTTAGTGCTCTGAAAATGTCATGCCAGCTCTTTCTGGCCTGCCAGGTCTCTGTGGATAAGTCAGCTGCCAATCTAATACTTTTACCATTGTATGTTACAGACTTCTTTTCCCGGGCTGCTTTCAGGATTTTCTCCTTGTCACTAAGGCTTGTAAATTTTACTATTAGGTGACGGGGTGTGGGCCTATTCTTATTGATTTTGAGGGGCGTTCTCTGAACCTCCTGAATTTTGATGCTCGTTCCCTTTGCCATATTGGGGAAATTCTCCCCAATAATTCTCTCCAGTATACCTTCTGCTCCCCTCTCTCTTTCTTCTTCTTCTGGAATCCCAATTATTCTAATGTTGTTTTGTCTGATGGTGTCACTTATCTCTCGAATTCTCTCCTCATGGTCCAGTAGCTGTTTGTCCCTCTTTTGCTCAGCTTCTTTATTCTCTGTCATTTGGTCTTCTATATCGCTAATTCTTTCTTCTGCCTCATTTATCCTAGCAGTGAGAGCCTCCATTTTTGATTGAACTTCATTAATAGCTTTTTTGATTTCAACTTGGTTGGATTTTAGTTCTTTTATTTCTCCAGAAAGGGCTTTTATATCTCTGGAGAGGGTTTCTCTAATATCTTCCATGCCTTTTTCAAGCCCGGCTATAACCTTGAGAACTGTCATTTTGAACTCTAGATCTGACATATTACCAATGTCTGTATTGATTAGGTCCCTAGCCTTTGGTACTGCCTCTTGTTCTTTTTTTTGTTGTGAATTTTTCCGCCTTGTCATTTTGTCCAGGTAAGAGTATATGAAGGAGCAAGTAAAATACTAAAAGGGTGGCAACAATCTCAGGAAAATATGCTTTAACCAAATCAGAGGAGATCCCAAATCGTGAGGGGGGATTTCTCCTCCCTCACGATTGGGTGAGGGATCTCCTCTGATTGGGATCTCCTTTGATTGGGATCTCCCAATCTCTTCTGATTGGGATCTCTTCTGATTTGGGGATAAAAAGAGGTTCAAAAAGAAAGAAAGAAAAAAAAGAAAAAAAAGAATTAAAAAAAAGAAAATGAATAAAGAAAAGTATAAAAAAGAAAAAATATATATATATTAGATAATCTAGTTAAAAAACGTTAAAAAAGAAAAGGGTAAAAGTTATAAAAATTTTTAGCAGAAGAAGTGAAAAAAAAATGAAAAAGAAAAATATTAAATTAACTGTAAGACTAAAAAATCACAGGCAGAAAGCCATGAGTTCTGTGGTTTGTTTTCTCCTCCTCTGGAATTCTGCTGCTCTCTCCTTGCTATTGAAACTGCACTCCTTGGTAGGTGAACTTGGTCTTGCCTGGATTTCTTGTTGATCTTCTGGGGGAGGGGCCTGGTGTAGTGATTCTCAAGTGTCTTTGTCCCAGGCGGAATTACACCGCCCTTACCAGGGGCCGGGCTGAGTGATCTGCTTGGCTTTGCTTTCAGGAGCTTTTGTTCCCTGAGCGCTTTCCGTAGAGTTCCGGAGGACGGGAACACAAATGGCGGCCTCCTGGTCTCCGGCCCGGAGGAGCCGAGAGCCCGGGGCCCCGCTCCCCTGTGCGCCCTCAGCGAACAGCTCCTAGTAACTCGCGTCTGCCTAACCTCCGGCCGCGCTCCGAGCTCACCGAGCCTGCGACCGGTTCAAGCCAACTCCGAGCTGCGAGCTTACTGTCGGCTCTGTCTCTGCAGCCGGCTTTCCCGTTCCAATATCCGCAAGCTCTGCGACACTCAGACACCCCCGATCCTTCTGTGACCCCACGGGACCTGAGGTCACGCCGACCCCGTGTGGGCTTCGGCCCGGTTTAGCCTCCGGAGCGATGTCCCTCAGCAGAGCAGACTTTTAAAAGTCCTGATTTTGTGCTCCGCTGCTCCGCCGCTTGCCGGGAGCCGGCCCCTCCCCCCGCGGTCTATCTTCCCGTCGCTTTGGATTCACTTCTCCGCCAGTCTTACCTTTCAGAAAGTGGTTGTTTTTCTGTTTCTAGAATTGCTGTTCTTCTTCTCTTCGATCTGCCGATGGATTTGCAGGTGTTTGCAATCTTTAGATAAGCTCTCTAGCTGATCTCCTGCTAGCTGAGGTAGTCTCAGCCTGCTACTTCTCCGCCATCTTGACTCCTCTCCCTCTCTGTTTGTTTTTGATCAGCTGATGCTTCTCCTCTTCCTCCTTTCTCTTTTCCCCATTGTTATCTAATTATTGATCTCATCCTGGTTTGTTTCTGGTGATCACTCGCCACGGATGGGGGCCAGTCCACCTGGGAGAACCACTGACCAGAGAATGGTGCTGGGGATGGGCTGGTTGGCAGCCTGAATTCAGGTGCCTTGCCTCACAAAGCCTTCTCAGTATGCTGCCTTCCCTGCCTACGAATACAGCTATTCAGCTTTTGGTGTTGATCCTTTAGGGTCAGAATAAGATAAGAAAGCTGTACAATGAAGCCCTTTGTGTAACAGGTGTTCTCTGTAGCCATTTATATTGTTTGAGTTGACTTTGATCAAGAGCTGCAAACCCACTGTTGCTTGTTCTTTCTCCTCTGCCTGCCCCGCTGCCTGCGGTACTTCTAGCCCTCGCAGGTGACTCATCTGTGTGGTCCATCCTTCCCTGTTTCCGCTGCCAGTCTGAAATGTGGAATGGATTTGGGGATGCTCCTGGGGTCCTCTCACACCCACTGGCATTGGAAATCTGTGTCCTCAGTCATTAGATGGACCTTTGTGTACCAACTACTGTTTGAGAATTCTGTATCCTACACATGACTTATAAAGTTATGTGGTTTTCCTGGGAAAGTTTCATTTTTCTTAAACGTTTTTGTTTGGGAATTTAATGGATGATTTTTCCGCCCATAGTTTTTTTAAAGATGACGTTTTCTTCTCTGCTTTTCACTCTTTTTGTCATTTTTAACTGACTTCAGAGAAGAAAAGAGAGTAAACACTAACATTTTAAGGCAGAAATCCCTTAAAATCTAGCACTGATTTTTAAAGTATAAAAGAAAAAATATCAACTTTTGCATTTTTTATTGCCTTACAATTAGAAGAGTTGCTCACAGTTGATATAATCTTCACAACAGTGATCTTTTTATGTGGCATCTGAGTTTTGAGTAGAGGACAATGGTTGCTCATGCTTGTCCAGATTCCCTTTCTTTTTATGCTGGTAGGAATACTCTGATTTTTCTTGCAGAAAATGTTCCTTCCTCCTGCCATGTGGTTTTATGTGATGTCAGTTATGTGGACATCAAGGAACATAGGCATATGGCCCACAGCAAGAAACCCCATGAAAATTAGAATCTGGATGGCCACCACAACACAACAGCTCTATAGCTGAGCTGCAGTCATAAAAGGGTATTGGGTAAGACCAACACCCACGAGAGTCAGCAGGACCAGAGGGAACTCCGGTTTAGATTTGGTTCATCTATTCCCTTGAGTTCCTACTGTGCTTCCCAAGGGGGCCTGCCAGAGTTCTCACTGCACACTCTGGGACCTGTGCCTGGACCTGTGCCTCTGCCTGGAGACACACCTCCCACACCTACTTGTGTGTTCTCAATGCTCTGGTTTCCTCTCACTGTCTCAGATGGGCTCTGTTTCCCTGTTCACTCAGCACCTTCACTTATGCTGGTTTCAATTCCTTCCTTCCCTCTCCTCTCAGTCTGGGTTATATCCTCTTATGTGCTCCTCCAACACCTGAATTTTTCTTTTGTAATGATGTTCATCCTGATGTAATTACTTGCAGGGGCCCCACTAGCCTCATTCTTGGGGATAATTATATAGTGCCAAGAACATGGTTCACACTCATAAATATGTGGGAATGAATGGATGGACATTCTTCTAAAATATCTCTGATCACTCCCCTCCTGCTGTATGCTTATTAATTTATATATGCTTCCTTGTTCATATATTATTTACATATGGACATTAGGGACCATGAGAAATAAAAAAAAGGAATGATGAATCCTATAGTAACTTATGAGATAATTTTGCTTTGTGGACTTTACGTTTATTGTATAAATAATGAATGGTTGTAGAAAAGTCATAAAACATGAGTAAATAAAAAAAAGAAAATGGAAAGCACTAGTAATCCCACAATTATTAATTTCTTATTTGTTTTTTCTAATTTTGTCCCTATAAATTTACAAAAATGTAACTCCTTCTCTACATACTGTTTTGGAGCTGATCATTTTACTTAATATATTGTGAATATATTTCAACATCAAGAAGTATAACCTTCAGGTTATTCTATAATGGCTGGGTTGAATGACATTATACAGAATAATTTACTTAACCAATGCCTTATTGGTAGACACTTGGGCTTTTTTTAAACCATACAATAGACTGTGCTGTAGGAAACTGCCTTGCAATTTAATCTCTGTGCACATCCATCATTATTCCCTTAGGATGAGTTTCTAGAAATGGAGTGACAAGATCAAAGGACATGTTTGTTTCAAACCTTCTTAATACACCTTGTCAAATTGCTCTCCAAGGTTTCAGGTACATATACTCCTTCCAGCAAGTTAACGATGGGTACCTTGTAGAGAAACTCTGAGTCCCCTAGAATCCTTCCCTGACTCACCGACTTGCCTGTAAGATTGGCTTAGCCACCCCATCCTTTTAATATCTCCAACCAACCAGGCCCAGTGTGCAGTTCCTTGCCACTCTTTTTGCATTGCTTGGTCTCTCTCTTTCTCTCTCTCTCTCTCTCAGATACCAATTATTATCAGTTTCCCACTTATCCTGGGATCTATTTCATAAACAAATTCAGTGTACTGATAGGTCTTCCACTCTGATACCTAACTCTTGTACTGTCTGGAGAAAAGCCCTACACTCTCATTAACAAATGATATTAATTCTCACCTTTCAATGCATCAGTGAATAGAAATATTTAATATCCAACTAAGGAAAAAGCAATTCCTCCTCTTTACAGGAACCGCAAGAAATCTTTCCATAAGAGCAAGGGGTAGTTACCTTATATGACCAAGACCTTTATTTTAAGACCTGTATTGAGGGAAGCCGCATATGCTTTACAGGTAAATATTTCCTCTTAAAATGTAGCAAAATCCCTTTGCTCAAAATGTAATTTAGCATTAGTAACTCTGCTAAGTGCTGTACCAACTAATCCTCACAACAAACCTTAGAAGTAGTTACTATGGACCTATTTTACACATGAAGAGAATGATGTTTAGAATGCTTCATTCATTCATCCAGTAAATCTCTATGGAGCGCCTACCATTGAGTTTAGCAACACGGCAGTTACTGGTGGTCTTAGTAAGAGTGCTTTCACTGGAGGGAAAACCTCATTGGAGTGGGTTCAAGGACGACGAATACATTTTTTGGAGATAGTGACCATGGTAGAAACTACTATTTCACAGAGTTTTGCCACAAAAGGAAAGAGGAGAAGCGGGGGTTTGTGGTTACAGAAGAAAACAGGAGGTGGAAGGGGGCTTGTAGTCAAGTGAGATTGCCGCATGCTGGGATGGGAATGGTTCAAGGAGAGAGGGAAGTGTTGTTGTTGACCCTGGAGAGAAAAGGTGGCAAGATTTGTTTAGCCGAGAGCAGACAGCTTGTCTACAGTGACAGAAATGATGGAACAGGTAAATGGGTGTGGTGTAAAGGTGGGGCCTGTGACAGTTCTCTTTTTTGATGCCTTAGTTTTTCTCAGGAGAGTAGGAAGCAAGGCCAGTGACTGCAAGGGAAGATGGGAAAGGAGGTGTGCAGAGAATGGACACAGACAGGAAAGTAGATAGGGAATGTGGCAGGGAAGTACGGGACAGGCGAGGAGTACAGAACTGGGTTTGGGGCTTCATCAAGCAAGGATGCCCAAAGTGAGAAAGGGCACAGAAATTAAAGATATATGTAAGGAATGATTACTAAATGACAGTGGAATTCTGACAAGGGTATGAGTGAACAAAGGCCTTGAACGTGGTGAGGGACTCACGCCCGTGGATCACTGAACCAGCGGTCCTGATAAGGGTCAGCATGTTGATGGAGTTGATCAAGGCAGGGAATTGGAAGGATAGAAGACGATGGTCAGAGTGGATAGCTGAAGTTGGAACATGGAGGTCAACTGTTTCTCAAGGTCATACAGTACCGTGTTGCAGAGCTGGGGTTCAAACCCACGTCTCTCTGCTCCCAGAGCCCACCCCAGCATGTAAGCATCACACTGAGTACACAGTGAGAGACGCATGGGCTCAGAGAGGCACTGTTGTCTTTCTAGATCGTTCCTGCCAACAGGGACCTGCAGCTTTCTGTGGACATTCAGAACCCCGCACAGGACTGCAATGCAAAAATTCTCTTGCCTTCCCCCACCTCTCTGCCTTCTTACAGAAACAGCAACCAGTTCAGGCAGGCTGGGCAGCTTCTGCGGAGGACATATGTTTGCTGATGAGGGGAAACAGACTGGGCGGGCTAATGGGAAAACGTAGGGTCCCTTATGGGTCTGGGGTTTAAATATCAGTTTCTGGGGCTTGTGCCTGCATGGCTTTCTCCACAAAACTGATCATTATCTTTGCAGGTCCACACCTCTCCTGGGGGTGCTTGGGAACGGTACGCGCCCTCCACAGATATTAACCATCCTCTACTAGCAAAACCGCGACAGGTCTCATGTGGTGTTGCATGTGGGGCAGAGTTAAATACAAAACAGACACCGAGGCACACTGAGATTGTGAGGCAGACTGACGACAGCCCAGGAATGCTAAGATTGAGGCCCCGTCTCCTATGTGACTGCTGACAGTAGGAATGTTAACCCTAGATTTCCTGCCTGGAGTCTGATCACAGCAGGGAACCATGTTCTCTTCTCTCTGTCTCTCTCTTTCATCCCCCCCATAGTCAGTCTCTCTCTCTCACACACACACACAGTCTCTCACACACACATACTGTCTCTCTCTCACTCTCACACTCTTACATACACACGCTGTCTCTCTCATCCACATACTGTCTCTCTCTCACTCTCTGTCTCACCCATACACTATTTCTTACACACTGCCTCTCATACAGTATCTCTCTCGCTCACACATTGTCTCTCACACATACATTGTCTCACATACACACAGTGTCTCTCGCTCATCTGCACATACATGCTCACACACATCATAAAGCCTGGAGGACTGTGTGCAGGTGTTTTGATAGCTGTGTGCCTGGAGCCCACATACTGTGAATTTTGGAAGTCATGAGAAAAATATACTCTCTAGTCGCTGGAGATCCAATGATCATTTAGATGAGACTGATCAAAAAAGCCATAGGATTTGCTCCTATTGTGAAGTCTGGATGTTTTGGAGTTGTCAAATGATCTCACAGTTCTGGTGCCTTGGGCAACCTAAATGAAGGACCAGGTGTTTATAACAGTGTCCCTGGCAGCCCTCAATTTCTCTCTCAGGGAGACAGAGAAGCTGGGCTTCTGTCCAAGAGGCACTTTATGCCTCAGACATTTCAGAGAAAAACATGACTCAACCAGAGACATATAATTTAATACTGGGTTTATCTAGAAAGAGAGAAACAGAAGGAATAATGATGTCATGTGTATGAATGTTCATCCATGCATGCATGTGTGTGTGTGTGTGTGTGTGTCCTGGCAATTCTGATATATTCTCTCACCTCAGCCACATGTACATATACACACAATGGCATGTCATCTTCCATACCTACTTGGGAACTACCATTCTAGGTGTTTCACCTGGTCCCTTTCTAAATGTGTGTGCTTTTCCTGAGTAATTATCCAAGATGATAATCAATAATGTCATCAATGTGGACTGATTTTTTAGGGTCCTGTTAAGTAATTGAATCTGAATGTAATTATATGTATTCAATAATTTTCTGTACTTTCTAGCTTAAATCCACTCTAACCACATTAAGGAAGATTCCCCAATGAGAAAATCAACTTGACAAAAACTTTCATAAGAGTCAATACCCAACAGTATGGCTTCTCTGGACTTGAAGTAGAATTATGTCCAACCTGGTTTGTCATCATTAAAAGTCTGCTCCTGGCTGAGGAAAACATACCAGACTTAAATAAAATATCTTCCTGCTGTTCAAGGAATTAGCTCTATCCTACCCCATTTTATCTTTCTGTACATCTATCTTATAATTTCCAGAATGTTCTTTTATCAGTCCCATCCCACTTCTAGTTGATGAACTGAGCAAAGAGGGAGGGGGAAAAAAGGAAGGAAAGAAGAGAGGGAGGGAGAAATAAAAAGGTGGAGAGAACATACAGTTGGTGAGCACTTAGTATGACCCAGCAAATGCCTGCTACGTAGGGGCAGATTTTGCTCAAGGGCTATTGTTCCACCTAGGAGATTATAGTCAATTTCCATTGGGTAACTGCCACCAGCAGGACTGGATCTATTAGTGATTGGAACTCAATGTAAATAATTACATAATTTATAATTCTGTACCATTCTAGTTCTAAGTCACCATAAACAAATCACGGTGCTTGGACGTTACAAGGATTCTCACTAAAGGAAAGAGCAATATGACTAAAGCATTCACGTGCACCAAGCTCATGCTTGAGTCACATCCAATTCCTCTATGACTCACCGCTGTGGACAGTAAAAACATGAATCTGGCCTACTCACATCTGGATTCTGAGCATGGGCTAACTACAAAAAGTGCTTCAGTTCCCTTGCTTTGGAATAAATACGCAGTGAGAGGACCAAAGGGACCAAAGCCCATGTCATCTGCAAAACATAGTCTAGTTTGGTGTCCTCACAACTCTCTTGCTTTGGGTGGTTCAGTAAAGGCCAGCATGGAGAACTTTAGAAGTTGGTTCAAAGGATGAGTGGCTCTCACAAGGGAGAGAAAGTTTGTGTGGCTGGTCAGCAAATACCAAGTGCCTTCTCTACTCTGAGAGACAAAACCCTTGCCGTGCCCATCTCTTTGAGTTAGCCACAGAGGTGCAGTGTGGCTGAGGCTGCTGGTGCCCTGTACATGTCCTCCCTGGCCTTACATTTCAGTGTCTAGGGCACTAATTTCCCACTTTGGGCCTCTGCCTCTTTTTGCCTGGGGGTTTTCTCCGACCTCCAGGAATGATCAGCCCGTAGGAATGGCATTCTGGAAATGTTTAGGATTCCCTGCTTCTGGCAGCAACCATTGGTAAGTAACTGATGGGAAGAACTGCTCTCTTGCATCTAGGTTGGGGTAACTCAGAGGATCATACTTTACACTGCCTTCTCGAAGGCAGTATAAACTTAACCCCAGTGAGGTTAAGTTCCAGTTGACCACACCAGTCACTTAACTGATAACACATTATTTATTGGTTAGCTTCTTTTCTCTGACACATTTCCCCACTATCTTTCCAGTGTTTCCCAGGATTGCCTCCCAAATAAATTATACTTCAATCCTAATCTCAATATCTATTTCTGAAGGAACCCAGACTAACACTCAGGCCATCTTTTCTCATCATAGTTTTTCTCACCTTGGTAGAACCAGAAGCTTAAATAACTGAAGTTCTCTTGATCTTTGATAATAAACCAGTGTTGAAAATCCAAACAGCCAGAGAGATGAGGCAAGTTACATAAATAGGAGAAGTGAGCTGGATAGAGATTATGCTAACCAGATGGGACATACGCCGTCTCAAAGAGCAGCTGCAGCTCAGCCCCAGCCAATTGTTGCCATGTGGAAAAGTAGGCCCAATGTAGCTGCATCAAGTTTTTCATGAGACTCCAGAAATCCAGATTTTTGTGTAGAATCTCTTAATATGTAAATGTTGGCCACAAATTTCAGATGATTTTATAACATTCAACTGGCCAAATAAAACACATCTGTGAGCCATATTTGGCGCAGGGGCCACCAATTTGCAATCCCTGTTACAGAAATACACCCTTAGCTAGAAATTCATAGCTGACACTTAAAGTAACAAGAGTTGTTGCTCTTAAAATGAATTTTCACAGCTATTGTCACATTTCTCGAACGGGTCTTGTTCTCACCCCATCCCTAAGTGGTTGTAGCCAACGCTGCATATCTGCTTAAAAAACAAAAGAGACCCAAGTGGAAAGAGAACGCTAATCATGGACTTGGCATTGAACTGTGGTTTGGCTTCATATGATGTTCTTTGAGCCAACTGGAAAGGAAACCACCACCCAAATCCGTCACGACGTGTGCTATCACAGTGGGTTTAAATTGGGTGGAAATGTTGTGAGTTTAATAAAATGGAACTGCTGAGATGTACATATATAACTGGGTTTAGCTGATAGCTCTTTCAAGGGCATTGTGATGTCAAATATGTTTGGCAGTTTCAATTCTCTTAGCACCCACATTTGCACTGTTCTTAAGACAGGGGGTGATTGGAAGCATGTGTGCTAACAGTAACCATGCATAATGTGTGGAATTAGGGAGAGTGTGGATGTTTTACTCTGACTTTCATGATTCTAAGCTAAGCTAACCCTTTCCAGTTGTGTGGGAGGAGAGTAACCAAGGGTTACATCATTTTCCTTCTTTTTCTACTTCTTGTTCTTTTTTTTAATTTTAGGAAACAACTTGAGGCTTTTAATCTACCTTTTTATTTTGGCATTTAGGAACCAAAATGCACAAATAATAGGAGTTGAGACTCTGGCATAATCATCTCCTCCAGTAAGAATGATCGCTATCAAAGGGTGCTTTTAGTTCTGTGTATGGGCCATCATACACATTGGTTTTGATAACTGTACCATGGTTGTATAAGATGCTGATGTAAGAAGAAGTTGAGCAAAGGATATGTGAGAATTCTGTAAACTATGTTTGCATGTCTTTTGTTAATCTGAAACCATCTCAAAATTTAAAAAGCTTATTTTTTAAGACTGTTTTAAACAAGATTCTAGGGCACAAAAGTGCTAAACCAGGTAAGCAGAACTTACAGAATCCTGCATTAGTAGGCTTTCAAAGTGGGAGGACCTTGACATGCTAATATAATACAGAGAGGGATATTTAGTTTTACTTTACAGACAGAAACCAGTTTAAAGAACTTTACTTACCAAAGTTTACCAGCTAGTAAGTGCTTGATGATAGAGATAGATGACTATGCACATCTTCTGGAGCTTAAATGTTTATAATGGTGATTCATAGGCAAAGGGAAAAATAAAGCATCAAAAGGGACAGATATAAAAGGCTAGATATAGGTAGTACAAGTGAATGTAAGAATTTTTTTAGAATAATTAAAATGATATTCCGAATCAGTAGATGAAGGATTCAACTGAGTCTGAATCTTGAAAAAAAAAATTACCATGGGGCACACTATCCCCTGGCCCCTCCTAATTTACAGAGAAATTGAGTTGAGAGTAGAAAATGAAACTGTAAAAGGGCTAGGAGAAAATAAAATGACTCTCACCATGAAATTTTGGTGCGTGCAATATTTTCTAAGAAAGGTAGAAACCATAAAAGAAAAGACTGATGGATTTCCTTAAATTAGAAGCAAATACACTTTAATGCCCCAGAAACTACCCACAGTGTTCAGAACTCCACAAGTTGCCTCTTTGTAGCTACAGCCATTTCTTTTCTGCCCCCACCCCATCCTTAACACCTGGCAGCACTACTTTGTTCTGCTAACTAAAATTTCATCATTTCATGAATATTATATCCATGGAATCATACAATATCTTATCTATGCTTTGGCTTTCAACTTGCCTCGATCATTGTATTTAAACTGAATTTTCTGTGGACAATATAGAGTTGGGTCATGTGCTTTTAATCTACTCTACCGATCTCTGTTTTTTAACTGGTGTATTTAGACCATTTACATTCAGTATAAATATTGATACATAAGGATTTAAATCTGATTATATTTTTTGTTTCCTGACTATTCTATTTTTGTTTCTCTATTTTCTTTTCTTTTTTTTTTTTCTTGTTGGGTATTTCTTTTTTTTTTCCAATTTATTTATTTTCAGAAAAACAGTATTCATTATTTTTTCACCACACCCAGTGCTAGTGCTCCATGCAAGCCGTGTGTTTCTCTATTTTCTTTTTCCTGCTTTCCTGAGATTGCTTAGACATTTTTTTAAATTTGATTTTTATTTATATATAGCATTTCTTTGTTATTTCTTTTCTTTTCTTTTTTTTTTTTGGTGAAGCTATTGTCACTACATTATATGCAACTACTGATATGCAACTTATCATAATGTACTAGTATCTTCATTTTACCAGTTTTAATGTCAAACGGGAGTCTTCCCCTCCTTTATGTCCCTTTATCCTTTCTTATATATAATATAATTCCCTCGTACATTTAGAACAACATCAGTTGGTGTTATAATTCTGTTTCCACATTAAACATAATTTAGAAAATTCAAGAGGAGAGGTAAAGTCTGTTGTATTTACTCATGTCTTTTCTTACCATGATTTTTGTTTCTTCCTGATATTTCAGAGTTCCCTTTCCTATTGTTTCCTTTCTGTTTAGAGAGTTTTCCCTAACCATTCTTTTAGAGTAGAACCTCTGGCAACAAATTCTTTGTTTTCCTTCATATGAAAATCTCTAGATTTTCTCTTCATTTTTTCTTTTAAATTCCAGGATAATAAACATACAGTATTATATTAGCTTGAGGTGTACAATATACTGATTCAATTATTCTATATATTACTCAGTGTTCATCACAATAAGTGTACTCTTTTTTTTTTTTTTAAATAAGTGTACTCTTAATCCCCTTCACTTACTTCACCCATTCCCCCATCCATCACCACTCTGGCAACCACCAGTTTGTTGCATTTAGTTAAGAGTCTGTTTTTGTTTGTTTGTCTCTTTTTTCTTTGTTCATTAGGTTTGTTTCTTAAATTCTACATATAAGTGAAATCATATGGTATTTATCATTCTCTGACTTAGTTCACTTAGCATTATACCCTGTAGATCTATCCATTGTTGTTGCAGGTGGCAAGAATTCATTCTTTTTTATGACTGAGTAGTATTCCATTGTGTGTGTGTGTGTGTGTGTGTGTGCACGCGCGCGCACATATGCCACAACTTTTTATCCATTTATCTATCAATGAATGCTCAACTGCTTTCATAATTTGACTATTGTAAATAATGCTGCAATAAACACAGGGGTGCATATATCTTTTCAAATTAGTGTTTTCATATTCTTTGGGTAAATACCCAGTAGTGGAATTACTGAATCATAACGTGATTCTATTTTTAAATTATTGAGCAACTTCCATACTGTTTTCCATAGTGGCTGCACCAGCTTGCATTCCCACCAACAGTGCACAAGAATTCCTTTTTCTTGGCATCCTTGTCAACACTTGCTGTTTCTTGTGTTTTGATTTTAGCCATTCTGACAGGTGTGAGGTGGTATCTCGTTATGGTTTTGATTTGCATTTCCCTGATGATGAGTGATGCTGAAAATCTCTTCGTGAGTGTGTTGGCCATCTTCATATCTTTTTTCGAAAAATGTTCACGTCTTCTGCCCATTTTAATTAGATTATTTGGATGGTTTTGATGTTGAGATATGTAAGTTCTTTATGTATTTTGGATACTGACCCTTTATTGGATATATCATTTGCAAATATCTTCTCCCATTCGGTAGGCTGTCTTTCTTTTAATTGTTTCCTTTTTTGTGCAAAAGCTTTTCATTTTGATGTAGTCCCAATTGTTAATTTTTGCTTTTGTTTCCCTTGTCTCAGGAGACATAACTAGAAAAATGTTGCTCTGAACATCAGAGAAATTACTGTCTGTGCTCTTTTCTAGGACTTATATACTTTCAGGTCTCACTTTTGGGTCTTTATTCCATTTTGAATTTTTTCTTTAATTTTTAAATTTAAATTTAATTTCACTAAAATATACTTTATTATTGGTTTCAGAAGTAAAATTCAGTGATTCATCAGTTGCATACAACACCCAGTGTCGATTACTTCCAGTGCCCTTCTTAATGCCCATCACCCAGTTACCCCAGCCTCCCATAATCAACTTCCCCAGCAATCCTCAGTTTGTTCCCTATTGTTAAGGGTTTCTTACAGTTTTCCTCCCTCTTTGTTTTCCTCTTATTTTATTTTTCCTTCCTTTCCCTTGTTCATCTGTTTTATTTCTTAAATTCCACATATGAGTTTATTTTTATGTATGGTGTTAGAAAGTAGTCCAGTTTCATTCTTTTGCATGTAGTTGTCCAGTTTTCTCAACACCATTTGTTGAAAAGACTGTCTTTTTCCCATTGCATATTCTTGGCTCATTTCTCATAGATTAACTAACCATATAAGCATGGGTTTATTTCTGGGCTCTCTATTCTGTTCTATTGATCTATGTGTATCTTTTTGTGACAGTACCATACTGTTTTGTGTACTATAACTATGTAGTTTATCTTTAAATCTGAAATACTGTACTGTTGTGATACCTCCACTTTTATTCTTCCTTTTCAAGTTTGTTTTGACTATTTGGGGCATTTTGTGGTTCCATACAAATTTTAGGATTATTTGTTCTAGTTCTATGAAAAAATGCCATTGGTATTTTGATAAGGATTGCATTAAATCTATAGCTTGCTCTGGGTAGTATGGACATTTTAACAGTATTTGTTCTTCCAATCCACGAGCATAGACTATGTTTCCATTTGTTCATATCATTTTCTGATTCTTTTATCAGTGTTTTATAGTTTTCAGAGTATAGTATAGTCCTTCAACTTCTCAGTTAAATTTATTCCTACTCATTTTATTATTTTTGGTGCAGTTGTAAATGGGATTATTTTCTTAATTTCTCTTTCTACTACTTCATTATTATTGTATAGAAATGCAACAAATTTCTGTACATTGATTTTGTATCCCATGACTTACCTCAATTTATCAGTTCCAGTAACTTTTCTGTGGGTCTTTAGCATTTTCTGTATAGAGTATAATATCATCTGCAAATAGTGGGAGTTTTACTTCTTCCTTACCAATTTGGATGCCTTTTATATCTTTTTGTTGTCTGATTGCTTGTGGTTGGGACTTTCAGTACTATGCTGAATAAAAGTGGTGAGAGTGGACAGCCTTGTCTTCTTCCTGATCTTAGGGGAAGAGCTCTCAATTTTCATCATTGAGAATGATGTTAGCCATAGGTTTTTCCTATACAGACTTTATTATGTTGAGGTATGTTCCCTCTAAACCTACTTTGTTGAGGGTTTTTATCATGAATTAATGTACTTTTCAGTTGCTTTACTACTTCTACTAAAATGATCATATGGTTTTTATCCTTTCTCTTGTATCACATTGATTGATTTGTAAATTTTGAACCACACTTGCATTTCGGAAATAAACACCACTTGATAGTGGTCCCTATAATTCAAATGTTATTACCCTTGATGGTGCTGCTGAATTCTCTGTATCTAGTCTCACTTTTTATTATTCTTTTTTCTTTTTCCTGTTTGGTTTGGTTGCTTTCCATTTCTCTGTCTTCCAGCTCACTGTTTCATTTTTCTGCTTCCTTTAGTCTACTGTTTATTTCCTTCTCCCTGGGCAGGAGTCACTTTGGAGTGGTGCTGGCCACTGGGAACTCTTGGCATAATGCCATGTTTTGTGGAGTGGAGTGGGTTGGATGGGATGGATCTGTAGGAGAATGTGTGTGGGGGGGACACACTCTTAGTAAAACAAGCTGGCAAACGTTTGTGCTGGTTTCTATTGTTTCCTGCAGGTGTCTGTATATCTAGGCTGGGAGGCAGGGGAGAAAAATGGCACTAGCCAGCTCCTTTCTTCTTCGAGAAGTGCTATAAATATCCCTGACCCTCCTGTACAAGTTCTGAAATTAGTAAGTATATCTCCTTTCCATATACTCCATTTTCAAACTGCTGATTCTCAGAGGGGGCTGTTTGTTGTTCTGTCTCTTTAAAGGCAGGGACTCAGTTCTTATTGCCCTCCAGCTCTCCCAGAGCTGAGCCTGATGATTTTAAAGTTCCAGGTGTTAAGCCCCAGTGACTATAAAAACTCATATAGTTAAGCCCCTCTAGTTTTCAAAGCCAAATGTTAAGGGGATACATCTTCCCAGTGGGTGCCTCGTGCCTGGGGTGGCTGGTGTGGGTTCTGGTCCTCTCCCTTCTCCATGCTTACAGTGTCCAACACCCCACTTCTCCCCCCAGCCTTCGTCTCTCCCAGGTTAATTTGTTTCCTAACCATGCATCTGCCCTTCCTAGGGTTTTTGATGTGGCCTTCCTTTCTACAGTTAGCTGTGGAGAGTCTCTTCTGTGAGTCTTTGGTCATTTTCTGGGTTATTTACAGTGGGTGTCTTCTGGGTGCATCTTCAGGACAAGGTAAACTCCTATAGATCCTCCTCCTCCTCTGCCTTCTTCCCCAGAAGCTCCAAGTTTTCCCCTTCATTCTTAAAGGATATTTTTGGCAGCATGAAATTCAGGGTTGATGGGGTTTTGTTGTTGTTGTTCAGTACTTAACAAAGTATTTCGTTACTTCCTTCTGGCCCCCAGAGTTTCTGATGAGAAATCCACCTATATTAGAATTGTCTTTCTTGTGCAGGTAAGGTTTTTGTTTTGTTTTGTTTTTTTGTTTTCTGGCTGCTTTTGAGAGGTTTTTTTTCCCCCTCTTTGTCTTTAGTCTTCAGAAGCTTAATTATGATAGTCTTCTTTAGTTTTTATTCTGGTAGGGGTTTGTTCAGCTCCTTGAATTTGCATATTTCTATCTCTGGTCAAATTTGGGAAGATTTCAGCCACGATTTCTTTGAGTACTTTTTCAGCCCTCCCTCTTTCTCCTCCTTTTATGGAGTCCTGGTAACATGAATGTTAGATCTTTTATTAGAGTCCTGCATGTCTCTGAAGCTATGTTTACTTTTTTTTTTTTCCAGTCTCCACTCTGTTGTTTGGACTGGGTAATTTCTACTACTCCATGTTCTGGGTCACTGGTCTCTTTCCTCTGTCTCCTCCATTCTTGTGTTGAGCCCATTGTTTTAGTACAGTTATTATTTTTCCAATTCTAAAATTTCCATTTGATTCTACTTTATGTCTTCTCTTGTCTTGATGAGACTTTCAATTTATTTTTTTTCCTTTTTTTTTCCAGAGTGTTCATAATTACTCATAGAGCCATCTTTACAATAGACTCATTAAAATCTTTATCAGATCACTTTGGGATCTCCATCATCTTGGCATTGGTATTTATGGTCTTTTCTCATTAGTTTGCAATATTCTTGGTTCTTGGTATGATATTTGATTGAAACCTGGACATTTTCATTTTATGTCATGAGATAATGAATCTTATTTAAACCTTCCAGTTTAGCTCCCCCCCTCCGACACTGCTCCAGCAGAGTAAAAGGGCATACCACCTCATTACTGCTAGATGAGAGGGTGGATTCTAACTCCTCATGTTGTCTCCACTAACACTGGGATGCAAGTGACCTCATTATGGGTTGAGGGTGAAATTCCTGGTTTCCCATTTGAACTTTTCTGGGTATGACCCTGAAGGGGTATTAGGGCACCTCATTTAAGCCTTGTAAGTGTGGAAGTCTAGATTTCTCACTGTTCTTTTGCTGGTATGTATGGAGGTGCTATGTAGATGGAATAGAGAAGTTATTATCTAAACCTTTTTTGTCTTGCTATGCTGCCCTTTTCCTGATCTGATGGCTTTATTGGGGGACCAGTGTCTTTATGGGGACCAAGTCTTTACTGGGGCTATTGTCTTCGCCCATTGCAGTTCACTAGTTGCTGGTTTCTACAGCTCCAAAACAGAATATATAAGGCAAAAAGAAAACCCAGAGAACTCACCATGTGTCTTCCCTCATATTCTAAGATTCCTGGCTGCTCAGCCTTCCTCTCTTTACCTCTTAGAGTCTTCTTAAGCTTGTTTTAAATATAATGCCCAGGGGTTTTGTTTGTACTCAGGGGGAGGAATATTAAATTTATTCCATATTCCCAGATGTGGACATCTCAATATTGCTTTTATTTATATCTGTTTTTAGAGGGTGGCCTTGGAAGGCTGGAAGTCTTTCAGAAACCTGAGTTGAGTATGCATGATCTCATTTATTCTGATGGCAATCCTATAATGGAGGTAATGTCTTTCACATGACTTTTAAGACTCAGAAAGATTAAGTAAATTACCCAGGATTATCTAACTAATAAGTGATAGACAAGAATTCTAACCCATGACTTTTTAAGACAGGAACCAAAAAAATGTCTAATCTCTGACTCTACCTGTCCCTGGCACCTTCATTAGTATTTACTAACTTTTACTAAGAACTCAAATGTATAATAGAAAGTTAGACTTGAGGTGTATGTAAAGCAAAGATCCCCATCAGTTGCAAAGGTAGTATCAGCATGTAAGGGAACAAAGACCTTAATAGGTAGAAGTGCCAAGAGAACCCAAATACCCACCCCCCCAAATCACACAGGCCTTGAAACTGGAAGCAGGTAGTGTATGTTCCGGCATTTTTATTTAGCTAGAGCTAAAGGACAATCTACCTTACTCAGGTGAACTCTGTCTTTATGATGCATGAGAATGAGACTGTAAAGGTATAATATCTGTGAATTAAAGGAGTTGAACTATCTGGTGATCATTTCACACCATAAAAGACAGAGAAACTTGCTGATGTCACCCCCGGCAATGTTTGAAGTCAAAAAAGAACTCATGTCCCCTGTGTCCTAATTCAAAGATATTTCCACTATAAAAAGACAGACTCGGGACTGCTTTCATTCCTAAAGGGTAAAAGATATAGAAAATATTATTTGGTCTAAATGAATAGAAGAAAATGTACTGCTTCCTCTTAGTCATCAATATTATCTCATTTTAACTCAGAACAAAATGATTAGGTCTGATGACCGAGGCCTCTCTAGAACAGATAAAATCTGTATGCTCGGGATGAAATTTGGTCGGGATGAATTTAGTTCAGATTATCCATTTACCATTTCACTTGTATATGATTTCTTTAAGAATCCTTCCAATGTTTCAAGTAAGTGTAATCTTGGAATTGCCCAATCCTAACCCATTGGAAACAAGTTACCTTTCTGCATTTCTCTACCTACTTTTCCAGTGTTTTGATGAGTCCTATTGATCCTGAGTTGCCAAAAGCTGAAGACTACAAATTTCTCAAGAAGGCCACCTTCTGAGGTCTTTGCTCTCTGAACAGAGAGTGACCTCTGGTTTCTTGTTATTCTTAGTCCTTTCCCAAGATCATTAGATTTATCACTGGCTCTAACAAGCCCAGTGTTACTTGATAAAGTACATATTGCAAATAACAAATTAATAAGAAAGCAAAAAGAAATTTTATTAATTGGATTAGAAAATTAAACACTGTAATGTAGTTCTAATATTTTGACTGGGAGCACTAGAACATTAGAGACAATCTTCTGGAATTTATTCA
Source organism: Neogale vison (assembly GCF_020171115.1). Taxonomy (NCBI): domain Eukaryota; kingdom Metazoa; phylum Chordata; class Mammalia; order Carnivora; family Mustelidae; genus Neogale; species Neogale vison. The sequence goes on from NC_058097.1 coordinate 93,650,216, forward strand.
AACTTTTAATGATCTTGCTTCAGGCCTTCTGATACACAGCTCATATCCTTTGCAGAGTGATCATAGTTAAAGAAAAGTATCAGATGGCAAAGGCTGGGCAGGACTGCTCTATAGGTAACACCAGTCTTTCTGATCTTAATCCTGTCCTAAAGAGACAAGGCATGTCCTCTCAGGAAGAAACTCAGAGAAGAACAAGGGAAAAGGCCTGTGCTATGCTCAGTGTTATGGGAAGAAATTTATCTTTACTTATGATTGTACCTTTTAAATATGTTTCCATTGATGGCAGCCTCCCTAGCTTCTCGGCCTTTCATCTGCTGAACACTATCAGCCGTGGAATAGCATCACTGTGTCTCTCATTGCCAGGTACACACCTAGAGTAACAAGAAAATGCCAGTTTGACTTAAAAATAACTTTGATGAAGCAGTAAAACTAGTAATTTTTAGACAATTAATAAATTACTAACAAACACTCAACTATTTTATAATAACTAATTTATAAACTATAAAGGAAAATGCATTAGAAAATAATTTTATAACTATAATTAATTTTAACAAATTAATACATTGTTTTAAAATAATTTAACCTTTGATTACTTATCTTTTTATTATTTTGTGTTGTGAAATGAGAAGTACACATAAAGGAACTCCATTGTACATCAGCATACATATAATAGTTGTTTCTAGGTAAAGCATTTTTTGGCATAGTGAGAAAAACTGGGCTCTTTTTAATGAAATATTATAGCCACCTGGAAGAACAACTAGTAAATAAACTATGGTTATTCAGACTTGGGTATTTTCTCAAAATGAACCAAGTGAGTTTGTCATTTCAAGAAAAATGAGAGCATGCATTGCCAACGGTAAAAGTTTGAACTTCCAACCAAAAATTATAAACTCCTATCTTTCACCAAGAACTTGGCAGCTTTCCAATATTTAAAGACTTCTCTGGTGAGGTTGGAAGTGATATTAATGGCAGTTTTATATGCTGTGCAGTGAAATTAATTAAAATTTTGAAGGTCTGCATAACTCAGTGAAGCAGTATTTTCCAAAAGATAAATGCATGATGTTAAAGAATCATGCATGCAGAAAGATCCATTTAAAATGCAAGACAGACCAGTAGATTTTAATATAACAGGTAAGGAAGTTTCACTGATATGACTCAGATTCCACATGGCAAGGACCTCTAAGAAGCTACCATTTGTTGAGTCCTCCCCTTTCCCACTACTTATCTGTGGGGCCAATTTTCTTCAAGTTAACATCTCACTACCAGTTATGGGAATCCAGCTGTTTTCTACAAAACCAGACATTGAAGGGATTTGCAAAATGTAGAAAAATAAAACATAAGAAAGTTATTTCTCTCACTGTTTTGTTGGTCTATCTTAGAAACTCAGTTATTTTCCTTGTACGTATTATGTTAGCATGTTGTGTGTTTATAATTTTTTTTTAATTTTCCAATTTATTTATTTTCACAAAAACAGTATTCATTATTTTTTCACCACACCCAGTGCTCCATGCAAGCTGTGCCCTCTATAATACCCACCACCTGGTACCCCAACCTCCCACCACTCCCGCCACTTCAAACCCCTCAGATTGTTTTTCAGAGTCCATAGTCTCTCATGGTTCATCTCCCCTTCCAAGTTACCCAAAAACACATACCCTCCCCAATGTCCATAATCCTACCCCCCTTCTCCCAAACCCCCTCTCCCCAGCAACCCACAGTTTGTTTCGTGAGATTAAGAGTCACTTATGGTTTGTCTCCCTCCCTATCCCATCTTGTTTCATGGATGCTTCTCCTACCAACTGAAGCCCCCATGTTGCATCACCACTCCCTCATATCAGGGAGATCATATGATAGTTGTCTTTCTCCGCTTGACTTATTTCGCTAAGCATGATACGCTCTAGTTCCATCCATGTTGTCGCAAATGGCAAGATTTCGTTTCTTTTGATGGCTGCATAGTATTCCATTGTGTATATATACCACCTCTTCTTGATCCATTCATCTGTTGATGGACATCTAGGTTCTTTCCATAGTTTGGCTATTGTGGACATTGCTGCTATAAACATTCGGGTGCACGTGCCCCTTTCGATCACTACGTTTGTATCTTTAGGGTAAATACCCAGTAGTGCAATTGCTGGGTCATAGGGCAGTTCTATTGTCAACATTTTGAGGAACCTCCATACTGTTTTCCACAGTGGTTGCACCAGCTTGCATTCCCACCAACAGTGTAGGAGGGTTCCCCTTTCTCCGCATCCTCGCCAGCATCTGTCATTTCCTGACTTGTTGATTTTAGCCATTCTGACTGGTGTGAGGTGATATCTCATTGTGGTTTTGATTTGTATTTCCCTGATGCCGAGTGATATGGAGCACTTTTTCATGTGTCTGTTGGCCATCTGGATGTCTTCTTGGCAGAAACGTCTGTTCATGTCCTCTGCCCATTTCTTGATTGGATTATTTGTTCTTTGGGTGTTGAGTTTGTTAAGTTCTTTATAGATTTTGGACACTAGTCCTTTATCTGATATGTCGTTTGCAAATATCTTCTCCCATTCTGTCAGTTGTCTTTTGGTTTTGTTAACTGTTTCCTTTGCTGTGCAAAAGCTTTTGATTTTGATGAAATCCCAAAAGTTCATTTTTGCCCTTGCTTCCCTTGCCTTTGGCGATGTTCCTAGGAAGATGTTGCTGCGGCTGAGGTCGAAGAGGTTGCTGCCTGTGTTCTCCTCAAGGATTTTGATGGATTCCTTTCTCACATTGAGGTCCTTAATCCATTTTGAATCTATTTTTGTGTGTGGTGTAAGGAAATGGTCCAATTTCATTTTTCTGCACGTGGCTGTCCAATTTTCCCAACACCATTTATTGAAGAGGCTGTCTTTTTTCCATTGGACATTCTTTCCTGCTTTGTTGAAGATTAGTTGACCATAGAGTTGAGGGTCTATTTCTGGGCTCTCTATTCTGTTCCATTGGTCTATGTGTCTGTTTTTGTGCCAGTACCATGCTGTCTTGATGATGACAGCTTTGTAATAGAGCTTGAAGTCCGGAATTGTGATGCCACCAACTTTGGCTTTGTTTTTCAATATCCCTTTGGCTATTCGAGGTCTTTTCTGGTTCCATATAAATTTTAAAATTATTTGTTCCATTTCTTTGAAAAAGATGGATGGTACTTTGATAGGAATTGCATTAAATGTGTAGATTGCTTTAGGTAGCATAGACATTTTCACAATATTTATTCTTCCAATCCAGGAGCATGGAAAATTTTTCCATTTCTTTGTGTCTTCCTCAATTTCTTTCATGAGTACTTTATAGTTTTCTGAGTATAGATTCTTAGCCTCTTTGGTTAGGTTTATTCCTAGGTATCTTATGGTTTGGGGTGCAATTGTAAATGGGATTGACTCCTTAATTTCTCTTTCTTCTGTCTTGTTGTTGGTGTAGAGAAATGCAACTGATTTCTGTGCATTGATCTTATATCCTGACACTTTACTGAATTCCTGTATAAGTTCTAGCAGTTTTGGAGTGGAGTCTTTTGGGTTTTCCACATAGAGTATCATATCATCTGCGAAGAGTGATAATTTGACTTCTTCTTGGCCGATTTGGATGCCTTTAATTTCCTTTTGTTGTCTGATTGCTGAGGCTAGGACTTCTAGTACTATGTTGAATAGCAGTGGTGATAATGGACATCCCTGCCGTGTTCCTGACCTTAGTGGAAAAGCTTTCAGTTTTTCTCCATTGAGAATGATATTTGCAGTGGGTTTTTCATAGATGGCTTTGATGATATTGAGGTATGTGCCCTCTATCCCTACACTTTGAAGGGTTTTGATCAGGAAGGGATGCTGTACTTTGTCAAATGCTTTTTCAGCATCTATGGAGAGTATCATATGGTTCTTGTTCTTTCTTTTATTGATGTGTTGTATCACATTGACTGATTTGCGGATGTTGAATCAACCTTGCAGCCCTGGGATAAATCCCACTTGGTCGTGGTGAATAATCCTTTTAATGTACTATTGAATCCTATTGGCTAGTATTTTGGTGAGAATTTTTGCATCTGTGTTCATCAAGGATATTGGTCTATAGCTCTCTTTTTTGATGGGATCCTTGTCTGGTTTTGGGATCAAGGTGATGCTGGCCTCATAAAATGAGTTTGGGAGTTTTCCTTCCATTTCTATTTTTTGGAACAGTTTCAGGAGAACAGTAATTAGTTCTTCTTTAAATGTTTGGTAGAATTCCCCCGGGAAGCCGTCTGGCCCTGGGCTTTTGTTTGTTTGGAGATTTTTAATGACTGTTTCAATCTCCTTACTGGTTATGGGTCTGTTCAGGCTTTCTATTTCTTCCTGGTTCAATTTTGGTAGTTTATATGTTTCTAGGAATGCATCCATTTCTTCCAGATTGTCAAATTTGTTGGCGTAGAGTTGCTCATAGTATGTTCTTATAATAGTTTGTATTTCTTTGGTGTTAGTTGTGATCTCTCCTCTTTCATTCATGATTTTATTTATTTGGGTCCTTTCTCTTTTCTTTTTGATTAGTCTGGCCAAGGGTTTATCAATTTTATTAATTCTTTCAAAGAACCAGCTCCTAGTTTGGTTGATTTGTTCTATTGTTTTTTTGGTTTCTATTTCATTGATTTCTGCTCTGATCTTTATGATTTCTCTTCTCCTGCTGGGCTTAGGGTTTCTTTCTTGTTCTTTCTCCAGCTCCTTTAGGTGTAGGGTTAGGTTGTGTACCTGAGACCTTTCTTGTTTCTTGAGAAAAGCTTGTACCGCTATATATTTTCCTCTCAGGACTGCCTTTGTTGTGTCCCACAGATTTTGAACCGTTGTATTTTCATTATCATTTGTTTCCATGATTTTTTTCAATTCTTCTTTAATTTCCCGGTTGACCCATTCATTCTTTAGAAGGATGCTGTTTAGTCTCCATGTATTTGTGTTCTTTCCAAACTTCCTCTTGTGGTTGAGTTCTAGCTTCAGAGCATTGTGGTCTGAAAATATGCAGGGAATGATCCCAATCTTTTGATACCAGTTGAGTCCTGATTTAGGACCGAGGATGTGATCTATTCTGGAGAATGTTCCATGTGCACTAGAGAAGAATGTGTATTCTGTTGCTTTGGGATTATATGTTCTGAATATATCTGTGATGGCCATCTCATCCAGTGTATCATTTAAGGCCTTTATTTCCCTGTTGATCTTTTGCTTGGATGATCTGTCCATTTCAGTAAGGGGAGTGTTAAAGTCCCCTACTATTATTGTATTATTATTGATGTGTTTCTTTGATTTTGTTATTAATTGGTTTATATAGTTGGCTGCGCCCACGTTGGGGGCATAGATATTTAAAATTGTTAGATCTTCTTGTTGGACAGACCCTTTGAGTATGATATAGTGTCCTTCCTCATCTCTTATTATAGTCTTTGGCTTAAAATCTAATTGATCTGATATAAGGATTGCCACTCCTGCTTTTTTCTGATGTCCATTAGCATGGTAAATTCTTTTCCACCCCCTCACTTTAAGTCTGGAGGTGTCTCGGGTTTAAAATGAGTTTCTTGGAGGCAACATATAGATGGGTTTTGTTTTTTTATCCATTCTGATACCTTGTGTCTTTTGATTGGGGCATTTAGCCCATTAACATTCAGGGTAACTATTGAGAGATATGATTTTAGTGCCATTGTATTGCCTGTAAGGTGACTGTTACTGTATATTGTCTCTGTTCCTTTCTGATCTACCACTTGTAGGCTCTCTCTTTGCTTAGAGGACCCCTTTCAGTATTTCCTGTAGAGCTGGTTTGGTGTTTGCAAATTCTTTCAGTTTTTGTTTGTCCTGGAAGCTTTTAATCTCTCCTTCTATTTTCAATGATAGCCCAGCTGGATATAGTATTCTTGGCTGCATGTTTTTCTCGTTTAGTGCTCTGAAAATGTCATGCCAGCTCTTTCTGGCCTGCCAGGTCTCTGTGGATAAGTCAGCTGCCAATCTAATACTTTTACCATTGTATGTTACAGACTTCTTTTCCCGGGCTGCTTTCAGGATTTTCTCTTTGTCACTAAGGCTTGTAAATTTTACTATTAGGTGACGGGGTGTGGGCCTATTCTTATTGATTTTGAGGGGCGTTCTCTGAACCTCCTGAATTTTGATGCTCGTTCCCTGTGCCATATTGGGGGAAATTCTCCCCAATAATTCTCTCCAGTATACCTTCTGCTCCCCTCTCTCTTTCTTCTTCTTCTGGAATCCCAATTATTCTAATGTTGTTTCATCTTATGGTGTCACTTATCTCTCGAATTCTCCCCTCATGGTCCAGTAGCTGTTTGTCCCTCTTTTGCTCAGCTTCTTTATTCTCTGTCATTTGGTCTTCTATATCGCTAATTCTTTCTTCTGCCTCATTTATCCTAGCAGTGAGAGCCTCCATTTTTGATTGAACTTCATTAATAGCTTTTTTTATTTCAACTTGGTTAGATTTTATTTCTTTTATTTCTCCAGAAAGGGCTTTTATATCTCTGGAGAGGGTTTCTCTAATATCTTCCATGCCTTTTTCAAGCCCGGCTATAACCTTGAGAATTGTCATTTTGAACTCTAGATCTGACATATTACCAATGTCTGTGTTGATTAGGTCCCTAGCCTTCAGTACTGCCTCTTGTTCTTTTTTTTGTTGTGAATTTTTCCGCCTTGTCTTTTTGTCCAGCTAAGAGTATATGAAGGAGCAAGTAAAATACTAAAAGGGTGGCAACAATCCCAGGAAAATATGCTTTAACCAAATCAGAGGAGATCCCAAATCGTGAGGGGGGATTTCTCCTCCCTCACGATTGGGTGAGGGATCTCCTCTGATTGGGATCTCCTTTGATTGGGATCTCCCAATCTCTTCTGATTGGGATCTCCCAATATCTTCTGATTGGGATCTCTTCTGATTTGGGGATAAAAATAGGTTCAAAAAGAAAGAAAGAAAAAAAAGAAAAAAAGAATTAAAAAAAGAGATTGAATTAAAAATTCAATCAAGAATTTAAAAAAGAATTAAGAAAAAAAAGATTGAAGAGATTAGGATCTCTTCTGATTTGGGGATAAAAAAAGGTTCAAAAAGAAAGAAAGAAAAAAAAGAAAAAAAAAGAATTGAAAAAAAAGAAAATGAATAAACAAAAGTATAAAAAAGAAAAATATATATATTAGATAATCTAGTTAAAAAACGTTAAAAGAGAAAAGGGTAAAAGTTATAAAAAATTTTAGCAGAAGAGAAAAAAAATGAAAAAGAAAAAAATTAAATTATCTGCAAGACTGAAAAATCACAGGCAGAAAGCCATGAGTTCCGTGGTTTGTTTTCTCCTCCTCTGGAATTCTGCTGCTCTCTCCTTGGTATTGAAACTGCACTCCTTGGTATTTGAACTTGGTCTTGGCTGGATTTCTTGTTGATCTTCTGGGGGAGGGGCCTGGTGTAGTGATTCTCAAGTGTCTTTGCCCCAGGTGGAATTACACCGCCCTTACCAGGGGCCGGGCTGAGTGATCTGCTCGGCTTTGCTTTCAGGAGCTTTTGTTCCCTGAGCGCTTTCCGTAGAGTTCCGGAGGACGGGAATACAAATGGCGGCCTCCTGGTCTCCGGCCCGGAGGAGCCGAGAGCCCGGGGCCCCGCTCCCCTGTGCGCCCTCAGCGAACAGCTCCCAGTAACTCGCGTCTGCCCAACCTCCGGCCGCGCTCCGAGCTCACCGAGCTTGCGACCGGTTCAAGGCAACTCCAAGCTGCGAGCTTACTGTCGCCTCTGTCTCTGCAGCCGGCTTTCCCGTTCCAATATCCGCAAGCTCTGCGACACTCGGACACCCCCGATCCTTCTGTGACCCCGCAGGTCCTGAGGTCACGCCGACCCCGTGTAGGCTTCGCCCCGGTTTAGCCTCTGGAGCGATGTCCCTCAGCGGAACAGACTTTTAAAAGTCCTGATTTTGTGCTCCGTTGCTCCCCCGCTTGCCGGGAGCCGGCCCCTCCCCCCGGGGTCTATCTTCCCGTCGCTTTGGATTCACTTCTCCGCCAGTCCTACCTTTCAGAATGTGGTTGTTTTTCTGTTTCTAGAATTGCTGTTCTTCTTCTCTTCGATCTGCCGATGGATTTGCAGGTGTTTGCAATCTTTAGATAAGCTCTCTAGCTGATCTCCTGCTAGCTGAGTTAGTCTCAGCCTGCTACTTCTCCGCCATCTTGACTCCTCCCCTATTTGGAATGTTTATCCCAATTTTTTTTTTCACTATGACAGTAAGCCAATAGGTGTTCGCCCACAGGACACCTTGCTGAGAAGCTTCCAGCAGTGGGCCAGGGGTGGTCTATGCACAGAGAGCTAACACAGTTGCATTGTTTGGTGTGATTTTTCTGGCTTCTTACCACGAATCTGCTCAGTAAATATCTTAATTCAATAAAGAGCTGTTTAGCACCTGCCAGGTAGACATCACAGCACTTCTGAGAGCAGAGGTCACATATGATGTGGCCCTATTATAGCACAGTTGATTGAAAGAAACAAAAATAGCCAAGTTGCATGTGATGCGGAAAGTATTCTAACTGCTTTTCTCCTGCTGTTTTCTGATGCAATCCTCACAACTACCACATTTTAGAATAATTTCCATTTATCAGAGGAGAAAATTAAGGTTTAGGCAAGATTTGTATCTTGCTTAACATCACAGTAAACTGCCAAGCTGGCAGATGTATTTAATGTCAAGCAGAGAAAGTCTGAACTTCTAATTTTCCCTGGAAATACTATTAGAAATGCTGTAGCAGAGCTCTAACAGAGTGAGTGGAAGAGGCTGACTATAAGAGGGGAAACCCTGGCACTGAGTGGGACCCTGAAGAAAATGCAGATCTTCCGCCCCAAGGGAGCTATCATCCAGACAGGAGTTACTGCGAGAGCAAAAACCCAGAGCTACTACTAGGACATCTGCCTGTTTGGAGTCTCGTGACTTGAGATTGGAAAATTACATAGAACAAAACTGAGGAAGGCTTTAAAAGGGTGATTGAAGATTTTAGACTTAGTTCAAGAAGGGGGCAAACTTAAAGATTTTGCAAAGGGACGTGGCAGGTTCTAAGCCATTGCCTCGGGGAGATAATAAGGGGCACAGTTAGACATCTGCATTTACTTAGCTTAACTCTTGCTCCAAAGGAATTCCTAATGACTTCATGTGCAACAGGCCAGAGCTTCTGCCCACTTGGCATTAGGGTGTTCTGTGTGGCTTTGTTTTGACAAACCTTGACCATGACCCCCTCACAAGAAGAAGAGCCTGGGTCACAACTCCCTTTGTGGCAGGAAGCCCTTTGCCTACTACTGTCAAAACCACATTCTCAAGGGAAGACTTTCTGTCTTGATCTCTCTCGCCTTCTCCCTTCAGGTGGTGGATGTCAAACTATTGAAATCTCCTTTGAATGTTTGCAGGAAGTTGGTTTTTAACCAGGTCTCAAGCAAGCCTAATGGGACCAGAAAACTAGAAGCAGGAAATCTTGTGGAATCCCCCAGCAAACCGGCTGTCAACTACTCCTCTTCCCACTGCCCTCCTCACTGAGAGCTGAGAACTCCACTTGGAAATCTTTTAGGACATTCCCAAGTGAGATGCTACTATTTCTCAACATTCTGATATGCACACACGACTTACTGAAAATGTCGGGGTAGGGTGCCTTGAGATGACAAAAGTCACATGAAATTATAAAATTTAAAAATAAAAACAGGGGCGCCTGGGTGGCTCAGTGGGTTAAAGCCTCTGCCTTCGGCTCAGGTCATGATCCCAGGGTCCTCCTGCTCAGCAGGGAGCCTGCCTCCTCCTCCTCTCTCTCTCTCTCTGCCTGCCTCTCTGCCTACTTATGACCTCTGTCAAATAAATAAATAAAATCTTTAAATAAATAAATAAATAAAAACAAAGTGCAAGTTAAATTCTTCAAAGATCAGTAAAGAAATGCAGATGTACCTGCTAATCTTTGTGGGAGCTGGGGAAGAAAAATAGGGAGGTGCTATTTGTTTTGGTAAACAAACATTTTTACTAAATCAGTCACAGGTAGTCTCTCTCATACAGGGTCCACACACACAAAACAGTTCATGAAAACCCCAACTAGAGTCAACCAAAGCACCCCTTATCTGGGGGAGAAGGTGTCATGGGGAAGTCAGTAAGTATATAACTGTTAGACTAAATTTAAGTATTATTTTTTCTTAACTTTTTTTTAAATTTTTATTCATTTATTTGACAGGGAGAGAGAGAGACACACAGAGAGGGAGCACAAGCAGGGGGGAATGCGAAAGGGAGAAGCAGGTTTCCCGCTGAGCAGGGAGTCTGATGCGGGTTTCGATCCCAGGACCTGGGATCATGACCTGAGAAGAAGGCAGATACTTAATGACTGAGTCACCGAGGCACCCCTATTTTTTCTTAACTTTTTAAAAAGTTGTGTTTAACTGTCTAAGGGAGCTAACAGAAAAGTAAAATAATTTCTTCCCCCAGTAGGGGTAATGAAAGCCAAGGGCCAGGAAGAAAGTTCTTAGCTTCTGTAGAGGACAGAAAAAAAGTCCTCTTTTCCTTGAGGACAGACAGTGCTGATGTGTGAAAGGAGAGGACAAGGGAGAGAAACTCTGAATTTCATTGCAAACCACATGGCATGAGCGAAATACATCCATTTAGGTTGAATTCACTGTGGGGACACCTACTTGAACTTCAAAGCAACTTGGTTCTCTTGAATTGAAAAGTGCTCTTAATTGAAAAACACTGTGTGTGTGTGTGTGTGTGTGTGTGTGTGTGTTTTTCCTTTACAACGAGTAAGATCTTTTCACTTCCATTTAAAACACCGGTACCCATTTCATGTTCTGTTCTTTAACCTTTTATTTTTCCTTAAAAATTTCATTTATTTATTTGACAGAGAAATCACAGGTAGGCAGAGAGGCAAGCAGAGAGAGAGAGGGAAGCAGAGAACCTGATGTGGGGCTCGATCCCAGGACCCTGAGATCATGACCTGAGCTGAAAGCAGAGGCTTAACCCACTGAGTCACCCAGGCACCCCTATGTTCTGTTCTTTAATGTATGGTTTCCGATTATGTTGTCAGTTGGAAATTCCTGGCTTCCATTTCTCAGTGTCAATGATGCCAAGCATGAGGAATTTTCAAGTTTAAGCTGAACTTTTTCAAGTCATTTCATTTTTGTTTTTCCATTCTCCTATTTTACCATTCACAGAAACTCTAAGAAGTTGGAGACAAACTAGAAAGATCCCTTGCTCTGTGACATTGAGTAAGCCTGCCTTCATCTCATCTTCATTTTCAACATGAAGCTCATTAGCAGGTGGCTGACTGGGAAATCTAGACAGAATTCATGAATGTGGCAGCCTGAAATCAAAGCTGATAGAGGAAGGGCCTCATGATATAAGGGTCACATCTATTTGTTTCCCTGGATTGGTATGTCCAATAGAAATTTACAGCTGGCCAGTAGTGTGGCGAGCAGAACACCACGTTAAGAGCATACTGGACTAGGAGGAAAGAAGGGGAATATCTGCATTCCATCTCCAGGAAAGTTAGAAGAGATGGTTTTTCCTTCTAACTGGCTATACACTATGTGAACATCAACACTATTGGGTTCCTGGGACTCTTGGCTTGTTCTAACTTGTTCACGGAACACAATTTTTTGTGCACCATCCACCTACTCAGAATTCTTCAGTCTCACTCCCTTGGGGCCAAGTTCAACTGCCTCTGTCTGATATTTAGAACCATGGACAATCAGGTCCCCATTAGTTATTCAAGAATTACAGACACTAGAATGCTGGGCACTGGAGGATGAGTAAAATTCCCTTGGCAAAGATGGTTAAGGAAAAGGGAATTTAGGTACAGGGCAGAGATAGGCAAAACTATGGAAGCTTGAAGGGCAAGGTGCATTTGGAGAATGAGAATTCATACAGTGTGACCAGATGGTAGGATACATGGAGGGACCCGAAAAGATGAACTCTCAGAGAGGTAGGATGGTTCAGTACAGGGTATTGTGAGCCACGCAGATGAGACTGAGTTTTGTTTCTCTACCCATTGGGGTAATCAACAAAGGCTTTTGCAAAGGAAGGTGTTATTATTGATGCTGGTTTTTAGAAAGGTGACTTTGTAAAAGGTGACTTTGTAAAAGTCACCTTTTAGAAAGTGACTTTTAGAAAGGTGAATGTCTAGATTGAAAGTGCCAGAAAAGGCCAAATAACTGCCAGAAGTCTTCTCAAACATTGTAATTCCACAAAAACATTCTACATTTGTTAGAAATTACAGAGATTACCAAGTGGCCCAAGACATCATCGTGAAAATATTTAGACAATTGGCAAACTCTTTTTCTCTATAAGCTATTTCCAAAGGAGATAATCTTTAATCCTCTCTTCCATCCAAATTATTCCCTGTCTTGGAAAAAAATGCCAAAAATGTTTGGGAAAAGGCACCCCACCCATGTCTTTTGGAAGGGCTGGTTATTTAGTTGCTACATGAGCCAAATTTTAATCCACAGGAATTTTCTCAGAAAAGATGTATTGCCAAATTCTCTTATAATATAATTCTGGTGGGAACCCATGGTAGGTATTGAATGTAAATTGAAGTCATAGAATATTAAAGAGGAAGGAGAATATTACCCACAAGAAATACTAAATACCACAAATGTATTATGAAGTATTTGACACTTTGTAAGTCCATGTTGAAGATTCATAGTCAAAAAGTCATGAGGATTTCAGAGTTTACATAATCTAGATTTCCAGGGGTGGAAATCTAGAAGGGTGGAAATCTGGGTGGCTCAGCTTGTTAAGCATCTTACTCTTGATTTCAGCTCAGGTCATGATCTCAGGATTGTGAAGTGAAGCCCTGTGTCAGGCTCTACACTGGGCATGCAACCAACTTAAGATTGTCTCTTTTCTTCCTCTGCCCCCAACTCTTTTTTTTTTTTAAAGCATAATCTAGATTTCTATCAGATGCTTATTTGGTCATGGAGATTCTTTAAGAACATTCCATAAATATTTTTGAGCACTTTGTGAAGCTCTGCAAACATACTGGTGAACAACACAGTCCCTGCCCTCATGGAGTTGACATCTAAAATAGAGAAACAAAAAGATAAAGAGGGAATTATCATAATATTATATCACATAATAACAGCTATGATATGAAAGTGTTTTGATGAAGGAAGTACACAGTGCTATGAGACCAAACAGGGTAAATCAGAGCTCAGGGGGTGCAGGCAACACATCCTTTAAGCAATGACAACTAAACTGACATCTAAAGCATGAGCAGGTCCTAGCCCAGCAAGACAAGTGGCCAGGGAAGAAAAGAGTGGTACAACTGTGAGCAGTGTTCTAAGACAATGACTCAGAGTCAAGAGAAAGAAGTGCATTCAGGAAACCGGGTAGTTCACCCAAGCTGGAATTTATATATTACCATGTGTGTGGAGGCAGAAGGGTGGAGTATCCACAGATGAAGCTGGAGAAGTAGGAAGGTGCCAGATCCCACCAAGTCTTGGAATACTTGCAACAGAATTTGGGTTATCTCAAGGGCAGTAGAGAACCACTGACTGTTTTTAAGCAGAGGAATCATGATCATATTTGAATCTCAGAAAGCTCACTCTGACCATGGAGTAAAGAATGAATTCATGGATGTGGGAAAGTTGGAGGTAGGATGCCCAGCATGGGAGGATGTGATAATCCTCAGAAGAGGCAACTGTAGCCTAGGCAAGAAGAGTAGAAACGAAGACAGAAAGAAATGGATCTGAGAGGTATTTCCAAGAGAACATACTCGAGACTATAATTGTTGCTCAGGGTGTGGAAAAAAGTGGAGGTGAAGGTAACCCCAGATCTCTGGCTGGACTAGTAGAAGTGGCTAGTGAGGGAAAGAGGAGAAACAGATGAAGAGGTGAAAACAAGGGGTTCAGTTTCACTCCTGTTAGGTTTAGTGTGTCTGGTAGACACTCAGAGAACCTAACATGCCTCTGGGTATATGGATCTGGACCTCAGACTGAGGTTTGAGTCATTAGCACACAGATGGTCATGGGAGACAATGTGTGTATGGAATGCTCAAGACTTCTTGGTAGCAGAACTCCCAAGCCTCTGTTAGTACTGCTTAAAATGGAGACAACTGCTCCATGTGTCAGTCCTTTTCACCACAGCCTTGTGATCCACAAAGCCTCTTTTGTTCCATATCTAGGACCTGAAGAGCATCTGTGTCTTTCATCATATGTAGAACCATTTGTCTCCTCTCAAAGACATCACAGTTTTGAATCAATTACTTTACTCATAGAGCTTACCTTGAGTCCATCATTCTTCCCCTTTATTTCTGATCTGGAGAAATCTATACAAATTTTGTGACATTACCCACATACAAGCATAAATGGAGAATCCGAAAGAGGAAAATGAGGACCTTTGGTTTCAGTCAAAATAGCTGAGTTATGTTTTAAGGGGATTTATTTGGGTTATATGATATTTAATTTAAATTGTATCCTTCCTACTCGCCTTTTAATTAATTCATCTTTTAGCTTGCCCTGACATGGTCAGGACTTATTTAGGTTCCCTTGTTCCCAAAGATCAAATTGCTTTTCTAAAGTACATTTGGTTTCTAAAACTTGGCATCTCTGAGCTTCTGGTGCCAATACAAAGAGCACATACATATTCCAACAATCCGTGGATTGTTGTTAGTGAGAGGCACCAGTCCTGGCCTTTGGGAGGAAGGGCACAGCACATTTCTTCATAGGGGGAAGTGATGGAGCTATTATTACTTTCAAGACATCCCTGGTTTGTCCATTCAGAAAGGCACAAGTCAGGCTCTGTGGCCCATTCAAAGGATGAGGCTGTGAAAATGGGTCCCCTGGTGACACTTGGACTGCCAGCCCTTCCCTTGCATCCACTCAGCAGCAGACGGTTCCCAGCACCCGAGTTTGTTAACCTTGACCTCTCCTGTCACCATGGAAACACAACACTGCCAAGGGAACTTCCTCTGTGATTATCATTCAAACTGTGAAAGAATAGAATAGAAAATAGAATAGGAAAAACACCCAGAAAATTTCATTGCCCATTTCATGTTGCCGTTCAGCCTTTTTCTTTAGAACAAAGAAGCTCCCAGCAATTTCTCTGAAAGTTTGGTGTTGGGGTGGAGGGGCTGAGGGTGGGGTGGGAAGGAGGAGTCTGGCCAGGACCTGCTGTGGCAGCTTAAAGTTTTACCAGCCTCTACTCTGTTTGAGGAATTGAGACTTACTTGCAGTATATTACCATACCTGGAATAATTTACAATTGCCCCCAGAGAATAAAATACCTAGGAATAAATTTACCAAGGAGGTGAACGACCTATACTCTGAAAACTATAAAACATTAATGAAGAAAATTAAAGATAACATAAACAAATGGAAAGATATCCCATGTGCATGGATTGGAAGAACAAACACTATTAAAATATTCATACCACTTAAAGCAATCTGCAGATTCAGTACAATTCCTATCAAAATACCCTAGTATTTTTCACAGAGTTAGAACAAATAATCCTCAGGTTTGTATGGAACCACAAAGGACCACAAACAGTCAAAGCATTCTTGAAAAAGAAGGAACCTGGAAATATCACAATCCCAGATTTCAAGATATTCTGCAAAGCTGCAATAATCAAAACAGGCACAAACATAGACACACAAATCAATGGAACAGAACAGAGAGCCAGAAACAAACCCATGCTTATGTGGTAAATTAATCTGTGACAAAGGAAACAAGAATACACAACAGGGAAAAGATAGAATCTTCAATGGATGGTGCTGGGAAAACTGGACAGCTACATGCAAAAAGCATGAAATTGGACCACTTTCTTACACCATCCACAAGAACAAACTCAAAATGGATTGAAGACCTACATTTAAGACCTGAAACCATAAAAATCCTAGAAGAGGGGGAGGAGTCAAGATGGCGGAGAAGTAGCAGGCTGAGACTACTTCAGCTAGCAGGAGATCAGCTAGAGAGCTTATCTAAAGATTGCAAACACCTGCAAATCCATCGGCAGATCGAAGAGAAGAAGAACAGCAATTCTAGAAACAGAAAAACAACCACTTTCTGAAAGGTAGGACTGGCGGAGAAGTGAATCCAAAGCGACGGGAAGATAGACCCCGGGGGGAGGGGCCGGCTCCCGGCAAGCGGGGGCGCAATGGAGCACAAAATCAGGACTTTTTAAGTCTGTTCCGCTGAGGGACATCGCTCCAGAGGCTAACCCGGGCAAAGCCCACACGGGGTCGGCGTGACCTCAGGTCTCGCAGGGTCACAGAAGGATCGGGGGTGTCTGAGTGTCGCAGAGCTTGCGGATATTGGAACGGGAAAGCCGGCTGCAGAGACAGAGCCGACAGTAAGCTCGCAGATCGGTGTTGCCTTGAACCGGACGCAGGCTCGGTGAGCTCGGAGTGCGGCCGGAGGTCAGGCAGACGGGAGTTACTAGGAGCTATTCGCTGAGGGCACACTGGGGAGCGGGGCCCCGGCTCTCAGCTCCTCCAGGCCGGAGACCAGGAGGCCGCCATTTGTATTCCCGTCCTCTGGAACTCTACGGAAAGCGCTCAGGGAACAATGCTCCTGAAAGCAAAGCGGAGCGGATCACTTAGCCCGGGCCCTGGTAAGGGCGGTGCAATTCCGCCTGGGGCAAAGACACTTGAGAATCACTACAACAGGCCCCTCCCCCAGAAGATCAACAAGAAATCCAGCCAAGACCAAGTTCACCTAACAAGGAGTGCGGTTTCAATACCAAGGAGAGCAGCAGAATTCCAGAGGAGGAGAAAACAAACCACGGAACTCATGGCTTTCTCCCTGTGATTTTTTAGTCTTGCAGTTAATTTAATTTTTTTCTTTTTCATTTTTTTTTCTCTTCTTCTGCTAAAATTTTTTTTAACTTTTACCCTTTCCTTTTTTAACGTTTTTAAACTAGTTTATCTAATATATATATATATTTTTTTCTTTTTTATACTTCTCTTTATTCGTTTTCTTTTTTTATTCTTTTTTTTTCTTTCTTTATTTTTGAACCTCTTTTTATCCCCAAATCAGAAGAGATCCCAATCTCTTCAATCTCTTTTTTAAATTCTTTTTTTAATTCTTGATTGAATTTTTAATTCAATCTCTTTTTTTAAAATTCTTTTCTTTTCTTTTTTTCTTTTTGAACCTCTTTTTATCCCTAAATCAGAAGAGATCCCAATCAGAAGAGATTGGGAGATCCCAATCAGAGGAGATCCCAATCAGAGGAGATCCCTCACCCATTCGTGAGGGGGGAAAAATCCCCCCTCACGATTTGGGATCTCTTCTGATTTGGTTAAAGCATATTTTCCTGGGATTGTTGCCACCCTTTTAGTATTTTACTTGCTCCTTCATATACTCTTAGCTGGACAAAATGATAAGGCGGAAAAATTCACAACAAAAAAAAGAACAAGAGGCAGTACCGAAGACTAGGGACCTAATCAATACAGACTTTGGTAATATGTCAGATCTAGAGTTCAAAATGACAATTCTCAAGGTTCTAGCCGGGCTTGAAAAAGGCATGGAAGATATTAGAGAAACCCTCTCCAGAGATATAAAATCCCTTTCTGGAGAAATAAAAGAACTAAAATCTAAACAAGTTGAAATCAAAAAAGCTATTAATGAGGTCCAATCAAAAATGGAGCCTCTCCCTGCTAGGATAAATGAGGCAGAAGAAAGAATTAGCGATATAGAAGACCAAATGACAGAGAATAAAGAAGCTGAGCAAAAGAGGGACAAACAGCTACTGGACCATGAGGGGAGAATTCGAGAGATAAGTGACACCATAAGACGAAACAACATTAGAATAATTGGGATTCCAGAAGAAGAAGAAAGAGAGAGGGGAGCAGAAGGTATACTGGAGAGAATTATTGGGGAGAATTTCCCCAATATGGCACAGGGAACGAGCATCAAAATTCAGGAGGTTCAGAGAACGCCCCTCAAAATCAATAAGAATAGGCCCACACCCCATCACCTAATAGTAAAATTTACAAGCCTTAGTGACAAAGAGAAAATCCTGAAAGCAGCCCGGGAAAAGAAGTCTGTAACATACAATGGTAAAAGTATTAGATTGGCAGCTGACTTATCCACAGAGACCTGGCAGGCCAGAAAGAGCTGGCATGACATTTTCAGAGCACTAAACGAGAAAAACATGCAGCCAAGAATACTATATCCAGCTGGGCTATCATTGAAAATAGAAGGAGAGATTAAAAGCTTCCAGGACAAACAAAAACTGAAAGAATTTGCAAACACCAAACCAGCTCTACAGGAAATACTGAAAGGGGTCCTCTAAGCAAAGAGAGAGCCTACAAGTGGTAGATCAGAAAGGAACAGAGACAATATACAGTAACAGTCACCTTACAGGCAATACAATGGCACTAAAATCATATCTCTCAATAGTTACCCTGAATGTTAATGGGCTAAATGCCCCAATCAAAAGACACAGGGTATCAGAATGGATAAAAAAACAAAACCCATCTATATGTTGCCTCCAAGAAACTCATTTTAAGCCCGAAGACACCTCCAGATTTAAAGTGAGGGGGTGGAAAAGAATTTACCATGCTAATGGACATCATAAAAAAAGCAGGAGTGGCAATCCTTATATCAGATCAATTAGATTTTAAGCCAAAGACTATAATAAGAGATGAGGAAGGACACTATATCATACTCAAAGGGTCTGTCCAACAAGAACATCTAACAATTTTAAATATCTATGCCCCCAACGTGGGAGCAGCCAACTATATAAACCAATTAATAACAAAATCAAAGAAACACATCAACAATAATACAATAATAGTAGGGGACTTTAACACTCCCCTCACTGAAATGGACAGATCATCCAAGCAAAACATCAACAAGGAAATTAAGGCCTTAAATGATACACTGGATGAGATGGACATCACAGATATATTCAGAACATTTCATCCCAAAGCAACAGAATACACATTCTTCTCTAGTGCACATGGAACATTCTCCAGAATAGATCACATCCTCGGTCCTAAATCAGGACTCAACTGGTATCAAAAGATTGGGATCATTCCCTGCATATTTTCAGACCACAATGCTCTGAAGCTAGAACTCAACCACAAGAGGAAGTTTGGAAAGAACACAAATACATGGAGACTAAACAGCATCCTTCTAAAGAATGAATGGGTCAACCGGGAAATTAAAGAAGAATTGAAAAAAATCATGGAAACAAATGATAATGAAAATACAACGGTTCAAAATCTGTGGGACACAACAAAGGCAGTCCTGAGAGGAAAATATATAGCGGTACAAGCTTTTCTCAAGAAACAAGAAAGGTCTCAGGTACACAACCTAACCCTACACCTAAAGGAGCTGGAGAAAGAACAAGAAAGAAACCCTAAGCCCAGCAGGAGAAGAGAAATCATAAAGATCAGAGCAGAAATCAATGAAATAGAAACCAAAAAAACAATAGAACAAATCAACCAAACTAGGAGCTGGTTCTTTGAAAGAATTAATAAAATTGATAAACCCTTGGCCAGACTTATCCAAAAGAAAAGAGAAAGGACCCAAATAAATAAAATCATGAATGAAAGAGGAGAGATCACAACTAACACCAAAGAAATACAAACTATTATAAGAACATACTATGAGCAACTCTACGCCAACAAATTTGACAATCTGGAAGAAATGGATGCATTCCTAGAAACATATAAACTACCAAAATTGAACCAGGAAGAAATAGAAAGCCTGAACAGACCCATAACCAGTAAGGAGATTGAAACAGTCATTAAAAATCTCCAAACAAACAAAAGCCCAGGGCCAGATGGCTTCCCGGGGGAATTCTACCAAACATTTAAGGAGGAACTAATTCCTATTCTCCTGCAACTGTTCCAAAAAATAGAAATGGAAGGAAAACTCCCAAACTCATTTTATGAGGCCAGCATCACCTTGATCCCAAAACCAGACAAGGATCCCATCAAAAAAGAGAGCTATAGACCAATATCCTTGATGAACACAGATGCAAAAATTCTCACCAAAATACTAGCCAATAGGATTCAACAGTACATTAAAAGGATTATTCACCACGACCAAGTGGGATTTATCCCAGGGCTGCAAGGTTGGTTCAACATCCGCAAATCAGTCAATGTGATACAACACATCAATAAAAGAAAGAACAAGAACCATATGATACTCTCAATAGATGCTGAAAAAGCATTTGACAAAGTACAGCATCCCTTCCTGATCAAAACCCTTCAAAGTGTAGGGATAGAGGGCACATACCTCAATATCATCAAAGCCATCTATGAAAAACCCACTGCAAATATCATTCTCAATGGAGAAAAACTGAAAGCTTTTCCACTAAGGTCAGGAACACGGCAGGGATGTCCATTATCACCACTGCTATTCAACATAGTACTAGAAGTCCTAGCCTCAGCAATCAGACAACAAAAGGAAATTAAAGGCATCCAAATCGGCCAAGAAGAAGTCAAATTATCACTCTTCGCAGATGATATGATACTCTATGTGGAAAACCCAAAAGACTCCACTCCAAAACTGCTAGAACTTATACAGGAATTCAGTAAAGTGTCAGGATATAAGATCAATGCACAGAAATCAGTTGCACTTCTCTACACCAACAACAAGACAGAAGAAAGAGAAATTAAGGAGTCAATCCCATTTACAATTGCACCCCAGACCATAAGATACCTAGGAATAAACCTAACCAAAGAGGCTAAGAATCTATACTCAGAAAACTATAAAGTACTCATGAAAGAAATTGAGGAAGACACAAAGAAATGGAAAAATGTTCCATGCTCCTGGATTGGAAGAATAAATATTGTGAAAATGTCTATGCTACCTAAAGCAATCTACACATTTAATGCAATTCCTATCAAAGTACCATCCATCTTTTTCAAAGAAATGGAACAAATAATTTAAAAATTTATATGGAACCAGAAAAGACCTCGAATAGCCCAAGGGATATTGAAAAACAAAGCCAAAGTTGGTGGCATCACAATTCCGGACTTCAAGCTCTATTACAAAGCTGTCATCATCAAGACAGCATGGTACTGGCACAAAAACTGACACATAGACCAATGGAACAGAATAGAGAGCCCAGAAATAGACCCTCAACTCTATGGTCAACTAATCTTCGACAAAGCAGGAAAGAATGTCCAATGGAAAAAAGACAGCCTCTTCAATAAATGGTGTTGGGAAAATTGGACAGCCACGTGCAGAAAAATGAAATTGGACCATTTCCTTACACCACACACAAAAATAGATTCAAAATGGATTAAGGACCTCAATGTGAGAAAGGAATCCATCAAAATCCTTGAGGAGAACACAGGCAGCAACCTCTTCGACCTCAGCCGCAGCAACATCTTCCTAGGAACATCGCCAAAGGCAAGGGAAGCAAGGGCAAAAATGAACTTTTGGGATTTCATCAAAATCAAAAGCTTTTGCACAGCAAAGGAAACAGTTAACAAGACCAAAAGACAACTGACAGAATGGGAGAAGATATTTGCAAACGACATATCAGATAAAGGACTAGTGTCCAAAATCTATAAAGAACTTAACAAACTCAACACCCAAAGAACAAATAATCCAATCAAGAAATGGGCAGAGGACATGAACAGACGTTTCTGCCAAGAAGACATCCAGATGGCCAACAGACACATGAAAAAGTGCTCCATATCACTCGGCATCAGGGAAATACAAATCAAAACCACAATGAGATATCACCTCACACCAGTCAGAATGGCTAAAATCAACAAGTCAGGAAATGACAGATGCTGGCGAGGATGCGGAGAAAGGGGAACCCTCCTACACTGTTGGTGGGAATGCAAGCTGGTGCAACCACTCTGGAAAACAGCATGGAGATTCCTCAAAATGTTGACAATAGAACTGCCCTATGACCCAGCAATTGCACTACTGGGAATTTACCCTAAAGATACAAACGTAGTGATCCAAAGGGGCACGTGCACCCGAATGTTTATAGCAGCAATGTCCACAATAGCCAAACTATGGAAAGAACCTAGATGTCCATCAACAGATGAATGGATCAAGAAGAGGTGGTATATATACACAATGGAATACTATGCAGCCATCAAAAGAAACGAAATCTTGCCATTTGCGACAACATGGATGGAACTAGAGCGTATCATGCTTAGCGAAATAAGTCAAGCGGAGAAAGACAACTATCATATGATCTCCCTGATATGAGGGAGTGGTGATGCAACATGGGGGCTTAAGTGGGTAGGAGAAGAATCCATGAAACAAGATGGGATAGGGAGGGAGACAAACCATAAGTGACTCTTAATCTCACGAAATAAACTGTGGGTTGCTGGGGGGAGGGGGGTTGGGAGAAGGGGGGAAGGTTATGGACATTGGGGAGGGTATGTGCTTTTGGGTAAATTGGAAGGGGAGATGAACCATGAGAGACTATGGACTCTGAAAAACAGTCTGAGGGGTTTGAAGTGGTGGGGGGGTGGGAGGTTGGGGTACCAGGTGGTGGGTATTATAGAGGGCACAGCTTGCATGGAGCACTGGGTGTGGTGAAAAAATAATGAATACTGTTTTTCTGAAAATAAATAAATTGGAAAAAAAAAAAAAAGAAAATCCAAAAAAAAAAAAAAAAAAAGAAATCTAGATCCAACTGCACACTTGGAATTGTAGATATACTGTGTGTGTGTGTGTGTGTGTGTGTGCACATACCCCTTAGAACTGGGCCCGCAGCTTTCTTCATAAATTCTACATCCAGAAAATTTTAATAATAACTTATTTGGTGCAGCATCTTCCTTTAACAGACCAGGAGTATGACGTCTGGAGAGACCAAGTCCTTCTCTGGATTATTCTCTTCTTTCTGCTGCTCCTCTTGCTCCTTTCTCTGCCTCTTCTACCTCTCCGTTTTTCTCTTCCTAAAGTGACAAAGGTGCATAGTTTGAATTTTGCATTGGTTTGAGTGAATGTTAAATAAGAGTGTTGAGTTCCACAGGTGAGGCCCAGTGCAGAGAATGGGAATGACGTTGGAAGGGCACATGGGCTCACAGGGAAGTTAGAGGATCAAGAAATAGGCAAATGATCTCAGAAACACTGGGGGTTTTGGTCAGCAATGATTGCAGAGGCCCTGGCCAGCCAGCAGTCAGGACCACGTGTGTTCTTAATGTGTGTTCTTAACTAGGCCACTAGTTGCCTTGGAGAGCGAGCTTCCCTTCTACCTCCAGGAGTGGAGGAGATCAACTGCTGCTGATGTTGGGAGCCCCCCCCCCGCCCCCCACACGGTTTACCAGGGACAGAATGAGACAGGAAACTTGGCAAGTTCTCAGAGCTCTTGCCCAAATTTGACTCTGTCATCCTCCTCCTCCAAGAAGGAAAGGTGTACTATACTCACCTTGATGGGGTAAACACAGTGTGCTTTCATTTGTGATGTTCTATCATGTGCTGCTGTTTGTTTGAAACCTTGAAGTCTCTAAGCATGGACTTTGGAGTCAGGCGCCGGTATGTCTTAGCAGTGGTTCCAACACTGCTGGCCTTGGGCTAGACTCCTAATGTCTTCAGCCCTTGGTTTCCTCATGAGCAAAATGGCGACCACAGTAATGCCCCTTTCAAGGGATGGTTATATGAGTTAGAGAAACAAAGGCACATAATGTGTCTGATGTGGAGTCTAACATGGTCATGGCTTCCAACTACTTCTCCTCCAGCCTCTGGCTCTGTTTTGACAACACAGACTGGCTCAGAATGTAGAGAATGTTGAAAGGAAGGAAATTTTTTGTGTTCTTCGCTCTAGACTTAAGAATATAAAGTGGTATTTAAAAAAATATTCAAAACTCATTTATTCTTTCTTATTGAGCTTCTTAGGTGAATCTGGAGAGGGACAGCCAGGAAATTTGGTGTCACAACACCCACAGGTAAAATGCACCTCATGATTTCAGTGAATACATAAAGCAGCATTTCCTCAGTGTAAGGGCCTATTTAGCCAGAGCAGCTCCATTTGGTTAAACAGTGATTTTGTTGTTTATACAGTAAAACTTAAACTGTCCCTGTCCCCCCTTCCTCCAGGGGACTTACTTAAAAACAAGTCCCGGAAACCAGTCCCAGGTAACAAAGCCCAAATACAAGGGTGGGTCAGGCCAGGTGGAGGTATTCAATCAGTGGGGGCGCATACTGTCTCCCTAGCTACCAAGGAGTATGGGCCCTGCCCTTTGGGTGCCTTTTGGGCGCCAATTCTGACCAAGGTGATAGGCTAGTTCAAATATCTAATATAGAGTAAATTGTGATTCAATTGGTCACTTATGTGTGACCTAGCATGATTATGCAGCTTTCTCTGTGTGTTACAATCTCATTGGCCACCTGTGCGTGGCCAGGCCCAACCACATGGCCTTTGCCCTTAAAAGCTAGTCTGTAAGGCAGAAAGGGGTCGCCTCTTTGCAAGAGACAGCACTGGCCGGTCAGTTTGATTCTCGATGCTTGGTGCAAAATAAAGCTTTGCTTGACCTTCGCTTTGTATCAGTCTCGCTCCTTTGATTACGGACCCAACACTAAGGTTTTCTGACTTGCCATCTCCTTTTATAAAGTAAAATCTTGCAAACCCTCTTAAGAAGTTTATTAATTATTTTATCATTTTTACATGACATTTGTTCAGGTGTTATTTTAAATTTATAGACATATTTTAGATCTATGTTCTGAATTCTTAAGCTAGGTGCTGAGAATATGGGTATTTATTACATTATTGTCTACTTTTTGGTATTCCCTAAGTATTCCATCATAAGAAAATATTATACCAGTATTTCATTTTTAATAGTCTAGTAATTATTTGAAGAGGACATTTTTACAACATTTTCATTTATCAGGTGATATACACTCTCTGATTTATTTTAACTTAATTCTATATGAAAAGGAATGATTTATGGACAAATAAATTTTAATATGACTTTATATCATATTTGACTTAGGGACCAAAAACATATTAAAATGAAATGAAGTCTAACTATATATTCTAGAACCAACAATTGCTTTCACAAGTTGATGGTTGAAATGTCTTTTTTTTTTGAACTTACAAAAAAAATAAACTGGTATCCATTTTTAGATATATATAATTTTCAGGTTTTGTTTCTAAATTACAAGATGAGAGAGACAGTTCCAGGCTTTCATTTGCAAGCGTTTCTCCACAAACAACACATTGCAGCTGTGGAGAGGCTTTATTCTCAATAGATGGAAAGTCAAACTGCATATAATCACAGCTATCTTTTGTATTTTAAACACTGTTAATCTACAGTGACCTCCTGATGTCTGATACAAGAACTGTGAAAGCTATCTATGGATCTAGAAGCAGTGTCATTTTTGTATTTCCCTTCAACTTTCTCTATTTCAACAGGAAAATTCCTCACAAATTAAACAATGGATGATGAAGAAGAAAAGCAAAATAAAATGGTATATGGATCAAAAATGTCGGGTCAGCTATGGGGGTTCAGTGTGGGACAAATATCTGAGCAAGTCATGAAAGCCTTCATTGGGTGTCCACCAAATCCTGTGTGCTCACAGACATGGACATCGGGACCAACAATGACATGAGCCCACTTTAGATTCTTTTCCATGTACTGGACTTACGCCCCTTCTATTCTAGGCTCTGGGCACTGGGAGAGTTTTATACCTCTTCTTATCTCCAGTGGTATCTGGGTCAAGTGTGGCGGGGGTAGACATTCTTTAAGTGTTAGAGACTTAATGGACTTGAATGACTTCCACTGAGTGGCAGCTCAGACAGTAGAGGTGGGGGAGGCGAGAGTTACACATCAGAGTCAATGAGGATCTGGAACTAGAATAACAGAAGGCTGGCGTGTCAACTACCAGGCATGGGAATCAGAAGGGACACTCAGGTATTTGGCCTGCCCCTGACACTAGATGCACCCCTACAGAAAGAGGACAGAAGCCAGGGCACTGCCCCTGCTGCAATGCTGAAAGAATTAGCTCTGTTTGTCCAATAAGTGTCATTCCTAATGGACATGATGGTAACTGTTCACTGATAAAGGAAGAGAGGAGCTGAAGGAATGAGCTATGCCTCACCCGACAGGCGGAGTACACTGACCCCAGGTCCAGCATTGCTCTGAGTCCAGCTGCTGGTTACTGTAAGTATGATTCAGGGACCAATATTCAGGCCTTGGGAGGGAGGTTTGGCAGCAAGAGTAGGAGCCGGCTGACCGGAGAGGCTCAGCATTTTCTGCGTGAAGTCTGACTTGATCCTGGAAGCGTGGGTGGGGCTGGACCTGCGGGGAGCCTCAGCAAGGACAAGAGAGAAGGGAGGCAGAGGCTGGCAACAAGCCTGGCTCAACGGAGAGCTCCTCTGTGGTGGTTCTTCTCTTGTTTTTCCTGAAGCCAATTGATCTACCTGATGCATAAATAAATTTTTGAACTTATTCTGTATTTTAAAACCTGTTCACTGAGTGTGTTACAGACTGAATACCAACTGGTATTGCAATAAAAATTTACGCTGAGAATAAATGATTTCTAAGATGTGGGTAAATGACTCATGTACATCAATTTCTATCCGAAGCAGTTAGGCTTCATAAACTACTTCTTGTTTTGTGTATTTTGAAGCTATTCTGTTAGATGCATACAAGTTTATAAATACTGTCTCTTTGTGATAAATCGTTCCATTTATCATCACATCATGACCTTTCTTTATCCCTTACAATTATTTTTGCCTTAGGATCTATTTCTTTCTGATGCTAATGGAGCCACTGGGGTAACTTAATCTGCAGTTGGACTTTGAGCGAGTCTGTGTCCTCATAATTTAAGTGTGTTTCTTGTAAACATCATGTAGCTGAAAAACCGACATCCTTTTTTTCAACAAAATTTTATTTCATTTACACTGACTGTGATTATGGAAGTATATGAATTCATCTCTATCATCTTACCTTGTGCTTATATTATTATTCATCCTGCTTATTCATCTTATATTATTATAATAATATAATATTATTCATCTTATAATATTATATTATTATTCATCCTGCTTTGCATATTTTATCCCCTTCTACTTTTATTTGGATTGAAGAACATATTTTTGGTTAATGTTTTCTTCAAGACATTTGGAAGCCATCTATTTTATTTCCTTAAAAATCACCTTTAACTAAATCTTTACCTTCTTGCCAGAAAAACACAAAGATCTTAGAAATCGTAATTCCACTCACTCTCCTCTTTTACATCATTTGCTACATCATTTCTATACCCTCAAATTAGGCACTGTCATTGCATTGTTTAAGTCAGTATCTGAACAGACTTTTTCACATTGGTACTAGTTCCATTGCTTACTGTTCTTTCTGGTGTTTCCCTTCCATTCCTATCATCAAAATTTCTTCTTCCTGTGATTCAGTCTTTAGAAGTTCCCCCAGGGAGACTCTTTCAGTGATAAACTCTGTTTTTTTGATTGCACAAAAATGTCTTTGCTCTTCTTCTTAAGAAACAGTTTAGCAAAGGGTGAGGTTACAAGTGAATAGTTACTTGCTGTCTGCACATTGAAGAGATCTTCGCTTGCAATGGGTTTACATGCGTTGAATTGGATCCCCATGTTCACTAACTGACTACAATTCAGAATAAGGATTTTTAAAAAATCAATACACTATTGCCTACACTGTAATGGAATCCAAATTGTTTACTATAAAAAATCTATTAAAATTATAAGTTAAAACCCTCATCCTTCAAAAAAAAAGGCTTTGAATTGGCTATTCAAATCTGGGAGATTTCATGGACACATCTCAAGAATTTAGTGGGGAAGATACAGACTTACATATCTTTAAGAGGAGAGCAGCTCTTTCATGAACATTTTCCTTGAAACTTCTTATCTTGGAAGAGTAGAAGTGGCATCGTAGAAGCTGTCAAATGTCCCCTTGCAGTAATAAGTAAACTTGGTGTAGATTTTCAGCAAGTTCTTAGAATTAGCAAAAAAAATTGTTTAAGACAAGTTGAAAAATATAGTAACAATTCTGTATAGTCTTAATATACTTTTCATTTTTCATATATATATTTCTCTTTTTTTATTATGCCAGGGGGAAGAATTCACCTTTTTTCTCTGCAAATACTCTTTTTGTTAACTGACTGTAATCATCAAATATCAAATGTGTATTTGATTTATTAATCTAGGTCATTCCATCTTAAAGAGAAATAGGCAGGTTGCCTATGGTTTGTGGTGTGAAGCCCACTTCAAAGTGTACGGTTCACTTTCTTCCTTTTACTATTTTTCCTTCCTTCTGTCTTTCTTTCCTTATTCCTGTGTTGTTGTTGTTTTAGAGATAGTAGATGTGATTCACTTTTTGTTTCAAAACAAACTGAAAAAACCTCTGTGTGTGTTGGGCTTTTTAGCTTTCAATTCTACTTCACTTAACGTAATACAACTTTTTTATATCTGCTAAGATATGAAGTCCAGTAGCAGACACAAGGGAAGAATAGAGAGAGCAGTGGATGTTCAGGCGAAAGCTGGGGGAGGTGGAAGGCTTTCCACAAAGTACATCAATCACATGGAAAGTGAGTTATACGTTAAGAGAGGAGACCTCTGCTCTCTCATTCCTTGTATTCAGTTCAGGCCTGGAGCTCCATCCTGAAGCCTCAAACCATCAAGAGTCCATTTTTCATTCACTTTTTCTTATGTCCAGGGTCATTACTGTGGTCAGCACCATCTCTGAAACTTGCTTAAACCCAAGTTTGCTGCTTTTTGACCCGCTCTCTGCAATGACCTCAAATACACCTGACCAAATCACACTTCTGCTTAAAACCCTTTGTTGTATTCTTATTTGTTGATCCTTCAAGTGTCTGACACATAGTGATTACTAAATAAATGTGTGTTTTTTACAATAAGATAAAGAAGAGAAAGGAAATGAGAAGTAATGGAGAGATTAGTACATTAACTTACACAGTGAATATCTGAACACCCACTATGGGTCCAGCACTGAGCTTGCTGTTCACAAGAGTGAACACAATATATGTAGGGCTCCTGTTGGGGGGGGGGCTTGGTTCTCACTCATTCCACCAAAACAAGTACACAGCTAAAATGCCCAGCCCCTGACTATGGATCAGGTATCATACTAAGTGTTCTACTGAAGTAATCTCCTTTGGTTTTCACAATCAGCCACAATGAGCTAGACACTCTTACTATGACCATTTTGTTCAGAAGACAACTGGGGCATCGGAAGATACAGTAATAGGAGGTAGTGTAGGATTAGAAACTTGACACAGCAGAACTCTTTTCCTAACTCAAAGCCATAGCGTACAGTCATCATCTGGTTCATTAGAACACACCTACAATTTCTGCAGTGATAAGGGAATGCTCTCCAGCAGAGGAAATCAACCAGGGTCTGACTGCAGAGAACTGACTTCTAGAGTTGGGCATGGGTACAGTCAGCACTGGATTTTTGGAAGCCTCTAGAATTCCTGGTACATCGTAAGAAAAGGGATTCATTTCTGTACCCCTTAGCCCTCTGCCTAAAGCATGTTGACCAAGTTTGTTCTTAGCTCAGGATTTTCAACTCAAGAATTTACCCAAGTACCTATTTTGCATTTTTTAAATCTTTAAAATTCTGGTTTTAATAACTTACTGTATTTGTACCCTTAGAAATTTTGTCCATTAATCATTTTCACATTTCTAAAATGTTTTAATAGTCATTATCCTTAATACTTTTTATTTATTATTACTCGTTTTTTTATGATCTTTTAATTAAACTTTTAAAGATGCTTTTACTTTCCACTTCATTTTTCTAAGTTTGCTTCCTCTTTTATTCCTCTCTACCATATCCCCAACTTCAATTTAATTTTATTAGTAAAGGTGACGAACTAAACGTGGCTATGCCTTTTTAAGACTTTAAGATCAACTCTTGCATAAATCAGGGGAAAAGACCTAGTGGAGCATGAGTCCCAGGACATGTTTCTGGAGATGGTTTCTGCCCAGCCACTTCAAGGCACAGAGTGGGTGGGCGGAGCTGGGCAGGGCTCTGTGTGTGGGGTAGGGTGTGAGTCTTGAGTCCTGAGTGGGTGTGTCAGGAAGTCAGGCTCTTGTCTCCGCTCCTTCTCTAACTGCACTTGTGACCTTTGGCAGACCCCTTTCTCTGCTCTTCTCAGCAGTAGCAGGAAGGGGCTGAAATAAATCATTTCCAAATGGGCCTTTCCAGCTTTGTTATTGTGTGTGCCCTATGATTCAGATGGTAGGGGATTAGCAAAACAAAGCCAAGCATTTTGATGGAGCCCTATTAAAGTGGCATATCAAATTATCAAAACACTGCTTTTTATTACTTAATAATGTTCTCAGAAGAAATCCTTGATGTATCCCTGACCCTATGCCTAAGGCTTGCCCTCTTCCTCAGCCTGTGAACCCCATCAAAGTATCCCTGGCAAAATGGTAATGTGAAAATAGCACGAGCCCTTCGCAGAATGCCAAGGTTTCCAGTTCTACGGAACTGGCTTTGGATTCTGGGCACAACGGCTCACTTAGCCCTTGGCTGTGTGGTCTTGGGAATGAGACTTTTCAGCCTCGGTTTCCTCCTTTGTAAATTATAGTCTTGACACTGAAGACATTAAGCTTAGAAATAAAATGTGTAAAGCGCCCATGCATGCTTCATCACATCTAGAAAGGAAATAAAGCTTAAGGTAGTTTAATGGTCCCAAAAGAGCTTCCTAAAAGAAAATCATCTGTGTTTCACTAGAAAGTTTTTAAATCATGGTTTCTAGGTTAGGAGAGTCTTGGGTTTCAGAAGGGCTGATGGCCGCATAGACGGGGAAGAGATCAAGGGCTTAAGTGGGAAGGAAAAGCAGAGATCAGACCATCAGACAGTCTGAACATGAACATGTACTGAACAACTTATCAGATGCGCAGGAAGTAGGAAATGTTTGTGAAAAACAAGCCCTCATGTCTCCCTCACTCCTATCCCCAGATGAGAGCCCTTGCTTCTGAGTCAGAGCTGAGAATCAGCGTTTAGAAGTGTTCTTGCTCACCGGGGGCAAGTCCTGGTATGACACAGCAACATTACTCTTGAGCTCTGTGGCATCCTGGCCTCGTCTGGTTTAGAGGAGTCTCAGCGAGACTCAAATGTGGCTTTGTGTCAGGACCAAACTGGCTAAAAGGCCCAGAGATGAAACATACGTTCCTCTGGCAGGAAGTTTTGGAACACTTGGTGAACTTCTTAAGAAATAAGATAATCCTGTTGGGTTGTCTGGTTGCTGAATTCCTGAGGCAAAGTAAGCGATGAGAGTACTGGGGTATGCATGTGTGGGGAGGGTGGGCTGAAGCTGGCTGGATGAAGATGACAATGGTGGTGATGATGACTTCTTGAGAACCATAAAGAGAAAAGTATGCATTCGGGTTCTAGAAAACTGTCCATTTTCTCAATTTTGGTATGGTCCTCTACCCTCAAGAGAAAGCTTTACATGGATATTTATCTCACTTTGAATTTTTATTCACTTGGAAAAAATAAATGGGCACCCATGAGATATTACAAGCTATTGTAAATGTTCAGGATACCAAATCAGGTAACACATGACCATTCCTGAATTGAGTTGACAGTCTTATGGGGGTAAAAAACCTGTCTGTGGGCAGCCCATGGTACAATCCAATGTGGTGAGGGCCATTACAGAAAATTGAGCAAAGTACTGCAGATGACAGAGGGCAGGTCAGCCATCTCACAAAAAGTCACAAGAA
The DNA here is from genome assembly GCF_020171115.1 of Neogale vison. Classification (NCBI taxonomy): domain Eukaryota; kingdom Metazoa; phylum Chordata; class Mammalia; order Carnivora; family Mustelidae; genus Neogale; species Neogale vison. Next base: position 93,681,775 of record NC_058097.1, read on the forward strand.
GTCTTCATAGAAGAGGTAATATACTTCAACTAGTTTCTTATAATAAAGATAACTCAGGAAGTGAGAAGGGGAGAGATTTTAGAAGCAAAGCTTGTACAAAGAAGGCACAGGGTCAGAAATCGATGTGGCATAGAGCCTAGCATGGGCTGGGATTTGACAAGAAGGACTTGATGGCAGGAACTTAAGCTACAGGATAGAATGACAGATGGAATCAGTCTAGGAAGGCACTTGGATGATAGCCTTCAGGCTAAACTAGAGAGTTTGGATTTTATCTGTGAATTCCAGGAAGGCCAGGAAAAGTTTTTATTGTTTTGCTTGTTTTTCTTTATTAACCTGGGATGGAACATAGTGGTTTTGTTTTTAGTAATACACATTCAACGGAAGAAAGATGTTTAATCAGTTGCACTCAGGAGACTTTGGAGCAAGACCATTTCGCTAGCCATTTTATCTCTTAAAGTTAAGGGTCTGGTCTTGGAAGAAGGGGTAAACAACAGAGTTAGAGAGAAGAGGCTGGAAGTAAGTCTTAATGCTGAGGTGGAATAGGATATTTGATGACAGAGCAGATGGGAGGATGTCAGATGAGCTGGAGGGAGGTCTTGATGATGGCGGCAAGAGTCAATTGTGAAGATGGGCTAAGTGGCCATACCATAAATTGATATGAAAAATTACTTCATTCCTTGTTATATACATGCTCTCTTGACATGACATGTTTTTGTTCATACAAATGCAAGAGAGAGTATACACCTAATATTTTTATGTGGGCAAAGATATTTTGCTTTCTGGCATCTGGTTCCAGCTTGCTTAAAGGTGTAGGACATTACACATGCCAGAGGTGATTACCAAAATTCATGACCTTCTCTTCTTCCTGGGCATATGGCTGGACTTCATGTCCCAGCTTCCGTTACAGTAACATGTGGCCTGTGATTGGGTTCTAGCCACTGGCACTTGAGCAAAAGTGATGTACACTGACTTCAAGCTTGGCCCATAAACCTCATGAGGCATTCCTCCACACTCCAGCTCCTCCTCTGGCAGGTTGGAAGGGAGGCAACTTCTGTGGCATTAATCAAAGCTACAAGGTGAAGGTTATGGAACCTCCAATAGTCCAGGTCCCCGGGGTGACACTGCAGCGGCTTTTTGTCTACTCGGTATCGTTTCAGGAGTTACAAATAAGCATCAGTGGGCATCTGTTTGTTGCAGAGCTTACTCTACCCTAACTTTTATTTTTTAATTTCTTTTCAGCGTAACAGTATTCATTGTTTTTGCACCACACCCAGTGCTCCATGCAATATGTGCCCTCCCTAATACCCACCACCTTGTTCCCCCAACCTCCCACCCCCCGCCCCTTCAAGACCCTCAGGTTGTTTCTCAGAGTCCACAGTCTCTCATGGTTTGTCTCCCCCTCTGATTTCCCCCAACTCCCTTCTCCTCTCCATCTCCCCATGTCCTCCGTGTTATTCCTTAGGCTCCACAAGTAAGTGAAACCATATGATAATTGACTCTCTCTGCTTGACTTATTTCACTCAGCATAATCTCTTCCAGTCCCATCCATGTTGATACAACAGTTGGGTTTTCATCCCTTCTGATGGAGGCATAATATTCCATAGTGTCTATGGACCACATCTTCCTTATCCATTTGTCCACTGAAGGGCATCTTGGTTCTTTCCACAGTTTGGTGACCTACCCTAACTATTACACCAAGTTATCACACTGATTTGTTAATTCAGTAGGTATTTACTGAATACTGATTATGCACCAGGCACTGTATTAGGTGCTGGGGACAGTGTGTGGAGCAAACTATGTGAGCATCTTGCTCTCAGAGAGGCATGGAGCTTATAGCCCAGGAGGTAAACTCTGATTTTACATGTTTCTGCTTAGAGTGACTCAGTGTACTATTTTACTATATCAAAGTACATTTTTATATTGAAAAATCTCCCTTCATATAATAGTGATTTTTTGAAACCATGGTGAGTGTTACTACCAATTTGAGATAATTTTCACAATAACTGAGCACCAACATGCAGTGGTGAGAGAGCTGATTTGTGAGCTCTTTCCAAGTTTCTAGTCACTTTAGAAATTTTATATTTTATTAGTGTAATTGCAGAGTTTAAAGTTACCTATATAATGCAATTTAGGTTGTCAATATCACCAGCTTAGTGCCTCAGCTTACGTTTCTGTTACTAGAAAAATGTTATTGTGACCTTAATAATAGTGAGAATTAATAGTCATCTATAAGAACTTCTGCTTATGAGAAAAGGTTTTTAAATTGGGTGTGTTTATATATTAGATGAGGAGTAGAACAGGTCTGGGGAGGTAGATGCAGGTGGGGAGTAGCACCTGGTGGATACCATTTTGAATGGGTTATACTGCAGTTGCCCACCAGACATTCAGGAGGATCTGTGCCTGGTAGCCCGCTGATTTCTTGATTTGGGGGGTCTCTTTGCAGGTTGAAGTAAAATAACTACTGGTGAAGATCAGATTAAAGACACAAAGAGAAAAAAAAGGACACAAAGAGCGGGGATTGAGACCCTGGGATACAGGTTTCTTACCTGGGAGAAAAGTCCCATGAGTTGCTTGGCATCTCTTGACCCTCTCTTCAACACTTGGTGAGCTCGAATGCTACATAACAAATTACAAATGTAGCACTTAACACAGCATGACACTTCTCATAATGAGAACTGAATAATGCATTGTCATATCATTATATTATATACTTGAAATTAATATAATTAACTATAATATTACTATTACTTATATCAATAATGATATACTACTAAATTTAATACTGTATGTTAATTATGCTTCAATTTAAAAAAAAAAGCAATTATTGATAGGTTTAAAAGAACATACACTTATTATCTAAGAGTTCCTGGGGGTCAGGAGTCCAGGCACAGCCTAAGTGTGTCCCCTACTCAGGGTCTCACAAGGCTGCAGTGAAGGTAACACTGAGACCACAATCTTATCTGAGATTTAACTTCTCTTGAGAGCTCACTGGCTGTTGGAAGAGTGTAGTTTCTGATTAGGTCAGGCCCACCTAGGATAATCTCTTCTGATTAGTTTAGGGCCTATAAAATCCCTTCAAGTTTGCCATAGAGCACAAGCTAATCATGAGAGTAGGGAGGGACATCCTATCATATCCACAGGTCTGCCCACACTCAAGTGGGGGTGATTACACAGAGTATGATTATCAGGAATTGAGAACCTTGGAGGTTATCTTAGAATTCCACCCACCACAAAGGCCGTAGATATATTCATTTATAAAACAACAATTTTTTGAGTGCCTACTATTTGCCAAGCATTATTATGGTATCTCTGAAGACAATAAATACTTTTTATTTTTTATTTTTTATTTTTTTTTAAAGATATTTTTATTTATTTATTTGACAGACAGATCACAAGTAGGCAGAGAGGCAGGCAGAGAGAGAGAGGAGGAAGCAGGCTCCCTGCTGAGCAGAGAGCCTGATGCGGGACTCGATCCCAGGACCCTGGGATCATGACCTGAGCCGAAGGCAGAGGCTTTAACCCATTGAGCCACCCAGGCACCCCAATAAATACTTTTTAAAAACTAGAGCAGAAGCAGCAGAATTTGGGCTATTAGAGGTTAGCACAGCAATTGGCTGTTTTATGTGGGGGGTTAAGCACTGATTTCATGGAAAAAGTTACACGTAAGCCAAGACTCCTTATAAGAACCACAGGTTTCCCTTCACCTATGCCCAGAGGTCTTCAGATGTTTCTCTCAGCTAACTTTCCATCAATCATTAATTTTTGTTTTTGTAGAAGTAAGGAAGTAAATTAAAAAATTTCTACATTGGATTTTATTACATGTAAATTAAGACTCCACAAAACAAAGTGAGCCAGAAGACAAAAATCTTATAAGCTGAAAGAAACCAGGGACACCCCTCATGTTTCAAAGGGCTCAAAAGGCAGAAATCTGTTGCTCAAAAAAGAACCCAACATGCTCCCATTTGGGCCTATCAATGAATCTGTATGACACTGGGCCTGCCCAAAGAACATGGCTCATTGATTCATCAATTTATTTACTCATCCCATATAATATACCAAGAATTTGTTACGTGCAAGGGTTCATGCTAAGCATGGAGATTTCAAAGATAAGTAAGGTATAATCTCTGACTTTCAAGAATTTACACTACAGTGGACACAGAATCTTGTGTCGATAATTTCAGTTACAGCATCCTGCCAGGAACATCAATGGCTAGTCATTATACAGAAAAAAACACCCTCCCTGGGGGATCGTGAAATCAAAACCCTGAACAATTTCTAGATGATCTTTCTAAAATGTGGCCTAAGATGATTTTGACAGATGTACAGTTTTCCACAGACCTACGGTGGGAGTGATGAAGTGGCCATGTTGGCCCATAAGTGGTTCCCTTGGGCTGAGTCTTGGGAGAGGAGAGGGTAAGCCAATGTGACTTGACAAGAGAACACAGGAGCGAAGAACAACCAGATTATTCAGTACTGATTGGGACACATCTATCCAATGTCCATACAACAAACCATGCTACCAGGAAGCTGGGGAACCGGTAGCCTCATAAACGGTCTCCAGCATGTTCTATCACAGGTGCTCCATGAGAACCATATTATAGAAGCTCTCATCTGCTCGGGATTTTAACGCACCTATCCCGGAACTATATATGCAGGGATGAGGCTGCTCAAGTGCCCTTGGGCTTGCTGGCAATTGCTGGGGGACAAACGATCCTAAAATTGAGGGGCTTGAAACAACAGCCGTTTGTTTATCTCACAATTCTGTCCACTGAGCTCACTTGAACAGTCTTCTAGTCTGGGCCAGGCCTGGCTGGTCTCATGGGCTAGTGGTCAGCTGGTGGGGCTGTTGGCTTATGATAGCCTTGTCTGGGACAAATGGGTTGACTGACGCCTCTCCCGACTTGGTCTCCCCCAGCTCAGGCTCATTTGCAAGGTGGTGGAAGTTTGAAAGAGCAACAAGCAGATAGGAACTTAGTATTTTTGCTATATTAACAGCTTTGATGACTTGGGTGCCGGTTAGTCAATTTTCTATATAACAGCTCGTTGGCCTCGTTAATGTAGAAGTGACATTTCACCTCACTATTTCTTAAAAGCTAAGCACAATCCAGTGACACACTTAATTGTTTTTTTCTAAAGAGAGGAGACATAGGACAGATTAAAACTACAGGCCAAAGAGGGGTTCATTTGGCATTCTGCTGGCAGAAAAGTTTACAGGACATGTTGCACTGGACACAGGAGTAGAGCCCCATAGTGCCAGCCTCACAGAGATAGTCAGTGTCAAGGTGGGGGGGGCCTGGAGTCTGTCTAGCTGGGAAGGGCTTTTCCTCACACAGGGCTGTGTGACCAGCACCCTGCCCAGGGAGCTTCAAAAGTCTGTCTCCGTAGCTTTCCCTTCACCTGCCTCTCCCCTGCCTCCCCTGTTACCCTCTGTGAGATGCAGTAGTGGAGGTTCATCTTACATAAAGGTAAACCTCCATAAGGGTCGCGGGTCATTCTTCAGTGCTCTGGATTATCCTGAGATAAATGCGAATTCGCTGGATAGAAAAACTTGCTGGCAGTTTCAGGGAGCTACTAAATTAGCCTCCATTCCCTATGAAGTGAACATATTTTATTTACCAGAAAACACCATCCAGATGTTATTTTGTTTGATAGTAACTCCCTCAACAGTATTTGCTGAACACCCTTGCGCCCAGCACTGTGCTGGGAGCTGGGAATACAGACACAGTTCCGGCCTCACGGAATTAAGGGTCTTACAGAAGATGCACTGAATGAGCATTAAAATAATCAGGATTGCTATGAGAAACTATCAGCTGTCATGAGAACATAAGACGGTGGGGATCGGGGAGGCTCAATTCCTCTCAGGGAATCAGGGCAAGTCTCCCCGAGGAATACTTGTTACATCTGAGAGCCAAGGGGGAAGTCGGTATTCATCAGGTGGAAGGGTGGCAGAAATGGGGAACCACATTCCTCGAAGAAGGAGGAACATGTGCAAACACCCAGAGTCAGGGCATTCCGAGAAGGAGACAGAAGCTGGCTGGAACAAAGAGAAGGTTAGGCAAGTAGCATAGAGGGACTGGTGGGTGCCCGTAAGCCATATGAAAGGTTTTATTTCTAGTTACTATTGTGGTCACTATTGTTATTATTAAGCCCTTCCTTCATCAATGGCAAGTCAACTGCTTTTCAAAGAATTTTTAAAATTCTATTTCTAATGTGTTTGGGTCTGTCCATCCTCAGATATACCTACTTCTGTGTCTCTGGGCCAGTCCGGGTCACCTCAGTGTGGCAACACATACACAGTTGGCAGAGTGGCCTCCCCACCCTTGGTGAGTATCTTGAGACCCGGTCCTGGGAAACCTCACCCTACACTCAATTTGTCATCTCTTCTGGCAGATTTCAATCTCTATGACTACTTTTTCCCTTAGGTCATTCGAATCAATTGTGAAAGTAAAATTTCACGAGACATGATAGGAGTGTTTTACTCATACACGAGCATCTAGAATTCACAGCATTCTATCAAAAAGCAAAGAGAAAATGAACTACGCTAAACAGACCCCTCTGGTCAGCTTGTACTATTCATTCAAAATGTGTATTAGTCCAGATGGCTGCCCCTCTCCTCCCCTAGTGAGGCATCTGTAATTGAAACAAATCAGGTGACTGACTTCCATGATGGTTTTCATCTTCCAAAGAATTGGGTTAGTTTCTTCTTACTATTTATTTAGTTATTTATTTATTTTGATGTGGCTTGTTTCAAGTAATAGTCCCTGGTATTTACTAAAGAGTGTTCTGTGGTGGAAGATGACAGGGCTTGGAGGCCTTGGTTGAACCCAAGCTCTCATGCTCTCGGCTGCTGGTGGGTGTCTCTGCAATGCAGCGTTTCCATCCACAAGATGGCTCCTCACAGCCCTAAAATCAAAGACTGACTAGAAGTCCTATGTCTGAAGAAATGTGAACTTTGGTGCTACAGAGTATGAGAGAGTAGGGATTTCGCTTTGCTCTCCTCTCTGACTTGAATCAACTTTGGTCTGTTTTTTATTAAGGTGTGAAAGATGGATGCCATTCACTTAATTTGCCTCAGATGGTGCAATCCGGCTTGTACCAGCAGATGACCTCCACGTGGAAGATACAGAATTTTTTAGAAAACTGGAAGAAAATAGAGAAGGCAAGAAATGTCTCTTTTGTATTTACTATTTCCAAGTGAATGTTCAGCCAAACCGTAAACATATTTAGCACAGAGCTATGGTGGTTTTTTCCCTCCAGCATGTTACTTAATTTTCTTGACACAGACCAATGTTATTTACTGTCTGCCACAAGGCAAGGTCCCTCCTCTGGTCGCCAGCAGACCAACTTTATTTAGAAAGACATACTTGATCAGCCTCTTTTAAAGCTGATTTTCCTGGAAAGTAGTGAGCGAGTTATCTGAAACTGACATTTAACCACCAGCCAAATTAATCAAGAGTGCACTCAAAAATGTTTCCTAAAAATAAAATGTCATTGTTGGCTAGATATTTGGACATCTTATAAATGGTGGAGATATGAAGGCTTGGGTGCATTCTCTAATGTGTATAGGGTGGGTGGGATGAGAAGAGGGGTCAATTCTTGAAATACAATTGATGACAATCACTATTTTGAGTTACCAGCAAAAACAAATGAGATGCTTTCTGTGATCCTTGCAACATCTTGTAAGCAGACCCTAATCAGCATGAAGACCTGATGTAGGGCAGGGTATTCCTTAATTTCATTTGTTTAGCAAACATTTATGGGAAGTCTCTATAGCGGCAAGAACAGGGGCTGCTACTCAGTGCTGGGGAGGCAAACGTGACTAAGAACTCGATGAGCTCCACAGAAAGCCTGGAAGATAAAGAAGTTTCTTAGCACAAAGTGAGGTAAGTGATAAGACACTGTGCGTAGATGCATTTGGCCTGGGGTTCAGGGAGTAGTGAAAGGTCATCTCCAGAAGTAGAGGTAATAACAACTATCATAGCTAACAAGAAGGTTCCGTTTAAGGGTACAGCCCAGAAATTGCAAGAACAGCTTTCTCGCATATCCTATTGGCCTGAACTTACTGGACACCACCCCTAACTGCAAAGGGGGCTGGCACACGCAGTGTCTAGCTGAACATCCACTGCCCCCTGGAAACACTGGAGTTTCTATTACTAAGAGGAGCAAAGGGAGAAGGACTATTCTGAAGGGGGAACAGGGAGCAGTTTCTGCACCTGCCATTTTTTCTCCCAGTTCTCCTGAGATATAACTATGTATGACATTGTACTAGTTTTAAGATATACAATATAAGCATCTGGTGTATTAAAAATACTCAGTGTGTATCGCATATATTCAATATAGTCAACATCGAAGTCTAGCTGGCATCTATCATCACACGCGGTTACAATTTTCTTTCTTGTGGATGAGAACTTTTGAGATCTCTTCTGGTAGCAACTTTAAAATAGACAATACAATATTTTTTAAAGATTTATTTATTTTTAGAGAGAGAGAGTGTCCGTGGGGGTGGGGGGCAGAGGGAGAGAATCTTTCAAGCAGACTCCCCACTAAGCGAGCAGACTGATGTTGGCCTCAGTCCCACAATCCATGAGATCCTGACCTGAGCTGAAACCAAGAGTCAGGTGTTTAACCAGCTGAGCCACCCAGGTGCTTATTAACGGTAGTCACCACGCTGTCTGTTAGTGCCCAGGGCTTCTTTATTTTATAATTGGAAATTTGTACTTTTTGATGATTTTTACCCATTTTACCCACCAGCTACCCGCCTCTGGCAACCACCTATCCATTAAGTATTTGAAGGAACGAGGATGACTTAGAGCCTCAGAAGTGGAAGTATATCCAGAGGTCATCTGCTTGCCTCTCTGGGGATATCTGGACCCCTTCTTCAATATTCTCCCCATTCTGCCTCCCCCAGTACTCTCAGGTGGGCCCCTACCCTTCTGGGAACTTGCAGGGGTGGAGCTTGTTGGCAATACTTCTGTTCCAGGCACATTAATCGGGAAGAGATGAGCCGAGCCATTAGATGCTCTCAACACCCTGTTTGTAGCATCAGTTCTCAGAATCTGCATCTCACAGATGAGAAGTGACACGGTAATGGGACTCATGGATCAGCTAATGTAATGGATTCCTTTAGTCAAAACTAAAATCCACTCCATGGAGACATGTAAAAACAAACCACATCCTAAGGAAAGGATTTCTTCTGAATTCTCAGCAAAACTGGGATTAGAAAGGGACCCCTGAGTGTAGGGTCCACCCCTTAGAGGTTTCATTCCAGACAAGAACTGTGGACTGAGCTCCCCATGTCCCTTGTTAACTGAACTCCAGGATGAGCACCAGAGATAGAAGCTAAGTGACTGCTAACCCCCATCTGCTGACCTTGACCATCCTCAAAAGAAACAAATGGACTAAGTGGCTAATTCCTTACATCTTTCGCAGATCTTCCCTCTGCAGAAAAATAGAAGCAAGAAGCTTTAAGGCAAGATGTGCTCCTTAAAAAACAAACAAACAAACAAACCCACTTTGCTAGTTTGCATATACACTGATGTATCTATTATTTAATTAAAGCAATTTGACATTCTCAGGTATTTTCTTTAATGGCACACACACACACTTCAGTGTCTCATAGGCTGGAAAGTAGGGTATTATCGGAAAATCTCGCACAACTTTCAGTGGATTGTGTGCACAGTTTTAATTGAATTCTCATTTTATTTTTAACTTCTAGAACAGATGGAGTCTGGGGACCAAAAATCATCCCACTCTTCCATGCGCATGTGAAAATGAGGGGCTGGGATCCCATCCGTCACTTGACCAGCGTTTATGCAGACCGCCTCCGCCCTGCCGCATGTCCGCGCTGGGAAGGAGAGCTATTTTGGCTAAGGGACACCTGTTGTGGGATTAGCCCTTTCAAGGTTTCAGGGGACCTCGATGACGGTCACTGCTAGATTCTAAACAGGTTAATCACAAGTAGATACAGGTACGGGATGTGACGATCAGGTGGAGAAGGGGCCAAAGTATGAAGGAGTAGGACGCTGGAGCCACAGTTATTTTATCTGAGCGAAGCACCTATGCCAGAGAGAGATTACAGAGAGATAGTAAGGCATGAGGATCCTTCTAGCGGGAACCCGTTACTCCACAAGTATTCACCGGCATCTAGCTGAGCTGGCTGGCAAGGAAAGCGGCTATAAAACCAGAGGGATGTTTATGGGGCTGAAAGAGAAGAAACCTCTCTTCTCTGGAAGGAAAAACGGTGGCTCAAGCTCGCTCTTGGAGGAACTCCTGGGCCAGGAAATGATCTCAGAATGGGAGGAATGTACCAGCCTGGGGCTCCTTCGCATCTTCCAACCTCATCTTTGCAAACTGGGTGACAAGCCCTGGGGCCCTCTCAGCCCTCGCCCTCCTTCCCTGCACCACGCTCTGCAGCAAGAGCACACGGACCTTTGATGCTGACATTGCTTCCCTCCTCCCAGACACATGCCGCGCGTGAGGGCCCCCGGCATCACAGACCATATATTCAGTATGGTCTGAGGGTGCAGGATGTCCAAACCAGCTGCCCTCTCCTGCAGCACATGGCTTTGCTTGGTAGGAACTTCAGTCCACTTTCAAACTAACACTCCCTCAGCATGCTGCGCCAGGCACTGTTGATTTTAAGCACTTTACATTAACTCGTTTCAAGGGTACACTTATCTCCATGAGCACGGAGAAATGTATGGGATTTTGAACCATTATATTATACACCTGAAACTAATATAATACTATGTTAATTATATTGAATTTAAAAAAAATACAGAACATCCCTCTCCGCAATAGGTGATTCTATTCTTCCCATTTGACAAATGAGACAACTGAAGCACAGTGAGGTTGAATAGCTTGCCTAAGGTCACACGGCTGGATGCCAGCTTCTCGAATGGGTGCTCGGCTCAAAGATGCCAGTAGCCATCCCACAAGGCAGCACAGCCCTCCCCAGCCTTCTAGAGGGTGCCAGCAAGTTCCCACGCAGGTGGCCATATCTGTTAGGTTAGTACCGTCTCTAAACCCATGCACTCCTGCATCAGAAGAGCCCCCCTCCAATTCTTTTTTTTGATTAGAACGAAATTTTTCTTTTGCTCTTCCTCCCTTACTTTCCCTTAAACTGAGACTTTTGTTGGTGATAACTATTTGGGGTGCAGGATTTCCTGGAGCAGGAAATTGTCCCCTCAACAACAAGTGGTTTGCCCTGCATTTCGGGAGGTGCAGAGCAGTGAGGGCTGCTTTGTCTTCGACACTGTAGATTTGGCTCTCAGGGGTGCTGACAGAGGAGCCCAAGAAGCTTGCTTGATGCCACACTGTTTCTTTTTTTCCCTGAAAGTATTCAGTTAAGCTCTGCTTGGATAGAAGAATCTGCCCTTTCCCTTACACCTGGGGCAATCCCCAGGACAAAATCATGGTCAGCAATGTGTCTCATGTTCTGAGCTGTTCTTCCGGGAAAGCCCAGGCACACTGGGGTGGGGGGGGTGGAGTTGGGGAATGTGGGCTTCAGCAGAGGGTCCTCCATGGGAAGACCCCTCGGAGGCCTCTCCACTATCTCTCCCTGTAGTATTCTGGGTTTCTGTGGGTATGTCCGGAGAGAATGTGTCCACATGGCACCAGCTACATGCTCACACATACTGACACGCTCGGAAATTTTGAGAGCATAGTCTAGGAAAGAGAAAAACAGCACCTGGAAATCCTCCTCCCCTCCCAGCCCACCTTGGAGAAAGCATTCTGAGGGGCAGTCCCAGAGGTCCACTTCCCGTGTGAACCATCCACCTCAAGGCCTACCAGCCCATTACCAAGTCCCCCCAGCAATGGTACGCCCTAGCCCAACCAACCACCTTTGGCTACAGAAACATGGAGAAGGAAATTTAAAATAAAAACTAGAGGTCTGTTTTCTGCTTTTAAATCCTGGGTCCAATTAAATTCTCAGGCCTAGCCCCTTCTTATTTAATCTATACACAAGGAAGGCATTTGGTACACGATTTATTAGATCCTGTTTAGAGCAAACCCAGAAAGGGTAGAAAAAGGGGAAGAGAATTTATTCTTCTAGATCAGCCTGTTTGTGTATTATTCCTACTCACTGGTGAGAGTAGAGGAGGCGCGGATAGGCTTATCTCACCCATGGCTGAATTCCCAGTTCCTGCTGCCCAGGAGGCTCTCCATCACCATTTACTGAAAAGACAATGGCGTGACTTTCATATGACTAACCAAGGGAGCCCACCAGTTTCCCAGCACAACAGCCTGATCCATTCTCTTCTCTCCTGAATTCCCCTTTAAAGAAGCAGTTTGGAAACACTCTGGGCATCCTGTGGGGACTGACACATCTCAGTTGGTTGTGCACAGGGATTTCCACCACAAAGCAGGGAAGATGTCTTTGCCACAAACCACCAGGCCGGGGAAAGACACATTCACAAACTGCAGCCACCAAACTGATTCCCTAAGGAAAGAAATATTCAGAGTGGAGGGTCCAGGCCCAAGTTAAAGCGGTTCTTCCAACCCGGGGCACAGAATTCAAACTGGGGTGTGGAACCTGAGCAAAATCCAGAGGTCAGCAAGGTCAACTGACTGTGCCCCAACTTAATCTTATTATGAGGACACATTCAAAACAAAGCTCAATCATTCCCCTCTGGAAGCTTTCTCTTCGTTCTCAGATCTCCCCATTCCTGGGGTACCTCATGCATTCAGTTCCTTGCAGGAGAAGCCAGGGAACATTCTTGACTCCTCACCAAATCACTGAGTTTACCCAATTCAGTGTTTCTGGCATGTATCCTTTCTTCTGCCCCTGCTAAGTGTTTCTGGATTCCGTCCCTCCCCTGTCCTTACTCGGGTATTCATGCCCTAGTTAAAGGCAGTTTCCCTTGTCTGGTTACAGCACCACCTGTCCCCCAGGCCTCTCTAGACACAATGAGCTTTCTGAGACACACACCTTCTTCCGTCCCCGGTCACACAGAGACTCAGATTCAGTGAGCCCGCCCTTCACAAACGGCCCGGGGACACCCACCTCCAGCTCTCTCTCACATCCTTGTACTTGACCTTCCAGTAATGCTGGACAGTTTGTTGGAACCACATGTGCTCAGCTGGTGATGTTCCCAAGACTTGCTATCTCTCTGCCAAATTTCTCATCTTCTTCTTTTAAATATTTTTGTGACTTTAATTTTATTTTTTTAATTTACTAAAGTATCAAATGGATAGAGCTTTAAAAAAAATCAAAAAGCAAATTTCTGTTTCTGGTAAAATGTTACACATTGCATCCCTGAAACCTGGATGACACAAAACAACTAGAAATACCAAAGTGAAAACCTGACCTTCCTTCCTCCCTTCACTCCCTTCCCTTCCTTTCCTTTGCCTTTCCTCTTTCCTTTCCTTTCTCCTTTCCTTTCTCCTGCTTTCCTAGAAACTAGAACTGTTGCCTGAAAGCTGCTGCGCCATGTAAGAAAAGAGACCCGTCTCTGCATCTGCCAAGAGACAGCATCTCTAGCCGACTCATCGAACCGTTGAATGAAACCCAACTGGACACGTGTATTGAGTTTCCAACACTGAAACATTTTTATATTTCTCTTTTCATTTAATATTTCTCATTCTTTGGCTGAGTCTGTAGCCAAAAGTCAAAGCACAAACTTGCCCTGAGAAAACTAGTTCTTGACTGAAAAAATTTAGAAACATTTAAACACAAAGAATATCCTGAATGAAATAACGTGAGAAAGAGTTCTAGAACAAGAAAGAAATGGTTGCAAAATGTCAACTGACCTGTGAAGTTGGGCTAACCTCATAAAACTTTACTGAGTTTAGCTTGGGATATTGTTTTGTTTAGGGGTTTTTGATGTCTATGTGTGTCATTTTAAAAACGAATCAAAACTTATTGAGGTAAATATTACATTACTTTGACGGATTTCTAATAGCACTTCCTCACATACGGAAGTGGTCTTCACTGTTTTAAGTCTCCATGCAGTCATGTCAAAAGGAAAAGTGACTTGGGGTAAATTGGAGGGAGATGGACTCTGAGAAAGAAACTGTTTTGGAGGGGAGGGGGTAGGAGGTTGGATGAGTCTGGTAGTAGGTATTAAGGAGGGCACGGATTGCATGGAGCACTGGGTGTGGTGCATAAACAATGGATCTTGGAACACTGAAAAAAATAAAATAAAATAAAATATTTAAAAAAAAACTTCAGGGGTGGTTTGAGCAATAGTGGATCTCTTTTTTCAATCAAAATACAATGCTCCTACTATCTAATTCTGTAGAGTCCATTGATGTAGGAATACTATATTCGTAAAAAGTATATCAATATTCTTATAAATATATTATGAATGTATCCTACATTCTAGAACATTATCTTAGGAATTAAAATTCTATCTCACGTCAACCAGAGCAAATGCAGTGTCAGCTAAGTAACAGCAGTCAAACTAAAAAGAGGTAAAGTCAAAATCACTTAACAGACAGAAAAAGCAGGAGAAGGTTCTGTTGAATCCAACCTGTGTGTGAGCCTGGATCAGGTGCCGTCACAGCTTACATCCCTCCTGAGCACAGGGGATTCCCCGACCCTCTCTGCCTCTGCCCTCTCTGGTTGAGCAGCAGAGGCTAAAGTGCACTTGGAAGAAGCTGGTATAGGGTCCAGGGGAGGTCCCATGAGATGGGCTGGGAGGTAATGGCTGCCAGGTACTCCATCCCAATGGCCACACAGGTGACCCCATTGTAATGAGATCCCTTACTGAAACAGCCCCTAGACATGGGGCACCCCTGGAGCAGGGGTCTCAGAAACACTCATGAAACGGAGGTGGTTTGGCCTTTGCCCGCGTGTTTCCCTTGTAAACTTTCACAGTGACTTTTTTGTCAGCACTCATATCTTTCCAACCGAAATGTTGTTTTTCAGGCCCTGCTCATGCCATGGAGTCTGTTCTAACCACCACCCCATGACCCCAGGACCTTTTCATCTGTAAGTGAAGCTCCCATTTTCCAACTACGGTGAGAATTGGGCAGAGTTTTGGAGGTTAAACGATTGAGTTTGTTCAGTGACCCTGCAATTTTCCAAATTCTTCCAAACCCCAGAGATTTATCTAAAGTATCTAACTTGTGAGAACAAGATCACTCATGAAAGAAAAGTGTTTTCTCTTTTAGAATGGGTGTTCGAGTCAAGGATTCACTTTCTCAGGGCAAGTTTGTGCTTTGACTTTTGGCTACAGACTCAGCCAAAGAATGAGAAATATTAAATGAAAAGAGAAATATAAAAATGCTTCAGTGTTGGAAACTCAATACACGTGTCCAGTTGGGTTTCATTCAACGGTTCGATGAGTCGGCTAGAGATGCTGTCTCTTGGCAGATGCAGAGACGGGTCTCTTTTCTTACATGGCGCAGCAGCTTTCAGGCAACAGTTTCCAAGGTCTATGCTACATTGTGGGTAGCTGGGTTGGATTTGAGGGTCTTGGGGTTAGGGGAGGGCCACATGAGATCTTAGGTTTGGAAACTGTCCTCCTGTCACCTCTCTTCTCCAGCACAACACTGGGAATATGAGCTCTGAAGTCTAGATCAGTGGCAGGAACTCTCCCCAGAAACCTGCAGCTGCTTGGCTCTCTCATCGCTCCACAGGGAGTACAAACTTGGCAGAAGCTCCCCAGTGTATTGATCTCAGAATCGAATGGGGCCAATTAGGACTTGTCAGGCTCTGTTCTTTCTCCTTCCCTAGGATATTCAGGCATTTAAAATACCCGTGAGCCAAATAAAGGGCTCTTCCAGCACTGGTTGCAGTGCACCTTCCTGAAAAGCTAATGGGTGCCACAGCCTCTCTCTACCCCAGAGCTTCCAGCCACCTTGCTGTCAGTCCCACCCTCCCTGTTCATTCAGTGAGCATTTATGCAAAGCATGGTAGGTACAAGGTCCTGTGGTAGGTTATGTGGGAAACATCTCTCTCTGGGTCATCCTGTTATCTGCAGAATCGTCTTTACCACTAAGTTTTCCCTCTTTGTTAATCTCAAACCTTCTGCTGAGAGCTGTGCCTTTCCACAAAGACTAAGCACCCCTGGAGGATGGCAGAACTGTGTGAAATGTTCCAAGCTGTGCTCAGTAGAAACATCCCATTAAATCTCTCAGTCTTTATCACAAGAACATTACAAGCTGTTCCCATCATATGCAGTACAGCCAGAGTGAATGGCGCCAGCAGCATGGGGCTTATCAGACACCCCCTGCCTACTTCCTCTATTTGGACTTGGACCTTGAGGGGATAAACAATCCCACTCTGGCCTCACAGTGGTCTTGGCCATGGCAGCATGGGAGGGGGTTTCTGTGTTCTAACAAGGTAAAATCTGCCTCACAGTCGTATTCATCCATTTGTTCCTAGGGAGGCTAAGAATTTTGTCAAGAGCTGCAGAATGCAAAAATCTGAGGACTGGTGGTGTTACTTGGATTAAGTCTTGCAGTATTATTTCTGACTATATCATTTAGATGCCTGTGGCCTCTGTTTCTCATGTAAACCAGTGCTGGAAGTATGATAATGCCGGGCTTCAAGATACTACAAGATACTACAAGATACTACAAAGCTGTAGTAATCAAAACAGTATGGTACTGGCACAAAAATAGACCATTGGTACCTAGAACAGAACAGATACCCCAGAAATAAGCCCCTAATTATATGCTCAATTAATCTAAGACAAAGGGGGCAAGAAAATGCAATAAGGAAAAGACAGTCTCTTCAACAAATGGTGCTGGGGAACCTGGACAGCTACCTGCAAAAGAGAGAACCAGGACAGCTTTCTAACACCACACACAAAAATAAACTCAAAATGGTTTAAAAGACTTAATATGAGATCTGAAACCAAAACTGCTAGAAGAGAACACAGGCAGTAATTTTTCTGACATCGGCCATAGCAACATTTTTCGAGACATGTCTCTTGAGGCAACGGAGACAAAAGTAAAATTAAACTACTGGGACTACACCAAAATAAAAAACTTCTGCACACCACAGTGAAAATATTAACATGCTGTTGGAAGTCTCTAAGCGTCATGCCTATATGCTATCTGGCACCTTATGTGCACTCAAAGAATATATTTATTGAATAAATACATTGACAAGGACATGAAACATGGTGCATGAGAAGAGGATAAGAGGATTATACTACGTTGGAGGTCAGAGCATGAGTTCGAATGTCAGAAATACCTGAGAGACAACCAGCATGGGTGACCAGTTGATGGCTGGAAATATGAATCCATAGGTCAAGAGAAAGCTCGGGGAGGGCTGCCCCTTTTCTGGGAAGCCCACCTGTGTTTCGCCCTACCCACACTCAGTGTGATACACTTGTGCATATCTCTCACAGTTACTAACCGTGATTATTCCCATTTATCTCCATCTTGACTGTGCGGCTCCTTAAGACCAGGGGCTATGTCCTGTGGACCCATTTTATCCCTAGGACCTAGAATGGTCCATGATATAAGGCAGAGGCTCAAGAATGTTTGTTGATTGAATTATCAAATGATTGTTATTTTTGAAAAAGCAAATTATTTTTCAAATCCTGAGCATTGTTTTTAACCTACCCTCACCCCTTACATCGAAATCTTGACTTTGCTCCTTTCTCTTGGACCTCCTAAAACTGACCTGAGCTATGGCAACAGCCCCTAATGGGTCCATCTGCTTCTAGTCTTGCACCTGCTCTCAAATTCATCTTTGACTCCCCTCCAAAAGTGAATCTGCTAAATGAAGATCTACTTCAGGTAACTTTTCAGATTAGAAGCCTGAAACAGCTCCTTGTTTCTCTTGAGATAAAACCCAAACCCCTCCTTGAGGATGCGGAGCCCTTGAGAAAATTGCTTCTGCGCATGGCCCCTCCTGCACCACCCCAGCTGCCAGGCTCTTGAGTCAGAGAAGCTTAGGTTTCCAGCTCAACTACTTCTTCACAAAAGTTCAAGGGCAAGTTTGTTCATCTGGACAGCAGTTTCATCAACTACAAAATGGATTGGCTATCACAACATATTTCTGAGATTATAATGAGGATCAAAAACAAAACAAAACAAAAACACATGTAAGGTGCTTAGCAGGGTAACTGGTACATAGTGAGGGTTAAATAAATGTTTGCTATTACTTTTACCATTATGGACACCGTTTTGAAAATATTCCTTGCTCACCTTTGTGTTCTATCACATCTATTTATCCTGTCATCTCCTCTTTGTCTAACTAATTTCTCAAGATTTCTGATTTAAGACTCAACTCATATTTCATTTAATCAAAGAGGCCTTTCTTGAGCTTATCATCCTGGGTAAAGTTTTCAGATTCCTCAAGAACTATTTACATACCCCTATTTATCCCAATGTTATATAAGTAATTTTGTTTTAAGTAGGCTCTACAATGGGCATATAGCCCAACATGAGGCTTGAACTCACAGCCATGTGATCAAGACCTGAGCTGACATCAAGAACTAGACACTCAATTGACTGAACCACCCAGATGTCCCTATAAGTAGTTTTCTATAAATAGTTAAGTGAATGAAAATGAGTTATTGGACTCATCTACCTCTTCCACTATACCCTGGGACCCTCACAAGCAAGAGGACATTTCACATGGTATCTAGCATATCACAAGTGTTTGATTAATCTTTATATAGGGAAGAAGGAAGGGAGATAGGAAGGAAGGGAAGTAAGGGCCTTTAAGAGAGGTAGGGAATATGGGAGAAAAGGAGGCCTTGGCAGGAAGACCTCATTTTAAAAAATTAAATAATGTTCAATTCCAGAGATGCTGAGATGATTAGCAAACAGATGGTTTTAGGGGCTGGAGCCCAGGAGAAAGACAAGGGGCAGGTACAGATGTGGGTACAGTATACCCATGCAGTATATGGGTGGTTGAAGGCATATACCCATGCAGTATATAGATGGTTGAAGGCAAGAGAGTAAATGCAGCTGTCTCAGAAGGATGTTCAGAAACAGAAGAAGTCAAGGAAGGTTTGATTCCTGGGGGACACCAATATTTAAGGGGCAAGCAAAAGCATGAACAGCAGAGGAGAATGGGTTTCCTTCCCTAAACCCAAGAATGGTTTCAAAACCTCTCACTTGTGACCTGAATAACTAAGAAAAATCCATCTCTCCTTCAAGGGGCAACAAACTAGGTTAAGTAAATGTTACTGAGTCATATGACAAACAGCTGTATCCTTCCCTCATTTTTTTTCTCACCTCTGTTCAATAGGAGAATTTTCCAAGTCTTCCCTGTCTCCCTAATAATTACAAGCACTGTTCCCGTCCTCCTTCTCCACAATCTTGGAGTCTTTCCCTATGCTGATCTTCCCATCTGAACTGTCCTTGCTCTTCTTTATTTATCCAAAATCCTCAGCCTCCAATGCTTCTCATAAGATCTGCCCCCTCTGTGAAACCTCCCTCAGTCATTCCAGTTCACAGTGGCATCCCTGTTCTCTCATGTCAATGGATTTGTGGCACCCACACTAAACTGTCTTGTTCGTTGGCTTGGTTGTTCTTAAACTGACCGACTGGTTCTCCTTCAGAAAAGAAGCTATGTCCTAAGACACAGTCTCATGTCTTAATAGCGTAAATTCCTAAGTGGACAGTGTGTATATAGTCCTGTCTCCCTTACTCTGAGCATTTTCCCCCCTCTGCCTTTCTAGAGACTTCTGGGCTGGCCCGAAAATAGAGTTCAGGCTTTGGCATGGCTGGTCTGGCATCAGCTGGATGAACAGGACAGCTACTGAACGGTAAAAGCTCTCCTATAGCCTCATAGAGTTAAAACACCTCCTACATGGTTCAATCTCCAGAGAGGTAGCTCTTTCAAAGTCAAAGTTAGCAGAGAAAATTCATTCCTAAGTCAGAAAATTCAGTTAAGATCAGTCAAGTATAGGGCAAAGAAGGGATGCTGGCAAACAATGTTTTCTCTTTTAAATGGGTTAAGCTGGTGACTTAGGGACCCAAACAGTACTCCTGATAACTTTGGAATCTGACAGAGTCTGGCTATTGGGGACAAACGTGCCTGTGGGCTGGGGAATAGCAGGCTGGGCAAGCTCCAGGTAAGGCTGCTCCATCTGGTCATGGAGGAGATGGGTGGGTGGTACATGTGGCCTCTTGGCTGTAGCTCTCTCTTGGGCCATGTACACACACTCACACTGTATGCTAAACCGACAACAGGCAAGTCCCTGACACCAAGACCTAGGCACAAGCCTCACAGTTGACTTAAACTCTAATAAGTTCGTAGAATTCTGGGTGTTCCCAGAATTAGATAGAAGCCCCATGTTTTCGTTTCTTATGAAAATCCCTCTTGGAATGACCTATTTAAGGCTGACCCAGTCAGGGCCAGTCTTGCTTTGCCTCGAGTCTGCATTGCCAAGTAGAGCACGCGTCCAAGGAAGGGGGACAATCACATTGGCCACCAATGGAGGATGATGTCAAAATGCCAGGCAAGGCATGAGGGCATTTGTGAACACTATCAGTGCCAGGAAAACTGGGTGTCATTACCTCCATTTTGCAGAGAAGCAAAAAGGTTCAGGCAACCCAGACTTGTTTTCAAATATCAATTCTGCCATTTTCATTTAAATCTGTCCTGAGGGCCTACTGTGAGCAGAGCATTGCTTTAGGGACACCACACCAGTGAATACAACAGAGCAGATCCTGCCATCACTAAGTATATGTTTTGTAGGGGAGTGGGAAGGGAAAGGAGGGAGGGACCGATCAAGAAAATGACCAGGTAGGGGCGCCTGGGTGGCTCAGAAGGTTAGGCCGCTGCCTTCGGCTCAGGTCATGATCTCAGGGTCCTGGGATCGAGTCCCACATCGGGCTCTCTGCTCGGCGGGGAGCCTGCTTCCTCTTCTCTCTCTTTCTGCCTGCCTCTCTGCCTGCTTGTGATCTCTGTCGTTAAATAAATAGATAATATCTTAAAAACAAAAAAAGAAAATGACCAGGTAGTTCTAAGTAGAGCAATTATAAATAATAACAGAGGGTTGTGAGTAGAAGATGGACCAGTAGCCTCATACATTAGATACTAATGTGTCTTGGGTCACAGACCATTCATTTGCTGGAAAAAGTTATTTGACGTCTCTGGACCTCAGTGTTCCTATCTGAGCAGTGGGTAAACTAATTGCGCCTGCTTCGTGGTCACTGAAGGATTAGGTGAGCTGTGAGATGCCAAGCACACTGTCGGTACTTGGCAAGAGCCAGTTCATTGTTACCATTAGAGTGAAAGACTCACCCCAGATCACTCCCATTTATGCGTCACCTCCTGCCTTCAAGGACAGGGGCTGGCAGCCAGAGCTGCCCTCTTTTTCTTTAGACTTGGAGGAAGCACACAGGCTTAGAACCAGAAAGATCTGAGTTCAAATCCAGCTCCATCCCTTACTACCTTTTCCTGTGGGTGTCTGTCATCTGTAAAATGGTATTATTACCACCTATCTCTCCAAACTGGTGTCTAGATAATTCGCTCATTAGACGAACATTTACTGAGTTCTCACCAGGAATTGTGCACAGCTGGTGCACTCAGTAGGTAAGTTTCCTCCTTCCTGTTGATAATGAAGGCCATAATACTAGCACAGCCTAGGTTTTTATGATCTGGTCTCCTGTGAATTCCAAATATAGTTACAGCACCTTTTGCCTATGAGGCATTGAAGGAGAATGATGGTAAGTCTGGAAAATGCCACCATATCTGGTGGGCACAATATTCATTCATTAGACACACACTTCTCAAGTGCCTTTTGTCTGCTAAGTCTCAGGGTGTCAAAATGACCAGAGCTCAGTCCCTGTCCTCCAAGTCCATGGTCCAGTGGATAAAGCACACTTACAAACAAAGGATGGCAACAACTTAGGGCTGTGTTAGAGGTGTCAGCAAGATACTCTGGATGCACAGAGAGGAAACACACTTAGTTCTGCCTAAAGAGGGCAGGGAAGGTTTGTAGAGGAAGTGACCTTCGAGCTAAAGGATGAATCATTTTCCAGACTCAGTGAAACACTGTAGAAAGGAGATGATGCCAGCAGAAGTAACAGCCTACACCAAGGCCAGGGAGGGAGACAGCACAAGACTTCAGTGCGGCCAGAGCCCTGAGCAAGCTACAGAAGTGAACGTGAAGGGAAACAGGGCTGAAAATGGGAGTGTCCTCCAAGAAGTTGGGGCCTCAGGCAAGTCATGGGGAAGCTGATTGTGACCTGCAGGGCTCCCGACCAGGAGAACCATGAGTTGTGAGGGACAAATGAATGAATGATGGGTGAATGAATGATCCGCCTGACACTTGACATTTCATGAAGTGCCCTTGTCTATAGATTGTCTCACTTAAAAGGTGGGAAATTATTGTGCTTCACCAAGGAGTTTAAAACAAACAAACAAACCCCTTATCCACGGCATCATCCATGAAACCTGACATCATTTACCCAGAATCACTTTATAACTAGTGGTAGGGCAGGCAGAAGGCTGAGGAGCTGCTCCCATGTTGGCAGCCTCCCACACCAGCTAACAATCCCAGGTACAAGGTGGGGTTGGTGCCAGCATACTTCATGGATGTTTCACGCAACCGAGTTCCTGTGCAATCCTGCTTCTCCCGCGATGGCCAGGAGCTCACAGGTTGGAGGTCTCCAAACCCACAGTGCAAGAGAGAGGCCATTAGGCCCAGCAGGGCAGCTTAGGGCCCTGGGATCTGTCTGAGCCTAAATCCACACGCCACCACTTAGCCGTCATGTGATGGGATGAGTTCCTTACACTCTGGATTTCAATTTTCCCATGTGCAGAGTGTTCAAGTGTCCCAGCTCGCCCAGGGACAGCCCAGAATTATGCCTGCTGCCTTGGTGTAATCAGGGACAGGGCCTCCTGTTCCTCTCAGAAGTGTCCTGCTCTTGATGATAAATTATATGACCGTTCACTCCTCTGCCCCACCTCTCTTCCAAGATTGCTTAGTAGGTGAGATGCACTGACACTGTCTTAGGACAGTCTGTAGGGCACGTGTTATAAAACAGAAACAACTAGTGTAAACAGCAGAGGATGTTTTGCCTTAGATTAACTAAAAATAACTATTTTCAAATTCAGTGCTATGGAAGGTATAACTTTGTAGGTGGGCATGGCTTTCTCAATACTGTTACTCCTCCTTATCCTCTTTAAAGCCACCTGCAAACTGGGCTGCCATGAGCAGAGTGGGGTTGGAGCCAGACACCTTCCTCACTGACACCAGACTTCCTCGGATAGGAGTCCCCTCGTCACGCCTACATCTCTGGGCTTTTTTAAGGAGCTGATGGGTCTGCTGGTGAAAGTGCTCTGTAAACACACAGAGGGCGAGCAAGTGTGAAGGACCGCACCGCAGCTCCTTACAAAGGCCACCTTGCTTCCAAACTTGCTCAAGACTGACCTCTGGTCGTAATCTTCTATGGGGACCAAAAGAATAAGTAAGTACAGCTGGGTTCAGAAATGCTAGCAGTTGTCTCGAATGATAGGATGTGCCCAGAAGGTGAACGTGAAAGGGGAAGAGAGATCAACGCGGGCTTTAGGATTATGAAAGCGATATACTCGATAATTGTGATGATGAAGAATTCCCAGTCACAGAGTGACTGAAGTGACAGTGGGGGAGAGGGTTGGGGACCACAGACCTAAGATGGAGACCGCCTGGATTTGAGGAGTCAATGGGACAGTGAAATGAGATGCATAGTACAATACCCAACACACAGATTGTGCTCGATTACCAGAAGCTATTACGGTGATCACTGTGTGCCAGGCACCAGGCTGGGGGATGCGGCCTCCCACGTGCTCAGTGCCCTGGAGACTGATTCCTCCTGGCCAGTGTCCTTCAGTTGTTGGTCTGAACAAGCGAGGAGGGCAACTACCTGAGCAACACTTGTGGCCAAGTTTGATTCAGTAGGACTCAGGGTGGATTATTTCCTGTACGTGGTGGATCTCCGTGCAGACTGCTCATAGAGAAAAGCTTTTACCAACATGGGATGTTGTTCTTTGTGGTCCCAGGGTGTAAGGGGACAGGAGGGTCCCTAGGAGAAAGGGTCAGAGGGCAGAAGCCTGGCTACTTCCTGAATTGATGGAAGTGCCCCCCTGGGCTTTTGACATGTGTTGCTTTTACTCACACTGTCGTGTCAGGGAACCTCTGCAGATGCTCGGTAGAGACACTTGGGGAGGTTGTGCTAACTCTCGGTGCTATGTCCTAAACCCTGGGGACAGTCACACAGCACCACAGGCCAGGTACAGGCGATGTGATGGCCATCAGTGGTTAACCTAAGGATTTGCTGCAGCTGCCAACTGCCCTTCCGAAAATGGGCCAGTCTCATAAAGGTGCAGCATGAGGGAGTACCTCCGTGGTGACGAATAGTTCCGAGCATGCGCAGGACTAGATCCGCTGATCTCTACACATGGAGAAATTATATGGAGCTAGTGCACACACACACACACAGACGTAGACGTAAAAACTGGGAGAAATCTGAATGAGGTCTGTAGATGTACCAATGTCAGCTTCCCGGCTTCGATATTGTACCAAAGTTACATAAAATGCTATCTTTGGGGGAAATCAGGTGAAGGGTACATTGGACCTCTCTGTACTGTTCTTGCAATTTTCTCTGAGTCTATAATTATTTCAAAATTAAAACTTATTTTTAAAAAATAGGTTAGGCCAAAAACGGGGTGGCAACCCTGTGTATTTCACTCTTTATATTTGGGGAGATAATAGGAAAACTAAATTAGTTAAAACATACAAGAGCACCCAGAACAATGACTCTTTATATTTACTACCTTCAAATTCACTTAACCTACTTTCTTAGATGTTTATTTACTTATTTATCTTAAAACCTCCAGGGTCCTTCCGTTCAAGTCGTTGGAGATGGGCCCTAACTGGCAATGACTTACGCAGTCCTGTGGTGCCTGAGAGCAATATTTCTCCATCTTTAATTGCAGGCAAATCGCTAAGGATCTTATTTAAAAATACTGGTTCTGATGTGGTCAGTTTGTCAGTAGATCAAGTTTCTGGGAGTTTTTGTTGACAAGAGATGACAAGGAGCCTTCTTATGTAAGCTTCTGCCATAAACGTTTCTACAGCCCAGAGACAGAGGACATCCTGGGGGAGCCCTGTGGAAAGAGGGTGAATCCCCGGGTGACTGAGGTAATCCCTTCCTGCCCAAGGCAGAAAAGGCACTGGAAAGGTGGACTCCCTTGCTTCACACACATGATCTCATTAATTCTCATTCATGCATTCCATTACCGTGACCTTCACCCCAATGCTATGCTGGATTCTGAGAAAAGAAAGAGAAGCTGTGCCCCTTGCCCTTGAGAAGGCCTCGTGGAAGGCATCCTCAGAGCAGTGTCCTGGGTGCTAGCAGAGGGACGCGTGTGCTCGGAGAGCCCAGAGAAGAGGGCTGCGGTCAGATCAGGGATCAGGGAGGACTTCCTAGAAAGGGTGACCCTCACACTGAATCTGAGAGAAGTTGTAAAAATCAGCAAGGCAGGTGACAGGAAAGGGAAGGGAGGGAAGCATCTTCCAGGCAGAGGAGACAGCACGAGCAATGGCTCAGGTCTGAGAGATAGGAATTTCTGCTTGGAAGTAACCAGAGGTTGGTGTGCCTGGGACAGGCCTGCTTGCGACACAGTGGCAGGAGACTTGTCGAGAAGCATGACCAAATTGCTTTCAGAAGTTCTGGGTGAAATAAAACCAGACCAACGTTTCCGTGCAGGACGTCTCAGAGCCACTGGTGTGTTCTTCGTATGACAAGTGACCCAGAGGGATTATCAGATACAGCATGTCCCACCCCTGTGGTACAGAAACCCTTTGCTTCAGGACATCATGTGGGGCACGGATTCTCTCCAACGCACTTGAGAAACACTGCTCCACGTAGACAGGCTCTGACTGCGACAACATAAAGGTATTTTTCAGGGGCTCTGGAGTGCTAGGAAACCCTTACTTTTTCTAGGGTTTCAGGACCAGCTACTGAGTCATGCTGCATTAGACGAAAGCAGGCTCCCCTGTCAGTGTCTGCAGCAGGATGTCGAGGGCTTAGCAGCCTCTCCTCTCAGCACAGGGGCATCTGCCTGAGCCCCGGGGCTGGCTAAGCGGCCACCGCCTCCTGCACCACCAGCTCACCTTCCCAGCTTTCTGCCGAAACTAGAGACAGACAGGGCATCTTGCCCTGGGAAATGTTTTGAGTAATGCGGTGATTACTCAAAAGGAGAACAATGAAAAATCAAAAATTAATCAAATCTTGAAATACAACCAGGGCTGGGGAATTGGTGAAATGGTATTTTGTTTTCATATTAAGAGCAGGACTGATGGTTTTATTATATATATATTACATATTTTAGAATGCTGGAGTGGGCAGAAAACGGTCTGGAGTCAATTTGAGCCCTGAAAAGAAGATCATAACAACTCACAAGCTCAATCCCCCTAACGTCCTGCATGCCCTACACCCACATCCTCATAAATTCTCCCAACCAGGAAGATTTCTCATATGCCTTAGAGTAGAATTTACTGCCTTGGTTTGACACCAGTTCTTCCTCGATTATTGACTCACTAGATACTTATGAGGGCTTTTCCAAGGTATAAGTGTTCTGAATTCAGTCCCCACGGCCATTGCACCAGTGAGATGTGTGACGGACGGGCTCACTCTTTCCTCATTAGCCCTGTCTAACCATCTTTTCCTACATGGTCATTGGGTTTCATAGTTTAGGGTTTTTATTCTTTCAAACAAATGATAAATACCGGTGGATCCCAGCTGAAGAGAAGACAGTGTCCACCTGCAATACAGAAAAAGACCAGAGATTCATCAAAGAATATGGCACCTCGCACATGTTGAGGTATAATCTTAAGTGGCAGATTCAGAGGATTGTTAGGTTAGCAATACGAAAGCATGGCGGACCATGAGAAGAGTAAAGGAAGAACGGCTCCATAACTGGCCTGGCTGCAGGGGATTGTACCTCACATTTACTTAACTTGACAATCAAAATAACTTTTGCCTTCTGCTCTCTCATAAATTCAGCACTCTGCTGAAAAGCTGTGACCCCAACAACCATCTTTGAGGAACTTGGGTTATGGGAAGTAATGGGACACCAGAATGTGATCCTAAAGTTCAGGTCTGAAAACCTTTTCCAAGATGGGGGCAGAAGAAGGACCCAGAGCCCTAATACCAAGCATCTTCTCCTTGCCTCTGCCTTCCAGAGGCGTTTCCATCACTAATCCCACAGACTTTATCCTCTTCACTCGGTACCACTAAATACACACGATCTGAATTATCTTCAGGGTCACTAGACAGAACCAGGCAAGGTCGTCTTTCTGTACTTTGAAAGCCGAGCCCTTCCTTTCATAATTCCAGGAAGTTTTATGGCTGTGACAAGAGAACGAGGACACACACACATATATACACATACATGGTCTCTACGCTTGTCCTTTTTATAGGCTGTAGCACATCTGTTTGTTGTAAGGCTGCAGAAACCTAAAACCTGAAATGTTGATCAAGACAGATATGTTTTATTTCATGTGCTAAAAGAAAAATTAATGAGGCAAATACTGTTTCTATGGCCAATGTGGGATGGAGAAAGTGACAACCTCCATCTATATCTTTGCATACTTAAGGCAAGAAATGAGACTAGAGCACAAAGTCGTCTAATTTAGGAAGTTCTATTTAGGAAGCAGCTCTTCTGAGGGCTGTGGAAAAGCATTCCAGAAATAAATAAGATTGCTTCGCGAATGAATGAGTGTAGGCGCTGCCTTCCCAGGGCCTGTCCCTAAGTCCTGGACGAGTCAGAGGTGGCACAAGGCACCAGGGAGAGGGTTGGGCCAGGAGCCCTGTGGCAGAGTTCTCAGGTTGGCTGGGTTTGAGCCAGGATGGAAAGAAGTTGGGCGGATGTCCAGGAGAAGCTTTGTAGTATTAAAGCTCCTCTCCTTGCCTGGAATGGCCGTGAACTCCAGCCTGGGAGTCTGAAAGCTACCCAACAGCCTGAGGGTTTGGAGTCTCCTCACACCACAGACCTTTAGCCTTTGACTTCCAACAAATGGACTGAGCCGCAGATTTGTGGAAGGAGAAAGGAACAAACTGAGTAGCTTGAAAACCATGAGGCACAGGCAGAAAAGGGTCAGCCCAGGTCTTGACAGATGAAGCACTGAGGGACCTGACTCCAGGTCACCGGAGAAGACTGTCATGCAACTGAGCTCCAGGGACGGGGCTTCTGGTCCTGCCTTTCCAAGTCCACTGCGGTGCCTGCATGACGTTAGGAAGAAGGACTGGAACTGGAAGGGAGTGGATGGGTGGGGGCAACGGGGACATGGGATGTGAGTAAGTTACAGCAGGCAGGGGCGGGGGGCTGGGCTTGGGTCATCCTGTGATTGGAGTGGGCCACTGAGGGGAGACGGAAGGGGGGTGATGGGTGCCAGAGACAAACTGAACGGGCGTCAACATTTGGCATTCGATTGCCATGGGCTAGGAAGCGGCATCAACCGAGTGGAGCTGTCCATTCACTGATCACGCCTGTGCTGGGTCAGAAACACTGCACACACAGACCCCAGACCACAATGAGTGGGCCTGCCTCCCCCAGCAAGGACTGGCCCCTGGGAGCCCCTCCCCCGACTCTTTCAGACAACAGAGGAGGCTGTGGGTCTTTGTCTGAGCGCTGGAATCCTCCCCTTCCTGAATCCCTCCCACCCACCAAGCCAGAGGCTCTTCCCCTGCAGAGAGGGAACATCTGTGCCCCGAGATGAAGGCCAGAACTGAACTGATTAATTTACTAATCCTTTCAAATCAGCTCCAGCTCCCAGGGTGAGAAACCAAAAAACAACAAATTGCCTCCTTTTTTTTTTTTTTTAAGTGGAAACCTGAAGAAGAAAAACAAATTCCCCGAGAACCACTAAATTTGTCCTCATCTTACCCTCTTGAGCCAATCTTCCCTAAAAGCCCATGTAACCTTTCTAATTCTACCTGCTGTGTACCTAGAATGGTCTAACAGCTCCGCCTTCCTCTGAATATCCACTGGGAGACAATGCAGGGACTTTAAAAATTCTCCTGGGAAACAATCTGAGGGGTTTGAAGTGGCGGGGCAGGTGGGAAGTTGGGGTACCAGGTGGTGGGTATTATAGAGGGCACGGCTTGCATGGAGCACTGGCTGTGGTGAAAAAATAATGAATACTGTTTTTCTGAAAATAAATAAATTGCAAAAAAAAAAAAAAACTTTAAAAAGGAAAAAAAAAATTCTCCTGGGGCCCGGGGCAAAGCATGCCTTTGCTTAGAGTCTAGATGATGACAGTGTGAGCCCCCGGGACATTTAGGACATCCGTCGTGCTAATGGCCACCATGCCAGGCTCTACTCGGGCTTTCTCTCCAAGAAATAGCTCAATTAAATAAGAAAAAACCAAACTCATAAAATACAAAAATAGTTCAATGCAAAACTGCTCCTGCCACTGGGAACCGGAGAGAGCTGCAGCTCCAGAGACAATTTTATAGGGTCTCTTGGCATTGTGGAGCTTATTAAATTCATACATCACTTTGCCAAGGGCTGGAGGGAACTTTGGCCCTACTTCCATTATTCTCCCTACTCCCCTATGTAAGAGAGTCACTTTAATCTCTCAGTAAAAGACAAGATGGTAGAAGAAACAGCACCACCGTTGCCATGACCCTGAACTGACCCCCATCGTGTCCGCACACTTCCCCACTATTCCGATCCCTTGGTCCCCAGGTCTCCATGGGAGTCCGTTATTTGTTGTCTCTGTCCTCAGTGAGAGTTCCTGTGCTTTATCAAAACCTGCCCTGTGTCAGAAAACTGCCTATCCTCATGTCTCCTCTTTCCCTTTTCTACCAGCTCTCACTTCTTGGAGAGGAGAAACCATCCATTCTCTCTGTGATCTCCCACTCCTCCCATTCTGCAAGCCTTCTGCTACTTCCATACCCAGCTCTGAGTCAGACCGCTGAGACTGACACCTGGCCCAGCTTTCATACTAGTTATTTCACCTCGCGCAAATTCTCCTTGACCCACCATCAACGCATCTCCAGGTCTGGGGAAATGTCCCACAGTCATTACGGAGGGAGAGCTGTCCCGGCAATCCAGGAATCGTGAAGTCTGTGTTTCAGTCTCAGTTCTAGAATAACAGGATGTATATAGGCTTGGGATGATCTCAAAGCTCCTCTGATTCTCACCATATTTCCTTTAAAGTGGAAATAAATCATACTCATTTCATGAGGTGGTTGGAAGGATTAACTAACGATGATGATGAAAAGGCTTTGCTTCTGTAAAGCATGGAAGCCATGCAAGGTATTAGCTTCATTATCATTCTACCGTGTTGCTGAGGTCGCTAATATAGAACCGGGGTAAGTTGTCCCTGTGTTAGGCAGCGCCCAGCATATGACCCCCTTCCCTAAGGATTGATCTCCTTTAGAGATGGGCCTGGGGAATGACATTGCTCTTCCACAATCATTCCCTCCGAGTCAAAAGTCAGTGACCGCAGGTGTGGTCACCTGACCTAAAGAGGTGAATCACATTCTCTCACCAGGGGGTTTCAGAGTAAGGGTTCGGAGCAGCTAGTCAATATCAGATGCTCACTTCAACTAAGGACACACAGATGTGGGAGATGAGGAATGGTGTTATTTGGCCCATACACAAAGAAGCAGAAAAAGAGAGAAGTATGAAGCAACCACCTGCATTCAACTACTTTTGCATCTGAGGTCCGGGCTCTAGAACTATGAACACTGTGGCAGAAGATGAACCTATGCGTCCTGTGTGGACCATGAGGAGTCCAGGGTGAGCTGGCGCTCGGGCAAGAGACAGCATGCGACCTGAGCTGTCCAGACTCACCTGACACAGCGAGGCCTTGGTGTTCTCCTGTTGAACATGAATCATTTCACAAGTGTCAGCATCAGAAGAAGCCACTGTGGGACCAGGCAGGACCAAGACAAGAACAGGCCGCTTCATAACTATGTCTGAACACAAACAAAACATGAACATCTATGAAATGATCAAACATCGCCCCCTTCCTGGCTAACCGGAGTGATTGTTGACTCTTTCCTGATCACAGTCTTAGCCTGGATCTAGATTTCTCTCTTTCTAATTAAGCCCATGTATTTCAAGCCACCTTTAAAATAGTGACCAGCTCTCCCCATAGATGACTCTGGGCATTTTTTAGAACATCACTGCAAAGGATTTCGATGGTGCAAAGGAAACCCTTTCTATACTGTTGGTACTCCTTGCCTTTTTCTTTCTCCATTACAGCCTCACAGCTTAATTCTTGCTAATAAAAAGTCCATTCATATGTCTTAATGCTTCTAAGTAAAGCAATAATGGGAGTCCTGGTGCCCTGCTTCTCATCACAAGAGAACAGGGTATAATTTCTTATATTTAAGGAGACCTAATTATCAGGAAAAGAATAACATCCTTCTCACTGTTACAATATATTCTCTTTTGTATCCTGATGAAAAAAATAATTCATGCATAATAATCAATATGGAGCTCTTTTTCTGCATACAAACACCAATACCTCCCTTAACCAAGGAAAGAAAAAAAAAAACAATATTAAAACAAAGGAAAAATTGGATGGTTGATGTCTATGACTTTTTCAAATTCAGAAGAATTTTCCACATACAGAAACCTCTTAATTGAAATCTCTCTACTGTTCAAGTTGGCATTCATCAATTTTGATGACAATAAATGCTTTCTATTCTGGATGAAAGCAAAAGTTCTCTGATCCCTGGAGCGCAATAATGGATCATTCATTTTTAAGCTGTGGGACACTGATCTCTCCTGAAGAAAAGTTTATGGTTTAAGAAGCAGAAATTGTTCCTTTCTGGTTATGCCTTCTCTGCTGGACTTCCAGGGTTAGACCTCCTGATTCCAAATCAAAGTCTCACTTCTTTCTGTCTTACTTTTTGGGTTTTTGGAAAAGATTTCAGTTTCTAAAAGGTGCTTTCTTATCAGTAGCAATGGGCATGGCCAGTCCTTGAGTCCTGGGTTCTAAATATCATTTCCCACTAAAAAGATCAGACCTCACTTAAAAAAGCAAACAATCACCACAACAAAACACAATACAAAAACAAAAATACCAATTCCAGGACTAGGGAAGTAAAAGCACAGGGGGACTTACAAGACTATGAAACCTCGTCGTGGTACCACAGATCCAGGAAGTGCTCGGAGACTGAGGTGCTCATGCCAAAAATATTCAAAAACCAGCTCACGGGGCCCACACTGGCCAAATCAATTAAAAAAAAAATCCATGTCTATAGTATTAGTCAACACAAAGAAAGAAAGAAGGAGCATCATGGGACAGGAAGGAAAGCCCTCCTTTATAAGAGAATACCAGATAAATAAATGTGGGATGAATCCCAGAAATGGAAAATTGCTGTTTTACATCCTTAATAGGATAACAGTTTCAGGTAAAGACCATGGACCCCAAGGGGTCAAAGATGTAGGGGAACAGACTGTTAGGCTAGTGCCAAGTATCAGTCTACATTTTAATTACTAATTCCGAGAAGGACAGTAGATCTTTAGGATGGAACGACCAGGTAGCTGCTACCTTACCCATGGATCCCGGGTGGGCATCATTTATGGTAGGTGAGCCTGCAGACATGCAACACGAAACACAAAACAGCACCTGGGAAGGTGCTTCAATGATAGGAAACATGGAGGATATAAGAAGAGATGAAATGACACATAGGACACAATCAGGAAAATCCAGAGTGTGGGACATTTTATAGAAAACTGACTCCAGAAATTCAACATCATGTCAAAAAGAAGAAAATTCTAGATTAAAAGAGAATAAAACCTCGTAACAACCAACATAGCTTATGAGCCTTGATTGAATCTTGGTTGCAAATAAATAGTTGGTTGGAAAATGAATAGCTCTCATACACATTCTTGGACTGCTGGGAAAATATGAACATGACTGGATATCAGAGCATTACTGGGAATTTCCTTAGGGATGATAATGGCCCGTGATTTTGAGGAAAATGTCCTTATTCTTTGGAAATACATACCCAAATATTTAGGAGTTAAGTGTCATGTTCTTTGCAACTTAACTTTGAAAATGGTTCAAGGGAAAAGGAGGTTCCCCAAGGAAAGGGATGGGGAGAGAGGAAGCAACAACTCTGGCAAAATGTTAAGAATTCGTGATTAAATCTAAGGGAAGGTCCTATGAGGTTTTATTGTTCTTTCAACTTTACTACTACTACCAGTTGAGTTCTCCAGGAGGCCAACTCTGAGATGGAGGTTAGTGTGGGGGGTTTATTAGGGAAAGCTCTTGGGATCATCACTGTTGGAGGAAGGAAGGAAGCAGGTTTGGGCAGAGGAAGGAATTGAACTGGGTTGCAAACACAAGGACTCAGCTGAGCTGATCCTTCTGGGAGTTTGGAGCTGGGATGGCCCCTCCTGGTTGGTCCCTGTAAGGGTGAGGGGGCAGGGCTGTTCCTCCCTCTGGCCCCAACCCAGGATTTCAAATGACTGACTGACTGACTTCAGTTCTGAATGGGGGATCTGGGTGACAAAACACAACACTCA
Source organism: Neogale vison (assembly GCF_020171115.1). Taxonomy (NCBI): domain Eukaryota; kingdom Metazoa; phylum Chordata; class Mammalia; order Carnivora; family Mustelidae; genus Neogale; species Neogale vison. The sequence continues at coordinate 93,715,181 of NC_058097.1, forward strand.
TAAATTTGAAATATTTTGTATCAGCTTGGGGATGGGATATAAAAAGAAATTGCATTCCCCTGGAAACATCTGATAACCATGTGCCAACAATCATTTCATCCTTATAAAACACTTCAGGTACAACAATTGGCATCCCCATTTTAGAGATGAGGGAACTGAGGCAGTGCTAAGTGAAGTCATCAACCCAAAGTAAGTGTCAGGGCTGGAATTCAGGTCCAGGTGGTCTGACATCAGAAGTGTGGGGTTAACCCACTGCACTATGACTCTCTGTTACCTCATTTAGTCCCCTGGAAAACATCCCTTCCTCAGCGTTCCCACATTCCTGCCTGTCTTACTGTTCCAGTTGCATGAGGGAGAGAGGCTCCTACCCGGCAGCCCTGTCCATTTACAACGATTCCAGATCTTCCTCCACAGAAATCATTTCTTCCCCATTCCCAGCCTGTTCCCATCTCATTGAATGAGGAAGGACTCCACCTGTGCTATTTTAGCCTCTGTGTGTCCTTCATTTCAGAAGGGCCCTTTGCTTCCACCGAAGAAAGTGGCTAACAGATGTTTTCAAACACTGAGTGTCACTGGCATGTCACTTATCAGAGGCTGAATGAAGGGAGCTTTCCTGGGTGCAGAAGGGAATCTTGCATTTTAAAGGAGCCATTCAGGGAAACTTTTTGCTGATCTTCCATGAACATCAATGTTCCTATTTCATGGTTCCATGACAGCCTGTGTGTGTGTGTGTGTGTGTGTGTGTGTGTGTGTAGTGTGAAGTAAGAAGTGGAAAGCTCTACCCCTCTGTCACATAGACTTAAGTGGTTCCCAAAGCATGGTCACTTGAGTTTCAATGTGTTAAGAATTCAGTAAGGCAGCTTGTTCTGTCCACACACATCTTTCTTCTCCCCAGTGTGCCCCCATGTCTCCAGAATACCCAGACTAGGACACATTTCCAAGAAGCCTCCGGGAACCATGGCTTGCTCCCCTCCAACCCTCAGGGTTGTCATGGAGCCTGGCTGCTCATGTCTTGCTCTTTTCCTTCTGGTGACTCCTCTTCTCCAGAATCCTATCATTGCTCTTAGATTTAACCTCTAGGAGAATCCACCCACACATGTATGTGGTCTCCCAAAAATCTGTGTCTGAACCTCCATTATAGATGTATTTTTATTTCTACCTCTTCCCCTCAAAGGACTCCATTTTTCACTCTATTGGTATATGCACTAAGGGGCTGGAAAGCAGCCATCATCATGTGTATTGTGTGTGCATAGGGGTACATGCACATGTATACATAACCATTTGCACATACACACTTGTCTATGCAATTCCAGACATGTAAAATGATACTGTTAGCTCTCAAGTCTTCCAATCCCCCCACACAGATGGAACAGCTTTGCCTTAGAGGTTCACTCTGAGCACAGTTACATTTCTATAATAACTCAAAATTTTAGCATAATTTATCTGTCCATATGTTTGTCTTCCCCATAAGTCTGAGAGCTCCTATGGGTAAGAAAACTTATAATTTCCTATTCTTTGTATTCCCAGTGCCTGGTAAATAGGTACAATGCTGTTGCTGCATGAAAAAAAGGCAGCAATATCAGTCGGTCAACCATATTATTGAGGGTGACTCTGTCCAGCAGGACACGTAAGTGTGGCAAAGGGTTCTTTTTTTTTTTTTTAAGATTTTATTTATTTATTTGACAGAAAGAGAGGCAGAGGTGACAAGTAGGCAGAGAGGCAGGCAGAGAGAGAGGAGGGGAAGCAGGCTCCCCGCTGAGCAGAGAGCCCAGTTTGGGGCTCAATCCCAGGAACCTGAGATCATGACCTGAGCTGAAGGCAGAGGCTTAACCCACTGAGCCACCCAGACACCCCTAGCAAAGGGTTCTTATGTCTTTCTACTTCCTACCTACACAAACCCAGACAGTATTAGTCCTTCTAGAAAGATTTTTGTTCTTTTTAGAATGGAAATTCTTGAAATAAAAAAAAAATGTCCTTCATTTGTTCTACACAGAGACCAGTGATGCTAAGCACCTCATAACGATTTGCTCTGAATCAGAAATTTTATTCATGGCCTAATTTTCAAAAATGTCTTTCCTTTACTATTCCCCAAGTATATGTGTAAATGTATTTATACATACATTCTAGTTTGTGAGCTCTTCAAAGAGAGGACTGGTCAATCTTTATAATATATTCACATGATTCCAGCACATGGCCATATTAATTAACATTAAATTAGAAGTAACAAATGCTGTCACTTTAGAACAGTTTGGGAACAGCCATTAGCTAATGAACAAACTGCTCAGATATCAGCTATATGACGTTATCTATTGCTGTCTCCAAACACCTGGCACTGTGATTATTTGCTGGAGCAGGTCTTTGTGGCAGTAAAAAAGTATGCAATGGTTGGTTCTAATTTGTTTTGTTTGATAGCTTCTAATTCAGCCATATGTACACGGATTTCTGGTACACATGCTGCTCTTCCCTTCTCCCCACACTCCTCCAGGACCCTGTCGTTTCCCACTAGTATCTTTCAATCTGGCTAGAGCTCCATACCTCTCATGCGCTTCTCTCCATACCTCACTCTGTGGCACCAGGAGGAGGACAGAGCAGCTTCAACCTTAGAGAAGATAGGGATCAAAGGAACTTGGACTCCTAAACAGTGGCGAGAGGAAGAGCCAGGGGTAAGAGGGGAAAGAGAGATGGATGGAACTAAGGCTGTTGAGAGCCTATCATGTGCCAGGTATGATGTCAGGCATTACATCCATGATTTTATTCCATCCCCTGAAAAATATTACATATTGTCTTCAGTTTACAGAAGAGAAAATGAGGTTCCAGTTTCCAGTGTCATACAACACAGATGTGGTGGAACCCAAGCCAGCCATTCCCAATCCTCTTCAGGATATCTGGGTGAATGCCCTCAGTCTTATGACTCACTTCCCACTGGAGGTACAACCTTGAGTAACTTCACTGAATGAAGCATTTTGAGTGTTTTTCCCCTAAGTATTTTATCTATTGTCACATAAAATCCTGTATTAATAAATCACACAATCTATATCTCTTTCTACACTGGTAGAGAGTAGGCTCTCATACCTCCCAGGGAGATCATTATGCTCTCTCTCTCTCTCTCTCTAGCTTCAAATTGGTGGAAAAGAATATCTTCCTCTTAACCCCACTATTGGTCAAAGTCTTAGTTCAAAATCACTTCATTACAAATTAAAAATCATCCTCTCTCCGTCTTGTCCAGACAAAAGGAATTTAGAAGGAGACACAGGTATCTAATGGAACCTAAGGTCAGAAAGTACAATCAGTCCTCAAAAGGGGCTAGAACCAGAAACTAGTCAGTAGCAAGTCAATCAGGTTCTCATTCTCTCTCTCTCCCTTCCCCATACTCACTCTACACATCTGTTTCATCCTTTGCCCTTTTCATGCACTTGACCTTCTCCATTTGAGCAAGTACTTGACTCAGGTACAATCTCCCACCTCTGTTGCCCATCACTTAGTTCAAGCATCTCACCCAGCCCTTACCATGTCTCTAAGCCCCACCTGTAAATTCTCAGAAGACAGAATCTGATAAGCCCAGTGTGAATCAGATGGTCACCACAATTCCATCAGTGGTGACCACAGAGGCAGGTGACTTGCCTCACGGATCTCTGCTCTCTGAGAAGGAGGTGTGGATAGGTTCTGAACAGAGTGTGGGAACATGGAAGCCATGATTAGAGGAAGAAATGACTGAAAGTCCAGCAAAACATGAACTCTAGTAAGGTGTGAGTATTGTCAGTGATAACTGAAGAGCTCAGAGCCAGAGGCGACTAAGCAGAGGTCCCTACTGGCCCAGCTGCTAACAATGCAATTAACCGTGGTGAGAAATTATTGGGCTACGAATGCTTTAACCCAAAGTTATATTTCTGGCCTTTTTGATTCTTTGATTCCATTTCTTCCTGTCAATATTTGATTCACTGTGAAATAACAAAATCCTGGAAACCACCTGATGGTCTATCACTATGGAAACAGTGAATCAAATTCTGGAACAGTCATTGTATAGAACACTGTGCATCTATTAAAAGGAATGAGTTGGACTGGAATGCATTAAACTGAGAAAATATTCAGGATTTTATTAAATTAAAAAGCATTGCAGAATAATGTATATAATATCCTAATTTGCAAAACAACAACAACAACTACAAAGCTAAGTTTTAGCCAGCTATATTTATGTAGCAAGGTGTAGGTGAGTAAGGATATACCAAAGTGTGAACACTGGTTACTTTGGGGCTGGGGAAGGGGGGCCCTACGTAGTGAAAATGGTAGACAATGGTTTCTTTATATACCTCTAAATGACTTATTAGAAAACCCCCATGCCATCCTTGTAAATTTTTAAGTTTATAAATGAAGAAGAAAGGTTTTTTGAATTCTATATTCAAGAGTCCATCTCAAATACTACCATTTCTGGCCTTTTTGGGTCCCCTACCTACACATGGGTGCTCTGTGAAAACTCCCACAGAACATGGACTTCTCTTATGATTCTGATATTTTGGGGCGATAAATGGTGCCTATTTCTCTTCACCTTACTTACATTGTAACTCTATCAAGGAGCCATTTTTGGACACCCTCCACCCACCCCCCCACACCCCTCCATCAACAAAAACCCAACATCTAAAATGGTATATTATACAGAAGAAATACCTGGCAAATCTTTACTGACTAGGATTAACTCCATACTTAGCAATTCTTCAAGCATGTCCTGTGTGTTGTCTTCAAAAACGTAGATTCTTTCTAAGAATTTGCTTTGAACTGTAAATGCAGCAATCTCTAATTCTATAGGACAATGCCACATTATTTTCTAGCCATTTCAAGGTAATTTATATTTTGGTTCATAATTTGAGGGGAAATCAAATGAGTCTTTTTTTTTTTTTTAAATACTGTGAGCTGATAACTCGTGAGCTCCAAGCCACCATACGTCCTTAAAATTAATTTGGGGCACCTCAGCTGACCCTGGCAGGCCCAGTCCAGCAGGCCCCGGGCTTGAGAAGCCAAAGCGGTGATTCACACTGACAGAGATGAAATGGCTCATGTCAAACTCTTCCAAATTACACTCATGCTTGACCTGCTCTTCTCCTCCTGAACACACCTCATTACTGAGAAACTACCATTCAAGGGACATAGAGTTAAACATTTAATAAATCCGTGATCAGAATCCAGGAGCATAATTAAATCTTTGATGAAAGTGAGAGAGGGTGGGAGCAGAACCCAGGTAGAACACAGAGAACAAAGGTAAGGGTAGGAAAGATGTTTGTGTCGAGACAGTGATCAGAAATTCCTAGACTTTCAGTTGTCCTTTGGACCATGCTTTCACTTGGCTTGGTGGCAGCAAGTTTATAGGGAACTGGGGACTAATCTCAGTGGATATTATGAAGCCTCTGAGGAGTTAGACCAAAACACTGTCAATAATGCAGGCACTTGAAGCTGACCTTGAACTCACCCACTGCCATACAGCAAGAATAACATGTCTGAGTGCAATATATATCTAATAATAAAACACCATACCTATAAAGGTTACTAGAATAAGAAAAGACCTGGGGAGGAGTGATTGGATAATGTATACCAAATAGGATGCACTGAGGAAGAACACAGTGAGGGCAGCAAATATGATGAGGAAACAATGGAACAGGGGTCCAGAGACCTGCCTCTGCCACAAAAATCCCCATTTGTGACCTTGAATCTATCATTCTACCTCTTAAAAGTCTCATGGAGATGCCGTTTGTTCCTCACACTACAATGTGCAAAAGAATCCCCTGGGAATCTTGTTAAAATGCAGAACCTGATTTAGCAGATCTGAGGAAGTTATGCATCCCACAAGTTCTGGAGAGATCCGTAGACCACATGGAGAAACAAGGAATTCGACAATCGCCAGATTCCCTTCCGGCTCAAAAATTTTAATTCCTAAAACAGCATCTCCACTTTTTCATGTAGACCCCTCTGAGTCCCAGCAGAGGGAGGTCTCTGGTCTTCAGAGAATTAGTCTGCTTTCTTTCCCAATTTAACACTGCCACAATTCTCACAATCACTTGGGATTCTCCTCTTCTACTAAATAAACGAAAATGACATTGAACAACCCATCCTTTCTCATCTACCAAGCTTAGAGGCAAACACACAGCCCCTTTTTATGTTAGGAGATTTTTCTGCTTGTTATTTGGAAAACTGACCAGAGCAAGTGACAAACACTTTGACCAACTTGTTAATATTCTAGACATTTCCTTCTAGTGATTTTTCATATATAAATATATATATGTGTGTGTATATAAATATACATATTTATATATGTGTATGTGTATATATATGCATACACATGTATACATATGTGTATACATGTATATATATAAATACATACATATATATATACACACACATACAGATACATGTTTTTTCAAAATGGGAATTATAGTGAATATATAGGTTCATGCTCACCACCAAATTATATTTTCTCACTTCATGAAACATTTTCAAAATTGTGATTTTAATGACTTCACAATATTCCATCATAAGAATGTCCATTACTCATATGGCAATTGTTGGACAGTTAAGTTTTTTGTTGCAATTTTAAATAATATGAAGGTAAAAATCCTTACTGTTTTCCTAGCTACCACTTTTTAAATATCTACTATGTGCCAAACACTGTGTTAAATGCTTGACATACATCATTTAATCCTTGTAATGATCTTTCAAGATGAATATTATTGTAATATCCATTCTGTTGAGAAAGACACTGAGACACAGACAAGTCACATAACTTACTCAGGATCACAGCATTGGTCAGTGGCAGAGGTGGAAATACCCACAGGTCTGTCTGACTCCAAAACCAAGCTCATAACCACTGTGTGGTACCTCCTTGTACATAAACCCACAGGTGTCTTTCTGATTATTTCACTAAGATAATTTGTTTTTTTGTTTTTGTGTGCATAAATTCTTTTAGTTTAATTGCAAAGGTGATACAGGCTCAAAAAATAACTGAGACAATGCATGGATGTAAATAAAAAATCTACATCCTCCTTTCTCTCCCTTCACTGATTTCTTGAGGTTCGTTTCCTTTCCATGTGTTTTCTATGCTAAAATAGCACACGGAAAGGCAGAAATCATGTGATTTTCACCATTTCGTCCCTGGCACAGAGCTAGCTAAACATTTGTTAAAAGAATAAATGAATCATTGAATACTTTTTAAAAATGAAAATGAGAGGCGCCTGGGTGGCTCAGTGGGTTAAAGCCTCTGCCTTTGGCTCCAGTCATGATCCCAGCATCCTGGAATCGAGCCCTGAGTTGGGCTCTCTGCTCAGCAGAGAGCTTGCTTCCTCTTCTCTCTCTGCCTGCCTCTCTGCCTACTTCTGATTTCCGTCTGTCAAATAAATAAATAAAATCTTAAAAAAAAATGAAAATGAAGCCTTACCATACATTGTTTCACTTAAATTATTATTTTCACTTTTCATCTCAAGAAACTTACAACATACAGATGTAATTATTTAAAAAATAACTGTATAAATAATCCATGATATGGATACACTGTAATTTATTAAGCCATTTCCCATAAATCGACATGTATGTTTACTGATTTAGGGAGTTACTATTGATGTTGCATTAAATATCCACACATATTTTTTCTTTTTTTTTTTTAAAGACTTACTTATTTTAAGAGGGGGGGATGGGAAGGGAGGCAGAGGGAGAGGAAGAGACACTGTCAAGCAGACTCCGTGCTGAGTGCAGAGTCCAATGTGGCGCTCGATCCCAGGACCCTGAGATCATGACCTGAGATGAAATCAAGAGTCTGATGCCCAACCGACTGAGCCAGCAAGGTGCCCCTCCCCATGTGCTTTCATATACTGATGCTTTTATCTCTTTAGAATAGTTTCTATAATTAGGATTACTGGTTCATAAGGGATGTATATAAAGCTATCCATTTTGGTGTTTCGATTTGCATTTTCTTTATTACTGGTGAGGCTGAATGCCTTTTTAAATTTCTTGCTTGCTTGCTTTTTTTCTGTGAATTGCAAGAAACTTGCTCTAAGTAAAATTGCTGGATTAAAAGATGTGAACATTTTAAATGTGCTTGACATCTAGCCAAATTGTCTTCCAGAAGTGATGGAATAACTTACCCTCCTACAAGCAGAGCATGTAACGTCCAAACTAGGTATTTTAATTAAAAAAGTAAAAGCATTTGCCAATTTGAGAGTCTCTGATGATTTCCTTGGGCATTTCTCACCTTTCCTTCAGAAAGTGAGGCTTGCTTTCCCCCGCCCCCTTCAGAAAGCTCCTGGAGAGAAATTTCATCCTTAAAGGGAAAAAGCTGGGTGGAGGGAAGAACCTTCAGCACAGGGACTTGGAAGGGCAGCCAGGAGCTATACTGGGAGGTTAAAGGCATTTCCAAGAGGATAATGGAACAGGAGAATGAGGGCTAGTCTTGTGTCCAGAAGAAGTGAGACAGCCCATCCAGAATTTGAGGGCAAGTTTATACTGGCACTTGCTGTGGGGCATGGCCAAGGTGCTGTGGGGGAAGCTTAATTTTTCCTGTCACATTCTAGGAAGCATTGGCCATCAATGGGCCTAATCTAATTAAGCAAAATTTAATTCAAACAAGCAAATACTGTTCAACATTTGCCAGAAGCAAAGCCCTGACAAGGGGAACAGATTCCCACTGTATAAACTACATTATTAAAAAAAGACTATAAAAACCCTAAACCAGAGTGAGGTGTGAACTATTTGGAAGGTTCATCGAACTATGGTGAGTTGAAACTGAGAGGTTATGTTCACTTAGTAGGATCAGGAAAGGCTTTCTAGAGAGAGGTCAGGAGGTTCAAATGGTGCCTCGGTTCTGAAAAATGTTATGTTACATTACATTCCCTCACCCAGCCACTGTCAGAACTCTGGGCAGCCACCAACCAATGTGCTACCCTCGCACATCCATCCAAGAGTTGCCCTTCCATCAGTCCTAGACCTGCAGGCTGATTAGCATCAAGTAGGGAATTTACCCGGCTTCTACTAAAGACTGGAGTTCAGAGGCTCAGTTTAAATTAAGAGCATCTGGTGTGTCCCCAGCAAGGTCAAGCTAAGACTCAATGTGGCTGTTTAAGAAAACAGTTGTTGGTGACCTCTCTGGCTATAGATTCTGCTGGGGGCTTGTATTTCGCTGAAGAAAAGGGGAGGGAGATTTTATGCAGGAGAGGGTGAATGAAAGAGCAAAAGAGTAAGGAGTGGGTTGTTTAGTTTGACATGGTTTCTGTTCCCTTTGGATCCCCCAGGGTCCTGAGGGACTGGCCATGAGCCCCATAAGCAAGAAGCATTCCAGAATATGAGTTCTCAGAGGCTGTGGGTCTCAGCACCCAGGCAGGATTTTTCAGGAAAAGTCAGGGCTTCAAGGCAGAGAAGTCCAGCTCTCCTCCTGGCCCCCATGCTGAGTCTTTAACCTGAGGGCAGCTTTGCCCAAAACAGCGAGCACCAGAGGAGGCTATCTGCGGGAGAGCAAGTCCTTGCGAAGGGCATCAGCTACAGGGCTGGACAACTCCCTGGAAAGCTCAAGAGTAACAACAGGAAGACTGGGGAAGGGAGGGTGCGGCAGTCCTGGGTGCTGCCACCAGGGCTGAAAGCCATCAGCATCTGGGCATTAGTGTCAGCAAAAACTCATGTGTGCCTACACTTTCCTGAGACCTGGACACAATTAGTGACACAGGGAATGGTATAAGATATCCTATCTAGAGTGGAGAAAGTGGGCCTAAAACTTCCTCAGTTAAGACAGTCTTCATTAGATGGAACCTTCCAGCTCTAGCTCAGAGAACATCCCTTATCCTATCCCAATGTGCTGCCACTAGGATTTGTTCAAATCCTAAAATTAGACTCTGGATTCTTCGGTAAGAACTCAAGGGAGGCCAGAGTCACTTTAACTCAATTAAATTCCCATCAAACAGTGCTTATTAGCAGTTATATATTGAACCCTGAACATGGAAGATGTTTAACACCTATTAATTCGCTTTGATTTAATGTGTAAATCTAGTGCACATAATTTTGTAATTATATTAAGCCCTATACCCATGAGGACAAGTGACATCCTTTCTTCCTAATCACTTTCCTTTCTACCTCTCTAGTTATTGAGTCATTAAGGGGACCCCTTGCCTGTTAACCCATAGGGAGGCCCCATGCCTCTCCTACGAAGGCCCATACCAGTGTCACAGGAAGGAGATGTGAAAGGCATGAAGCTTTCCTTGGGGTACACCAAGCCTCATTGTTACAAGTGCCCTTACCCTTTCTTCCTATCCCTTTTCCCCTAAGTGCCTTCTTACCAGAGAACAACAAACCATAGAAACTCTTTACCTCCCTAGGGTCTCTATTCCAAATTTTCTTGTTTGGTAAATGCCATATTTCTTTGGTATGACTTTCCATCTGCAAAGACAGGCAAAATCCAAGATGAAATTGACATAGGCTCTTTATTCACCAACCTGCATCAAGGGAACCCCATGTGTCATCATGTTCACTCCAGCAGGGCCTCCAAGGTGTTAGAAAAGATAGCAGGTTGTACAGAGTAAAACGAAATACTGAGATTAGATTCTGAGTGCCAGGCTTTCTACTAAGGTGGGGTGTGGAAGCCGGGGACATTTTCTAAGTGGTATTCCATACATTTGGCAGTCCATGGTCAGCTGCAAAGGGACAAGTGAGCAGCTGGGGGACATATCAAGAGATGAAGGTTTTCTGTGGCCGGCCATTTCCCAGAACACCTGGGGGGCTGGAAAAAGCTGACCACCGTGGCACTAAGTTTCTCACATCAGAATCCAGTCATGTGGAATATATAGATCTTTTAATCTTTTGCTGGAAGATAACTAAGATCTTAATTCTAAACTGGAGCTAGCAGTAATTCAGAAATGTATTCATTAGAAAGAATTATACTTCCTTTTGAATGCCCCACCTCACTCGGCTGTGTAAAGTCCTGCCATTCTCAGAGCGTCCTCCCCACGCGCTGGGGTGTTCCAAGAGCAGGCAAGCATGTCTTCTACAGGCCCCTCTTCCTGTCATTTGCAGCTCAGTCTCTGGGATACGGCACCTCCCCTCCTGTGAGCGTCTATCTGTTCTTCACTTGCATCTGGAGATGGGCAGCTCTGAGGCCTTAGTCACTCTCACCAGTACCCCTTCATCCTCCACTTAAGCCCATTTCTCGACGGGCTGGCAGAAGGAAATGATAAAACAGACAGTTGTGTCGAAGTTTGGGGCTGCTAGGCATACGGAGACTCTGAGGCAGTTCTTGATGTGTTCCCAAGGACCACAGTCTTGAAGGGATCATCTTTCTTCTCTCCAGGGAGAATACTAGAGTGGGTCTCCTGAAGAAAAGCCCAGGGCCAACCACCTCCAGAGAGGAAAAATTGCCCCTTTGCATCCCTACCCACCTCCACTGTCTGATTTGCTCTTCCAGGATTGACCCTGACTTCATCTAAGAAAAGATGTCAGTGGTGATGTTCATTCTCCTCAGGGAAAGCTCCACCCCCACTCCAAGGGGTGTGGTATTATCCACGTGCTTTCATCAAGATAATTAAATTACATAAGAACACAGCAGCTCAGCCTCAGAACATTCCAGGCTAATCCGTGTGAAGAAAGACCAAGCATTTGTTTTCGACCAGGATACCATAGTACACGAGCTATAGTGTGCAAGAATCTTTATACACATTACTTTGAATCCCTCTGACAGCATTATAAGTAGGTGGGGTTAATCTCATTTTACAGAATAGGAAACGGAGTTCCACAGAGGTTAAGTAACAAACCCGGCACACTCAGCTAGGAGGCAGTCCTGTCAGAATTTGCACTGAAGTGTTTCTGCTTCTAAAGACTTTGTTGCATTCACAAGGCTGAGGCCAGTGTCAGACATGCTTTGAAAAAGCAGTGGTCTCTCCTTTCTGGTTATCTGCCTGATGCTCCACTCTTTGAGCCCCTCGGCTGTGGATTCTGCATGAACATTCCTCTCCTTTCAGCAATATTTATCTTTCTCCCTCAGTGAATTTTCAGTCAGAAAACCTCCTTCTATCCCTCCTCTCCCTCCCCTCATTACTCCCCTTTTCCTCCCCTCCCTCCTGTCCTCCTTCATCTCCTAAATGTGTTTTCCTACTCATTTGCAAATCTTACTTAGGAGGAGAGACTGGTGGCTATGATTAAGGGGTGAATCCCTTGTATTTTCCTGAGAGCACTTTTGCTTTCCAAGGAGACCAACGTGGCTGTCACGGATCCCAGATTTCTGATGCAGATTAATTTCTTTTAAAAATGTCAGAGTTCAGGGGCTGTGTCCGTATAAATACTGAAACTGTGAGCACAAGTTATAGGTCCTTGGAGAAGAAAAGTTGCCTAATTGGGTGGCCAGCTTCCAAAAGTTCTCTTGGTAATCCTTCCTCGAGACTGTTTCTCTTTTACAAAATTATTTCCAGAAGAGTTTGGAATTTGCCTTCTGGGGTGTCAGAGCACCTATCTCAAAACACGCCCCACTGGCAAAATTATCTGAAACAAATTATTACTGGAAGCACTGAGTGCAGGGCTGGTATCCAGACGCTGGAAGTGTGCTTACCAGTGGTGGCCACTGAAGGCACTGTAGGAGAAAAGCGGCTTCATAGAGCTATTGGACCTTTTGTTTTCATTTTTACATCACCTTGAAGACTACTTGTACAAACAAAATACAGCAAAGACCTGAAAAAAAAATTGTCTGGATGACTCAGGTTAAAAAAATCTACTATGGAAATAGAGAAGGAGTACCACAGCCTTGCTGGACTCTCTTCACATGGGTCAGATTCCAAGGTGAGAGCTCAGATGTCCCCCATCCTGTGAGTCTGGGCAAATCATTTAACTCTCCTGTGTCCTCCATAACTCTCCCCTTCATTCTGCCCTTATAGACACCATTCATAACTCAGTGGTACAAAGAAAGCTTGGTGATTTTCCCAAAGGAAAACCCCCTCCTGCTGCCAGTTTCACAGCCCCTGCACTAGTGCTTGTTTCTTTGACATCCTGGGAAGAGACAGAAGATAGAGTGTTCCCAGCCTGATTTCTAGAGTATTTGCCGCTGATCTGGACTCGTGGCTGACTTGGCTCTTTTCACTTCAGATTGTGGCCCCAACTCTTTTAGAAATGAGGAAGTGAGGAAGTGCACACTTGAAGAAACTTAAGGAATTAGGTGATTTGTAGGAATGATTGTCATTCACTCTCTGAGTATTAGCTCTGGACCAGTGGGTGACTTTTGGTTTGTTGAAATACGAAAATAAACTGAGTAAGTTTGAAGATCTAATTGGCATTATCATGCAATTCAATAATTGATCAGCATCTCATCTAGCAAACAGAAAGGAACCCCAAAGAGCTATACAAAATGGAAGGGTTTTATAGGCCGAAATGGGGCAGGACTTTTAGCAAAAGAAAAGAAAGGATTGTTTCAGGCAAGGTCACCTTCCCTCAGGGAAAAGGACAGAGGTTCTTATTAGGAAGATTACCTCATCTTCCTTTGAGGGAATAGGGAGGGCTTTTGTGACAGATTACCTCATTGGTGCTGACCAGAATACGTCTGACCTACCAGTTAGGACTACATTGCAGGTTGAAATTGCAATTAGTTAAGTTTATTACACCCTTGTTTGGTGACTTGAACTAAGCGACTCCATTTTGGGTCCATGGTTTTCTTTTTAATAGTTTTTATGCTCGAGTATTTGCATATTCCTTGGCCATAAAGAAATTGTTACCCATCTGCCCAGCTACCCTTCAGTCTTCCTTCTGGATTTTTACATTTGCATAGAGAAGGCCTAATTGCAACAATATATACTTTAGGAAAAAATAACGCCTGGACTATAAGACATTCCCACCACAAAGACAAGTAGAACCAAACCTAGCTAGAGCAGGCAGAAATGAAATTCTACCACTAATACGTGATACTTAACTAATTAGAGATCAATAGGGTTGCCAAATACAAGATCAACTCACAAAAACCAATAGGATATCTCAATAGCAGCAATATACAACTACAAAATATAATGAAATCAGCACTTATCATACTAGCAAAAGTTATAAAGTACACAGTAATTAATGAAGAATGTAGAAAATCTCCATACTATGTTAAGGAATAGAAGAGAATCCTGATTAAATAAAGAGATAGTTCATTCTCTTGGATGGGATAATTTAGTTCAGTAAAAATGGTCCATCCTTGCTGAAATTAATCTATAAATTTATATGTATTTAATACAATACCAATCAAAATTCCAGCTAGATTATTTTGAGGAATGTGATCAAGTTATTTTAAAATGTATGTGAAGTGACCTCAGAAGATGACAGATTAGGGGGTCTCAGCCTTTGTCCCCCCCTTACAAAAACATAATTTAACAACCAGACACCAACGAAAATCTCTGTAAGAGAAGTCCAGAGTATGATCAAGAAGCTTCAGCGATCCAAAGGAGTACAGACACTGAAGACAGATACCTAGAAAAGCACACAAATCATTTTACCTATTTAATTCACCTCTCAACTTGCTTGGCTTGGTGTCTAGAGAAATACCTTTGGCCATGACCTACCACCACCAGGGACAAGGATAACAGAAGACCTCAGCAGCCCTTGCTGCCACCAGGGACAACTAGAGTTTTGACAGTAAGGACCTCTGTTGTCTTTGCTGATGCTGACTCCAGCTGATGGAGCTGCTCAGAACACCTGCTGCAGCACTCCCTACAGCAAGAGCATGTCCTTCCCCAACCCTCCATACACACACACACACACACACACACACACATTCTCTCTCTCTCTCTCTCTCTCAACAAGGATGCCTGCTCTCATCACTTCAATCCAATATAGTACTGCAAATCCTAGCCAGTGAAATTAGATAAGAAAAATAAATTAGGAAAAATTGGAAGGAAGAGGCAGAATTATCTCTATTTGCACCAAAAACCAAAAAAATGGTTAAAACTAATAAACAAATTCAGTAAAGTTGTCGGATACAAAATCAACATACAAATAATAGTAGCATTTCTGCGTACAAACTGTGAGCTAACCAAGAAGGAAATTAAGAAAAACAATTCACAATAGCAACAAAAAGAATAAAATATCGAGTAATAAATTTATCCAAGAGGTTAAAGACTTGTAAAACTGATAGTGACATGCAGAAAAGTGGATGTCTACATGCAGGAGAGGAAATTAGACCCTTATCTCACACTATAAGCAAAAGTCAACTCAAATGGATCAAAGATGTGAATGTAAAACATGAAACCATAAAACTCCTAGAAGAAGTACACTGGAAATTGTAAAACATTAATGAAGGAAGTTAAAGAAGACACATAACTGGAAAAACATTTTGTGTCCATGGACTACAAGAATTAATATTATAAAAATTTCCATACTACCCAAAGTGATCTACAGATACAACACAAGCCCTATCCACATTCCAATGTCATTTTTCTTAATTAAAGTCTATCCTAAAATTCATATGAAACCACAAAAGACCCCCAAATAACCAAAGCAATCTTGATTAAGAAGAACAAAGCTGGAGGCATCACCCTTTAGATATATACAGTTTTTATTTATCAATTATACCTCAATAAAGATGGGGAAAATATGTGAGGAAGACTATATTCTTCCGTAAATAGCTAAGTCAACTTGGATAAAAAGAGGATCAGAGAGAAGAAAGAAAACTTGCATCTTCTATGATCATGCTACAAGCTGTAATAATAAAACCAGGATGGCACAATTGCAAACACAAACAAGGAAACTCTAAAATAAATTAATGTGCTCACTCAGAGAGGACTCATACTTTTATGGGAACCTAATAAAATGATAAAGGTGGCAACCCCAGAACAACAGAACTAACAAAAAGGCAGCAGTAGGTGGTGTAGTGAGAGAAGTGCTGGGGGAAGGGAAGAGAGGGGAGGTGAGGGGAGATGGTCAGCTGCTAAAGACCAAGCGACAAAGGATATCCTACGAATATCACCACCACATTAGTGGATTTTACCTCGTCTGTGTCAAATGAGACAATTTTATTATTTTTTATGTATGTGCCAATTCTTTGAGGAGGAAAAGATGTTGAACTGTCCTCGTTATGTCTATAACATAAAGGAACCACAGTAGTGGTACCGGCACTCGGGTTGGGAGCATGGCCAGGGAAGAAAAGCACACATATGAACCTCACGCACAGCGGTCCTGGGCATCTGGCTGGGATACAAGTTAATGGAGTCTGTGTGGTTTCCCCTCTCAGAACTGGGCACTGCCCAGAACAGAAAGAGTGAATTCAAAGGTGGGGGTGAAGGCCGAAAGTGGGGAGAAAGCAGGACCTCAAGTTTATTGGCATGTGCTTGCTGAGTGGATGCAGCTGGCCTGAAGGCACTGGGTCTTAGGGATCCCCAGGCTCCAGTGCTATGTTCCTCATTGTTTTTATTTTATTTATTTTTTTAGTCATTGTTTTTAAACAGGACTTCCTGGATCTGCCATTTTAGTAGAACTGAGTGGTCAGTGTGTTCTAATACACAAGTGTGGGTGATCTTTGTCCTCAAAGTCACTAAAGCCCTAGATGTTTTGGCCTGGTCTCTGATGCCTTGAATCACATTGCACAGGCTCAGTTCATTCTGCCAGAAAGGAAGGGGCGCTGGGCCCGTGTGCCAAAAAACGCCCTTCTTCCTAGCCCCTGGAGCCCTGCCATGCAGTCCAGGAGTGGAGCTCAGACTCGGCACTGTGGCTTCAGACTCTGGGGGTGTCACCTTCCACAGCACTGACATGTGCTCAGAGTAACGATTCTTTGAAATCAGTGGCAACTATTTCCAGGAGGAGATGCCTGTTACTCATTTATTTTTTAAAGGTATGTTTTAGAACCAGATTTTCCCTCCTTAAGAGGCAAGGGGAAGTTTTTTTTTGTTTGTTTGTTTTTCCCCCTCTTAAACTTAAATTGTCTAATTTCCTCTATTTTCTTTATCAGTTTGCCAACAGAAGCCAAGGTTAAGTCTTCCCAAAGCGACTGCTCCTGAAGTATGGTGGGCCTCCCTCCTGGAGGCAATGTGACATTGTGAAAACCAGAGAGGGTTTTGCAAGCAGATGGGCTCTGTGTCCAGCCTGCCTCTGACTCCCTCCAGCTGTGATGGAGGGTAAATCATTTGACCTCTCTGTTCCTCAGCTTCCTCTTCTGTAGAAGGGGGAAAGAATATCTACCCCATGGTGTTACTCTGGAGATTAAATGACAGTGAAGATAAAAGGGCTTAGTGCCTGGCGTATATTAAGTGCTCAAAAATAGTTCTTCGGTTTTGTTTGTTCATTTTATTCTGTGTCATAGAGCACTGAGCAAGATATCAATTTGAAATCGAGTTCCCTAAGAGTCAATGAGGGGAAATGGGGCCAACTGGCCAATCAGGAAAATTTCCCCTTATGTAAAAGAGCAGATATTTGCAATACAAGCATGTTTGGATTTGTGCTGTGGGTTTGTTTGGTTTGGTTCATGTTTGTAAGTAAAAGATGCAATGTGAGTGTGACCATCAAGAGGCCAGTCTGCTCCTTGTACGTGCTGGCAGGACCTGATTCTGTAAGACAGTCCATCAGACGGTGCCAGGAGAATGCATGCGCTTCCCCTGTTAGCAGTTCCTGCAAAGCTGCCATTAGAAGGACTCAACACTTTATTCCAGAGCCCTCATTCCAGAAAAAGTGATCTCATGCCCAGAATAAAAGTCTGAAAACTATTTTTCCTCCCTGGAATCCCAAATATATTACTTCCAGATAATCAAGAGAGCTAAGTGTTTCTTGACTATTTCTTCAGATATGAAAGGTTCAGACTACTTCTGCTGGGTCAATGGAAAAGCACTTTTAAGTGCCCCTCTCTGCTGTGGTCTACTAAAATGGTTCTCAGGCAATTAGCAAGCCTGAGAAGACTCTAATTAGTTGTAGACTAATTAGACTGGTCAGGATGGCCCGGGTTTCACTGCACTGTAGGGATCGACACAGGCAAAGAGAGCCTTTGGGCCTCAGCACCAGACTTGTGGCTGATTCTGCCAGGCTCCTGAAGTGGGTTTTGGCCAGCCAGACCCAGCTCACAAAAGGATTTTTTTTTTAAATATTTTTATTTACTTGACAGAGAGACACACAGTGAGACAGGGAACACAAGCAGGGGGAATAGGGGAGGGAGAAGCAGACTTCCCGATGAGCAGGGAGCCTGATGCGGGCTTGATCCCTGGACCCCAAGATCATTACCTGAGCTGAAGGCAGACGCCTAATGACTGAACCACCCAGGCGACCATCTGTGGACATTTTTAATGCTGTGTTCTTGGTTCTGTGGCCTAGAGAGTCATTCAGAGAGGACTCATACTTTTATGGGAACCTAATAAAATGATACGTTATTTTGCCCTCTACGTTAAACATCCTTGCTTTGTTTCCACAACTCTCTTTGCTTTCTCTCATCTCTGGGTCTTACACATGTTCTATCCTCTTCCTAAAATAACTTTTCCCCAAAATCTCTCCTTCACAAAATTCTCTTCTTCACTGAACAGAATGCATTTATTCTTTAAGTCTAAGACGGATACCGCTAAGATATGGATTACGTGTCACATGCTCTGTCTTCCCCCAAAGAAGATCAGGGATACAGGATCTTCCTCTGGGGCCTGGATCACCCTGAACTTCCTGTATCAGGGTGCCCGGTGTGGGGCAGTAACTGCATGTGCCTGCACCCCCTTAGCCCATGGGCCCTGCGTCTGTGCAGTCGGCACCGGTCGGCCTCATTCCCATGAGATTCCCAACACTCTCTCCGGGCCCAGCTTACCCAAGTGCTCACTGACACGGGCCAGCTTTTATGCAGTCCAAAAACAGGTGTTCCCAGCTTATTTTTAGTCTCCTCCAACTCAAAAGCTAGGCCCTTGAAAAGGGACTGACAACATATGGAAATGACCAAAGACAAAGATTTTACATGAAGAGTTCAGTCTACTCCACCACTTGTTGGCTTTATGCATATCATCCCCAGGCTCAAGGGACCGTTTGGTCAAAGAGGAATAATAATGCCTTTTAACATGTGAAGATATGAAGCTCTTTTCAGTTCCTTTCAAGATAAAGGATTTTATTCCACCAACATACATTATCATCAGTAGGAAGGAGGAGGCATAGCAGGGAAGAAGCATAACAACCCCTAACTGGTTCTTTTGTGTCCTAGCGTTTCTGATCTGTGCAAGCATGTAAAGATTATAAGTGACATACAAACTGTACAATCTGGTTTTCTCTAAGCGGGTCACAAACTGAAATAAAGTTCACATCTTTTAGATTCGGACATCACTCTTTATTGGCAAGTGGTTTGGGACTAGGGGAAAACTTTGGGGTGGAATTAGAAAGGCAAAAGCCAAAAACAAACAAACAAACAAACTAAAAAAGCCAGAAAGAAAGAAAGAGGGAGTGAGCAAAAGCCATCTCAGACCCCAAGCATCTTCTGGCATGTGAGGTTTTGGTGAGCAATCTGTGTATTGTATTCCTTATGAGTTATGTAGATGTTGAAATAAAAACTTTGAGAAATATGAAAATAAAATTTCTCTTGGCAAATTGTTTTCTATATGGTTGGACCACAACTGTAAAGAGACCTAGAACATGATTACTCCTAAGTAGCTGCCTTTTCTTTCTGTCTGTACTTAAACTTGTTTTTTTTTTTTAATTTTGTGAAAAGAGGATGGAATTTTAAATGACAAAATCCTAGTTTCAAATTACCTGTGAAAAATAAGCTATTGATCAAGTTACTTAATGACTGTAAACCTGGGTGTGTTCATTTTCAAAAGACAAGGATGGGCCAAAGACCTGAACAGATAACTCACCAAAAAGATATGCAGAAGGAAGATAAGCACATGAAAAGATGCTCAATATGACTTGTCATCAGGGAAATGCAAATTAAAACAACAATGAGATACAACATTACACCTATAATAATGGCCAAATCCATTATTGCCAGAACTTGGAAGCAATGAAAAGTCTCTCAGTAAGGGGACCCATAAATGAACTGTGGTACCTCCAGACAATGCAATATTATTTAGCACTAAAAAGAAGTGAGGTATCAAGCCATAGAAAGACATGAAGGAACCTTAAGCGCATATTATTAAGTGAAAGAAGCCAGTCTGAAAAGAAGACATACAGTATGATTCTAACTATGTAACATTTTTGGGACAAACTATGGACACAACAAAGTGAGCACTGCTTTCCAGGGGTCTGGAGGAACGAGGGATGGGATGAATAGGTGGAGCCCAGAGGAATTTTAGGACAAGGAAAATACTCTGTATGATGCCATAATGATGGATACATGTAATTCTGCTTTTGAACAAACCCACAAAATAAATAAATAACACTGAAGAGTGAGCCGTAATGTAAATTATGGACTTTGGGGGATTACAATGTGTCCTAGGTTCGTCAGTTATAACAAATGTACCAGTCTAGTGGAAGGCTTTGGATAATGGGAGAGGCTGTGTATGGGGAGTGTACGTGAAACCCCTGTTTCTTCCCCTCAATATTGCTATAATATTGCTATATTGCTATAAACTTTAAATTGCTCTAAAAAAAAAACCTGAAGTCTTAAAAATGAACCCTGCTTTACTTGGCAGGGTTACTATAAAATTAAATTAGCTAATATTTAGCCAAACCCTTGGAGTAAAGAGTAGCTGCTTGGTATTATAGCACTTTAGCTAAGAAGCATTTCTTCAGCAGCGCAACAAACCAAAAACGTGTACTAGATTTCAAATCAGACAATGTTCTCAGAGCACAGGTGGCTTCTCAGTAAGCTTCTTACCACTTACCTCAGTATTTTTTTTTCCAATTTATTTATTTTCAGAAAAACAGTATTCATTATTTTTTCACCACACCCAGTGCTCCATGCAAGTTGTGCCCTCTATAATACCCACCACCTGGTACCCCAACCTCCCACCCCCCCCCCGCCACTTCAAACCCCTCAGACTGTTTTTCAGAGTCCATAGTCTCTCATGGTTCATCTCCACTTCCAATTTACCCAAAAGCACATACCCTCCCCAATGTCCATAACCCTACCCCCCTTCTCCCAACCCCCCTCCCCCCAGCAACCCACAGTTTGTTTCGTGAGATTAAGAGTCACTTATGGTTTGTCTCCCTCCCTATCCCATCTTGTTTCATGGATGCTTCTCCTACCCACTGAAGCCCCCATGTTGCATCACCACTCCCTCATATCAGGGAGATCATATGATAGTTGTCTTTCTCCGCTTGACTTATTTCGCTAAGCATGATACGCTCTAGTTCCATCCATGTTGTCGCAAATGGCAAGATTTCGTTTCTTTTGATGGCTGCATAGTATTCCATTGTGTATATATACCACATCTTCTGGATCCATTCATCTGTTGATGGACATCTAGGTTCTTTCCATAGTTTGGCTATTGTGGACATTGCTGCTATAAACATTCGGGTGCACGTGCCCCTTTGGATCACTATGTTTGTATCTTTAGGGTAAATTCCCAGTAGTGCAATTGCTGGGTCATAGGGCAGTTCTATTCTCAACATTTTGAGGAACCTCCATGCTGTTTTCCAGAGGGGTTGCACCAGCTTGCATTCCCACCAACAGTGTAGGAGGGTTCCCCTTTCTCCGCATCCTCGCCAGCATCTGTCATTTCCTGACTTGTTGATTTTAGCCATTCTGACTGGTGTGAGGTGATATCTCATTGTGGTTTTGATTTGTATTTCCCTGATGCCGAGTGATATGGAGCACTTTTTCATGTGTCTGTTGGCCATCTGGATGTCTTCTTGGCAGAAACGTCTGTTCATGTCCTCTGCCCATTTCTTGATTGGATTATTTGTTCTTTGGGTGTTGAGTTTGTTAAGTTCTTTATAGATTTTGGACACTAGTCCTTTATCTGATATGTCGTTTGCAAATATCTTCTCCCATTCTGTCAGTTGTCTTTTGGTTTTGTTAACTGTTTCCTTTGCTGTGCAAAAGCTTTTGATTTTGATGAAATCCCAAAAGTTCATTTTTGCCCTTGCTTCCCTTGCCTTTGGCGATGTTCCTAGGAAGATGTTGCTGCGGCTGAGGTTGAAGAGGTTGCTGCCTGTGTTCTCCTCAAGGATTTTGATGGATTCCTTTCTCACATTGAGGTCCTTAATCCATTTTGAGTCTATTTTTGTGTGTGGTGTAAGGAAATGGTCCAATTTCATTTTTCTGCACGTGGCTGTCCAATTTTCCCAACACCATTTATTGAAGAGGCTGTCTTTTTTCCATTGGACATTCTTTCCTGCTTTGTCGAAGATTAGTTGACCATAGAGTTGAGGGTCTATTTCTGGGCTCTCTATTCTGTTCCATTGGTCTATGTGTCAGTTTTTGTGCCAGTACCATGCTGTCTTGATGATGACAGCTTTGTAATAAAGCTTGAAGTCCGGAATTGTGATGCCACCAACTTTGGCTTTGTTTTTCAATATCCCTTTGGCTATTCGAGGTCTTTTCTGGTTCCATATAAATTTTAAAATTATTTGTTCCATTTCTTTGAAAAAGATGGATGGTACTTTGATAGGAATTGCATTAAATGTGTAGATTGCTTTAGGTAGCATAGACATTTTCACAATATTTATTCTTCCAATCCAGGAGCATGGAACATTTTTCCATTTCTTTGTGTCTTCCTCAATTTCTTTCATGAGTACTTTATAGTTTTCTGAGTATAGATTCTTAGCCTCTTTGGTTAGGTTTATTCCTAGGTATCTTATGGTTTGGGGTGCAATTGTAAATGGGATGGACTCCTTAATTTCTCTTTCTTCTGTCTTGTTGTTGGTGTAGAGAAATGCAACTGATTTCTGTGCATTGATCTTATATCCTGACACTTTACTGAATTCCTGTATAAGTTCTAGCAGTTTTGGAGTGGAGTCTTTTGGGTTTTCCACATAGAGTATCATATCATCTGCGAAGAGTGATAATTTGACTTCTTCTTGGCCGATTTGGATGCCTTTAATTTCCTTTTGTTGTCTGATTGCTGAGGCTAGGACTTCTAGTACTATGTTGAATAGCAGTGGTGATAATAAACATCCCTGCCGTGTTCCTGACCTTAGCGGAAAAGCTTTCAGTTTTTCTCCATTGAGAATGATATTTGCAGTGGGTTTTTCATAGATGGCTTTGATGATATTGAGGTATGTGCCCTCTATCCCTACACTTTGAAGGGTTTTGATCAGGAAGGGATGCTGTACTTTGTCAAATGCTTTTTCAGCATCTATGGAGAGTATCATATGGTTCTTGTTCTTTCTTTTATTGATGTGTTGTATCACATTGACTGATTTGCGGATGTTGAACCAACCTTGCAGCCCTGGGATAAATCCCACTTGGTCGTGGTGAATAATCCTTTTAATGTACTGTTGAATCCTATTGGCTAGTACTTTGGTGAGAATTTTTGCATCTGTGTTCATCAAGGATATTGGTCTATAGCTCTCTTTTTTGATGGGATCCTTGTCTGGTTTTGGGATCAAGGTGATGCTGGCCTCATAAAATGAGTTTGGGAGTTTTCCTTCCATTTCTATTTTTTGGAACAGTTTCAGGAGAATAGGAATTAGTTCTTCTTTAAATGTTTGGTAGAATTCCCCCGCGAAGCCATCTGGCCCTGGGCTTTTGTTTGTTTGGAGATTTTTAATGACTGTTTCAATCTCCTTACTGGTTATGGGTCTGTTCAGGCTTTCTATTTCTTCCTGGTTCAATTTTGGTAGTTTATATGTTTCTAGGAATGCATCCATTTCTTCCAGATTGTCAAATTTGTTGGCGTAGAGTTGCTCATAGTATGTTCTTATAATAGTTTGTATTTCTTTGGTGTTAGTTGTGATCTCTCCTCTTTCATTCATGATTTTATTTATTTGGGTCCTTTCTCTTTTCTTTTGGATAAGTCTGGCCAAGGGTTTATCAATTTTATTAATTCTTTCAAAGAACCAGCTCCTAGTTTGGTTGATTTGTTCTATTGTTTTTTTGGTTTCTATTTCATTGATTTCTGCTCTGATCTTTATGATTTCTCTTCTCCTGCTGGGCTTAGGGTTTCTTTCTTGTTCTTTCTCCAGCTCCTTTAGGTGTAGGGTTAGGTTGTGTACCTGAGACCTTTCTTGTTTCTTGAGAAAAGCTTGTACCGCTATATATTTTCCTCTCAGGACTGCCTTTGTTGTGTCCCACAGATTTTGAACCGTTGTATTTTCATTATCATTTGTTTCCATGCTTTTTACAATTCTTCTTTAATTTCCCGGTTGACCCATTCATTCTTTAGAAGGATGCTGTTTAGTCTCCATGTATTTGTGTTCTTTCCAAACTTCCTCTTGTGGTTGAGTTCTAGCTTCAGAGCATTGTGGTCTGAAAATATGCAGGGAATGATCCTAATCTTTTGATACCGGTTGAGTCCTGATTTAGGACCGAGGATGTGATCTATTCTGGAGAATGTTCCATGTGCACTAGAGAAGAATGTGTATTCTGTTGCTTTGGGATGAAATGTTCTGAATATATCTGTGATGTCCATCTCATCCAGTGTATCATTTAAGGCCTTTATTTCCCTGTTGATCTTTTGCTTGGATGATCTGTCCATTTCAGTGAGGGGAGTGTTAAAGTCCCCTACTATTATTGTATTATTGTTGATGTGTTTCTTTGATTTTGTTATTAATTGGTTTATATAGTTGGCTGCTCCCACGTTGGGGGCATAGATATTTAAAATTGTTAGATCTTCTTGTTGGACAGACCCTTTGAGTATGATATAGTGTCCTTCCTCATCTCTTATTATAGTCTTTGGCTTAAAATCTAATTGATCTGATATAAGGATTGCCACTCCTGCTTTTTTCTGATGTCCATTAGCATGGTAAATTCTTTTCCACCCCCTCACTTTAAGTCTGGAGGTGTCTTCGGGTTTAAAATGAGTTTCTTGGAGGCAACATATAGATGGGTTTTGTTTTTTTATCCATTCTGATACCCTGTGTCTTTTGATTGGGGCATTTAGCCCATTAACATTCAGGGTAACTATTGAGAGATATGATTTTAGTGCCATTGTATTGCCTGTAAGGTGACTGTTACTGTATATTGTCTCTGTTCCTTTCTGATCTACCACTTGTAGGCTCTCTCTTTGCTTAGAGGACCCCTTTCAGTATTTCCTGTAGAGCTGGTTTGGTGTTTGCAAATTCTTTCAGTTTTTGTTTGTCCTGGAAGCTTTTAATCTCTCCTTCTATTTTCAATGATAGCCCAGCTGGATATAGTATTCTTGGCTGCATGTTTTTCTCGTTTAGTGCTCTGAAAATGTCATGCCAGCTCTTTCTGGCCTGCCAGGTCTCTGTGGATAAGTCAGCTGCCAATCTAATACTTTTACCATTGTATGTTACAGACTTCTTTTCCCGGGCTGCTTTCAGGATTTTCTCTTTGTCACTAAGGCTTGTAAATTTTACTATTAGGTGACGGGGTGTGGGCCTATTCTTATTGATTTTGAGGGGCGTTCTCTGAACCTCCTGAATTTTGATGCTCGTTCCCTGTGCCATATTGGGGAAATTCTCCCCAATAATTCTCTCCAGTATACCTTCTGCTCCCCTCTCTCTTTCTTCTTCTTCTGGAATCCCAATTATTCTAATGTTGTTTCGTCTTATGGTGTCACTTATCTCTCGAATTCTCCCCTCATGGTCCAGTAGCTGTTTGTCCCTCTTTTGCTCAGCTTCTTTATTCTCTGTCACTTGGTCTTCTATATCGCTAATTCTTTCTTCTGCCTCATTTATCCTAGCAGTGAGAGCCTCCATTTTTGATTGAACTTCATTAATAGCTTTTTTGATTTCAACTTGGTTAGATTTTAGTTCTTTTATTTCTCCAGAAAGGGCTTTCATATCTCTGGAGAGGGTTTCTCTAATATCTTCCATGCCTTTTTCAAGCCCGGCTATAACCTTGAGAATTGTCATTTTGAACTCTAGATCTGACATATTACCAATGTCTGTATTGATTAGGTCCCTAGCCTTCGGTACTGCCTCTTGTTCTTTTTTTTGTTGTGAATTTTTCCGCCTTGTCATTTTGTCCAGCTAAGAGTATATGAAGGAGCAAGTAAAATACTAAAAGGGTGGCAACAATCCCAGGAAAATATGCTTTAACCAAATCAGAAGAGATCCCAAATCATGAGGGGGATTTCTCCTCCCTCACGTTTGGATGAGGGATCTCCTCTGATTGGGATCTCCTTTGATTGGGATCTCCCAATCTCTTCTGATTGGGATCTCTTCTGATTTGGGGATAAAAAGAGGTTCAAAAAGAAAGAAAGAATAAAAAGAAAAAAGGAATTAAAAAAAGAGATTGAATTAAAAATTCAATCAAGAATTTAAAAAAGAATTAAGAAAAAAAGATTGAAGAGATTAGGATCTCTTCTGATTTGGGGATAAAAAGAGGTTCAAAAAGAAAGCAAGGAAAAAAAAGAATTAAAAAAAAAAGAAAATGAATAAACAAAAGTATAAAAAAGAAATATATATATATATTAGATAATCTAGTTAAAAAACGTTAAAAAAGAAAAGGGTAAAAGTTATAAAAAATTTTAGCAGAAGAAGAGAAAAAAAATGAAAAAGAAAAAAATTAACTGCAAGACTAAAAAATCATAGGCAGAAAGCCATGAGTTCCGTGGTTTGTTTTCTCCTCCTCTGGAATTCTGCTGCTCTCTCCTTGGTATTGAAACTGCAGTCCTTGGTAGGTGAACTTGGTCTTGCCTGGATTTCTTGTTGATCTTCTGGGGGAGGGGCCTGTTGTAGTGATTCTCAAGTGTCTTTGCCCCAGGCGGAATTACACCGCCCTTACCAGGGGCCGGGCTGAGTGATCTGCTTGGCTTTGCTTTCAGGAGCTTTTGTTCCCTGAGCGCTTTCCGTAGAGTTCCGGAGGACGGGAATACAAATGGCGGCCTCCTGGTCTCCGGCCCGGAGGAGCCGAGAGCCCGGGGCCCCGCTCCCCTGTGTGCTCTCAGCGAACAGCTCCTAATAACTCGCGTCTGCCTAACCTCCGGCCGCGCTCCGAGCTCACCGAGCCTGCGACGGGTTCAAGGCAACTCCGAGCTGCGAGCTTACTGTCGCCTCTGTCTCTGCAGCCGGCTTCCCCGTTCCAATATCCGCAAGCTCTGCGACACTCAGACACCCCCGATCCTTCTGTGACATCGCGGGACCTGAGGTCACGCCGACCCCGTGTGGGCTTCGCCCCGGTTTAGCCTCCGGAGCGATGTCCCTCAGCGGAACAGACTTTTAAAAGTCCTGATTTTGTGCTCCGTTGCTCCCCCGCTTGCCGGGAGCTGGCCCCTCCCCCCGGGGTCTATCTTCCCATCGCTTTGGATTCACTTCTCCGCCAGTCCTACCTTTCAGAAAGTGGTTGTTTTTCTGTTTCTAGAATTGCTGTTCTTCTCGTCGATCTGCGGATGGATTTGCAGGTGTTTGCAATCTTTAGATAAGCTCTCTAGCTGATCTCCTGCTAGCTGAGTTAGTCTCAGCCTGCTACTTCTCCGCCATCTTGACTCCTCCCCCCCCATTTACCTCAGTATTGTACTGGAGTTTGCTTTGGGAAATATCGGTGACCAGTAAACATGGACTTGCTTGTTTAAAAAGGAGCAAACAATAGAAACCAAATGGCTCAAATAAAATGTCCGGGAGAACACAGTGGTGGTTGTAAGGACAACTCACAACATCAAAGGTAAAGCTGGAGAACCAGATCTCCACAAGGACTGAAAACATTTCAGCTCTGACGTCATAGGAGCAGAAACTGCCTGCCATGGACAGATGCGTGTGGATCAAAGTCTGAAAAACTTTAAACAACATTGTTGTCGATCAGTGTTTTCACCATTTAGTATCACCTATTAGTATTCTGACTGAGTTATTTTAAGGAAGTGACTATCCTTCCACTGGCTGGTACGGCTTTGAGTAATGGTCCTCACTTTTTGGTTCCAAGTATGATTATCCTAAAATCTGGGAAGGGAAACAGAGCAAAGTCCTGTGCATACAATTTTTAATATTCTGCACCTGGGACTCACTTGACTACTATTGAGTGGTTAAGAATAATGAAGTCTAGATGTTAGTTGACAATGGTCATTTTTCCTAGTTACTGGCCTGGAAGGTGGATTTGTTTTACTTTAAGTAGTATTGATTAAAATATAAATTTGTCATGAGGTTGCCTGTTATCAAAAGACTAGACAGGTTTCTTAAAATTAATTTTGAGTGGATGGACATAATTGAGTTGGCAATTGATAAATTATGGGGAAAAATCAATAAATACTAAAACTTTTAGTGGGCCGAGTATTGAAGTACCACTTGAAGGAGAGCCTCTGATTTCCGTCCTACCTTATCCTTAACACCTGTCTTTGAGATACGTGGGCTGCCTGGGTGTTCTGATGCTCACACACTGGGATGGTTTCCAAGGAGATGTGATAACAAATTCTGTCAAAGTCACATGGGAGTCAGGCTGCTTAGTAAGCAATGCTGCATCACTCCTTTGTAAGCTGGGGTGTTGCCTTAGTTGGGGGGGGGGCTTGTTTTAGCAAACTGAATGCATGTAAAATTGAACAGGCTCCGTGTCTGGACCATATCTGGTTGAAGCCTTGCACAGCACAGGACAGTCAGCATGACAGAGGTCAGGCCCCTCTGGACCATCAGGGTCCTTCCTACACACTGGAGGTGTTAGTGCCAAAGAGAACATTCCTGTGTAGAGCTGTCTTTGTGCATGGCTCCAGATTTTCTTAGCCCTCTTCTTCCGCTAGCCCTTATATGGGAACCCCTTCCAACGAGGCTTCAACCAACTTCATGCAGGCTTCACCTGCCAGCACCCACCCAACCTTGCTGCCTACAGCATCTCTGGAAATGTGGAGACACAGAGGACAGGAACTAATGAACAACTGCCGCCCCATTCCTGGGTGATTAAAATTTCCTCAGAATGTCCCATAGGGTTAAGGTTCACAGTGGCCAATTCAATATCCATTCTTTTGATTTTCCTCCTTCTCTGTTTTGCTCCCTTGTCCCTCCTTTCTGTTCCCTGGGATCACTTTCTAAGTCAACTACCTGCACACAAGCCTCTCTCAGGTTCTGCTTTGGGGGAGAACCCAGGCTAAGACAAATCTCCCAAACTGTCATCTAAAATAAGACTGCTCATCTTCATCAGGTCCCCTAAGATCAGGTCCATAAGATTTTCTCCTGTAAGATTTACATTTAAAGGAAAGATTAGAATAATTCTGTTTCATCACAGATATTCAAACTTTTACATCCACACACAAAAAAATAACTTTCCTATAAATGGTACTTCATGTGTTCAGAACTTGACTATAAAGCACTTAAAGCTGAGTTCTCGTTGTTTTATAACTTCAGTGCAAACTTCCACTGGAATCTGGAGCCCCCCAGGGAGTCATACTGGACAGAAGAATTGGCTCACAACCCTGTGAACAAGGTTATAGAGCCCAGGATCGACAAAACCACGTTCTCATTACTAAAACATCAGGGCCTACTGATTTAAAAGATTAAGCAAAAAGCGAGTAGTGATTTGTTGGCTAGGATGAGGGAGAGAATCTAGTTAAAGGGATTATGGACCCATTTATTACCAAATTCACCAGATTTGTCAGAAGAGTTATTGTCATTAACATTCCAAGTTATTCATTGTTTATGATATCCCTATATCATGTTAGGCCCTATAAGGGTAGAAAAATAATAAATATCTTCGGTCTTCAGAGAATTTGCAGTTGAGTTGGGAGAAAGCAATTGGAAGACAATGTTTGACAGTGAAGAGAATCAAGGCCTAAAGTGCTTCACAAGACTGAGTTTTCCATGAAGTAATAATGAGGATACAATAAGGGGGAACAGAATTTTACCTAGAAAGAATCTGCAGAAGAATCTGCATTAAATTAGGAAATGACTGAATTTGGTTGGTAGAAAGGTCAAGGGGGTTATATGAACAAGCATGAAAAATCATTCATTCAGCCACAGCACCCACTTTGGGCTAAGCACTCAACTTGGTGCTGGGGATCTAACGATGAATAGGACACATTCAGTCCCCAGCCCCGGGAACTGGGAGCCTTGGGGGAACTCATGAAAGAGCTAGGTCTGCATTAAACCAATGGCCATAGGATGAGTCTTGCTCTGAGGAGTCCCTTGAGAGTGAAAATAAAAGAGATGTTGATAATCTGATGATAATTTTTTTATTTTTGAGGGATAAAATGTGTCAGTTGAGGATAGAAGTCACCTTTTGTCATTATCTTACATTTCAATTCCATGACATACATTTCTTTCTCTGGAGAACTAAGAAGTTCAACCAGCAGACAGCTATTTCATTGATCAATAAGTCCTTACATAATTTTTTTCTTTCCAGAAAAAATAAATGAGGACAACATTCTATATTGATATTCAGGACTTCTCACTTATTGCTCTTCTGATCAGAGTCTCAACAGATGCATAATTCTATCTGCTAACTAAAACCCTTTTCAATAATAGCCTGGTTTTAGGCTTTAGGTAAATAGCAGTTTCAGAGATTCCCAAGCAAGATTTATGCCCAAATTCTCTCGAATTACTGCAATTTTTCAACCTGCCCTTTCAAATCAGAGATAAAATGAATCGGAAATAAAATGACGAAGACTACTTAGAGTTATAATAGAGCATAAGCATTTTTCTTATCATATATTGAATCAGAGTCTTAATGAGTACTTGAGACCTAATAGGGTGTCACTGGCAATAGGATCTAAATGCTCTCTTATCTCCTCCAGAGCTGCACTGCTAGTGCTCTATTGTATATATTCCAAAGATCAGGGGAAAGCACAGAACTGAGCTGGTAGTCATCGTTTTATTGCGATGAATGTTGTTTCTTTTTGAAGAGCAGAGAGAAGTAATTTGTGTGGATGATGGTTTCCTGACTTCTGATTATATAACACAGAGTTTGTCTGAGTGAAAATGGAAATTGATTTAAAAGCAGTTGGTGGCTCTGTCTGACATAAATTTGATGAGTGAAGGGAAAAGAGACTCTGACGATGTCAAAGTAGATTTTTAAGAATTGACAGTGCGAAAGCTTGGAGAAATTTCATTTTGATCGGCTCAGTCCAGTGACTGGCACCCCAGCCCTTGTCCTTTTCCTAATTAGCCTTATTCTCTGGTTCACAAACTGGAGACAGGTAATGCAAAGGAGTGAGAAATGTCTACGGTTCAGTTTAACCTTTACCAAGAGTCTACTGAATATCGGGCACTGTGCCAGAAGACAGAAATCATCAGTTTGTTCATTTAAAAAAAGGAATCCTGACGATAGCTCTGTGCCTGGCTCTGGGGATGCAGTCATGACTAACACAAGGCCCCTTTGGAGAGGAGATTCTAGTGAGAGGCTCAACTTCAAAAGTTGATGGATATGGTCATCATATACTTTCAGGGATAGCCCTTATCCTTGAGAATCTGATGGCCAAATGCAAGAAGTCAATGCATATGGGAAGACAGAGACCAGCTGGAAAAAGAAGGAGCCAGAAGGCCAAGAGTATGTAGTCAGGTGCTATTTCAAATTCACCTTGGCTTACAATTCTTGCTCCTTTGGTTTCTGGACTATCAACTTTGCCATCTGGTGATCGTCTACAGATCCTTTCATCACAGAGGTGCTTACAGTCTCCTTTCTTGATTTGCGCATAACTGTATAGTCCAGGTCAAGAATCTTACAACTTGAGGTGCCTGGGTGGCTCAGTGGGTTAAAGCCTCTGCTTTTGGCTCAGATCATGGTCTCAGGGTCCTGGGATTGAGCCCCGCATCGGACTCTCTGCTCAGCAGGGAAGCCTGCTTCCTCCTCTCTCTCTCTCTCTCTCTCTCTCTCTCTCTGCCTGCCTCTCTGCCTACTTGTGATCTGTCTGTCAAATAAATAAATAAAATCTTTAAAAAAATTTTTTTTAAAAAGCACTGGGTGTGGTGAAAAAATAATGAATAATGTTTTTCTGAAAATAAATTGGAAAAAAAAAGAATCTTACAACTTTTATCCTTTGCTGTTGAACATGGAGTAAATATAGGGAACCAAGCAAAGTCTTGGTATGAGGATGTGCAGAGAGCTCAAATCCCTCTAGAGACTTTTCCAGGGCTAACAGGTTGATGCTACTTATTCCGAGATGCTTAGAAACCCACAAGCAAATGTAGGTTCACCTGTTCAGATCTTTGAGTCTTAATAGGGCCACGCTTGCAGATTTGTTCTTTTTATCTCCCCAGTTAAAGCTACTGTTACCCACAGCTAACCTACTCATACCCCCTCCCCTTCTGTTCTGAGAGGGACTGGGGACAGATGTGCTGTGAAACAGATAAGAGAGGTCACTTTCTGAGCTTTTGTCAGAGCTGAGCCCTTTGAGCTAAGCCAGAGAGCTCCAGCTGCCTCCTCCCATGAGTCCATGTGCAGCATACACTCAGTAAGGCTTCCTCACGGTCTGCAGGTCAGCCTAGTCTCCAGCCTCTGACTTTCCCTGGAGGACCAGTGGGGCAGGGGATCCCAGCAACCCAGTTCCCAAATTTGCCCCTTTACTAAACAAAAAAAAAAAAAAAAGTTGGGGAGAGAGACAAAGCTAAGTTTAAGACAAAGTCTACAACAACAACAACAACAACAAAACCCCCTACTGAACGCACAATCCTAAAAGCATGTTTTCTCCACTAAGTCCATAAAAGAGATAGCTTGGTTTCTCTGTCTGTTGTTCTTTCTCTTGTAGTCTCTCCCCATGATTTTCTGAGTAAATGCTCAAATTATTAATTGTGGCACCAGCCATGTTTTTATTATTTTTAAGCCAAATCTCATGAAAGAACTGCACACTCAGATTTCACTTCATGTCACTGAGTAAAGGGAGGAGTGGAAGTGCACGAAGGAGCCTAAGCTCGGGGAGCAGACGGCGAGCCCAGGCCGGAGGCTCGGCGTGAACACACCTCGCCTCCTACCACTGGACCGAGAGCTGGTCCGCTGGAATGTGGCAGTGCGGATCCAAAGAGAGATTTGGTTTCTCTTTTGTTATTGCGAAAATAGTGAAAATCAATATTTCACAAGGTGCTATTCTGAAAAAGAAAGCAGGTATTTTGAAGTGAGCAATTATGGCCTGGTAACAAAATTAAACATAGGGTTTTTAACTCTAGAGTGTAAGGACCTATGACAGAGCTGTACCTGGGGTAGGTCTTAGCTCCTCTAAGGGTTGAAGGAAAAAGCCCAAGTGTGTGTTGAGGATATTGACGATGTATATGCAAGAAGAAAGAAGCAGCCTATTTAAGGAAAGAAGCATGAAGCTGGTCTGTTGTAGTGATTAATGGCAATTTGATATGCTGTAAAGAAGCTTTTGACCTTCTTTTTTTTATTCATTAGGCAGGTATGTTTTTGACACCTCTTCTGTGCTAGGGACGGCGATGCTGCCAAATAGAGTGATGGCCAAAATGCATTCTGTCCCTCTTAACTTTCAATATACAAACTAATTTTGCTTAGGCCTAGTTACAGAATGAGAAAACACATCAAACGGCCCTTTGCAAAGAGTAGTACTGAGGACGGCAGGCAGCACAGAGCCACAGAGACTTTCTCCCCCCAAAACTACAACTACTTGCATCTTGTGCATTCTGGGTCCCCCTCTGTACTCCTCTTAAGGCATGTAGGTCCAGACAGGTGCAGCTGGGCTGATCCCTGCGATAAGTAATCATGACTGAGCTGTAGGGTGGAAAAGTCTCTGGAATAGATGGGTTCACCAGGAAATTCACTATAGATCCTAACTAGCAACAGTGTTGAAGCATCATGCACTATTAATGACTATCACTATGGCCCATACAATAAAAATTAACAGAGCTTTACAATCTGTAACTTCCTTTCTTAGATACTAAAAAGTATCACATAACTATGACACAAATACCTGTGGAGTTGATAGTACAATCTGTTTTATGAATGACAAGAAGGGAGCTTGTTTCCCATTGCCACATGTTAATGGACGAGCCAAGCCAAGATGTTTATTACACCCTTGGGTTCTGTCCACCATAACATGACACCCTCCGCTGAGTAGTAGTAAATTACTTAGAAATCCAACTGTTTAACTTCCTTAGGTATTTCTTCTGTGCCTGAACATTGAGGTATTTTTACTGGTAGCCTGAGTAACTCTTGAGAAATTTTTTGAATGAAGGTGTAAGAACAATTCTGCCAAGGTGAAAATTAGACTTCAGTGGTGGTGTAGGAGATTATCATCTCATTCACTCCTGTGAAGTGATAAAGCATGAAATGAAGTGACAGGGAAAATATTTCCAAACCTTGCCATTTGAAAGGCTACAGTAATACTTGCTGATTATAAATTTAGCGTAGTGAGATTCATTTCTCTTTTGAAATGAAACCTTTTGGAGGACTGAACGTTGAGACTTTTGAATGGGAGAAATTGATTTCTCCACAGTTTCACTATTTGGTTGTATCAGTTACGAGCTAGTCAGCTCCCAAGGTGAAAAAAAGACAATTTTTGGAAGCACCAACCATGGAATTTCCCATCATTCCCAACGTGGTTCTGCCATCCCCTTGCTTAGGTAG
Organism: Neogale vison; assembly: GCF_020171115.1. Classification (NCBI taxonomy): domain Eukaryota; kingdom Metazoa; phylum Chordata; class Mammalia; order Carnivora; family Mustelidae; genus Neogale; species Neogale vison. The sequence continues at coordinate 93,749,589 of NC_058097.1, forward strand.
CACTCCTGTATGTAGAGCCTCCTGCTGGTGCTTTAAATACATTCCTTCTCTCATGGAAGCCACATAATCATCCTGCCAGAGAGCTTAGGGGACATGTCCTTGGCCACAGGGCTAGTAAGTAGGAGAGCTAAGACTGACACCAGGGGCCCCAGGGCTACACACCCTAATACTAATGGTTTCACACTTTGTCCTTCAGAGGTACCTTGGGACACTGGAGGGTCTGAGAGAAACAGGGCTCAGGCTAGCCATCACTCTGTCCCCATTCAAAGCCTCATCTGATGGTGAACAGAGAAGAGAAAATTAGATAAGTGTCCAGAGGGGTTTAATCTTAATTTAATCTAAACATTTACAAGGGTTTTTGTTTTTGTTTTTTAAGGTCCACTGTTTCAGAGAACTACCTTACCCCCCTTTCCATCTTTGGAAGCCTTCTGGGTGTGCTGGGGGAGGGGTGGGTGCCTTTCCTGTCCACAGCCGGGGCCATGCTCTTTGATGGCCTGGGTACCAAGCACCCAGATACTCCCCAGTGCTGAAACAACTGGGCTTTATCCTTTCAGCTCCAGCAGCTCCTGGCAAAGATCCCTGGCGGAAATGGCCTCCTTCTCACGTAACTCTTCGGAGGTCTGGCTATGATTCTCCTTTGTGACTGGTCCAAGCAGCCAGCTCTGCAGTCTTTATTAATGGAGAGACACCTCAGCCCCAGGAAGAGGACCCCCTCCGGCTAAACTGGCTGCTTAAACCAAGTTAGACAATAAGAATTTCCTTGCTGGTCTTCATAAATCTGTTCTCAGAAAAGCTGTGAGCAGAATATCCAGTTACACATAAACTAAGAATGATTGTTTTTCCTCACTTGGTGAACCAGCAATTTGACTATGTTTGTAATTGAGGTGAACCAAAATATGCAGAGTGCTAGTACCAGAAAGTGCCTTGAAGGCCCGTCCATGTTCTTCCTCCCCACCACGCAGGATGAAGGACGTGAGGCCTGGAGATGAAGCCGTTGGCCATGTCACATCCCATTACAGGAAAGGTAGAGCCTGACTGAGGTCTCCAGAAATCAGGTCCAGTCCTGCACAGCCCTGCCCCCCATCAGTGATAAACCTGCCTCAGTGAGAATGGTTAAGTCCCATCCCTAGCACCGGGGCATGAAAGTTAGACACGCATACACTTTTATGAAGTTAACCCATCTGAGGAAATGCCTGTGATCTTTTTGACACATCCCATTTCTCTAAGAAATCTCTTGATATGAAAGGGATTATGTACATTTCTCTTTGGCTGATCTGTCCCTAAGTCTCTGACATTTCTGGAAGGCATCTAAGTGACCAAGGTTGAGAGGAAAACGGCGGTGTGCAAACCTGCTCATAAATATTTTTTTTTCAGTTCTTTATCTCTATTCACTGCAGCTTTAAGATAATGCCACCTTTGGGGAGCATGACAAAAGATTTTCAGCAGAAAACATATCCAGTAATGAGAAACATAAAAAAGCACTTCCATGAATACAAACTTGTTGCCTAAATATTATATCTTCAATTTCCTCCCAGTGAATTATCCAAAATAAAATGTAAAAGTGATTATTTTGGGAATGAGAGATCATGCTTTGGGGGTGGAAAGGTGGGGGTGGGCTTTCACAAAGATATTAAATGGCTATTAGAAAACAGGAGAATGTTCTAGATTAGAAGTGCCTCTTCTCCTACAGTGCAGACTACTGACCCTGGGTTCCTATAGGAAACAGAGCCTGAGGGAAATTTTATGAGCTGTGGCCTCATACAGGAAGGTAACCCTGGGGGAGCAAAGCAGGGAGAGAAAGAGACTGAGGTGGAGCTCAGTGGGGTAGGATGGGAGGACTCTGTGGAAGCTTGTTGTGCGCATTTGTTTTCTTCTCCAGATGCACACACTTGCCTGACTTTCAGGATCACGGGATTCTTTGATGACTTGTTCTGCTCCCAAGACCATGGAGTCAGAGGCCTCCAATTCTACACCTCCTCCTGGTCAGAATCCACCTCACCAGGCACCAGCAACCCCTCATTTCTCCTGAGTTGGTTACCTGCCTTCCCAGGAAGCCTGTGGGGAAGCCCTAGCAGCAGTGACCTATTCCAGTAATAAAAAGGTATGAGGGTCTCTCACTGGGGATTGTTCTGAGTTGAACTGCTCTCCCTTCAGATGTTGACTTCCTAACAACCTCCCCTCCCTCCCACCTCAGAACCTGACCTTATTTAGAAATGCAGTTGTGGATGTGATTAGTTCAGTAAGATCATACTAGAGTAGTCTGGGTCCCTAATCCAATATGACTGGAGTTGTAATAAAATGGGAAAATCTGGACACATTTACACATATCAAGGGAAGACAGTATGAAGAGACACAGAGAGAACACCATCTATGAGCCAAAGAATGACTGCCTGAGGCTACCAGGAGTTAGGGACAAGGCATGGGACAGATTCCTTGTCACAGCCTACAGAAGGAACCAATCCTATAGACATCTTGACCTTGGACTTCTGGTCAACAGAACTGTAAAACAAAAAACATCTATTGTTTAAGCCCCCCAGTTTGTAGTACTTTGTTCTCTGTTAGGAAATTAATACAGGGGACTTCCCATTTCCTACCCCCATTCCATGGCATGCCTCCTCTAGCCTTCCTCTAATTTTGTTTAAATCTTCCCCTTTTAAAACCGGATTATCCTCAAAGGAGCTTCACTTGTACTATATCAAGGCATCGTCCCCCTCCCAGAGGTATCTGCATTGAAATTTTATGTCATTGTGGCACAAAAAGTATTATCCTCTGTCAGGGAAGCAATGAAGCAAGGTCAAAAGCACAGATTTGGCAATCAGAAAGAACATTGTTTACCATTCACTCACGGCACAACTCGGGGAAAGTTCAAGGGCCATGAATTCCTTGTCTGTTAAGTGGGACATTGATGTTCCTCACTTTGTAGGATTAAGTGAGATTGTAAAAGTAAAACACTTAGCACAATTCCTGACACATAAGCACCTCAGTTAATGAGAGCTATTAATAGTAGGAGCTATTAGGGGAGTTTCCGGCATTGAGGAGCAGGGGTTGGCGAGTATTTCTAGAGTCTTTTCAGCTCTCTGAAATTAGACCAGACGGCTGTCTACTCAGTTACATAACTCTGGAGCCACTGGTCTCGTCACCATGAAGCCAGATAACTGCATGACCTTTATGTGACATGAAGTTTAAGATTTTAACATTGAAATGATAGGGTTTGAAAAACCACAAGATGTAAGTGATACTCAAGAAGTCAGTAATGTCTCCTGTATCTTCTAGAAGGCAGGGGTCAAGTACTGCAAAGACAGGTCAAGTACTAAGGGCCAGTGATACCCAACACGGAACTCAGAAGACATGTCTCTCCTTCTCATCACCCAGGTGACCCAGTGCCAGGGTCCTAGTCTCTCTGAGCTTTAGGTTTCTTGCCTGTAAGGTCTCACGGAGGATGGTGTGGTTGTTGACAAATATTTTGTGAAGTATTTATAATTCCCCACCTTAATCATATCAGATTTGTCCCTATGACTCGCTTTGACCAATTGAAGGTGAGCGGACACCATGGCCCTGCCCTCAGGTCTTTCCCTGCCTCTGCTGTCATGAAAGTACATGATAAGCTGGAGTTTCTGTCGGCCTGCCCTGGGTATCTATGATAAGAAGTTCACCTTACTAGTCTAAGGTGGGTATGGACCATAAGCAATAATCCGTGCTATTTTAAGATAGTGAGAATCGGGGTTATTAATTTCCAGAGCACGACCCAGCTCTTCAGGGCTGATGCAGGTGGAAATCATTCATCCGCATCTCAGGGCTCTGATGAACAGCTTTGCAAATACAAAGTGTGCTGCAATCCCAAGACAATAGATGAGGCAAGAAAGGAACTTTAATTTCCATGACATATTCCCTATTCCCATCAAAGAAATTATGTGACAAAAAACTGAGTGTTAGTAGAAGGGAAAAAAAAAAACCCACAGATTGGCCAACCTTCTTTCTCTCAAGGCAGACAGAAGAAAGAAGGAAATACGAGCAGAATTTCTCACAAGTGATAGAAAACAGAGCACTTCGGGAGCTTGCTTAAATCAGGCTGTCCTCCCACCTGCTAACTCAAGTCTCCACATTTGATTTTTGCCTTTTCTTCATGTCTCAAATGCCTGCAAAGTCTACCTGAAAATCAGACTTCTCTCTCTCTTTTCTTTCACTAAGCTGCCTTTATCTTTATTTATTTTTTTTTTATTATTTTTTTCCCAATTTATTTATTTTCAGAAAAACAGTATTCATTATTTTTTCACCACACCCAGTGCTCCATGCAAGCTGTGCCCTCTATAATACCCACCACCTGGTACCCCAACCTCCCACCCCCCCGCCACTTCAAACCCCTCAGACTGTTTTTCAGAGTCCATAGTCTCTCATGGTTCACCTCCCCTTCCAATTTACCCAAATTCCCTACTACTCTCTAACGCCCCTTGTCCTCCATGCTATTGGTTATGCTCCACAAATGAGTGAAACCATATGATAATTGACTCTCTCTGCTTGACTGATTTCACTCAGCATAATCTTTTCCAGTCCCGTCCATGTTGCTACAAAAGTTGGATATTCATCCTTTCTGATGGAGGCATAATACTCCATAGTGTATATGGACCACATCTTCCTTATCCATTCATCCGTTGAAGGGCATCTTGGTTCTTTCCATAGTTTGGCGACTGTGGCCATTGCTGCTATAAACATTGGGGTACAGATGGCCCTTCTTTTCACGACATCTGTATCATTGGGGTAAATACCCAGGAGTGCAATTGCAGGGTCATAGGGAAATTCTATTTTTAATTTCTTGAGGAATCTCCACACTGTTCTCCAAAGAGGCTGCACCAACTTGCATTCCCACCAACAGTGTAAGAGGGTTCCCCTGTCTCCACATCCTCTCCAACACATGTTGTTTCCTGTTTTGTTAATTTTGGCCATTCTAACTGGTGTAAGGTGATATCTCAATGTGGTTTTAATTTGAATCTCCCTGAGGGCTAATGATGATGAGCATTTTTTCATGTGTCTGATAGCCATTTGTATTTCTTGATTGGAGAAGTGTCTGTTCATATCTTCTGCCCATTTTTTGATGTGTTTGTCTGTTTCATGTGGGTTGAGTTTGAGGAGTTCATTATAGATCCTGGATATCAACCTTTTGTCTGTACTGTCATTTGCAAATATCTTCTCCCATTCCGTGGGTTGCCTCTTTGTTTTTTTGACTGTTTCCTTTGCTGTGCAGAAGCTTTTGATTTTGATGAAGTCCCAGAAGTCTATTTTCGCTTTTGTTTCCTTTGCCTTTGGAGACGTATCTTGAAAGAAGTTGCTGTGGCTGATATCGAAGAGATTACTGCCTATGTTCTCCTCTAAGATTCTGATAGATTCCTGTCTCACGTTGAGGTCTTTTATCCATTTTGAGTTGATCTTTGTGTACGGTGTAAGAGAATGGTCGAGTTTCATTCTTCTACATATAGCTGTCCAGTTTTCCCAGCACCATTTATTGAAGAGACTGTCTTTTTTCCACTGTATATTTTTTCCTGTTTTGTCGAAGATTAATTGACCATAGAGTTGAGGGTCCATATCAGGGCTCTCTACTCTGTTCCACTGGTCTATGTGTCTGTTTTTATGCCAGTACCATGCTGTCTTGGTGATCACAGCTTTGTAATAAAGCTTGAAATCAGGTAAGGTGATGCCGCCAGCTTTATTTTTGTTTTTCAACGTTTCCTTAGCGATTCGGGGTCTCTTCTGATTCCATACAAATTTTTGGATTATTTGCTCCAGCTCTTTGAAGAATGCCGGTGGAATTTTGATCGGAATGGCATTAAAAGTATAGATTGCTCTAGGCAGTATAGACATTTTAACGATGTTTATTCTTCCGATCCAAGAGCATGGAATGGTCTTCCATCTTTTTGTGTCTTCTTCAATTTCTTTCATGAGTGTTCTATAGTTCCTCAAGTATAGATCCTTTACCTCTTTAGTTAGGTTTATTCCCAGGTATCTTATGGTTCTTGGTGCTATAGTAAATGGAATTGATTCTCTAATTTCCCTTTCTGTATTTTCCTTGTTAGTGTATAAGAAAGCCACTGATTTCTGCACATTGACTTTGTATCCTGCCACGCTGCTGAATTGCTGTATGAGTTCTAGTAGTTTGGGGGTGGAGTCTTTTGGGTTTTCCATATAAAGAATCATGTCATCTGCGAAGAGAGAGAGTTTGACTTCTTCATTACCAATTTGGATACCTTTTATTTCTCTCTGTTGTCTGATTGCTGTTGCTAGGACTTCTAATACTATGTTGAACAAGAGTGGTGAAAGTGGGCATCCTTGTCTTGTTCCTGATCTCAACGGGAAGGCTGCAAGCTTTTTCCCATTGAGGATGATATTTGCTGTGGGTCTTTCATAGATAGATTTGATGAGGTTCAGGAATGTTCCCTCTATCCCTATACTTTGAAGCGTTTTAATCAGGAACGGATGTTGGATTTTGTCAAATGCTTTTTCTGCATCAACTGAGAGGACCATGTGGTTCTTCTCTCTTCTCCTATTAATTTGTTGTATCACATTGATTGATTTACGAATGTTGAACCATCCTTGTAGCCCAGGGATGAATCCCACCTGATCATGGTGGATAATCTTTTTAATGTGTTGTTGGATCCTGTTGGCTAGGATCTTGTTGAGAATCTTAGCATCCATATTCATCAGTGATATTGGTCTGAAATTCTCCTTTTTGGTATGGTCCTTGCCTGGTTTGGGGATCAGGGTAATGCTGGCTTCATAGAAAGAGTCTGGAAGTTTTCCTTCTGCTTCAATTTTTTGAAACAGCTTCAGGAGAATAGGTGTTATTTCTTCTTGGAAGGTTTGGTAGAATTCCCCAGGGAATCCGTCAGGTCCTGGGCTCTTGTTTTTTGGGAGATTTTTGATCACTGCTTCAATCTCGTTATTAGATATCGGTCTATTCAGGTTGTCGTTTTCTTCCTGGTTCAATTTTGGTAGTTTATATTTTTCCAGGAATGCATCCATTTCATCAAGGTTGCTAAGCTTATTGGCATATAACTGTTCGTAGTAACTTCTGATGATTGTTTCTACTTCCTTGGTGTTAGTTGTGATCTCTCCCCTTTCATTCATAATTTTATGAATTTGGGATTTCTCTCTTTTCTTTTGGATTAGTGTAGCCAGCGGCTTATCGATCTTATTGATTCTTTCAAAAAACCAGCTTCTAGTTTCATTGATACGTTCTACTGTATCTCTGGTTTCTCCCTCATTGATCTCAGCTCTAATCTTGATGATTTCCCTTCTTATGTGTGGAGTTGGTTTGATTTGTTGTTGATCCTCCAGTTCTTTAAGGTGTAGAGACAGCTGGTGTGTTCTGGATTTTTCAATTTTTTTGAGCAAGGCTTGGATGGCTATATATTTTCCCCTTAGGACCGCCTTTGCTGTATCCCATAGGTTTTGGACCGAAGTGTCTTCATTCTCATTGGTTTCCATGAATTGTTTCAGTTCTTCTTTGATCTCCTGGTTGATCCAAGCATTCTTAAGCAAGGTGGTCTTTAGCTTCCAGGTGTTTGAGTTCCTTCGGAACTTTTCCTTGTGATTGAGCTCCAGTTTCAAAGCATTGTGATCTGAGAATATGCAGGGAATAATCTCAGTCTTTTGGTATCGGCTGAGTCCTGATTTGTGACCCAGTATGTGGTCTATTCTGGAGAAGGTTCCGTGTGCACTTGAGAAGAATGAGTATTCTGCTGTTTTAGGGTGGAATGTTCTGTATATATCTATGAGGTCCATCTGGTCCAATGTGTCGTTCAATGCTCTTGTTTCTTTATTGATTTTCTGCTTCGATGATCTGTCTAATTCTGAAAGAGGCGTGTTAAGATCACCTACGATTAGTGTATTCATATCAATATGACTCTTTATCTTGATTAACAGTTTTCTTAAGTAATTGGCTGCTCCCATATTGGGAGCATAGATATTTACAATTGTTAGATCATCTTGGTGGATAGTCCCTTTAAGGATTATGTAGTGTCCTTCTGTATCTCTGACTACAGTCTTTAGTTTGAAGTCTAATTTATCTGATATGAGAATCGCTACCCCAGCCTTCTTTTGAGTCCCATTGGCATGAAAGATGCTTCTCCACCCCTTCACTTTCAGTCTGCTTGTATCTTTAGGTTCAAAATGGGTCTCTTGTAGACAGCATATGGATGGGTCCTGTCGTTTTATCCAATCTGCAACCCTGTGCCGTTTTATGGGTGCACTGAGGCCATTCACATTGAGAGTGATTATTGATAGATACGTTTTTATTGACATCGAGTTACCTTTGAAGTCTTTCTTTCTGTAGACTGTCTCTATATTTCTGTTCAATGCTATTCTTGGGATTTTTCCTCTTTTATAGAACCCCCCTTAATATTTCCTGCAGTATCGGCTTGGTGGTTGCATAGTCTTTTAAGTCTTGCCGGTCTTGGAAACTCTTTATCTCTCCATCCATTTTGAATGTCAGTCTTGCTGGATAAAGTATTCTTGGCTGCATGTTCTTCTCATTTAGTGCCCTGAATATATCTTGCCAGCCTCTTCTGGCTTGCCAGGTCTCTGTGGACAGGTCTGACGTTATTCTGATGGGCTTCCCTCTGTAAGTAAGGAGCCTCTTTGCCCTGGCAGCTTTCAAGAGATTATACCTACAATTATAATTTCTCAACTTGACTATCAGGTGTCGTGATGTTTTTTTGGAGTGTATAATCTTGGGTGGAGACCGTTCAGCCTCTAGTACATGAACGCTGGTTTCATTCGCGAGATTCGGAAAGTTTTCATGAAGGACTTGTTCCACGACATCTTCTAGACTTCTTTCTTTCTCCTCCCCTTCAGGAATTCCAATAATTCTGACGTTGGAACGCTTCATGGCATCACTTATTTCCCTAATTCTGCTTTCGTGGGATCTAAGCTGTTTGTTCCAGGCTTCCTCCTGATCCTTTCTCTCTATCTGTTTGTCTTCCAGATCACTAATTCTATCTTCTGTCTCAGTTACCCTAGCTTTGAGAGAGTTTAGATTGGATTGGAACTCATTGAGAGCATTGTGGACCTCCTCCCTGGTAGCTTTAAGCTCCGCCCTAACATTGTGAACATCCTGTCTGGTCGCTTTCAGTTCGGCTCTAATCAATTCTGTTTGGTCATCCATGGCTTTCTCCAACCCAGCCATTGCCTGGATAATTGTTAGCCTGAATTCTCTTTCCGACATATTGTCTATGTTGATAGCCGTTAGCTCTGTTGCGGAAGGTCCATCCTCTGTATTTTTCTTCTGTTGGGCATTCCTCCTCCTAGTCATTTTGGTGGGAGAAGACTGAACAGATGTAGCTGGATGTATCAACTCTGGTGCAGTCAAGGTGCACCCTGGAACACTTCCTGATCTCCGTCTCAGCAGCCTCAGTCTGGGTGCAGAAGCTGAATAAATTCCCCCTTGGATGCTGGCAGTGCAGGTTCCAAGTTAAAGACCCTGGGGGCGCAGGATCTCCTGCTCGTCCCCAAAGCCAAGGCAGTGGCGGCTGTCCGGGAGCTCCCGACCGCCAGAGAGGTTCCAAGCAGCGATCGCACACCGAGATTTTGCCGCTGGCGGGGGCTGGGAGTGCCCGGCCCGCGCGCACCCCCTTTCAGAGGCGGCTGTGGGTCGGGCGCGCATCTGGGGCACCGAGAACGGGGCGCTGGTCCGCAAGCCGCAGGCTGGGCCCCTGCGCGCCTCCGTCCGGGGAAGAGTCTCTCGGGCGCGAGGCTTAGACTTTGAAACAATGGCCCGGGTCAAGAAGCGCCCCAGGGCCTTAGAAACCCAGGAGAGCTGGAGCGACGTGCACGCGCATCTCAAGCTTTGTGGCAGGGCTAGCGCGCGTTCTGCAGACCGGCTCCCATCCCCTCACAGGAGCCGGAACCCGGCGCTCTGGGGCACGCTGGCGGCTTAGGGACCAGGAGCCGGTTTCTCCGCCGCACTCTCTCTGCCTCCGCGCTGGGGAGGCCGTCTGGGACCGGGGACTCAAGCCCCTGTCCCTAGCCGCCCCGATTCCCACAGTTTGCCCCTGCGATCCTTTGCTCTTTTGGAGTGCTTTCAACCAGTCTCCGAGTTAATGCTGGTCCCCAGACGCAGGGCACTCTCGCTCGTATCGGGGTATTACTTTTGCACCGGTCGCCTCTGGTGGCTCCCTCCCCCTTTTGTTTATCTTCCGATATCAGTCCGCTGTTCCCATTCCGCTTTACCTGCTCACTGGCGTCTTCTGCCCCTGTAGAGATCCAGACGTGTATAATTCTGATCTCAGGCTGATTTCATGGGTGATCAGAGTTCTTTGGTAGGTAATCAGCTCACTTTGGGGTACCAGCTGAAAAGACGCCTCTTCCTAGTACCCCGCCATCTTGTCCCCCCTGCCTTTATCTTTAAATCTTTCTTTTTTAAAAATTATGTTCAGTTATCATATTCATGTTTCTCTTATATTTGAAAGGAAACCCATCAAATATGCACAGGAAGTCCTAATTTTCTAGAGAAAAAAAGAAAAAGAAGGAAATAAAGTGAGAAGGGAGAGAGGGAGGAGGGGAAGGGGGAAAGAAGGAAGGAGAGATAGACCAAAGAAATCAATTATTTAGAAGGCATTCATTCATTCCCTTGTAAAGTACATAATGTGCATTATTTATTGTATAAAGAGGTAACATGGGCCTTTTTATCCATGTGATTCATTCACCAAGTGGTCCACTTACCAGCACTCCTAGAAGAAACTCCCATTTGTTATCCTCAGTGAAGAAGGTGTTAGCAAGGGACATTAAAGGACAAATTAAAAAAAAAAAAAGATAAACCCAAAACACAATTTACCTAGTATTTTGCTTTCATATTTATATTTGAATAGGTGGATGCCCCAAATCCTGGTAATTCATTTCAACATGACTAATGAAATCACACAGAAGACTTCACCCAGAAGTACCTAATTTCCTCATTGTCTATCCTGTTTCATTCACTCCAGAGGAAAGATATTAACTCACAGATCTTTTTTCCCTGAAGGTCCCCGAGGGGATGGAATTGCTTTTTTTTCTTTTGAAAAATGTCTCCCATTTGACTTGCACCTTGCTGGGAACAAGGTATCATTTGTTTTGAAAGAGAGGGAGGCTCAAGTCTCCTCTCTTTCCAATTTTTGCTGAGTTATAGGTTGAAATTAAAAGAAAATAAATGATAATCATGTTAACCAAGAAGGCTGCTATTACAGAGAAACTGAGCAGGGGAACCCCGGAGGAATCGTAGCTCAGTGATGGGCTGTTTTAGGACATCAATCAGTCCTGGCCTGTGCACTTGGAAATGTGCAGCTTCTAGAATGAATAGGCAAGGCCTTTCAGGAAGGTGTGGGACTCAACTGAGTTCCTGGGCCACTCTCATTTGTATTAAATTACTTCTTTTGAGGGGTTGCCCTTCTTGACCCAGACATAAAAGATGTCTCCTTCTTATTTAAATCAGAATACAAAATTGACAGTTGACCTGCATCTTGCAAGTGGAAAAAGAACACGTGGACACAAGTAGACATCTCACAGGGGCGCTCCTTCTTTTGGAGATACTGAACAAAAAGCAAGGTTGATGCTTCTCTCATTTGGCCTCCAGAAATTGCCTCTGAGGAACTTGCACAAGGAGGCCAAAAGTGTGGAGAAGACAAGCCATAGACTAGGAAAAAATATTCACAAAATTCATACCTGATAAAGAAGTGTTATCCAAAATATACAAAGAACTCAAGCAAAAACCAAAACCAAAAACATGAACAACCCAGTTAAAAACTGAGCAAAAGATCTGAACAAACACCTCACCAAAGAAGATATACAAATGACAAATAAGCATATTTGCATGAAAAGATATTCCTCATCATACGTTCTTACTGAACTGCAAATTAAAACAACAGGAGCCACCACTATATACCTATTAGAATGGCCAAATCCAAAACACGAACACCACAAAATTCTGCTGAAGATGTGAAGCAAGAGGACCTCTCATTCTTTGCTAGTAGGAATGGTGCTGCCGCTTTGAAAGACAGTCTGACAGTTTCTTACAAAACTAAACATACTCTTACTATGTGATCCTGCAACCATGCTGCTTGGTATTTTTTTAACCCAAAGGAGTTGTGCAAAAGCCTGCGTGCAAATGTTAATAGTAGCTTCTTCATAATTGCCAAACCAATATATCCTTCAGGAGGTGAAAGGGTTAACTATAGTACTATAGTTAGACTTTCAATATAGGTGAAAGGATTAACTATGTTAATCCTCCACAAGATGGAACAGAACTGAGAGCTAAAAAAAAGGGGGGGGGGGAAGCTATCAGGCCATGAAAATACATGAAAGAATCTTAAATGCCTATGACTAAGTGAAAGAGGCTAATGTGACAAGGCTAATATGGTATGGTTCCAACTATATAACATTCTGGAAAAGGCAAAATCATGGAGACAGTAATTAGGCCAATGGTTTTCAGGGATTCAGGAGGAAGAAGAAATAAAACACAGAGAAATTTTGAGGCAGTGAAACTATTCTGCATGATACTATAATGGTAGACACGTATCATTGTACATTTGACAAAACCTAAAAATACCTAACATCAGGAGTGAACCAGAGTGTAAACTGTGGACCATGGGTGATGATGCTGGGTTGGTGTGGGCTCACAGGTTGTAACAAATGTTCCACTCCAGTGGAGGATGCTGGTAATGGGGAGGTTATGCATGTGGTGGGGGGGGGGCAGAGGGACATGGGAACTTTTTTCACTTTCTGCTCAATTTTGTAATGAATATAGAACTGCTCTCCAAAATAAAGTCCGTTAAACAAGTGCCATCTTAGATTATGAGCTATCTTTACCTTTGAGTCTTCTTTGCTTCCAAAAACCAGGTTTCCCAACTTTGAAGTATTTTTTCCCCTAATTCCATAAAACTTTCAAACATACTAGAAGCTCCACCCCCACAAGTTCTCCATTTAATTTTTAAAGAAATATTGTAAGAACCTATTAGGACTAATCATTGTGTGATGCTCCAGTAATATGGTATTTCACTGATAACATTTCTTTTTTATTTTGTAAAATCTAAAATCTGTATTTCTCTTAAAATAGATGGCTATCTTACACTTGTCAGTGCTTTTTCGTTATTATACAAAATATTAAGTATAACATATAACATATTATTTAAAGATATTATATAAAATATACTTATATAAAATAATAATGCATCTTATAGTTAGCATTTTAGATTTCACAAAACATGGTAAAATGGTAAACAAAAAATGTGCATCTTTAGCCCAGTAATGGAGACAGACTGAATAAAGAGTCATGCAAACAAAGTGACAATAATAGCTGTGATTGGTGCTTTGAAAGGATGGTACATGGTGCTGTGAGAGATCGCTGGGGAACTAGGAAAAGTTTCTCGGAGGAAGTGGCAATGGTCTGAGGACTAAGAACTGCAGAAACAGTGAGAGTGAGCTAGATGAAGAAGAGGATGAGGAGGCAGCGCAGAGAATCTGGGGCATGGAAAGGTCAGGGCATGGAAGGAGGGCAAGTGACAAGGGACAGTGTGATGTGCAGTGAACCTGGGGAGGTGGAAAGGCTCCTTTGAAGCACCAAAGTGAAAATGTCAAATAAACAGTGGATTGTACAGTTCAGGAACTCAAGAGGATTTCTGGGATAGTAATAAAAATTGTTGAGTCATCTGAATCAAGGTTGTCATAAAAGCCCTGGGTAGGGATGACATAACCAAGACGTGGGATTCTTGGGCTGCACTTTAGAATCTTCTGGGAGGCTTTTAAAAATCTCAATGGCCAGGCTGTCCACAAAACTAATGAAATAATGATCTCTGGTAGATTCCAGAATCACTTATTTTTTTTAAGGCTACCCATGCGATTCCCTGGGTGCGGCCACGTTTGAGCACCACCAGCCTAGAGAGAAAACAGAGCCAGCAAATGAGAAGTCACTAGAAAGAAGAGTTGAGAATTCTGATATTTAATAGCCTGGTGGAGGAGAAAGAAGCTGAGAAGGAAACAAAGAAGGAATGGCCAGGAGATCCATGGGAAAATTAGGAGACTGTTGAGTCACAAAAGTTAAGAGGAAAAGGAAGCAGTTGTCAGTCAGCAGTGCTGAATGAATCTGAGTGAAATGGGTAAGGATTGAAAGCATCCTTTGGGACCAGTCACAGGGAGGTCAATGTCAACCTTTGCAGGAGCTGTCTGTTGGTATGATAAGAGTCAGAAGCCAGATGATGCTGAGGACAGAGGTAGAGGTGAGAATACCAAGGGACAGCTTTTAGAAATCTGGCAGCAAAGTGGAAGGAGGTTGAGGAGATCATGGGGTAGAGAAAGCTTTGTCTTGTTTTTGCAAGTGAGAACTGAACATGTTTGAAAAATAAAAGAACAGCTCCAATACACAAAAGACAATAGCATGCATTTCCTGAGAAGCTGGGGAAATGAAAACCCAGACATGGATGAAGGGGCCAGATTTGGACAAGGAGAAGGGACGGCTCCTCTGCGGTAATGGGAGGGAATGGAAGTCAGGTGGGAGACACAGAAGCCAATCTTCATGTGTAGGAGTAGGAAGAGAAAGGGGTTCTTGTGCAAATTTCATCTTGCCTATGAAAGCAGCTCAAAAATTCCTTATTAACCCACATCCTTAGTTTGGCTTCAGAAGTTAACATTTCTCATCAGGCCAGTCTTCTGCTTGGGCTGCTTTCCATGTGTGCTAATTATATTATTGACTGGCATTTCCTACAACAATCCCTGCTCATATAACCACCACTGATTCATTAAGTCATGTGAACAGGAGCTAGTCCTTAGCTGACTAATTAGGGGTCATATCCCTAAAGTTAAAACACATACACTTAGCCAACAAAGAGCTGTGTGATGCCCACCCAGCACCAAATATTGCACTGACTGCTGAGGAGAGAAAACAGAAAAAAACAAGATGGAGAATTTGAAATTCCCACTCACTGTGCCCTTATCCCAAGAGACTCTTCATCTAGATGGAAAGCTAATGGCTAGAAAGTAACTCACAGTGATTAAAGAGTCAAATCACTGTACAGGTATTCTAGACCTTTTAGCACAGTTGTTTCAAAGGCACTATCCCAAGAGGAGCTTGCCTTCATGTGTGGCTGCTCTTTGGGGCATAAGAGCTTTTGAGAACGAGACACTTTTCTTTCTTTTTTAAGATGGGGGGGGCGCCCGGGTGGCTCAGTGGGTTAAGTCTCTGCCTTCAGCTCGGCTCATGATCTCAGGGTCCTGGGATCGAGCCCCGCATCGGACTATTTGCTCAGTGGGGAGTCTGCTTTCCCCTTTCTCTCTGCCTACTTGGGATCTCTCTGTGTCAAATAAATAAATAAAATCTTAAAAAAAGAAAAAAGATAGCAGTGGGGAAGCGACAGAAGGAGAGGAAGAGAGAGAATCTCAAGCAAGGCTCCAGGCCCAGTGCAGTGTCTGATATGGGCCTGGATCTCACAACCCTGAAATCGTGACCAGAGCTGAAATCAAAGAGTTGGATACTTAACTATCTGAGCTACCTAGGCACCCTGATAACACAGTACCTCTAAGGGAATTGTTACCCAAGCACTGAAAGCCTTTATTACCAATGTCTGTTGGAAAGGAGGGCAGTAGTTTTAGGCTGCTCTAGAAAATCCGACAAAAATTACTTCCTCACAGAATTAGAAAATCTCCTGGTTGGGGGAATCCTTAAAGGTGATCTTCTCTAGTCTACCATCTAAAAGTTGAGAGTCTCCTCTGGCTTGAGGAAAAGATGGCTGGAGGCTGATGGTAGAAGACTAGGGGTTGGGGGACTAGGGACAGGAGCTGGAGGAGGGGAGGGACCTCAAGGAGGAATGCTAGACAGGGAGAGCACACTCCTAGCCACAGGCCACCCTTCCTCCTACACACACATATACTGGACTTTCTTTCATTCTTTTTTCTTCTTTGGCCCGGTTGGGATTACAGTCAATAGAAAATGATTATTTATTTTTATGAAACAAAAAGAAAGTATTTTCCTGTATTATACTTACTGCTTTGCACATAATAAGCACATAATATTAATAGCTGAATGAAATAACAACCCAAATGACCTTCTCTGCCAACTGATAAGTGAACTAAATATAATATATAATTATATATATACTTACATATATAAGTATAAATAATACAAATATAAGTAATATAAATAATAATATAAATATTATATTTATATTTTACCAAAGTGGCCAGGACTGTTCACAAAATTAACTTTGTCCTCTGTGCCATGAATTGTGGTAGAAGAATCAGAGATAAATATAATAATGCCTGCCCTTGGAAGCTCATGGTCTATTAAAGCTACAACGCAATGTAAATATTAAAACACAGTGATAAATGCTATTGTAGACGTATGGTTCATTGGTCACTCTCCCCCAATGGGTGGGAGAGCATGGACTGGCTGATGTGGGTGGGCCCAGATCGGCTACAGAAGCATAGAGCAAGGGTCAAGACCAGGAAAAAGTGCAAAGATTCGCTGAATGGCAGGCCATGGGTTGGTAAGCCAGGGAAGTGAGTCTAGACCAGAAATGTTAAGAAGGGGGGCATTAGATAGATGCCAGGAACTAGAGCAAAGCCCCAAAACTCAAACCCTCAGGGAAATGGGGCCTGGGACTACAGTTGAGTAGGGATGCAGGGAAATATGTGGGTGAATATGGAAGCAGGGGGTTTTTCCCAGTCTTGCCTTCCTGACCTTCCCAACCAACGTTTGGAACAGGCAGAATCGGCTCCATTTGAAACAGTGGAGTAGACAGATGAGAAAAGAGCATTCAGAAGTAGAAAAACTGAAGATTCAGAGAAAAGTTCCTGGTGGTTTTAGGTGAAGCACATGTTTTAGAACTGCAGAATGCCTGGGGCCATGCTCTTTGGGGAGATGACTTCACATAGGGCCATCACTGCCAAAGCCTGAGATACCATGCTGTGAGTGCTCCGTATGGAGAGATGCTCCAATAGCCTTCGACTCTGTAGGGAAGACTCAGTTATGGACTAAGCGGCATGTACTCGTCACATGCTACTGGCTGTTAATACTCCCAGTTATGGATATGCATAATAAAGTTACACCAGTCTACAACTTTGAGACTTACAGATGGAAGTGGAATTGATTTGATTGATCAGATAATTCTTATTGATATAAAAAAAAGATAAGCTCTGGTTCCCCCTTCTTTTTAATGTGCCCATTAAGAACTTGATCTTTTTTGGAATGAGCTAGATGCACATATATCTTCACCAAGAAACAGAAAGTTAGGAGTTCTCTTAGATGCCACAGACAGGACTTTATCATTATGAACTATTATGAACAGTGGTTTTAATAGACACCTGACCCCAAATTTTAATTATCATCATTAAGAGAGGCTTTGAATCCACTGTCCTAAAACTAAAGTTATTTTAGGAAGATGCCTAACAGAGCCAGTAACCCCAGAGCAATTAGCTGCATTGCTGTATCTCAAAGGACATTTCATACCTATTTTGTCTTGAAAAGTATCCCAAGAAGCTAAATTTATCAAATCTGGGCCTTGTTTGGGTGCTTGTGTAGACTCAAATAATCACAGCCATGCTTTATGGCAAAGAACTGGAGTCTCAACTTTTCATTTTTCTATAAATTGAAGCAGACTCAAAATTACTTTCCAGATGAAATCCTGGGCCTGGTGGCAGGGACTTTCTAGCTCTCTTAAATCAAAACCGGAAACAGCCTTCCATTCAGGCAGATTTTTTTTTTTTAAATGATGTTTCAATTCTCAGAAGAGGGGGCTGATTCTCTCTCATGCTTAGCATTGAGAGCAGGCCCATCCCAGCGACCTGTCAGGAGAGCCCATCTTGAAAACACGGTCAGAAAACCTTTGAAAGGCTCAGGTTATTCCTAAAGAGAATTATTCTGGCAATCGCTTCCTCTAGGTTCTGTGGAATTTAATCTTAGTTTAAACCAGACAAGCCACCAGAGTATGCTTTGGTGTGATTCCTGCAGAACCAGTGTAAAAAGTAGTCCTGAAAAAAAAAAAAAAACATGCTATGTTGAATATGAAGGTGATATTGATGAGTATTTGATATTCATCACAGTGCACAGTGTCTTTTGTAGGGAAACCCACCAAAGATTTCTCTCCTTAAGAATATGTGTATGTCTGTGTGCAAGTGTGTGTATGAGGTTCAAAAACTTTTAATTGAAGAGCATAATTTCTGAAAAATGCATAAAATAGCAGAGTTTGGCAGATGAACAATCTTGTGAAGCCCCATCCAGGTCAAGCACCCCTCTCTTCCTTCCTCCCTTCTTAATACTCTCCCTGCCCCTGGAAGGCAACTATCATCTTAACTCTTACTATAATCACTTTCTTGCTTTCCTTTATAATCTTAAACCTGTGTGTATTTCCTCAGAAATACAGCTTCTAAACACACATACTCTCTAATATAGTGTATATATATCAATATCATGTAAGATTCATTCATGTTCCTGTAGTTTCTTCACTTTCAGAGTTCTGTATTATTCCCATGTCTCAAAGTACCGCAGTGTACTTATCCATTCTACATTTGCTAGTTATGTACGTAATCTTCTTTTAGGAGTTATGGAGAACGATGCTCTTGACAGTCTTATAATGTATATGGAATAGTTTCTTTGGGATATGTACTTTAGACTATAGTTTCTGGGCTAAAAACAAATAAATATTCTATACATACATTATATACATGTATTTACTTATTTATTCAAAGTTTTCAGGATATATATATGTGTATATATATGTATATGTATGTGTGTGTGTGTGTATATATATATATATATTTATTTATTTATTTATTTCTGAAGGACTATAATCAGAATATTTGGAATAATCTTCTATTGTGTTTCTCTTAATCAATGGATTGGTTTTACCATGTCAGTTCTGCTACTCTTGTAAATAGTCATGCTTCCTCTTCACACTGGTCACTAGAGAACTCATTTTAGTATATGTGCTGCCGAAGTGAGCACTCACTAGAGAACTCAAAGCTATACTCACTGTCAACTGTGCTCTGCTGAGAGAGGTTTTGAAGCAGGGAGGTGTCTCTAGGGCTAGTGTAGGAAGAGGGTAAATAGAGTGGGACATCCTGCCTACCCTTGTTCATCCAAGCAGAGCAGTTTTTCTATTAGGAAATACTACTGGCATGCAAACAAGTATAGAGGATAATACATAATTGTTTCTATCCATTGTATATGCTGGTTTTCCAAACATTTTTATTTTAAGAAAAAGCCTTCGTAATAGCTTTAAAAAAATGTTATCCTCTGATCTAACTCCCATATATAGAAAGTACAGGGCTGGGATCAGAAGGCCTGACTAGGTCAACCTAGGCTTGGTATAAGTCACGTAATCTCTCTGACCCTGTAGAGGCTCAGAGGACGAGATGATGTGGTCATCCAAAGAAATTCAATGAAGAGTCTTTAGTAAAGTACCAAAAAGACTTGATAATAGCATAAAGGCAACTCTCAGAGAGTACTATGGCTCTGGGGGTCTAAGCTATGTACCTTGTTTAGGAATCTTGACATTAATATTTGAGATTTTTGCTCTAAAATTTTGAAATCCTTTGGTCTATGACATTGAAGGATTTTTTTTCTGTTTAAATCCATATTGTTCAGGGAATCTTTAATATAGTACTTAAGTATGCAGATTTGAAGACTGAATTCCAGTTCAATCCCTCTAAGGCTTAGGTGCCCTGTTTATGAAAGAGGCTAATGGTAATGCCTACCACATCTGGTGGTTGTAAGGATTAAAGGCAAAATGTGCAGCACCCAATCAGTACTACTGATATCAGATTATTCTAATTCATAGTCTACTCTTCTCCATTGATCCCATCATCCTCTTGGACAACATTTATATCTAAGCTGACATCCAATACTCTAATTTTCTACACTTGTAACTTCTTCCTTCCATTGGCATCCACCTGCTCTCCACATCAGACACACCACTACTCCTCAGCTGGTTATCAACAGGAACTGTATCATTTCTAAAATATCCTAATGGAGAATCAAAATTTCCCTCCTGTTTTTTTTTTTTAAACAGCTGTATTAGTTAGAGAACACTGGCTGCTGCAGTAGATTATACATACAATCTCGGCCTCTTACCACAATATAAATTTATTTCTTACCCAATTAAAGTCCCAGGCTGATGTCCCTGATTTGTAGGCAGTTCTCATCCAAGCAGCAACTCAAGGACGCAGGCTCCTTCCAGCTGGTGCCTCCAACATCTCCAGCTCATGGCTTTCGAGGCTGATGAAGAAAGGGGAGTGCAGGGTGGGTCGCACATGGAAGGTTCTGTGGACCAGACCTAGAACAGGTGCAGGAGAGTCCACCGGCCAGAACTCAGACATGTGTTCACAAGAAAGACAGGGAGAAATAATCTATCTGTGGGAAGGAAGCAAAAACAAACAGGTTCGATAAATGGCTAGTCAATCTCTGCCATCCTCTTATCACACCTAATCTTTCATTTTCAGCCTCATGGAGATCTATAATCCTTGAATCCTTCTTCCTCCTGACAGCTCTCTCCCCCATCCTTCTTTCCTAGAGCCTAGTCCCCAAGGCCTAATGCTTGACCCTTTCTATGCCATTAACTCCTTCACCCTCTTGTCATTTTCTGGTACATATCTGTAAAAGTACCAGTAACAGACAAATCTAAGCACTCTCATTCTCTGCTCCTATAACTGGCTTGCTGGCTGCTCCTAGGAGTGCATTACCTGCAGGCATGCACACAAGACCAAGTGGACTAAGGCCACAAACATTCATATTTTCCAACACCAACCAGGCCCCTGGTATTGCTACATTATTTCATATAATTCTAATAATCTACGTACCTCTTTTCCCCCAGTGACTATATTCATCTGTAAGTTCTCTAAACTGATTGCTATATATTCCAAGTTAAGTTTCAGTATATGATTTCACAACCAACATCATGGGGAAAATAGAAGGTAGCATCCTGGCCCCACAGAGGTCACATAGCTTTTAAAAGATGCAAGTATTCCCCTAACCAAAGTATTCCCAAAGCTTTGGTGAAGAGAGTGTCTTTTGGGCCTTATCAGGGGACGTGCAGTTAAGGTGTGGTTTTGTGAAACTTACTGGACAAATCCATCCTAACACTATCATCTCCCTAGAACTCTGAATTTCTTCCTCTTCATTATAACAAGAAAGTTCTGGCAACTTATTTTCATTTAGCAATACCCACTATTATTTCTAGGTCTTAGGCAACTAAGCAAATTGGTAAAATATACTGAACTGACACACTTTATTCAGAATCTCTGGTTGGTTCTCACATATTAACAAATTCAGTTGCATTTAGAATTATGTTCCTCTTTCCTTGGCCTTGTATGTTCAGAATTCTTTCCTGTTAACCTTTACTAGAATTTTGCTGAGATAATTAGAAAATTCTTATAATACTATTTGGTGTGAAAATAATCTTCTCTTGGGTTTAATTGTATAATTGGCTCCCTGATACACTCTGGGATATGGCTCTAGATAAAGATGCTGGCAGGGGTTGGGGACACAGATGCAGTTGAGAAAAAGGAGAGCTGTCTCCTTAGTCAGTTATTGCAAAGCTTTTGGTAAGGAAAACAGCTTCATCAGGTGGGGGAAAGAGCTGCTTTGCATACCAAGTAAGGTTCAGGAAAGGGAGAGCTTAGAGGACCCTAAGCCATCTATGATGGCTAACGTTGTAGGTCACCTTGACTGCGCCATAGGATACCCAGGTATCTAGCCAGATGTGAGTCCACAGTGTGTCTGTGAGAGTGTTTCTGGACAGCATTAGCATTTGAGTCAGTACACTGAGTCAAGCAGATTGCTCTCCCTAATGTGGGTGAGCCTCTTCAGACCCACTGAAGTTCCCATTAGAACAAAAAGCCTTTTTTTGTAAGAAAGTAAGAGAGAGTTCACTCTCTCAACCTGTCTTTGAAGTAGGAAATTGATCTTCTCCTTTCTCAGCCAGACTAGAGCATAAACCATTGGCTCTCCTGGGCCTCCAACTTGCTGACTACAGAGCTTAGGACTTCTTAGCCTCCAAATCACGTGAGCCAGTTCCTGACAATAGATCAATCTCTTTCTTTCTCTGCCTCTGTCTCTCTCTCTTTACTGAGAGAGAGAGAGAGAGACTACCCAGAC
Organism: Neogale vison; assembly: GCF_020171115.1. Taxonomy (NCBI): domain Eukaryota; kingdom Metazoa; phylum Chordata; class Mammalia; order Carnivora; family Mustelidae; genus Neogale; species Neogale vison. The sequence goes on from NC_058097.1 coordinate 93,771,691, forward strand.
TAATACATCATCCAGCTCTTCCCACTGGTATCTGTTTCTCCTGGGGGCTCACCTCTTTTCCGAGGCATATCCTCACTTTCACATAGGACACTTAGTAAAGTAGCAATATTAACAACTTTGTAATTCAGCAGTTTGCAGGAGCAAACTGTGGTGCTTTGTTTTTAGTCTTTCAAACTTACATAATTAGACTTCATATTTTTATTTAATTTATTTAATTTATTTTAATTCCTGATTTTCAGCTTATATCTGAATTAGAAATTTGAACTTGACATTCTCCCTGTTAAGTTGTCCAGCTCAAATAAAAGAATCATCCTGTTACAGAATATGATTTTTTCAAGCTTTATATAAAACTATATGGAAGCTGCCACTTTGTCCCCACCCCCCCCAAACCTTATCTTCACAGGGCACTCCATTTCAGGTGACCGCAGCTAATAACTAACTCATAATTAACTCCAGGCCATGATTTACTCAAGTCCTACCATCTCATATACCTGGTACAGTGCCTTTGGCCAGATAACTAACTAATCCCATAGTCCCCCACTTTCTTGTTGTGTGCAACCTCTCTTGGGGCCAATTACCCTATAAGTCCAATTCTTTGGGCTACAAATAAGAGTACCCTCACGTGCCTAACTTTAGAAATCAGATATTCCAAGGTAGTGTGGCTTCATGGTTGGATATTTCAGGGGCTTGAATACAACCCTAATTCCCAAGTTCTCTCTAGCCTTCCACTCTGTCATCCTTAACACATCAGCTTTGCCCTTGGGGCAGTTCTCTTGCTCGTCACAAGATGGCTGCTGCAGTGCCAGAGAGCACGTGCAGATGTGGCAAAGTCTGACAGAAGAACACAGAAAATCTTTCCCAGGAGTATTGCTGGGAAAGTACCTCATATTTATTGGCCAGGATTGGGTCACAACTTGTGAATAAACCAATCACTGACAAGAAGAATGGAATTCCGTAACTACTCAGGAATCATCTTTGAGAGGGAGATAGGACCACCTGCTCCGGGTGTGTGGCTATACAGAGGAGAGACAGCAGAACAAAATCCAGGCTCTGCCATCCCAGAAGAGTAGGGAGTTCAGGCTGAGCAGGTAACCAACAGTGTCTGTGTCAATGATGATGATTATGGACAAAGGAAAGAAAATGGTCAACACCTGACTTTTTATTCTTGCCACCCGGTGTCCTCCTGGATGACAGATGAGACCTTGACTCAGGGAAGTGTCATTAGTGGGGTAGAAAGACGGATCAAAAAGATTCACTCCCACAACAAATATCTCTATATCCAGAGGGAGCAGAGAAAGGTAATTCCCCTGTGAGGAAGGACAGTTGGTCTTAGCACTGCCCTGTGTGAAGCTCTCAAACTACTCTAGAATCCCAGTGACCTGGACCCAAGAAAATAAGGCTGAGCACCCCCACGTCAGAGCCTCCTACTCCTGCTTACAGGAATATGTCTAGTCTTATAGTTCATCCAAAGGAAACACAGCATCCCCACATTACAACACGAAAAATCAATATACAGAGCAGAGAGCTCTCAGGCCTTGGGACAGGGTCCAGTTGTAGGCCCACTGGGTCCTGTGACTTCTCTCATACCCTCAGCTGATTCCCAGAAGGCAGCAGTCACCATCCAGAAATGGACAATCATCATATTTGAAAGCAAATGAAAAGAAAAGGTGAGGAATGATTGAAAAAGTGAGATCCTTTCCTCTTTAAACACCCTTTACATTCTTCTTTGATCTATTGAGAAGTCTCCCCCCAGGATGCCTTCCATTGTCATTAAACTCCTCTCACCTATATACACCCGGGGGCAGAGGGGAAGGTTATGGAGTGGAGGGAGAAGTCTAACAAAGTCTGACTGGCCCTTGAGGACAGACTGCAGGTGTCGACCACATGCACAACTTCCATCTCCATGTGGAAGCTCCTCGGAATCTTCTGTTCTATAAGGCTGTCAGGGAAGCTAGGACAATTTGTCCACGCTGCCTCCCCTAGGCCCACACATGCGCCACCTTCCTGTGTGCAGAGATGTGAGGCTGAGTCTGCTCTGCTCTGGGCTCACACTAGACAACACGGGGAACAACAGTCTGTCTCTGAAGGCTGGCTCCCCCCTGAGCCCTTGCCACCTGCAGGGGAGGGAGGGCAGCATTTTCCAGTCTGTCTCACATCCTCACCAACTTACCAGTTACCCTCACCACCTTCACTCCTAGCCTTAACTTCACACTCCTATCCAGACATCTCACCATCCCAAACTCTTTGGAGCACTTCCAGCTTAGCTGTTTTTGCATTCATCAGCTGACTGTGATTTTCGGGCCTTATAACAGTTCTGAGAGGCGTACAGAGGTGGGGTTAGGGGTGTACAATGATTCCTGCCATTCAGGGAGGAGGTGCCCTCTGTTATCATGGTCAGTAAGTGGTGAACACACCAAGGCAACTGCTCCTTCTGGCACTCCAGAGCTCTGCAGGATTTATGGTCCTGGGCAAGAGCAACAATCTCCATATTATCACTGCCACAGTGGTAGAACATATCCTTTCAGGCCTGGAGAAGGATTTAGAGACTGTTGGCCCTGTTTTTGGTAATGATGACTTGGAAGCACCCAGGAGAAGCCGAGCGGGCTGGGAGAACCTGGGACTCCCGAGGCCCTTTGCTCTCTCTCTGTCCTCACACAGCCACCACATTGGGGCCCTTTAATTTCCAAGCTCTTTCTCTTTTACCAGGGGAAAGTCATTAACTTTATGAGCAGTAACTCCTGACTTTGAAGCCCTTCAATTTTAAAGCCATGGGGAGGAAATAATTAAACTGAATCCAAGTCGCAGTGTTTAAAATGCTAATAGACACCAGGGCCTTTTTCTTCTTCTTCTTCTTCTTTCCAGTGTGTTTATGAACAGAATTAATCACAAACGCTTTCACCTTAGCAACCCACTGAGCTGGAGTTGGAACCAAACATTTTGTGCAGCAAGAATCCACTCAAATATTCAAATAGAGACTACCAAACTACAAAATATTCCATCTAAATGCATAGACCATTTTCCTGCATGGAGATCACAGGTCCGACCCGTTCATAAGCTCTTGGGGGCACGAGGCCTAGCTACTCAGGCAGGGAAACAAACCAGATCTGTAGACTCTGAAACAGGGTTGATGGAAATGAGCCAGCACTATACTTGGGGTTCTAAAAATGTTTGCAAGAGGTCAGTATTTACCAGCCAAATGGAGCTTTTTGACCTTGCTTTCTATTTTAAAATGCCTGACCCTCTCCCTTCTGTTGCTAGAAGCATCTGCTGTTGTCTTGGAGAACAAGCACGTTGCTTTTGGATATCTGACCTGGCAGGAAGGAAACTGGGCTGAGGGCTTATTGGGCTGGCCAGGTTTAACCCAGAGGAAGCCTGCTCTTCAGATACCTTCTCTGGCATTGCTTCTCTGAGTGACAAGCACAGGATATCCAAGAAGCTTCAGAATCTACTTGCAGAGGGTTGTTGGCCACAGGGGGCTGGAGGCAGAGCGAGTGGAAATACGGCTTCTTATACATCATGTCACTGAATGCTTCCAGCCGTACTGGGGAGGAAGCAATGCCTCCATTTTACAAATGAGGCAACTGTGACTTAGAGAAATTAAGTGGTTTGCGAAAGGTGAAAAAAATAAATAAAGGGGCAGAACTAGTTTCATATTCCAGAGCCCTTTCCACCATCTGACCCTAGTTAATATCCTCATTTGCCTTGAAAGTATGATGATTTGTCCTTTTCTGGATGGTGACTGGTGCCTGGGAATCAGCTGAGGGTGTGAGAGAAGTCACAAGGCCCGGTGGGCACGTAAACAGGCTCTGTCCCATAGTCTAATATCTCGGTCGAACCTGTGGGTCACTGGTGCGATGGAAGACAGGGCAAGGGTGTGGCTCTCACACTCAGCCCCTCAAACATGCCCTGTGGATCTGAGAACCAAATCCAAGCACTTGCCCTCAGTGCTGAAATAATCAGCCCAGATTATTTCTCTTCCTGTCCTGCAAAAGCTTTCTGTGCATTCCCCTCTGTGTGTCCAAGTGCTCCCCACCCCTGGCTAAGAACTTCCTGCCTCCAGCTTTCTGTGTTGGTCATCTTCCCTGGTTCAAGGCAAGGCTTCAGTGCCCCCTTCTCGGGAAGCAGTTCCCCTATTGTTTCAGCCCTCCAGGTGGTTCTCTTAGAGCAATGCTCCATGTCTTCTCTGAGCCACCTTAAGCCTCACACCTACCTTGACAGTTCTAAGTAAGATGAAGAAACAGATTCGGATCACGACATGACTTTACTTTGCAGCTTGCAGCTGCAACTCCTGCCCACCTCTCCAGCCTCATCCCGCAGTGCACTCTGGCCTTCTTCCTACACCCTTGAACACACCAAGCTTTCTCCTGTGTTAGGGACTTTGTACTTCCGTTTCCTCAGCCTAGATCCTTCTACCACCTGATCCCACAATCTTCCCATGCCAGAATTTTCTATTCATTCACAGCTCTGTCAATTTCCCCCTACAGGCAGACCTTCCTGACCACACTAAGTAGGCCCCGTACCCAAAGGCCCACTCTTACTCCCTAACCTAGTTGCCTGCTCTGCTTTCTTGAAGGCCCTTGACCCCACCTAACATTGCCTTGCTTACTGATTTCGTTCTTCACTTATCACCCACATGCCCCCTTGGATGTGTGTTTGGGGATTGCAAGGACCTTACTGACTTGTTCCCCACTGGCTCCTCAGTGCCCAGGACAGTGTCTGGCTTCATAATCATTTGCTCAATGGATAGGAAAAAAAGAAGGCAGGAGAGAGGATAGGAAAAGTGGAGGACTTTGGCCTTGGTGTTGTTATATGATGTATACCTTGGAGATCTTTCAGTCACATCATCTTGTTTAAGTCTCCCAACAGCGCTAAGAAATAGGTAAGATAGTTCCCATCTGCAGACAGAAACTACTAACACTGAGTACTTTTCAAGCACTTTGTTCTTAAATGGAATTGAATGACACATGAAGAAAAAGAGAGAGAGAGAGAGAGAATTACAGGATAAGTTGCAGAGGTAAGATCTGCTCTCAGATAGCCCACCCTCTTAACCAGCCCACAAAGGACACAGATTCAGAGAAGTTCGGTATCTTATATATCATAAGGGGCTCAGAGATTTTGAATCCTTGAATACTGGGCTCCAGACCTCTGCTGCCCTTGCTTTTCCTTTTATAATATACCAAGTACCTAGATTAGGAATTGGGGGGCAGGGAAAAAAGAGGAGTTTGTGTAGGGAGAGGCCCCACTTCCCCAATGCACTGCATGTCTTCCCTTTGTCCCCCTCTAAATCCACTTTCCACCCTCTCCACCCTGCTCTGTATTCTGGAAAACTGACCTGCAAGGATCACCCCAAAGAGCACCCTTGCTTTCCTGCTTCCAGCTGAGTTCAGTCAACAGAGAACAGTGGGAAGGGCAAGGAAGCTATCTAATGCCTTCCTCCTGGGGAGAGCAAAGGGCACATCTCCTGTAAGGGTCCCCTACCCTCAAGGCTATTTTTCATCCTGGGAGTAATAATGGCACCCATCTGTAACTAGCCCCAGGTCCCTTCACTATCTGCTATCTCTGGTGGTTTCCCCTCCCTGCCTTAAAAAACACTGGGTCAAGAGTCCTCAAATGACCCATGCGTATGTCATCTGTTTGTGTCCCGTTAGAACTTGACTTACACACTGCACTCAGAGTTCTCCCAGAGCAGGGAGAGACTATAGCTGGCAAGTGACAGAATAGCCCATACGTGTTCCCCAGTAGATAGCTGTATACAGTGCACAGACAGCTTCTGCACTTGCATTTCTTTGCCTGCAAGAGGGACTAGAGCCCTTGAGAGCCGTCTTCTTGACCTAGGAGATTTCTCCATTAGGAGGCCAGTCTTTCATATTTCTATTTTTGAGTATCAAGCAATTGGCCCTTTGCCTCCTACAAACTTCCTTTTCAACAGATGTTTTTGTCACTCCTGTAACTGTTATGGTGACTATATATATTCTTATCTCTATCCAAAATTGTGTAGATTGAATCAATGTTTCCCAAGTCTCCTCCAACAACAGCTATCTGATTCACCCCTGAATCTCTAGAGCCCTGAATGTCCAGAATGTGGTACATGGTAGCTTCAAGGAATATTTTTTAATGAATTGAGAGACTTCAGTGTGTTTTGATGAATAAGCAAAGGGGGAAGGTCCCTGTGGTTCTAAGAGTCCATTTCTTTAGGCTATTGAAATAGGTAATTTCTAAACCCTGGGAAAATACAGTGAATAAACATTTAGTGGACCCATGAAAAGGCACACAAGCATTTCCCAAAGTTTTCCTCCATACTACGCAAACCAATGCTGTTCTAAGAACCAGCTAAACTTCTGAACAAGGAAACACAATCCAGGAAAGGGGATAACAATTGAAAAAGGGTCTGACTTCTTGATCTTAGTCTGTCACCCCAACATGAACAGATGCTTGGCTGAGTTCTCACTCGAGTCCACTTAAGAACAAGGGTTGAAATGTTCTAAACTCAGACTGGGATGATGTACAATTCTGTAAATAAGCCAAGAACAATAGGATGGTACCCTTTCCGTGGATGAATTTTATGGTATATAAATTATATTTCAATAAAGATATTTTTTTAAAAAAAGAAAAAAAAGGAACCAAATAAACCTGAATATTGAACTCTTCTTCAGTGTGGCACAGCCATTATTAACAAGGGGAGACAAATCACTCTAAGACTATATACTGAAATCAGAAGAATATAGGTAATTTCTTATCAAAAGGGTAAATATGGGAGTGCTCGGGTGGCTCAGTCATTTAAGCATCTACCTTTGGCTCAGGTCATGATCCCACAGTCCTGGGATTAAGCCCCGCATCAGGCTCCCTGCTTGCCAGGGAGTCTGCTTCTCCCTCTGCCCCTCGCTACCCCTATCGTGCTCTCTTTCTCTCTCAAATAAATAAATAAAATCTTTTTTAAAAAGAGGTAAATATGTTAAAGACACCAAGCAAGAGGCAGGGTGAGTGGCTACAGTCCACACCTTTAATTTTCAGAAGTGAGTCGAGCAATATGCTCAAGGTCACACAGCTAGCTAGGAGCAGAGCTGGTCTAAACCCAGAGCCCCTTGGCTGCCATGACACGGCCCTTCCTTCTGCACCCGCCATCATACTGCACTCGTGAAACTTGGAAAAAATTTATTTTTGAACTCAAAAAGGGAGGATAAATAAATTCCAGAAAATATAGATCATTAAATATGACATCAATCTGAATCTAATTGTAGAATGGATTTTAAAATATGTGGTATGTGAGCCTTTAGAAAAGTAAGGATTGTTATATGAAGTCAGCATAGATTATTAAGAGTGAGACACCCAAAACTGTTCTATCTGCTTTATGAAAATGATTCCAGTAGATTGGGGGAACGACGTAAATGTACTGTTTCTTGACTTAAGTGAAACATTTGATAAATTCTTTCATACTTTTGGCAAACGAGATGCAAATGTGACCTGGATAATAGTGAACTTTGGAATATGCACTCAGGCATTGTAGCTGTCCATGTGAAAACTGCACACTGGTGTTAATCGAAATATTAATATAGCCTTGGGCTGCATTGATAGCAATAGGATCATGATATTTTGTGCTGTCTGATCACATCTGGGATTTTTTTAAAGACTTTATTTATTTATGAATTTCATTTATTCATTTGACAGAGAGCACATTGTGGGACTCGATCCCAGGACCCCAGGATCATGACCTGAGCCAAAGGCAGACGCTTAACCAGCTGAGCCACCCAGGTGCCCCACACATCTGGGATTTAAAACAGACCATGACACACAAAATATCTTTGCAAGAAGGTAGCACGGGGGTGATTTGGTTGTCTCTGAAAAACACGCCATGGCTCATAATGAAGATTAGTTCGAACTAATTCCTTTTACGCACAGGAGAAGAGACTTGGGAAATTATGGTAACTGTCTTCAGATACTTAAAAGTTGCTGTATGAAGATGGATCATACTTAGCCCATGAGACTTCTGAGAGAGACATAGGTAGGGAGTAGAGTGACGGAGGAGGACTGGGTGGAATGGGGGAAATTAAAGCCACATTAACTGGCATAACTGAACTCAGTTTATGATCCTGGCCTCAAGCCTAAGTACTCAAAAACATAACCCTAGATCAAGAGAGGTAGCTGAAAGCTAATTATTTGCATGACGTGGTCTTGGATCCATACAGAATTACTTTCACAGATATTAGTTTCTATTATGTTCTCAAGTTACACAAGGGATAATCCATAAAAATAAACCATATGCATGGATTGGAAAAATATGATTGAAAATGCCCCATATATAGCTTCTTGTTCCCTATGTTAAGAACACCAAGAATAATTTCCTTTTGACCTAAGTTCCAGGAGAAACTCTGTTTCCTCTAGACAAGCAAAGACCTCATTATCTTTCCTCTAGAACGTGTCTTCCCCCATCGCCTGTCTCACTGTAATGTAGCAACACACACTGCTCACCAGCCATGCCCTCCAGACTGTCCCTGTGCCTCTGTCACTGGGTCCTGCTGGTATGCTGCTCTAACACACTCTCACAGCTTCCCCCAGGGCTACCGCCTTGGCTTCAGTAGAGCAAATTATTCTAAGATAGGCAGGAGTCATCTCTCCACCAAAATCTTCTCACAATTACCCCAAATTTCCTCCTCAGTGAACACTACACTGGCCACCCTAGTCCAGAAGCTCAGCCTCTTCCCCACCAGCAGCCCTCCTGGTACCCCTCACCTCCTCTACTTGTCCTCTTCTTTTTCCATATAAATTACCATCTTCCCACTATTTATTTATTTATTTACTTATTTATTTATAATTTTGATTATCAACTTTTTAGGTCTCATTTTAAAAGTCACTTAGTATTCTCATTTTATTTATTTTTCTTTCAAGATTTTATTTAAATTCCAGTTAGTTAAATAAGTAACTAATGAATTGTCAAACACTACATCAAAAACTAATGATGTACTATATGCTGACTAACTGAACATAATAGTAAAAAACAAAAACAAAAAAATACAGTGTATTATTAGTTTCAGGAATAGAATTTAGTGATTCATCACTTACATATAACACCCAGTGCTCAGCACATCGTGTCGGAAGTGCCCTCTTTCATTCCTATCACCCATTTAACCCATTCCCCATCTTCCCTCCAGCAACCCTCAATTTGTTCTCTGCAGTTAAGAGTATCTTGACTGGTTTGCCTCCCTCTCTGTTTTTATCTTATTTTATTTTTCCTTCCTTTCCCCTATGTTCATCTGTTTTGTTTCTTAAATGCCACATATGAGTGAAATCATATGGTATTTGTCTTTCTCTGACTGACTTATTTCACTTAGCATAATACCCTCTAGTTCTATCCATGTCAATGTAAATAGTAAATTTCATTCTATTTGGTGGCTGAGTAATATTCCATAGTATATATGAACCACATCTTTATCCATTCATCTGTCAATGGTCATCTTGGCTCCTTCCACAGTTTGGCTATTGTGGACACTGCTGCTATAAACATTGGGGTGCAAGTGTTCCTTCTTTTCACTACATACCCAGTAGTGTGATTGCTGGGTCATAGGGTAGCTCTATTTTTAACTTTTCAAGGAACCTCCATGCTATTTTCCAGAGTGGCTACACCAGCTTGCATTCCCACCAGCAGTGTAGGAGGGCTCTCCTTTCTTCCCATGCTCACCAACATTTGTCATTTCCTGACTTGTTAATTTTAGCCATTCTGACTGGTGTGAGGTGGTATCTCACTATGGTTTTGATTTGGATTTCCCTGATGATGAGTGATGCTGAGCATTTTTCCATGTGTCTGTTGGCCATTTTTATGTTTTCTTTGGAGAAATGTCTGTTCATGCCTTCTACCCATTTCTTAACTGGATTATTTATTTTGGGGGGTGTTGAGTTTGATAAGTTCTTTATAGATTTTGAATAGGAACCCTTTATCTGCTATGTCAATTATAAATGTCTTCTCCCACCAAGAATAATTTCTTTTATTTATTTAGTTTTGTTGATCTGGAGAATTAAAGAGCTCCAATGTTGCTATAGTCCTCAAGGTATCAGACAGGTATAGTGGCTCTAGTCCCTGAGATTCAAGGCTTTAATGCCTAAGAGGGAACAGGAAACATGGTCTGGGCCCACCCACCTATGGGGGTAGGGGAAGGATTGAACAGAAATTTCTGCATAAAACTAGAGCCTCGAAGGACTGCCTAACTGTGCAGGACAAACTAATACCATCCCTACTCCACAAGCTTAGGGAAGTGAAAAGGAAATATTCTGCCCATCCAAGACAGTACCTTGGCAGAAAAGAATCATTCTCAAGAGAAGAAACCCCAACTTTGTGCTTCATGAATAGATGTGGTCCAAACTTCTAATTGTCCCCATTGTGCAAGACCCTAAGCAAAGAGGTTAACCAAAAATCTGGTCCTAGGCTGATAGATTCCTCAAGATGCTGGAAGAGGCTTACACACAACCATCCTGAAGGAAGTGTCTACAGCCTAGCAGATATGGGACTCCCAGAGGAAACCTTTCCTGCCACCATCAAGTCACTCTGCAAAATTACAAACTGGAGGCTGAAACAAAGTGCTAAGACACAAGACCATAACAGCATGATAAAACAGATGAGTCTGGAGAAGAACCAACTAGAATGCTTCCAAATGAAAGTGTCCAGTCATTGAAATGGTAATCTGAGAGAGGTGGAAAGAAGTGGTAAGAGACTAGTCATCTGAAACCAGATAACAGATTTTGCATAATACCCAAGGACGTCTGGACACTCTCCAGCGGTTGCCGAGTAGCCCTCAGAGGGGTATAAGCAAGGTGCTGATATGGTTACATGTATAGTTTAGAAAGAAAACACTTGGAACCTTGCAGTAGGCCAGAGAATTAAAACCAGAAAGACCAAGTAAAAAGATGTATCAGATAGGTATCATTCAATTGCAAATGACAGGAATGTCAATTCAAGCTGCACTTAGAAATAATAATATATCATTGGCTCCCTTAAATGAGAAATTTCAGGTCTGTTCTGCTTTGTGAACTGAAGGCTTGATCAACATGTTCTGTGATGCTGTCAGAGAGATGTCTGCGATACATGATCCTGCTGGGTGACCATCTTCCTTGTCCTGCCTGGGAGCTGTGGCTCCTCTGAACAAGGCCTTCCTAACTGCCATGTTCCCCACACATGGTCTGTCACCATATCGTGTCCCGTTAATAATGTGTGTGTGACCTAGTGTCACTGCGTGGTTAGCCATCAAGCTCACTTGATCTGTGACCTGCACTGGGTTCACGTAGGGCCATCTAAGGTCACAAGAGTTCCAGAGCTTCTCTCTTGCTATCATTCTTTCATGTGGATATTTAAAATATCTTCTTTGTTCTTCTGCTAAGGCATGACAAAATGTCCATGTTTACAGTCGATCTGGATGTTCTGAAGTTCTCTTCTCCTGTCTTCAGTGACCTGGTGCTACCCTGGCTCATTTCCAGCCTCTCCAGTCTTCTCTTATTCCCCCCTGGGTGCTACTCCAAGCTGTACTTAACTCTCTTCTCTCAGCGATTCCTTTCTATGATGCCCAAATCCAATAGCATCCACCAGCATGTCTGGGTGATGAACCCCAAATCTGTATTTCTGATCTCCCCTGAACCTCAGGTCTGCAGTCCTATTGGCCCACATTTCAAATTCATCAAGTCCCAAACGTGACACCTAACAGGTATTCATTTCATAAACCAGCTCTTCGTCCTCTTACATGTGGCTGCGATCTGCCCTTTGTGTTTATGCATGGAAACATCATTCCCAGGCCATCTGGGATCCAAGTCTAGGAGCCACCTCTGACTCCTCCTTCCCCTTAAGTTCCACATTCAAACCGTCACCAAGGCCTGACCAGCCCTAGGATGTGACCTGCCTTTGCCCAGCTTTATTGCAGCTGTGAACAGGCTTTTGCCCAGCTCAGAACGGGGAGGGGGAGATGGTTCAGACAGAGATCTGACCTGAAGAATGATTCAGAAGGAAAGACTAACTGGTCTTTGGGAACCTAAATAGGGACCGAGGAACCAGTAGCCTAACGAGACTAGACAAAGGCACTCAACCGGACTGAAGATACCCACATATCTGTAAAACAGATTCTTTGCTGGAGGGACACCTGAGGGCTCAGAGTCAAGGAAAGTACTTGTGGTTATAAAACAAAACTGTGGAATTTGTGAGCAGAGGCTGGGACCTCTAACCAGTGGCTAGGACAGACAGCAACTCCAAGTGGCTTGTGGTTTTCCAGGGAGAGGGGTCAGGACCTCAGAAAGTCAAGATGTACCTCAGTGACAGAGAACAGAAGGGCTTTCCAGATCTGCCAGCCTCCTGAGCAAGGCACTACATCCTCACAGAGCTGGGCAGTCATAGGGAACAGCTGGCAGACCACTGTTGTAGGGTTCTCAAACAGGTTAGTGCAAGTCCATGAAGAGAATCCCCATCCTATTCCAGATCTTCCCAGAAGCACTAGGAGAAGGAGTGTGGTGTATGTAAGGGTGCCGGTCCTGAGTTCTGACAGGACAGGATGTGCTCACGGCTTTTCTCCGCCACAGGATTGTCAGTCCTGAGCTGTCTCCTTATCTGTGAGGCCTACGGCTTCTCAGACTAGCAGCCTCCTTACTTCTTCATCTCCTAGGTCCTTGTTTTCATGGGGCACCCACCAGGCCGGCTGAAAGACTCTCCATTTCCTCGTGCACTTGAGCATGGGAAATATGATAAGAGGGAAAACACGGCTGACACCGGGTTGGGGCCGGGCCCTCCGTGGTTGTGTGCTCAGCACTGACAGGACCAGCTGAAGAAACATGCGCTAAGTAGGGAATCTTGGGCCAGCGATGCCAGGCCCTGCGCTCTAGGGTAAGACCTCTCTGAGAATAGAAAAGGAAAGCAACCTAAATTCTGCTGACTTGTGCACATTCTCAGTCAAGAGAGAGAAAAAAGAAAGAGAAAAGTAACATGTGTCAATTTAAAAATAACTGCTATTGAAGAAAACAGAACCATCTTTTCTGAACGTCCAAGAAAAATTTTCAAACTTACTGAATGTATACAGATTAAATCACTGACTAGTGCGTAACTTTTTGTCTTCTGTTTACTCAACCCTTGATAACCAAAAACAAAGTTTCTAAAGAGACTTTTAATCTACATTAGGAATGCAGAATTTCGCACAGTCTGTGATAATGGGAAGTTATTCATTACATGCTTGTTGGAAGGGAGGAGGGGTGAGGGAAGGCAGGAAGAGTAACGTTATCGCCATGATGCGTAGATTCACGGCTGTCAGTCAGGAGTCTGATAAAGATGCATGGGCTTGGGGCGCCTGGTTGGTTGGCTCAGTGGGTTAAAGCCTCTGCCTTCAGCTCAGGTCATGATCCCAGGCTCCTGGGATTGAGCCCCGCATTGGGCTCTCTACTTAGCAGGGAGCCTGCTTCCTCCTCCCTCTCTCTCTCTCTCTCTCTCTCTCTCTGCCTGCCTCTCTGCCTACTTGTAATCTCTGTCTGTCAAAAAAAAAAAAAAAAAAAAATCTTTACAAAAAAAAAAAAAAAAAAAAAGATGCATGGGCTTGAAAGTCAGACAGACCGGAGTTAAAGGCCCACTCTGGCAAATCACTGGCCATGTGAGCCCCCCCTCTTCATCTGGAGCATATTCCTATGCTAAAGGCAGAAAAGGACAAGGTCATGAGCATGAGCTTTGATGCCAGACACCTTGGGTTAGGTTAGAAGAGTAGTTCTATCACAGACTAGCTATGGACTGGGGCAAGTTAATCCTCCTGTCTGTGATTAGTCTCCTCAGTGACGAACTGGGGACAGATTAGACTCCCATGCTTGTGAGGTTTTGAAATAATTAAATAAAATAGTGAGCATAAAGCACATAAAATATATCTGACTCTAGGTTATTCAATAAATATTAGCATTATTATCATATCCTTAAGAAGGTAAGCTTTTGGAGAGCAGGGTCTTTGTGGATTTTACTTACAACTGTGTTCTCAGTGGAACCAAACACATAGTTTGTGCCCATTACCCTTTTGTTGAATAAAGAACATCACATCTTCACAGGGTTGTTATGGGAGGTTATGATGTCTGACCCTGTAAAAAGCCTGACACTGAGTAGCCACTCAATAAAAATGACGTTCTCCTTTCCCTGATCTCGTACAGTAATCCGTACATCTCTACTTTCTAAAAGTTCTTTGGGGAAAACCATAGATTTTTTTTTTCCTTAGGTACACGAGTAGGTGGTATTTTCGCTGGCGTACACTGGGCAGGGTTCTCTTTAGACTGAGGGAAACTAGTTATGTGGTTTTTCACTGGCTAGAGGGATTATCCATTCCAGGACTCATAGGTGAAGCACTTCTCTGCTGGAGTTTCCACCAGAGCTTTCCCGGGAAAGAGCGCTGGCCATGTGGGGCTCTGGACAGAGTGGGAAAGGAAGGGACACCATGCTGATTTCGTCACCAGTTTGTCGATGCATGAATATGAGACAGGCGTTTCAGATAGCTGCTTCATCAGAAATCCAAGCACAATGTCTCCTCGGCTTTGTGAAGATCACAGACATTACATTCTCCTCCACAGAGGCCAAACCAAACAAAACTAAACAAAAGTCCTTTCACTCAACAATTCCCTTCCACAAATGCAAATAAAACAAAACAGAAACCACTTCCTGTCTGTCTTCTTCAGTCTGGGCTGCTCTAACAAAATGTCATAGATTGGGTGGCTTCAACAACAAATATTTATCACTCACAATTCTAGAGGCTGGTAAGTCCAAGACCAAGGTGCTGGCAGATTCGGAGTCTCGTGAAAGCCTACTTCCTGGCATGTAGGCAGTGCCTTCTTTCTCTGTTCCTTACAAAGCAGAGAGAGCTAGAGCAAGAAAGGTCTCATCTCTTCTTCTTCTAAGGACACTAATCCTACCATGGGGACTCCAACCTCACAACCTCATCTAAACCTAATTACCCTCTGAAGGCCCCATCTCCAAATACCACCACATTAGGGGCAGGGCTTCAACATATGAATTTGGGGGAAACACATTCAGTCTCTAACACTGTCACCCCCATTCTGAATCTTCAACAGAAGTCATCTTTTACTCCAAGAGTATTAGAGTATCAACATCTTAGAATAGAAGAAACTCAACTCCCAGAGGATGCAGGATATGTTGAAGGTGTTGGAATAAGGTCAGGAGGACTCTGACTGGGGGGTCATGAGTATCTGAATCCTGCCATTGACAAGCTATCTCTCCTGTGAGATCCCGAAAGGAAATCGACCCAGCGCTGGCCCTGTCAGGCAGGACTGGTGGATCAATCCTAGCGACTGGTCTTTTAGAAACAAGAATGAGAGGGGCGCCTGGGTGGCTCAGTGGGTTAAGCCGCTGCCTTCGGCTCAGGTCATGATCTCAGGGTCCTGGGATCGAGGCCCACATCGGGCTCTCTGCTCAGCAGGGAGCCTGCTTCCTCCTCTCTCTCTGCCTGCCTCTCTGCCTGCTTGTGATCTCGCTCTGTCAAATAAATAAATAAAATCTTTAAAAAAAAAAAAAAAAAAAAAAAAAACAAGAATGAGAAAGAATTTGAGGAAGACATAGAGAAATAGAAGAAATAGAGAAATCAGAGAAATTAGAGAGCTTCTCTCGGAAGCTATCTCAGAATTCTGTCCCTCCAGCTTCATAGAAGTAACAGAAGGGCTCTTCCCACCACATTTAGCCTTGAACACCCACCAGTAATAGCCAAGAAATGTCCCTGCCTTTGAGCGCCACTTATCCTTGGTGATGGAGAGGAATGAAATGCTGTGGTGTAACTCTGAAGAGGACTGAGAAAGAGGCCATGGTTTAGAAATCCTCTGGGTATGCCTGAGCTCAGTATGATAAAGAATAAAGAATTTAGAGTCAGAGAGACCTGGATGCATTCCTGCCTCTTCCACTTACTAATTGTATGCCCTTGTAAAAAATCACTTCACTTCACTTCTTTAAGCCTAAGGTTCTTCATCTAAAAAAAAAAAGAAAAAGAAAAAAAAAAAAAGATAATTCCTACCACATAGAGTTGTTATGAAAATTAAATGAGATAACATTTGTAAAACTCTTGGCAGAGTGTCTGGAGTAGGGTAAAGTGCTAAATAAAGGGCAGCTATTATTGTCATTACACAAAATTCAGGGGCCACTTCTGCAGCATCCCTGACAAATTAATATCTAATTTCTGTTGGACTATCTCTGGAGACAATGTGCTCATTACCTCACAAGAGAACCTATCCTATTACTGGGTAGCTGTAGAAAATTGTTTCCTTTATTTGAGATGGGTATCTTGTGCTCCTGCCTTTTTCCCTCGAGCAATATAAAATAAGTACACTGTCTCTTCCACATAGCCGTTCCTTACATATTTGAAGGCAGCTGCCACATTTCCCTAAATTTTTTCCAGCATCAACACCCCTAGTATTTTTAGTTATTTTATATGAATTCGTTTCTGGGCTTTTCACCAGCCTGAAGGTTGTCCATTGTCCCAAAGTGAAAACACAAAACTCTAACCACTGGTTTCCATCTTCTGTCACAGAAAGGCCTCTCAATAAGACACTCACAATGGACAGTCCATCACGAACATTGACCATTCATGGGAAGAAAAGCATGCTATTCAGGGTAAGGTGAATTATTGATAAAACTGTTTAGCCTTATTAATTCACCCATCCAATAAACTTTCACTGAGCATCTACTATAGTGTCAGGCACCTGTTTAGATACTTGAGACATAGAGATCAACAAGAAAAGACATTGGCTTGGCCCCAGGGATCCCACAGTTGAAGGTGAGAGACCAAGGACAAATACACAAGCCACTAGACTGACCCTAAGAACAAATGTGCTGAGCAGAGACTGAGCCCTTTGAAGGCTGGGTCCTACCTACTCACTCTCCATTCTCCATACCCCATACAATCTTATCATCATACAGCAATGACCTGAATGATTATGTCCCCCAAATTCACACACTGAAACCTAATTCCTGATGTGATGGCATTTGGAGATGGGGGTCTTTGGGAGACAATTAAGTCATGAGACAGGAACCTCATGTGTAGGATTAGTATCCTCATAAAGGGGACCTCAGAGACTCCCTTGTCTGGTCCCCCATATGAGGACACAGCGAGAAGAGCCATCCATAAACCAGGAAGCAGGTTCTCACCAGACACCAAATTTGAAGGCACTTTGATTACAGACTTCCCAGTCTCCAGAAATGTGAGAAAGAAATGTTTGTTTGTTTGTTTGTTTGTTTTAAACATCCAGTTTATTGTGTTTTGTTACAACAGCTGAAACAAAGACACATATCATTCATTTTCCCCCAGCTGCCAGAATCATATTTTTAAAAATCTAAATCATATAATGTCATTTCCCTGCTTCAAAATACCCAGTGTCTTAGATTTTCAAGGCATGTTATTAAGTGAAAAAGGTGCAGAATGATACCTACAGCAACATATCATGTATGCAGTAACAAGCACCATATTTTCTACGGAGATAGACAGATAAATATAGATCAGATAATTTTGAAAAAAAATTCCAGTGGCTTTCCAATGCATTTAGAAAAATGAAGCATCTTACTCTCACTTAGGAGGCCTCAAATATCTTTCTCCACCTCTCCAGGCTTTCTTATAGTGCACTCTCTCTCTCTCTCTCATTAAGCTTCAATGACAGGAACTTGTATTTTCTTCCAACATGCAAAACTCACTCCTGATATAGAGCCTTTCTATCAGCTGTTCTCCTGCATGGAATTCTCTTCTCCCTGGTTTTCAGAGGAGTACTCTTCTTACCATTCAGATCTCAACACGTATGTCACCTCCTCCAGGAAGAATTCCCCACAAATCAAACTAAAGTAGCCACCATGTTATTATTTACCTGATTTTAAATTCTCTGTTTAGCACTTTTCTACATTTCTACATCTCAAATATCCATTGAATGCAAAAACTCTATGAATGCAGAATCCTTATCTGTCTTGTTTACCAGTGATCAGACCATTGCCTGGCACATAACTGATAGTCAGTAAATAAGTGTTGAGTTGAATGATTTAAGAAACTACTTTTGGTCCAATACCTACTAGAGAGCCTGGCACCCAGCAGGGGCTCACTGGACATTTTCTGAGAGGAGGAGTGAATTGGGATGGAAAAGAGAGCACCAAAAGTTGACACAATCCCTGGAAGGCAGAGGCAGACTTCCCGGGCAGCCGGTTCGTTGTGTGTTGGATCTACCACCACTCAACTGTCACTCATTTCATTCTTACACGTGTGAAAGTGAAGTTATTGTGCACTTTGAAGTCATCTAACCTGCTCTAGTGTCACATCCATACTGATGGGAGCCAGGTAATCACAGAAGTAACCTCAAAGCTACACCAGTAATAGGTCAAGCCCTTCTCCATGCCCCACCATGGACCAATGATACTACAGGCTCTGCAGATGCCAGCGGCAGTCTGCTACTGTCTTGTGTGAAGGCATCCCACTCTCCTAATATTCTTCACCCTCTGTGTGCAGTCTCCTTCCAGCTGTCCCACCGCCTCCAGCTGGGACCACCTCCATCATATCCCCAGTTACCAGCACTTTCCCCACTGCCAGAATATCCTAAAGCTCAAAACTTTAGGAAAAGGGAAACATTGTAATAAATTATTATGAAATAATCCACCTTTCATGAACAATATAGGAAATCTTGGGGCAAACATGAAAGACAAAATTTAACTATTTACAATTGAAATATCTATTCTCTATAATTGAACAATTCCTGATTTTTGACATACTGAAATAGTATTCTTTTAAACACTTTATTTATTTGACACAGAGATAGAGAGTATAAGTAGGCAGAGCAGCAGGTAGAGGGAGAGGGAGAAGCAGGCTCCCCGCTGAGCAGGGAGCCTGATGTGGGGCTTGATCCCGGGATCCTGAGATCATGACCTGAGCCAAAGGTAGACACTTAAATGAGTGAGCTGCCCAGGTGCCCCCTGAAAAAGCATTTTTAAAAAATGATAATTTTCTGTCACTGCTCTAAATAGCCCTTAAACATCAGAAACAGACTTACAAAGAGTACATATTTGTCACCTCTTACCTCTGCATTACAGAGGGACAAATATAAATTTAAAAAAATGATCTCTTAATTGCATGTATGGTCCAGTAGCATCTTCTTTTTACTGACAGGAACCTTTTAACTTACAGATCATTACTATTTCAGCATGTGTTTCCTTCTGGATTAGGAGCAACTTCAAATGACCACACTGAATAGAACAGTGGGTTTCATTCTACTAACTCAACCTACCAACCTACAAGTTTGCAAATGACCTCCTGCACCCATACTTACAGCTCACTTTGGTCCACAGTCCTCCCGATCCCACATTCCAATCATTCTGCTCCTCATTCACTAGCACAAATGCACCTGTTCCCTCTCCTTTCCAGGACTTTGGCTATGAAGCCCCTTTCTGAGGAGAACACCCATCACTTCTTCCTTTGCCTTGCTAACCTCTACACATCCTTCATGTTTCAGCTTAGTTGAAATTCCTCCCGGGAGGCGTGTGCTCACCCTCCAGCTGTTACTCCCATAGTACCATTCCCCTCTTGTGCCAAATGTCTTTACACAGTGATTTAATGTCTGTCCTCATGTTTAGACTATTAGTACCATGAGGGCAGGAACAACACATGTCTACATACCACTGTCTTCCTGGCACATAATGGACATTCAGCAAATAAATGGCCAACAAATGAGGATGTCAAGACATAATGGTTGGCTGAATGGCCTGGAGCATTTTGATAAATGGTAGAACTTTCTGAGTCCCATTTACAGCAGGAACCAGTACTTTTGTTTTATTCCATCTCAAGTCAAACTTCATTTATACTAATGTGAGTAAATACTTTCCCACAAAAAACTGAAGCAGTGTGACTGCCGCCTTTAGAGACAGTTCGGAATAACAAGTTGAAGTATGGACCTGTATGCACAGCAGACTAGAAGCTGGGACATTCGTTTTCATAAGTTGTGAGATCCTAGAAGATTCCTCCCACATTGGAGCAGTTTGAGGGGAGAAGGGGAAAATGACGTAGCCAAAGAAAGAGGTTTGTTGATAAAGAAAGCCCTGATCATGCTGATAAACTGGCCTTTCCACTCCTTGACCACAGACGCCTCTTCGGGCAGGCAGAAGAGTGGTGGGCTTGAGCACGTGAGTTTACATCTGGGCTCAGGCTGGCTCTTCTGTTTCCAGTCACATGACTGGTTCTTCTGGTTGGAGCCAGTTCCATTTCCTCATCAGTGAATGGGTCAGAGCCGTCCTGGTGCTGCCTCTCTGTATTATTGAGGCCAGAAAGCCAAAAACTGCTTGTCCCTGGCTCCCTTTCAGCAAGGATTTCTATTGTAATTTATATTCTGCCAACCGGAGGCATCTGGTTGGATGGTCAGGTCTGTGTGGTTTTCTGGGACTCATTGCTAAAGGACTGGCTTAGAGCCTGCTTCTCTAACACTCTCCATGGTTTCCTAAGCACTGAATTCCCTCTTTTAAATCTCTTCTTACTTAGAATAGTGAGGGTGGCTTATGTTACCTGCAACGAAACCTTAACTGATACTCCAACTATGCAACTTTCGGTGGAAACTGTATGTAAGATAATGTGACTGGCACGCATGGCATGGGACCTCACAAGTGATAAGCATTTAGCAAATGGTACCAATGTTTTTCCAGTGAACATCTCCTGGACATTTTTCTCCAGAACACTTCAGCTTTGGTGAGAAAGAAACCTGGTTTTTTCTCTGATCCAACAGGGATGAAAGGTTATGAAGAGATGGAGTCCTTCTGAGGAAAGGAGAGGGTCATCAAGGGTACTTGTTTTCAATGGTTTTGGTCTGCCCTCAGATACTGAGCATGAGAATTTTCAAATTATAATAGTGTTGTGTGTGAGAAAATTACTGCAGTAAGAATGGCAGCTCCACTGACAGGGAGAAAACCTCTGACCATTTTCTAAGGCTCCAGATGGAGAAGATGCTTCACAATGTTCCCCAGCATCGTCCAGGAACGTAGTCAGTGAGCGAACATTTTCAGTGCAGCCAGTCTGGCCCCAGACACAGGAGTGAATAGGAGACGGGTGGCCTCAGCCTGGGTAGCTGCCTGTCAGGGCACCTGCTTCTTCAGCCCTTCCAAAGCAGTCATGGGCTCTGCCTGTGGACTCCTTGGCCCGTACCTTGGCTCACAGATGGTATCCCTCTCTGCGTTCATCCAATTCCAACTTCTCTGACTTAGCCTGACATGGCCTGACTCTGACTGCATGATGCACATCCCCTAAGGTCTGTCCGCTAATGACCCACACCAGCCAGGCTCAGAAGACTCCAGCCCCTGTGCCCACTAGCCCAGACACAATGGTGAGTGAGGTCGGAGGAAGCAGCCAGAAAGAAACCGCGTCCTCCTTGCCATTTTGCCCGAAGCCCTGATGGCAGCTGCAGACAGTTGGGGCTGGTATGGGGAAGCTCATTCCTGATTCAGGTTGAAGTTTTCCCCACGTGGCATGGGGTTGAATTCTATGAGGTCCTGTCTTATTTTCTATGCTTCCAGACTTAACTGTGTCAGGTCAGTTTTTTTAAAAAAAAGTGACCTCAAATTTCCAGGCAGAACAAAGTGGTTATGACAGTGTACTGTTTAAATATCCCTAAACCTTCTCATAAAACAAAACAAAACAGATAGGTAAACCAGAATAGTAAAATTTAAAAATAAAAGGGACAGCATCTTCAGCAAAATGAGATGCCAAGGAGTTCCCCAGAGCTCCAGATCGTAAGTGGTTACTGCCAAACCACCGTCAACAGCAGAGCCTGCTCCAGCCACGTGTGGGGCTGGCACTCGTGGATAGAAGAGAGTTCCAATGGTCTCAAAAGACATGGAACCCAGAAAGTGCCTCACATGCTCATTCCCAAAGTGACAGGAGCTCCCTCTCAGTGGAATCCTCAGCAAGCAAGCCAGGCAACAACCGATTGGTAATACTGGGGAAGAAGTCCATGGGCTGTCATGAGCAGATGGGTGACCCATGAAGAAATCGCAAGGACCTGCGCAGCCTCATCTCTCGAGGGCCTCAGACATATCTTTCTGGGGGAAGAGAGAACAACTCAGAGACAAACTGCTATGCATACAGTGGAAAAAAATCAAAATAAAAGCAGTAGTGTAGAAGCAATGGTGAAAAACAGAGAAGATTCAACTCCTATGAGGAAAAAGGGGTCCAGAGGAAGCAGAACTATTGAACTGAAACGCTGTATTTTTTAATACTTCAAAGCGACAACAGTGCAGAAACTTAGAACCACTTTCCTAGGAAACCACCCTGATCTGACAGGAATCTCCTTCTCATGAAAAAAAGAAAGGGCATCTCAAGTAAACAAGAGAAAATGAAAAGGATCATGATTCAACCCCATATAAAGGGGAAAATTAACCACCGTTAAAAAGGCATACAGAAAAATATGACCACAAGGCTGATGAAAACCATAGCTTAATATTAAAAAAGGGCTAAGATACAGATAAGAACAGTATGGGAACTATGAAAACTTAGCATAATTTACAAGTAGAAAATATCAGAAATCATGGTGTGAAAGCCAACAGGATATGAAAAAGTTCTGTCAGTGTTCAGGAAAAAAAACTGTGAAAATAAAGAAAAAAGGAATCCACTTCAGAATGAAGTCTAAAACTAAAGGAAACATGAAACACTCAGTAACAGAGAGAGTGGATAGTAAGAAAAATGGAAGGCAGAAAGAAGAACATGAAGAAATCAATGAAAACGAAGACTATATGAAAGAAAACAATAGAGAGAAAATGGATAAGGAAAATTCAGTATGTATGATTAGAATCTTCCAAGAAAAATCCAAAACCATGGCACAGAATTATCCCTCTAAACCATAAGACAAGATAGCTTTCTTGAAATAGAAGAAGACTCAAGCCTACATTTTGAAAAGTGTACACCATATATTTCTTTGAGAAAACTGACCCGGAGAGATGCACCAAGACATATTCCTGTGAAACTACAGGATTTAAAAATAAAGGAAACATATTTTGGGCAGTTTTTATTAAACAGATGATATTTGTCTGTTTGTTTCCTAAAGATTTTCTTTTGAGTCATCTCTACACCCAATATGGGTCTCCAACCCACACCCCTAAGATTAAGAGTCACACGTTCTACCAACTTAACCAGCCAGGCATGGAGATTAAGTCATTTCTCAGTAGGATGGTCATATAACTTATCCTAACTGGGATACTTTTAAGTAGTACCCTTGACAGTGTTGGGTGAATAGATGTAAACCCAGACTGACTCTAGCCAAATGAGATGTAAATTCACCCAATTATACAGAAAATAAAGAAGAGACACCTAATTTTTAAGGGAAATAAACCTGGAAAACAATGATAACCCAACAAGGGAATGCTTTCCAGCACCAAGATCATTTCATAGTAAAGAAACAGGATTTGCTGGGAGGAAGAGATGATGATTCCAGATGGAGGGCAGAAAATGTATAGGATGAGCCTGAGATATTCTGCCAGGCAAGGAAGGAAGAAAGCTCCCAAAAGGACACAGGAGCTCACGCTGCAGTCAGCAAGGTGACACTGAGAGATAATCTGTAGATTTCTGGCAACATAAGGTGCCTCTGTATGAATGCATGCAAGAATTCTCTCTTAGAAACAGCAATTCTTTGAAACAAAGGCACATAAATTTCAAACCAAAAAAAAAAAAAAATTCAACTTTTTTTCTACCTCTTTCTTTTCCAAAAATGCATCTTATGCTTCTGTATCTTCCAACTCTTCTGTGATACTGCAGAATGGTAAGTCACTCTACTCCTATACAAAAGTGTTAGGAATGGCACTGGGATAGGAAACTTACAATGGAGATTCAAAGAAATCCTCAGAGACCTGACAAGCCTATTATTGAGTGTCTGTGATCAAATGGGAGCAGAACACCAAAATGCATTCTTTTATTTTTTAACCTCTGACCCTACTTTCTTCTTCCATAGCACAAAAATACAGATAGAGAACCAAAGAAAACCAAATAATTATACTGGCAAAAATAATGTATTTTTTCCTACTTTTGCTGTTTTATTACCACTGATTTGATAATTTTATATTTCATAAGTCACAAGTAAACTTTTACTATGTGTCATGTTGATGTAAAACACAATGTCAATCAGTGATTCTGTATTTGCAATATTATAGACTATAATACATCACTGGCCCCAAAAAACACAGATCATTCGTCACAAAATCACAAAGATACTGGCAGTGGACTGGACAGTAGCTCTCAAAAACGTATGTCCACATTTTAATCCTCTGAACTTTTGAATGTGATATTACTTGGAAAAAAGAGAGTTTGCGGTTATAATTAAGCTAAAAAATTCTGAGGATGTTCCAGGTGGGCCCTAAATCCAATGACACACATCCATATGATAACAGAGACAAAGAGACACATAAAGAAGGCCTTATCAAGACAGAGGTAAAGATTAGAGTGATGTATCCGTAAGCCCAAGAACACCAACAGCTACAAGAAACTGGACAAGACAAGGAATGCAATCTCCCCCAGAGCCTCTAGGGATAATACAGCAGAGCCCATAACTTAACTTCTGGACTTAAGAACTATGATAAAATTAATTTTTGTTTTTTTAAGCCACACCCTCACCCCCCCACGGCCCCCACAGTGCCCATTTGCCTAAAATGTGATAATGTCAGGAACACAAAGAATAATTTTTGCAATAGATTGATACACTCTATGTGTGTCTTCTTATTTTAAGTTTATGGATATTTCTATATATTATATACATATATAATATATTTTAAAATTTCAGAATAGTACTTTTTCACATCACTACTGGAGATGACTAGGGCACCCAGTTAAAATTGGTAAAGAGAAGAATGACGTGTTTATCTTGCATTCCCAGTATGAACTATATTTCAGAGTAATCAAATAGTTAATAAGGTAAAGAAAACCATTACAGAAGAATTCTAGCTAATAAATGTAAAAAGAATTATGGAATTAAAACTAAATACTGTTTTCTGAAGTCATCATGACATACTGGATACAGGAAACAATCATCAATGGGTGTTGTAAAGCAGTAGGTATCAATTTAATGACATCACTCAAGGGGGGACAGTCAGAAATATCATAATCCTCCCGAAATGATGTAACTGGAAGTAGATAGTACCAACTTTGAATCCCACTGTTTCTTAAACATTTGAACCTGAATCTAATCAAGCCTCACAATCTAACAGTTTACAGGAAATACAGAGAAACATGTTGAAGGATACTCAAGGAAAGCAATTAGTCAAATCTTTTGTCTACAGGACAAAAGAACTTGTTTTCCCCTAAAATCAGTAGCATTTATCCAAAAGGGGAGGGAAGAGTTTATAGAATAAAGAGACATAGCTACTAAATACCACTAAATATGTAGATATCATTAGGATCTTCATTTGAACAAACCCTCTTTGAATGACTGTGTCTAGATATTTTGCATTTGCTTTTCCAGAAAGCAAACACCTTACTTGACTCTATCTGTGCCCCAGGTTATTAGTCTTTATGAACTAAGAGGGATCAGCAAACCATGACCTGTGGGCCAAATCTCACCACTGGCCTGTTTATGTATAACTGGTGAGCTAAAAATAAAAATGTATTTATATAATGTGTATATAAACACATATTATATATGTATGTAATGTATATAATGCATATATGTATATAATATATAATAATGGAAAATTATTCACCCTTAAAGAAGGAAATCCTGTCCTTTATAACGACATGGATGAATCTGGAGGGCATCACACTATGTGAAATAAACCAGACAAATACTACATGGCATCACATATATGTGGAATCTGAAAATAAAATGAACTCATAGAAACAGAGTAGAACATTGGCTGCCAGGAGCTGAGGGTTGGGGGAAATGGGGAGTGGCCAGTAAAAGGGTATAAACTTGAAGTTATAAAATGAGTAAGATCTGAGGATCTATTGTTTAATACGGTGACTATAGTTCACACTGTATTATATAATTGAAACTTGCTAAGAAATGAGAATTTAAATGTTCTCCACAAAACAAGAGAACAAACAAAAACAGGTAAATGTGTGCAGTGATGGATATGTTAACTCAGTGGGTTCAGTCCCTTTCCCCATATTTTTACATATCAGATCCTTATGTTGTATATGTTAAAAATCTTGTAACTTCATTTGTAAACTATACTTCAATAAAGCTGGGGGGGGCGGTATTCAGAAGAAAACAAAGAATATGGGAGAGAGACCACATGTGGCCCACCCAGCCAAAAATAGTAACTGCCTGGCCCTTTACAGAAAAAATATTTACCGACTCCTGTATTAATTAGTTGGGATCCCTTGTCCTCTGAATTTCGACTGGGTGGGGCCAATGGGAGAGACCCCAAGAAGAGCTCTGAGGGTGAAAGGAAGGGGAGGCAAGTATTTATTCCTCCATCTCCCTCCTTTCTGGCAGGCTATTCTCTGCAACTTCCAGGAACCTTCCTCCCCTTGCTTCTTTGGGCTGACAGGTGATAACAGCTTCTCGTGACTGCCAACCTTCAGGCCCTGCACCATCCCTTGATTTTCTTGAACCCTGGCCGCAGCTTGGTAAATAGTCCCTTTATTAACATCTCTTCAATTACCTCTTTTGAATAAGCCATCTGTTTTCCTATCAGGACCCTGACTCATGCAGACTACATATTTAGATAATAACTTTGTTTGGCATGAGAATGGCATGGTGGCTGTGTCGGAAAATGTCTCCAGACAGAGATGCATCCTGTAGTATTCATGGAAGGCAGGATGACTGGACTGGGCCCTTAAATACTCCTGAAAAAGAAGTGGATACATATGTATACATATATATTTATTATATGATTCTGTCTAGTTTTATGCATGTATTTTTTAAAACGTGACATAAAGAACAGTTGTACTTTAATCCTACATTAGCTATTCAATTAACTAAAGAAAAGAATAATGATATTGAGTGAATCTTTTTAAAGAGCAAACAAAGATTAGGATAGGCCCTCTGATTAAGAATAAGAACTCTGGTAATAAAGATCTGGGTTTAAAAATCACTTTGGACACTCATTACATAAGAAGAAAATCTTTCTGATTATTTCTCCATCTCATTTTCTCATCTGTAGAATACATAAACTATTTGTATTGTAGGACTATTGTTAAAAATAACTAAATACATTAATGTGTGCAATGTGCTTGGTACCTAGTAGATGCTTAATAAATTATAGTTGACACTGCTATTAATATTGATCATAATAGCTCATATTCAGAAAATAGAATGGAATTGAGATGGGGATCATAAAAAAAAAGGTGGCACTTACCAAGAATATTTTAATAGATATGTGTCCTCTGCTATAGACTGGATTTTTTGGTGGTATTTCTTTTCACTGGAGACCTACATTTTTTTGCAGGCTAATTGAACTGTATCATTTGAGATAAGTGCAGTCAAAGCTATTTAAAATAGCATGTAGCAATTAGGAAACTAGTTTAATGGAGAAAATCTCAAAGGGAACCAATTTTTTTCCCTATTTGACAGAATGAATGTTTTAACACCTTAATAGGAACACCACATTGGTTCAAACCTTCTCATTGGGATGGTTTTCGTACTAATTGCATGGAAAGTTAAATCATGTTATTACAAGAATATGAAGAAGCACAGATGTTTTGTGATTTAATTTTATAGCTGTCCCTCTGAACGGTTCAAAAGAAAGATCTAGTGATGTGTTATGGTGCACATTTGTTTTAATATTTGGCTAGAGGTTCTTGATAAATTATTAACTGATCAACATGATGTCGTGTGAAAGGGCTATAAAACAAAATTATGTCTCCACTGAGATAAGTGAGAGGCAAAGATGTGCTTATTAACGGTGTCTACACGTGAGTGGAGAATGACAAATTGAAACAATTCTGCTAGTAACCTCAAGTCCAAAAATCACTTTAACCTGATATATTCACTTGATTGAGGAAGCATTGCTTGAGGCTTTCAAATTTCTAAGTAATTGCTCTTATTTTCTCCCTCATGTTGGTTTAGCTGCGTCTGCAAGCACAGATGGTCTGCCCTTTGTTTTACCTCCAGTGATCTGGCTGTTTCAGCTTTGCCATTTAACTGGGGCAACACGGGCTCCCTCCAGAGTCCCTTGGGTCTCTATCAAGAGACGGCCCCCCTAGGTGGCTCCAGTGGGCTGTCCCCAGTACCCTAATGCTTTCCACTTTCCACACACAACTCCAGTCTCCCAATCCCATTTTCCACGTCATACTAAGGTTGTGAAAGACTAATGCATTTAAACTTTTACCTTTTCCGGGGAACTCAGAATTTCAACAGGAGTCCAAATCTTAAGTGTAAAGTGTGTGAAGCTCTTATTAGGTACAATTTGGAGCTCAGCTCATGTAGGGGGCAGAGGTGAGAGAAGGTAGATCATCACAGTGGGTTCAGGCTTGGGGACACTTGGAAGGCAGAAGGCAGTATCCAGCCCGCATACATCTAGCCAGGACACACAAGGCTCTAACAGAGCTAGGCCTCTCCTCCGTGTCACTTAAGTGAGTCTTACATGCCCCACAAAGCAAAAATAACGTGTATTCAGTTAAAGACAAAAATTTAGCATAAGATTTTTTTTTTTCTTAAGATTTAATTATTTACTTAGAGACAGAGAAGGAGAGCAGGGGGAAGGACAGAAGGAGAGGGAGAGAGAATTTCTGGCAGGCTCTATGCTCAACAGGGAGGCCAACTCAGGGCTCGATCTCAGAACCCTGAGATCATGACCTGAGCTGAAACCAAGAGTTGGACGCCTAACCGACTGTGCCAGCCAGGTACCCCTGTGACTTTCTGTTTTAACGCCCAGAGAACATTCATCTCTGTGGTACCAAAATGTTTTCGTGTATTGTACTATGTGATTTTCTGACAGACTCTCAGCTATTTGCTCCCATGGCCTCTACAATTTTTATAAGAGAGGGAGGAAACTAATGAGATATTAAGTATAGCTATAAATGTCACTTGAAACAAGAAGCTATCTGTTCACATGTTTCAGGCTCCTTAGAGGAGAGATGTCTGAGAAGCTATTCCTTCAAGACATTTCCCTTGGCAATTCAACAACCTTTCTTAGGAACTAATCTTGGTAATACCCTAGTGGAGTCAAAGGCTTACTGGTTTCCCTCTTTTAATTTATATGTTTATATTCAACAGAGATCTTCGAGAAATAATGTTTTAACCCAAAGTGGTGTTTTTCAGAACACTTTTGCCAAGCATGTCAATAGGTACGCCTGGAAAAAGGATCCATGGGTCAAGAAGTTCAGTGAATTCTAAAATCTCTGCTTCCTTTGTAGTAATTCAAAGTGCATGTCAACAATCAAGTCTCTGAGAAGTCCTGCAGTCAAGAAAACTTCTTAACTTCGTATAACCCAGGTTTTACCAAATTTTTTGTTTGCATATTTATTTTGGACACTATGAAACAATGTTCCGGAGAACACACACTTATAATATGCTGGTTAACTCACTGGCCCCATTCAAAGGCCTGTAAATCTTGGTGATAAAGCATGGGGTGTGTGCCGTGGGAAAGGAGGGAGTAAAAATACAGACCAGCGTAGCCATGAATACATAGGTTTGCAAAGCATTATCCCTAAACTTAATAAACAGGGCTTTCAGATACATGGGTGACTATTTGTCAAATATATTAAGGTGTTATTGCAATCTATTAAGTATGAATCTGTGTAAAAGCACCATGAGATTTTAGTGGCTTGTTTTGCACCTTTTTTGCACTCATCAGAAACTGAAAACATAGCTATTAACAATGTTGGATATCTGTAATGTTTCTTTATGGTAAAAAGGGTTCTTTGTATAAAGAAAAAAAAAGAGGTAGGGAATGACTGCCTTCACCCAAAGGAGGGACTGTATTGATTAGGAATTTGGGCAAAATGCCAGCAGATGGGGAGACTCTGAGGGCACAAGGGCTGATTCCTCCCAGATCATAACACACAGCATCATCTGGTCCACCCATGAGCAGTCCGTGTGTGTAGAATCCACCGCTGTGGACAGATCTCCTGGAGGCCGGGGTTCTATGGAGTGCTTGGCACAGCATGCACAGTGGAACTGATGTTTCTGGATCCCAGCTGTATAAATTGCTGCAACGGCCAGATGTGACCGTACTGACCCTGTTGTGTGCAGCGTGCACATCAACCTCAGGGACCCTCAGGGACTTGCTGGCTCGGGGAGCCTAGGACAGCAGACTGCTGCAAGTTGTGCATCAAAAAAGTAAGACAGACCCCCACGGAAAAGGAAAAGCATATTCACAGATGCCACTCTCTCCAAAGAGAGGGCAAACGCAGGTCTACCCAATGAAAGCAAGTTCTATAATGCCCTTCATCACAAGGGCGATCACTCTGATCAGCCCAAAGAGTATGGCCAGCCTCGTACCACCTCATCATTGCTCCACAGTCATTACAGCCCGGGTGCTGAGATGATCATGGTGATTATCATAGCATGCACTTATGCTAATAGCATATTATGTGGCTTGGATCACTTTTTCCCCCCTAGTCCAGCTGACAGACAACATTTAATTTTGTTCTTGGTATAAGAAAATCCTCAGCGTGCTGCTGCATTTGGGCCTCTACACACGCTCTGGATGAACTGAACTGAAAGGAAATGTCCACACTTGAATCAGAGCCCCTCACTCTGAGGCTGATCATGCAAGCTGACCAGGAGCACAACTGGATACAGCCAGATTCTGCTTCTGCTCCTCGGAGCTGGCGTGCATGCCCTGCGGAGGTGGGTGAGTCAGTGCTGTTGGCAAGGGCAGCAGGCTAACCCCATCTGGGGAGCAGAGGCCTGTTGCTGGCAAATGGGGACTCTTGGACTCGAGTCTTTCTCAACAACCCAGTGTTGTTGACCTGGAGAGAATCCAATCCAGAGGAGCAACTTTTTATATAATTCCTTACTTCACCCTTAGCTGCAAGCTTTGACATTTGCATAGGGATCCAAATTCTTTGATATCTTACTTTGCCAGGTTATTTCTCCCCTTGATGGTTTCAAACTGTCCTTGTCACATGGGGTCTACAGTTTCTGCATATTTTTCTATGTCGCCTATTCCAAACTGTGGTTCCAAAGTTTTCATTTTGGAATCTTGAAACATACATTATAGCTTTAGATGGCTAATAGTGAAAAGACCAAGGAGACAGAAATTTCCATCCTTCCGTGAATTTTAGCTTCAGATTTCTTTCAGGAGGAACATGATTTCTTCCTGGAGTTGTCATTTTATTCATTTGCAAATAAAGAGATAATTAACATTTATAGCTAAAGGTCCCAGCTTAGAGCCAACTAACCATAATAAGTCTGTCAACATAATAGAAAGCACCAGATTAGTACTATATGAAGTGAAGGAGTTATAGAACAGAAAGGGATAAATGAGCCAATGGTTCAAAATTCCTGGCTCTATCTATGCAATGCTGGGCATTTGGAAGAAAACTGAACGTTCCAATTAGAACTTAAGGGGTTTTCAAATACTTAAGATTAATTGTAAGCAAGGTTTTGGGGGTGTTGTTGTTGTTTAGTTTTAAGTGCTGGGTATTTAGTGGACAATAGTGTCTCATGAAAAAAGTTTTTATTCACAATGCTGGGAATTACTGACCATTTACACAGCAGTGACATCATTCTGGCTTTTGACTATGTGTACATGATATCAAATGCTTTTTGAAGGAACATTTTGGGTCTGTCATTATGTGGGGTCTCATGAACATGTTTGCTCAAGCACAGAGTTCTGCAGGGCTGAGTAAAGGTTTTCAGATGAAAATGCGATGTTTCACTCTCTGGGGATCTGAATAAACCAGCAGAGCTTTGTTTAACCCAGGCCTTATTTTGTTATTTGTTTCAAAAGATGTGGAAAAATTATCCCTTTTAGGAAGTTGAATTAAAGTATCACCCAGAGGGAGAGGCCCTGAATGAAAGAGTAAAGCATGGCTGAGGAGCGATATGTAGTACAGTTTTATACATGTCCTTTTGAAGAGGCACTTCAGAGGCATTTGGAAACTAAATGAAGAGGATAGGGGAGCTGGTCCCTAGGGCATTCAATTGACTAGGAAGCAGGCTGGCAGAGAGCAGTGTTTCTAACACTGTGTTCCTTCCACAGACCATGTTTCTCTGAATGTGAAGAGATGTGCCCGGGAAAAGTGCGTCATGCTCAGGTAAGTCTGGAAACTGCTAGCTTGCACAGAACTAAGCAGGTTTCTTTATTGCAGAACCTATCAGAGCCTTAAGTGTACTTGTACATTGTGCATTTCCAAAAAGAATATCATAGCATCAAGTTTTCAAAGGTACCTTAACCACAGGACAGTCTTTTAGAGACATGTCTCTTAATATCTCTTAATGAGATGTTTCTAGAAACCCATTTTAGAAAGTTTTCACATAGTGCAAAGTCTAGGTTTTAGAGTAAACAGATCAGAGGGTAAATCCCAGCTCCATCTCCTCCTTGCCATATGATCGTAGGCAAACCGCTTCCTAGTATGAGTCTCAGGTCTGTCAGTGTAAAATGTAGATTTTGATCAATATTCATAAGAGTTTTCATAAGAGTAGTAATAAATAGAAATTAAAAGTATAACAGCAAAATACAAAATAAATGTTAATCTGCATTATCATTAATTCGAGTGATGCATTATAAAAATCATCACTAGATATTTATATTAACAAATTTTTTATTTAGAAGGTTAAGTTCTTATTTTAAGGACCTTGCCAATAAGGTGGATATTTAACTGAAAAGATGCACTCTTACATTTGACAGTATTCTGCAGAACAGTTCATTTCTGAGTACCCCCATAACAGCAAAGTAGCCCCAAAGGAGGACCTTACTTTTTATTAAAAAATAGTTGGGAAAAATCTGCCCAATTCTACCCACAAAAATGTTGCAACCAACTCCCTGAGTATTGGAAGGGACACGGCTAGTTGAGGATTTATGTCTGCTCTTTAAAGTCTGAAATAAGCTGAATTGTGTAAACATTTTGGCACAGTATGCAGGGAGTTAAATACATTACTCTTGGCATTATTAACAGGTGGTGTGGGAATAAGTTGCTATGGAGAGTTCATGCTGCAGTGTCAGCAGAAGAAAATGTATTTTATAGGCTCGTATGGAGAGGGGAAGGGGGCAACGAAGGTTCCATGAGGTCTGATGCATGAAGATGACTGAAAAATACTTTCCAGCTGTCACAACTGCACAAGGGGTTGGATGATTTCTTGTAGTGTTATGAATGTAAACGCTATTCAATTAGCTGTTTCAAAAGCATAAAGGTCGTTTCTAAAAGAGAGCCATTTCTAGGCACCTGAAATGCTTGAAAGCCCATTATTTTCCAAGTCGTTCAGTCTCTGGAGAGAGATCGCCTCCCTTCTAGCAAAGGGTTCCTAGTGCTCCAAGGATATAAAAATAGACACACAAGGAATATATTCTCTTTAATAAGCAGAGCGGCTGTCAACGTCTACAAAGCTGAGCTTGGGTCAGGATTCAGTATACTCACAAAGCAACTCCATCTCTTCCAGCCACCCGAGTTTCCAAATAATAAAGCAAGAGGGACAAGAAGGAAAGAGCTCAAACCACAGGAAGACAAACTGAGGCTGGGGTTCAGAGAGAATGTGGACCACAGCATGGAAGATGAGGAAAATGACAGAACCTCCTTTTCTGAAGGGTGTGTAAGGCAAAAGTACCCAATCTAGGATGGCTAAAGGAGCTCTGCAAGATTTCTTTATATGTATATATATGTTTTTTCTTTCTTTTCTTTCTTTCTTCTTCCTTCCTTCCTTCCTTCCTTCCTTTCCTTCTTTCCTTTCTTTTTGAGAATGAGCAAAAGGAAACCATTAGTTGTCAGAAGAGAAGAACCCAAGTATTTTCTACTGTAGTCTAGGTAGGAACAGAACCCAACACAGTGCCCAACCAGAGGAAAAACAAAGGTTGGGAAGGAAAATACACTGGGTCCTGAGCATGAGCAGGGCTGTGCCAAGAGCTAGCCCTACACTGGACAAAGGCTTAGGATTGTTTCCTGTGCCTCCTTCAAGTCCAAACCACCTAAGGTTTCCTAACTCTGTAGGGATTTTTTGACAAGCAGGTGAGGAGCTTTCAGAGCCCATATTATTTCATTATTCCTGTGTAAGGGATGAAAGACAACCTTTTTATGTAGCTAACCCTGGAACTATAGCTCTCTTACTTGGGAAGCCACGTGGCTCCATCCCAGCTGTCCATCTACAAGCCCTGAGGAATTCCCAAGAGCCTCAGAGTTCCTGGCCATCCTTGGTTTTACAACACTACACTCTCACAGGCAGTAGGCTTGGGACAATTTAGTCTAGGGTTAAGAATGTTGGCTTTGGAACCTAAAGAAACCCTCAGTGAGGGTTCAAGTCTCCGTTCTGCCATTTAACGGGCCATGTCCAGCTGGACCAGTGACTTCCCATCTCTTCAACTTTGCTTCCTCGTCTGTGACATTGATGACAGCCAGTTCTCCCTCCCAGTGTTTTTTCAGGATTAGATGTGATAGAGCACAGTGACTAGTACTTAGCAAATGCTTGATAAATGGTAGCTACAGTTCCAGTCAGAAGTGGGAGGTTTCTTGGTCTTTGCAAAGAGAGGATTGCTTTGGGGGCTTGCCATGGTTTTGTGAAGACACCAGGCCCCATCCCAGGGTGGAAATTATCCAACATCTCTTTTTATTACTGAAGAAGTGAGGAGAAAAGAGACAGGCAGAAGCACTGACACATATACCCAGCTTCCCAGACCTTTAACTCCTCTAACTCTCCTCTCACCTCCATCTCTAATTGTGATCCAAGACCCAAGCCAAGCGCTCTGGCCTTGTGAGCATTTACAACAGCTGAGCTGGGTGAGGACTCGTGCTTTCATCCGGTAATTTAAGTAACTATATTTGAGTTTCTCACAGTATGTTTGGGAAGCATAGGACCTGCCAGCATACATCTGTGTTTTTCCAATGAGAATTATTCAGTTGGCAGAAAAACCACCCAAGCCCTTGTAACCAGGAAGTATGATTACAGCATTCGAAATTGTCATTTAATTTGTTTTAGTATTCAGTCTGTCCTCCTGCATCCAGACATTCTCCACCCAAGCCGTGAGCAAATGCAGTCAGTTCATATGAACTGCAGTTACAGTGGATGTACAATATATGTACTGTGGCCCCTCTGGGCGTTGAGACGGGCCATGAAAAGTCTGAACACGAGGGCTTTAACCACAAACACAAATTCAAGGCCTCCCCAGATCTCTGCTTCCTGCCACACGGAGAGCCTCTCTCCTGGTCCCCAGGTGTCGACCTGTCATATGTCATGTAGGGCTGCGAACTGCATTTCTGCAGCACAAGGGGAGTGAGGTTGGTTCTGGGCGATGCCAAAGCCGACCACCCAGCTGAACAAGGATGTTAACTTTCTTTCTTTCTTTTTCTTCTTTTTTTTTTTAGAGATTTTATTTTATTTATTTGACAGATCACAAGAAGGCAGAGAGGCAGGCAGAGAGAGGAAGGGAAGCGGGCTCCCTGCTGAGCAGAGAGCCCATTCTGGGTTTAATCCCAGGACTCTGGGATCATGACCCAAGCCGAAGGCAGAGGCTTTAACCCACAGTGCCACCCAGGCACCTTAACTTTCTTTTCTTATGGGATGCTAAATAATTAAATGAGTTTGCTTTTCATTAAGTGGCAGATTTAGAGGTTGTTAGAACTCAAATCCCAAGTCTCTTAATCCCTTATTGTACCAACTAAAAATATGTCAAGGTTTAGCACTCCCTTGGCTCCCTCCTGTATGCTTAAAACTGAAATTAATATTAAAACCACTCAAATATGGGGCTGTCGTAACAGAAAACAAAAACAAAAACAAAAACAGGTGGTTGACTCTACTTTGGCCTTTTGAAACTGCCTGGTTATTACCCATCATTTGATATTTACCATCTTGTTAAACTAAAGATTTGCAAAACTGTGCTCAGCACTACTCCCCAGCCCAGCCCACCAATCCTCTCCCTGCTAAAACCATGAACTTCATCCTTCTCTGCTCCCTAACCTCTGGTTCATTTCAGTTCGGTCCTCACTGATCACTTATCAGTGAGACTTTGTGTAACTGGAGCTGGGGTCCATGACAACAGACTGGTAGGTTTGGTTGAGGAAGAAACTAATCTTCTAAAACCACATGGCAGATGTGGAATTGGGGAAATAGGAAACCAGAATTTACTGAGTGCCTACTGGTGACAGGCATTCATGTGCATTACATCACTAAGTCTTCACAATAAATAACCTTGTGAGGACATGCACAATTATTATACTTCCAAAGAGAAAACATGCTAACAGGAGTTAGGCAATTTCTCCAAAGTTGCAGATAAAAGCGGAAGAACAGCAGTTTGTGCCCAGATCTGACAGAATCTAGTCCAAGAACTATGACCGCAAGATGAAGGGATCACCATTCTCCTAGTCTCCAGGGGTGAAACCTTATCCTCACTTTAAACTTCTCATCTCTTTTACTGCATCAGGATGGCCTCAGCTGCCAGCCTCAGAAAGTCCTGACTCCAGGGAACTCAAACAATAGGGAAATGTATTATCACACATAACGAGAAATTCAAAGATTCATCTTCAAGGCTCCACCTTCAATTCCCCAACTTCCCGTGGCTCTGCTCTCCTCTGAGCTTTGCCTGATAACAAGATGGCAACTCACAGATTCAGACACCACATCCAAACACAACAGCGTCCAGGGAAAGAAAGTGGGACAGGTCTAATGGTGTTTTTTTCTTACAAGCAAATACATTTTCCACAGCCTGAGGACAGCTTACCTCACACCACTCTGGTTAGACCTGGACGTGTGCCCACCTCTAAATCAACCCCTGGGAAATAATTATAGGTAAATCAGGGTATACTCACTGGTGCATGGGATGGATGGAGTCAGCTTCCTTTCCCTGAAGTCCAGGACTATGTGGAAAAGAGGTACATTCCAAACCAGGAATTCACTAGAAAGAAATAAAATAGAAATTAAATACTGGGTCCACTACACTCCCCACCTCTCCAACTTCTGCCTCTTCTATTTCTTTTTTTTTTTTAATATATATATATATTATTTGACAGAGAGAGATCACAAATAGGCAGAGAGGCAGGCAGAGAGAGAAAGGAGGAAGCAGGCTCCCTGCTGAGCAGGGAGCCCGATGCGGGACTCAATCCCAGGACCCTGAGATCATGACCTGAGCCGAAGGCAGCGGCTTAACCCACTGAGCCACCCAGGCGCCCTGCCTCTTCTATTTCTTACTATTTCTCATGTTTACTCTCTTATTCCCATTGGTCCAACTGAAACCCTTTTAATCCTCTCCCTAAGTTATTCTAATAGCAACCTTGCTAGGCTCTCCACCTCCCATTTCCCCTCATATCTATGCCACATTAAGCTTCCTAAGGTACACTATGACCAACTGCCCCTTTTCTCCAGAACGTATAATGACTCTCAAGTAGATGCTGTAGACCTTTCAGGATTCAGACCCAATTTCTTCTTCCAGCTTCATCTCATATAAATTCTCACTCACTAATCAAAAGGATGTACAATTCAACTGCTTTGAACAGGTAAGAGGATAACTTTCAAAAGGACATGTTGAGGGTGAAGGCAGCTCAGATGTACATTATCTTTAATGCTGATTATAAGCTATGTGTTAGGACATTGGCCCAGCGTGGAGAAATGAGGATGAACCCCATAATCATTTCTATTGATATGCCTATTTGTCCTGCCTTTAGAATGGGACACCTTCAGGAATGATTCCCACTGTGAAATTACAAGAGGAAGATCCTGACACCCTTTCAGAGCTCTGTGGGTCTGGATACACCCAGGTCCATGCTGCCATCCAAGGAAGACACCTACTCTTTTACTAATGCAAGTTCACTGAAGACTCTTCTGAGAAGCAACATTTGGAGAGATACATCCCATTAGAGACATCTTGGTCTTTGTTCCTTTGTTATCTCTAACATTGGTATAAATAATGATCTATTACAAAAGTAGATTAAGATATTCCTGATTGGTTGAAATTCTCTTTAAATCCATTCATGTATTATCATAGGAATGTGTGTTCTCTGTCTCTCCTCCATACATACACACACACACACACACACACACACACACACACACACACGTGCCATGACAGCTTTGACTTGGAATTACGGAATAATCTATTGAATACAGACACCAACCTGGTAAAAAGAATCCTCAGAAATTTTACTCGTTTCATGATTCCCACCAATAACACAGACGATGTGCTATCTCAAGCCCACGTGTTTAAGACTGATGCTCTTATTTATTTTCAGCAGCCCCTCCTGGTTTAGCCCCACCACTGGCCTGTCTCACAGTCTCTACAATGACCCACTTCTCATGGAAAGCAGCTGAGGGATGAGAGAGGAGATAAAATGATTGAGTTTCTATATGTAACTCTCACCACAGATTCGAATAGCTCATCCTGGGGCAGGAGCAGGAGAGGGCTATCTTCACAGGCCTTTTATGAGGGTGGAGACAATAAACAATCTCCCACTAGAATCAAGGCACTCCAACTTCTTAATATGAGGAGACAACATTCAGAATCATAGTGTCCTCTCTGATGTCCGAAATCATTAGATAAAACCCACGTTGCAAATACAGGAAAAGCAGAGGACTCTTGTACTATTTAGAACTCCAGTACTTAGAACTACAAACGTTCTAAGGAAAAAGGGCACACAGGCTTATCAATCCCAACTACTTCTTTTCTGTTAAAAGATTCCTTCACACCCAGGCAAAGTTGATGGCTAATGACTGAACTAATTTTCAAGCTGACTGAAATCTAGGACACCTACCAACTGCCGTATGCTCCACCTACACACACCCTCATCATAGGCAAGTATCTACGATGGAATGTCTGTTAGAGGTAAGAGAAGAAAAGGCATTGAGCATGAAATTACCTGCTGCATAAAAGAAGCTTAGTAAGGGAATTAAATCCAAACATAAAACTGAGAGGTTCAGGGACGCCTGGGTGGCTCAGTTGGTTGGACGACTGCCTTCGGCTCAGGGCGTGATCCTGGAGTCCCGGGATCGAGTCCCACATCAGGCTCCCAGCTCCATGGGGAGTCTGCTTCGCTCTCTGACCTTCTCCTCGCTCATGCTCTCTCTCACTGTCTCTCTCTCTCAAATAAATAAATAAAAAATCTTTTAAAAAAAAAACTGAGAGGTTCAGACTGTCTGCTCGCTGCTGTCACTTCTTAGCATCTCCCAGATAGAAGTACATGGCTCTAGAGAGGTCTGGCTCTTGAACTAACCAGTTCTGTCTACTCCTAGCTATTCCATTTTTAAGTTCTGGTCAAAACTGAGTCTAGAGTTAAGGCTCAAAAGAAACAAAAACTGATAACCTGGGAGCTTCTGTCCAAATCAGAAGATTTAGAGTTGTAATTCAGCCATCCATTGAATGAAACCCTCTACTGTTCATAGTGTATGAGCTGAAATGTGACAGACAGTATAATGCAGATGTTAAGTTCAAGGTTTGGGGGAGCCAAACAGGCTTAGGTTGATTCCTGGCTTTGGCACTTAGCAGTTGTAAGGCCTTGGACAAGTCATTTATCATTAGTCCCTCCATCCATAAATTGGTCTATGCCAACGGATACAGAGAACAGATTGGTGGTTGCCAGAAGCAGAAGCTGGGGCGGGGGGGGGGTGCAGGAGAAATGGATGAAAGGGATCAAAAGGTTCAAATGTCCAATTATAAAATAAATAAGTCATGGGGATGTAAAAAACAACAACAGAAAAAAACTAGGTACAGTAGGAAATCCATTAAAATAGTTTCTGGGACGCCTGGGTGGCTCAGTTGGTTGGGCGACTGCCTGCGGCTCCGGTCATGATCCCGCAGTCCTGGTATCGAGTCCCACATCGGGCTCCCAGCTCCACGGGGAGTCTGCCTCTCTCTCTGACCTTCTCCTCCCTCATGTTCTCTCTCACTATCTCTCTCTCAAATAAATAAATAAAATCTTAAAAAAAAAACAAAAAAACTGTTAAAGAGTTTCTACCCAAAACAAACAAAACTTCAAGAAGCATCATACTAAATGATGAAAAATGAAAAGCTTTGTCTTTGAGATCTGGAAGAAGACAATAATGCCTGCTATCATTATTTTTATTCAACATAGTATTAGAGAGTCCAGCTAGAATGGTTAGACAAGAAAAGAAAATAACAGGTATAGAAATAAAGAAACAAAGCATTATTACTCACAAATTACTTGATCCAATACATGAAAAATCCTATATAAACTATAGATAAATTATTAAAATTAATAAGACAGTTTAGCAAAGTTGCTGAATAAAAATCAGTGTACTGAAATAAACTGCATTTCCTATTCCAGGAGCAAACAGAAAAGTAAATGTTGTAACCATTTACAATGTGATCAAACATATGAAACATCTAGGAATAAATATAACAAGATAGTTATAAAGAAAATTATAAAAGTTTCTTGACTGAAAGGTGTTTTGGTGTTCACAATTATGTTTGGTTTTCTTCCATCCTATATACTTTCCTGCTCATGGTGTGACCAACACGAGTTGGTTTGAATGAAGAAGGATGAGTGGAACCTTTAAGAACAAGCATGCTATTCAGCAATCCTTCTTCCCCACTGCCCCTACAACCAGGTGTTGATGCTTCATCAGCCCAGGTTCTTGGGTAAGGATGACACAGAGTGGATCCCCAGCTGACCTACAATGGACATGTAACATAGCCAAGAAATAGACTTTGGGTTAAGTCACTGAGCTTTCAAAGTTGGCAGTAACTCAACAACATAACCTGGCTATCCTGTCCATTACCGACACTAAAGAATCCTCAAATAAATAAAGAGATGACCAAATTCAAGGACTGGATTACAAAACTTAATAATCAAAAGAACATCAGTTCTTCTAAATAGTTTAAATAGAACTTGATAATCTGATTCTAACAATTCAAAGGGCCAAGAAAAGCAAATCACTCAAAGATGAACAAAGGTGAGGAAACTGTCATTTAAGATGTATTATAAAGATACAGTAATTAAGACACTGTTGACTTAGCACAGGAAAAAAAAATTGATGGGACACAGTCAAGACCCCACAGTCAGACCCACACATAGATGTATACTTAACCAATGACAGAAGGCAAAGCAATGAGGACAGGACAGACTTTTCAACTTTTCCAAGAGAGTTACTGGGCAACTGTTTATGCACAGAAGAAAAAAATGAAACTTGACCTCTACTTTCTATCATCCACAAAAGCCAATTCTATGTGGATTGAAAATATACCCATGGAAAAAAAAACTATAGACTTTTCAGAAGGTAATACAGGAAAATCTTTTCACAACCTCAAGTTATGAGGATTTCTTGAGATATAAAAGCACAAATAGGGTAAGAAAAGAAAATTTAACATTAAAATTAATAGCATCTATTCTTAAAAAGATACCATAAAGAGGATGAAAGTTATACCATAAACAGAGAAAATTTTTGCAACATGTATAATCAATAATTTACTAATATCAAGCCACACAAAAAGAAACCTTTCAAATTAGTAAGGGGCAAAACCCCAGGAGAAAAAATGGGCAAAAGACTTGAATGAGCCCTCAATAACAGAGAAACTCAAATAGCCAATAAATTCTTGAAAAGATGTTCAACTTTGTCAGTAACCAGATGAATATATATTAGAACAAAAATAAGACATTATTACACATGCCTCAGACAGAGTAAAAATTATTGTGACAATATCAAGTGCTGGTGAGGTTGTAGGACAAGGGAAACTCTCATCCGGTACTGGGGGGAGAAGATGAGTATGACTCTTCTTTGAATTTCCATTTGGTATCACCTGGCAAAGTAGAATATGTGCTTATGTTATGATCCACTAATTCTACTCTAGTTAAATGCACTAGAGAAAATTCTGTTTATGTGCATTCAAAAGTATTTAAAGAATATTTTAAAAATATTTACAAGAATATTTAAAGTGCATTGTAAACAATGGGAACAACCTAGACATCAATCATAAATAGATCGGCTGGACCATGGAACAATCCTACAATTGGAATAGTATACAGCACTGAAAAGAAAGAAATGACTGTTAGTTCACAAACTGGCCCCTGCTCATGGAGGGCAAGGAGTGGCCAAAGAAAGAAGCCAAACACTTCATGTCAGTGGGCAGAAAGCTTAATAAGCAAGGGAACTTATATAGTTTATATAGAGGTCTTAATGGGATTTGGTCTCATGTACTATACAGATGGGTACAATAACACCTTATTCTCTCAAGAACAGATCCTTGAAAACAGCTCTTGCTGCAGGAATGGTGAAACATGTCCCCTTGATAACCTCCCCAATCACATCAATAAAATGGATAAATCTCAGGAACAAAAAAACCTTAGAGAAGTTCCTACAATGCAGAACAATTCCATTGATAGAAGCTAATAAACATGCACAATTATCTAGAGATATGAACATTTTTAGTAGGTCAGTAAAGAAGAAAAAGTATGATAAACATAAAAGTCAGGAAGGTAGTACCTTCTGGGGACGAAACAAGGGAATACAACTGGAAAAGAGAACCTGGTACCGTGGAAGGGGAGCTTCTAGTGCAATGGGGATATTGT
This sequence comes from Neogale vison, assembly GCF_020171115.1. NCBI lineage: Eukaryota > Metazoa > Chordata > Mammalia > Carnivora > Mustelidae > Neogale > Neogale vison. Next base: position 93,814,218 of record NC_058097.1, read on the forward strand.
ATTTTTTAGTTGGGGTGGCAGGCACATCGGTGTTTACTTTAAGCCATACATATTCCCTTATTATGTGTGCATTTCACGAGTTTTTTTAAAAATCATTTTGAAATGATTATAGATTCAGAGGAAGTTACAAAAATAGTACAGAGAGATCCCTGTATTACACAACTATAAAAAATGCCTCTCCCTCTCCCCCCAGAATAAAAACCAAACATTAAAAAAAAAAAACTAGTGAGGAAATGAGATTTGTAGAATGTGAATTTTGCTGAGCAACAAGCCTGGAAAAAAGCTGGTAAACTACAGAGTGATTTTTTTTTTTACTTGTCTTATTTTTCACCTTGGAGATGAAAGTATCAGGGAGCTACAGCCAACTTTATCTAGATAAAAAGAAATGAAACAGTACTGAAGATTGGTATTGGAAAGTCACATTTAAGTACTTGAGGAATGATGTGATTCTAAGGTGAACTAACTCCAATTGAAATGTTCTCACTAGAAAGGCAAGAGAACTTTTATTTTGAAGCTATTGCGGAATTATTTCTTCTGAAACTGACATTAAATTAGATAGAAACACTCAAGAGTACATCCAAGATATCCTTATGTGGTCTTGGATACACCAAGCCCTTTAGATATTAGATGTAGAAAACTAAGTTAACCTTGCAATAAAGCACCCCCATTTTCCTCTGTCAGTTCTCCAGAAATTAAAGATGTTACTAAAATTAGACTTGCTCTTAACCAGAAACATTTACTTGAATCAAGAGCAGCAAGCCCTTGAGCACTTCTGGTCCAGCCTGGGCAGAAGTATTTTTGGTGTCCTCCACAAGAGACAGCCAAATGACCTGGAATGAAGCCCTGGCATGACCACATATTAACTGTGTAAGTTTGATTAACATCTCTGAGCCTCTGTTTTTGTTATAGGAAAATGTGAATAAGAAGACCTGCCTCAAAAGTTGTTGTGACTATCTGACTACTAGCATGCCTAGTACTTGGTGTTCAAAGTATTAGCTGCCATTGTAACTCTTATTGAGAGCATACTTTGTTAATAGAGAAATACAAATAAGCCTGACTATTAAGATCTATCTTCTCATGGCATATCATGATCAATGGAATCCCTGACCTTGGTGTCTCACCTGTGAGCCTTCCAAAGGCTTGAGCCTTTTGAATGTCTTTGAAATGTACGAGGGAGAGGAGTAATAGTCTGAATTATTTTATGTTTGGTAGATTTTTTGATAAGTCAGTAGCATGCATTTACCATCTAGCAACAATGAGGTCTCTGAGGCAGTTATGTTTCAATGGAGAGAAGAGAGATTCGAGAATAGTTCTAAGTGCAGAATATCATAAAGGTTACTGACATCTCTTCACAAAATGGGGACCAAGATGAAAGATGGCAGAGCTGGGATTACAGCAGAAATCACTTGCCCGACAGTCCTCTCCCATTTGGCAAGGCTGACATGCCTCCACGCTTCCCTTTCTGCACCTGGCCTATTCTCCTCTGGATTCCACTTAAGGAAAAAGGAAGCCATAGGTGAATTTTTCTCTAAGCATCTCCCCTCTCTTGTCCCAGATACTGCCCAGATGCTCCATCCCCAGTGTTGCCACTGAACTCATGTGTGTTTATTTGATTTTATCTTTTTCCATTATCATCCATAGGTGACTTTATGTGCCAATTCCTAGTGCCCTCCTAAATCATGATCTTAATGGATGTAGGAAGGTCTAAGCCCAGGTCATCCTTGGAAGATATCTTTTTGTAGTACTGACCTCATCCATTATTGAAAGGAGAATATGGTAACTCATGTTCCATCACAGAATGTCCTTTCTTTCATTCTCTGCTTAAAATTCATTTGATTAAATAAGGTGGGAATAGTTAGGATAATCCAAGGTGAGGTAGGAAGGAGGAGAGAAGCCTATGCCATCTGAGCTCCTGATCAGAAATAATAATGTTGGGGGGGAGGGGACAAGATGGCGGGGTAGTAGGAAGAGGCGTCTTTTCAGCCAGTACCCCAAAGTGAGCTGATTACCTACCAAAGAACTCCGATCACCCATGAAATCAGCCTGAGATCAGAATTATACACGTCTGGATCTCTACAGGGGCAGAAGACGCCAGTGAGCAGGTAAAGCGGAATAGGAACTGCGGACTGATATCTGAAGATAAACAAAAGGGGGAGGGAGCCACCAGTGGCGACCGGTGGGAAAGTAATACCCCAATCCGAGCGAGAGCGCCCTGTGTCTGGGGACCAGCAGTAACTCAGAGACTGGTTGAAAGCACTCCAAAATAGCAAAGGATCGCGGGGGGAAATTGTGGTAAACGGGGCGGCTAGGGACAGGGGCTTAAGTCCCCGGTCCCAGACGGCCTCCCCGGCGCGGAGGCAGAGAGAGTGCGGCGGAGAAACCGCTCCTGGTCCCTAAGCCGCCAGCGCGCCCCCGAGCGCGTGGGTTCCGGCTCCTGTGAGGGGATGGGAGCCGCGCCGGTCTGCGGAACACGCGCTAACCCTACCACAAAGCTTGAGATACGCACGCACGTCCCTCACTCTCCCCTGAATTACTGAGGCCCGGAGGGCGCTCCTTGACCCGCGCCATTGTTTCAAAGCCTAAGCCGCGCGCGCACACGCAAAACTCTTCCCCGGACAGAGGCGCGCAAAAGCCCAGCCTGGGGCTCACGGACCCGCGCCCCGTTCTCAGTGCCCCAGACGCGCACCCGACCCATAGCCGCCTCTGAAAAGAGGTGCGTGCAAGCCGGGCACTCCCAGCCCGGGCCAGCGGCAAAATCTCAGTGTGGGATCGCTGCTTGGAACCTCTCTGGCGGTCGGGAGCTCCCAGACAGCCGCCACTGCCTTGGCTTTGGGGACGAGCAAAAGATCCTGCGCCCCCAGGGTCTGCACCTTGGACCCTGCGCTGCCAGCGGCCAAGGGGGAATTTATTCAGCTTCTGCACCCAGACTGAGGCTTCTCTCTGAGACAGAGATCAGGGTGCGGTTTGATTTCTTCTAATACTACAAAAACCATCAAAGGCGGTCAAGGTGAGAGGGAAAAAAGTGAACAAGCAAAAAAACCGCCAGAGAACAAAAGCCTGAAAAAACCAGTTTCCCCAGAGCCCACCCCCTTGAGGGGGACGGGGGGACTCAACTCAGGAAACATCATTGACTGACAACCCACGTGGCAGACCCCTCCCCCAGAAAACAAACCAAGAAAGAAAAAAAAAAAAGGACTTCAAGAGAACCACCACTACTTCATAGGAAAACTTGTATTGTTCACTCGTTTCCACTATTCCGGTTCATATTTTTTTATTTTTTTATTTTTTTTTTTACACATAGGTAATTTTTTTAACCTATTTACCATCACAGCGAGCTGTACAGTACATCAAATTCCATAATACCTTTCTAACCTGAACTTTTTGATACATACACCTATGTTTTTCTTTTGCATTTTTATTTTTTGAATTCCCTTTTTAAAAAAAAAATTTTTAGTTTAGTTTAGTCTAGTATATTCCTTTTTATTTTTATCCTCTAATATTCATATAGAGTTAACTTCAAAATAATCCCCTTTTCCCAATCAATACTACCCCTATAGGTAAACCAATTTTTAATCCCCTTTATCTTAGGAAAGTTGAGTCCTTTAACAAAGACATCAAGATACATCCAGGAAGAATCAAAACAACCTTCCTCGCACACACTGAGAATTTATAAGAACTCTCCCATCTTCTTCCACCAGTGTTTCTGTGTTTTTTGTGTTTGTCCTGATAGCATATAAATTTTACACTTGTGGTTCTTTTTGGACGAGGTTCTTTCTTTATTTGCATATATATGTATTTTTTTCTTTTTTTCTCTTGCCATATAATTGTATCAGTCTTTTTATCTCTTTTTGTTTGTCTACTTCATAAATCTTACCTTGGGGCCCATCTGGGCTGAACCTTCTCTTTCATCTTCCCTTTCTTTCCTGTCTCTCTCTCTCTCTCTCTTTTTTCTTTTTTGTTTTTCTTTTTCTTCTTTTCCTCTTTTTCATTTCTTTTGTCTCTCGTTTGGGTGGGGAATCCTGATTGCTCAGAAGTGTTCCAGGGTGCACCTTGATTGCACCAGAGTTGATACATCCAGCTACATCTGTTCAGTCTTCTCCCACCAAAATGACTAGGAGGAAGAATGCCCAACAGAAGAAAAATACAGAGGATGGACCTTCTGCAACAGAGCTAACAGCTATCAACATAGACAATATGTCGGAAAGAGAATTCAGGCTAATAATTATCCAGGCAATAGCTAGGTTGGAGAAAGCCATGGATGACCAAACAGAATTGATTAGGGCCGAACTGAAAGCGACCAGACAGGATGTTCACAATGTTAGGACGGAGCTTAAAGCTACTAGGGAGGAGGTCCACAATGCTCTCAATGAGTTCCAATCTAATCTAAACTCTCTCAAAGCTATGGTAACTGAGACAGAAGATAGAATTAGTGATCTGGAAGACAAACAGATAGAGAGAAAGGATCAGGAGGAAGCCTGGAACAAAAAGCTTAGATCCCACGAAAGCAGAATCAGGGAAATAAATGATGCCATGAAGCGTTCCAACATCAGAATTATTGGAATCCCTGAAGGGGAGGAGAAAGAAAGAAGTCTAGAAGATGTCGTGGAACAAGTCCTTCATGAAAACTTTTCGAATCTCGCGAATGAAACCAGCGTTCATGTACTAGAGGCTGAACGGTCTCCACCCAAGATTATACATTCCAAAAAAACACCACAACACCTGATAGTCAAATTGAGGAATTATAATTGTAGGTATAATCTCTTGAAAGCCGCCAGGGCAAAGAGGCTCCTTACTTACAGAGGGAAGCCCATCAGAATAACGTCAGACCTGTCCACAGAGACCTGGCAAGCCAGAAGAGGCTGGCAAGATATATTCAGGGCACTAAATGAGAAGAACATGCAGCCAAGAATACTTTATCCAGCGAGACTGACATTCAAAATGGATGGAGAGATAAAGAGTTTCCAAGACCGGCAAGGCTTAAAAGACTATGCAACCACCAAGCCGACACTGCAGGAAATATTAAGGGGGGTTCTATAAAAGAGGAAAAATCCCAAGAATAGCATTGAACAGAAATATAGAGACAGTCTACAGAAAGAAAGACTTCAAAGGTAACTCGATGGCAATAAAAACGTATCTATCAATAATCACTCTCAATGTGAATGGCCTAAATGCACCCATAAAATGGCACAGGGTTGCAGATTGGATAAAACGACAGGACCCATCTATATGCTGTCGACAAGAGACCCATTTTGAACCTAAAGATACACGCAGACTGAAAGTGAAGGGGTGGAGAAGCATCTTTCATGCCAATGGGACTCAAAAGAAGGCTGGGGTAGCGATTCTCATATCTCATTCTCATAAATTAGACTTCAAACTAAAGACTATAGTCAGAGATACAGAAGGACACTACATAATCCTTAAAGGGACTATCCACCAAGATGATCTAACAATTGTAAATATCAATGCTCCCAATATGGGAGCAGCCAATTACTTAAGAAAACTGTTAATCAAGATAAAGAGTCATATTGATATGAATACACTAATCGTAGGAGATCTTAACACGCCTCTCTCAGAATTAGACAGATCATCGAAGCAGAAAATCAATAAAGAAACAAGAGCATTGAATGACACATTGGACCAGATGGACCTCATATATATATACAGAACATTCCACCCTAAAACAATAGAATACTCATTCTTCTCAAGTGCACATGGAACCTTCTCCAGAATAGACCACATACTGGGTCACAAATCAGGACTCAACCGATACCAAAAGACTGAGATTATTCCCTGCATATTCTCAGATCACAATGCTTTGAAACTGGAGCTCAATCACAAGGAAAAGTTCAGAAGGAACTCAAACACCTGGAAGCTAAAGACCACCTTGCTTAAGAATGCTTGGATCAACCAGGAGATCAAAGAAGAACTGAAACAATTCATGGAAACCAATGAGAATGAAGACACTTCAGTCCAAAACCTATGGGATACAGCAAAGGCGGTCCTAAGGGGAAAATATATAGCCATCCAAGCCTCCCTCAAAAGAATTGAAAAATCCAGAACACACCAGCTGTCTCTACACCTTAAAGAACTGGAGGATCAACAACAAATCAAACCAACTCCACACATAAGAAGGGAAATCATCAAGATTAGAGCTGAGATCAATGAGGGAGAAACCAGAGATACAGTAGAACGTATCAATGAAACTAGAAGCTGGTTTTTTGAAAGAATCAATAAGATCGATAAGCCACTGGCTACACTAATCCAAAAGAAAAGAGAGAAAGCCCAAATTCATAAAATTATGAATGAAAAGAGAGAGATCACAACTAACACCAAGGAAGTAGAAACAATCATCAGAAGTTATTACGAACAGTTATATGCCAATAAGCTTCGCAACCTAGATGAAATGGATGCATTCCTGGAAAAATATAAACTACCAAAATTGAACCAGGAAGATATCGACAACCTGAATAGACCGATATCTAATAACGAGATTGAATCAGTGATCAAAAACCTCCCAAAAAACAAGAGCCCAGGACCTGACGGATTCCCTGGGGAATTCTACCAAACCTTCCAAGAAGAAATAACACCTATTCTCCTGAAGCTGTTTCAAAAAATTGACGCAGAAGGAAAACTTCCAGACTCTTTCTATGAAGCCAGCATTACCCTGATCCCCAAACCAGGCAAGGACCCTACCAAAAAGGAGAATTTCAGACCAATATCACTGATGAATATGGATGCTAAGATTCTCAACAAGATCCAAGCCAACAGGATCCAACAGCACATTAAAAAGATTATTCACCATGATCAGGTGGGATACATCCCTGGGCTACAAGGATGGTTCAACATTCGCAAATCAATCAATGTGATACAACAAATTAATAGGAGAAGAGAGAAGAACCACATGGTCCTCTCAATTGATGCAGAAAAAGCTTTTGACAAAATCCAGCATCCGTTCCTGATTAAAACGCTTCAAAGTATAGGGATAGAGGGAACATTCCTGAACCTCATCAAATCTATCTATGAAAGACCCACAGCAAATATCATCCTCAATGGGAAAAAGCTTGCAGCCTTCCCGTTGAGATCAGGAGCAAGACAAGGATGCCCACTTTCACCACTCTTGTTCAACATAGTATTAGAAGTCCTAGCAACAACAATCAGACAACAGAGAGAAATAAAAGGTATCCAAACTGGTAATGAAGAAGTCAAACTCTCTCTCTTCGCAGATGACATGATTCTTTATATGGAAAACCCAAAAGACTCCACCCCCAAACTACTAGAACTCATACAGCAATTCAGCAACGTGGCAGGATACAAAGTCAATGTGCAGAAATCAGTGGCTTTCTTATACACTAACAATGAAAATACAGAAAGGGAAATTAGAGAATCGATTCCATTTACTATAGCACCAAGAACCATACGATACCTGGAATAAACCTAACTAAAGAGGTAAAGGATCTGTACTTGAGGAACTACAGAACACTCATGAAAGAAATTGAAGAAGACACAAATAGATGGAAGACCATTCAATGCTCTTGGATCGGAAGAATAAACATTGTTAAAATGTCTATACTGCCTAGAGCAATCTATACTTTTAATGCCATTCCGATCAAAATTCCACCAGCATTCTTCAAAGAGCTGGAGCAAATAATCCTAACATTTGTATGGAATCAGAAGAGACTCCGAATCGCTAAGGAAATGTTGAAAAACAAAAATAAAGCTGGCGGCATCACCTTACCTGATTTCAAGCTTTATTACAAAGCTGTGATCACCAAGACAGCATGGTACTGGCATAAAAACAGACACATAGACCAGTGGAACAGAGTAGAGAGCCCAGATATGGACCCTCAACTCTATGGTCAATTAATCTTTGACAAAACAGGAAAAAATATACAGTGGAAAAAAGACAGTCTCTTCAATAAATGGTGCTGGGAAAACTGGACAGCTATATGTAGAAGAATGAAACTCGACCATTCTCTTACACCGTACACAAAGATCAACTCAAAATGGATAAAAGACCTCAACGTGAGACAGGAATCCATCAGAATCTTAGAGGAGAACATAGGCAGTAATCTCTTTGATATCAGCCACAGCAGCTTCTTTCAAGATACGTCTCCAAAGGCAAAGGAAACAAAAGCGAAAATAAACTTCTGGGACTTCATCAAAATCAAAAGCTTCTGCACAGCAAAGGAAACAGTCAAAAAAACAAAGAGGCAACCCACGAATGGGAGAAGATATTTGCAAATGACAGTACAGACAAAAGGTTGATATCCAGGATCTATAATGAACTCCTCAAACTCAACCCACATGAAACAGACAAACACATCAAAAAATGGGCAGAAGATATGAACAGACACTTCTCCAATCAAGACATACAAATGGCTATCAGACACATGAAAAAATGCTCATCATCATTAGCCCTCTGGGAGATTCAAATTAAAACCACGTTGAGATATCACCTTACACCAGTTAGAATGGCCAAAATTAACAAAACAGGAAACAACATGTGTTGGAGAGGATGTGGAGAAAGGGGAACCCTCTTCCACTGTTGGTGGGAATGCAAGTTGGTACAGCCTCTTTGGAGAACAGTGTGGAGATTCCTCAAGAAATTAAAAATAGAGCTTCCCTATGACCCTGCAATTGCACTCCTGGGTATTTACCCCAAAGAAACAGATGTCGTGAAAAGAAGGGCCATCTGTACCCCAATGTTTATAGCAGCAATGGCCACAGACGCCAAACTATGGAAAGAACCAAGATGCCCTTCAACGGATGAATGGATAAGGAAGATGTGGTCCATATACACTATGGAGTATTATGCCTCCATCAGAAAGGATGAATACCCAACTTTTGTAGCAATATGGACGGGACTGGAAGAGATTATGCTGAGTGAAATAAGTCAAGCAGAGAGAGTCAATTATCATATGGTTTCACTTATTTGTGGAGCATAACAAATAGCATGGAGGACAAGGGGTGTTAGAGAGGAGTAGGGAATTTGGGTAAATTGGAAGGGGAGGTGAACCTTGAGAGACTATGGACTCTGAAAAACAATCTGAGGGGTTTGAAGTGGCGGGGGGGTGGGAGGTTGGGGTACCAGGTGGTGGGTATTATAGAGGGCACGGCTGGCATGGAGCACTGGGTGTGGTGAAAAAATAATGAATACTGTTTTTCTGAAAATAAATAAATAAGTAATAATTTAAAAAGAAAAAAAAAGAAATAATAATGTCTGAGGTTAAGTCTAGATCTTCTTTAGTGATAGTGATCAGAAAGAGCCCAATAAATGAGTTTACAAGACCAGTGCTCTAACCCCTGAGCTTTGGAGACAAGAAATGAGTTTAATTACTAAGAATGGTGAGATGAATTTGTCATCAAAAATTAAGAGCCAACACATGTTGGTGAGGATGTGCACTATTGGTGAGAATGTACTATGGAAACTGTGGATGTAATGGTGAGAATGTAACTATGGGAAACAGTACAGAGGTGGCTAAAAAAATGAAGAATAAAAATACCATAGGATCCGGGGAGGAGTCAAGATGGCGGAGAAGTAGCAGGCTGAGTACCTCAGCTAGCAGGAGATCAGCTAGAGAGCTTATCTAAAGATTGCAAACACCTGCAAATCCATCGGCAGATCGAAGAGAAGAAGAACAGCAATTCTAGAAACAGAAAAACAACCACTTTCTGAAAGGTAGGACTGGCGGAGAAGTGAATCCAAGCGACGGGAAGATAGACCGCAGGGGGAGGGGCCGGCTCCCGGCAAGCGGTGGAGCAGCGGAGCACAAAATCAGGACTTTTAAAAGTCTGCTCCGCTGAGGGACATCGCTCCGGAGGCTAAACCGGGGCGAAGCCCACATGGGGTCGGCGTGACCTCACGTCCCGCGGGGTCACAGAAGGATCGGGGGTGTCTGAGTGTCGCAGAGCTTGCGGATATTGGAACGGGAAAGCCGGCTGCAGAGACAGAGGCGACAGTAAGCTCGCAGCTCGGAGTTGCCTTGAACCGGCCGCAGGCTCAGTGAGCTCGGAGCGCGGCGGGAGGTTAGGCAGACGCGAGTTACTAGGAGCTGTTCGCTGAGGGCGCACAGGGGAGCGGGGCCCCGGGGTCTCAGCTCCTCCGGGCCGGAGAACAGGAGGCCGCCATTTGTGTTCCCGTCCTCCGGAACTCTACGGAAAGCGCGCAGGGAACAAAAGCTCCTGAAAGCAAAGCCGAGCAGATCACTCAGCCCGGCCCCTGGTAAGGACAGTGTAATTCCGCCTGGGGCAAAGACACTTGAGAATCACTACAACAGGCCCCTCCCCCAGAAGATCAACAAGAAATCCAGGCAAGACCAAGTTCACCTACCAAGAAGTGCACTTTCAATACCAAGGAGAGAGCAGCAGAATTCCAGAGGAGGAGAAAACAAACCACAGAACTCATGGCTTTCTGTCTGTGATTCTTTAGTCTTGCAGTTAATTTAATTTTTTTCTTTTTCATTTTTTTTTCACTTTTCTGCTAAAAATTTTTATAACTTTTACCCTTTTCTTTTTTAACGTTTTTAAACTAGATTATCTAATATATATATATATTTTTCTTTTTTATACTTTTCTTTATTCATTTTCTTTTTTTTTAATTCTTTTTTTTTCTTTTTTTTCTTTCTTTTTGAACCTCTTTTTATCCCCAAATCAGAAGAGATCCTAATCTCTTCAATCTTTTTTTTTCTTAATTCTTTTTTAAATTCTTGATCGAATTTTTAATTCAATCTCTTTTTTTTAATTCTTTTTAAATTTTTTTTTCTTTCTTTCTTTTTGAACCTCTTTTTATCCCCAAATCAGAAGAGATCCCAATCAGAAGAGATTGGGAGATCCCAATCAAAGGAGATCCCAATCAGAGGAGATCCCTCACCCAATCGTGAGGGAGGAGAAATCCCCCCTCACGATTTGGGATCTCCTCTGATTTGGTTAAAGCATATTTTCCTGGGATTGTTGCCACCCTTTTAGTATTTTACTTGCTCCTTCATATACTCTTAGCTGGACAAAATGACAAGGCGGAAAAATTCACAACAAAAAAAAGAACAAGAAGCAGTACCAAAGGCTAGGTACCTAATCAATACAGACATTGGTAATATGTCAGATCTAGAGTTCAAAATGACAGTTCTCAAGGTTATAGCCGGGCTTGAAAAAGGCATGGAAGATATTAGAGAAACCCTCTCCAGAGATATAAAAGGCCTTTCTGGAGAAATAAAAGAACTAAAATCCAACCAAGTTGAAATCAAAAAAGCTATTAATGAAGTTCAATCAAAAATGGAGGCTCTCACTGCTAGGATAAATGAGGCAGAAGAAAGAATTAGCGATATAGAAGACCAAGTGACAGAGAATAAAGAAACTGAGCAAAAGAGGGACAAACAGCTACTGGACCATGAGGAGAGAATTCGAGAGATAAGTGACACCATAAGACGAAACAACATTAGAATAATTGGGATTCCAGAAGAAGAAGAAAGAGAGAGGGGAGCAGAAGGTATACTGGAGAGAATTATTGGGGAGAATTTCCCCAATATGGCAAAGGGAACGAGCATCAAAATTCAGGAGGTTCAGAGAACGCCCCTCAAAATCAATAAGAATAGGCCCACACCCCGTCACCTAATAGTAAAATTTACAAGCCTTAGTGACAAAGAGAAAATCCTGAAAGCAGCCCGGGAAAAGAAGTCTGTAACATACAATGGTAAAAGTATTAGATTGGCAGCTGACTTATCCACAGAGACCTGGCAGGCCAGAAAGAGCTGGCATGACATTTTCAGAGCACTAAACGAGAAAAACATGCAGCCAAGAATACTATATCCAGCTAGGCTATCATTGAAAATAGAAGGAGAGATTAAAAGCTTCCAGGACAAAAAAAAACTGAAAGAATTTGCAAATACCAAACCAGCTCTACAGGAAATACTGAAAGGGGTCCTCTAAGCAAAGAGAGAGCCTACAAGTGGTAGATCAGAAAGGAACAGAGACAATATACAGTAACAGTCACCTTACAGGCAATATAATGGCACTAAAATCATATCTCTCAATAGTTACCCTGAATGTTAATGGGCTAAATGCCCCAATCAAAAGACACAGGGTATCAGAATGGATAAAAAAACAAAACCCATCTATATGTTGCCTCCAAGAAACCCATTTTAAACCCGAAGACACCTCCAGACTTAAAGTGAGGGGGTGGAAAAGAATTTACCATGCTAATGGACATCAGAAAAAAGCAGGAGTGGCAATCCTTATATCAGATCAATTAGATTTTAAGCCAAAGACTATAATAAGAGATGAGGAAGGACACTATATCATACTCAAAGGGTCTGTCCAACAAGAAGATCTAACAATTTTAAATATCTATACCCCCAATGTGGGAGCAGCCAACTATATAAACCAATTAATAACAAAATCAAAGAAACACATCAACAATAATACAATAATAGTAGGGGACTTTAACACTCCCCTCACTGAAATGGACAGATCATCCAAGCAAAAGATCAACAGGGAAATAAAGGCCTTAAATGATACACTGGATGAGATGGACATCACAGATATATTCAGAACATTTCATCCCAAAGCAACAGAATACACATTCTTCTCTAGTGCACATGGAACATTCTCCAGAATAGATCACATCCTCAGTCCTAAATCAGGACTCAACCAGTATCAAAAGATTGGGATCATTCCCTGCATATTTTCAGACCACAATGCTCTGAAGCTAGAACTCAACCACAAAAGGAAGTCTGGAAAGAACACAAATACATGGAGACTAAACAGCATCCTTCTAAAGAATGAATGGGTCAACCGGGAAATTAAAGAAGAATTGAAAAAAATCATGGAAACAAATGATAATGAAAATACAACGGTTCAAAATCTGTGGGACACAACAAAGGCAGTCCTGAGAGGAAAATATATAGCGGTACAAGCTTTTCTCAAGAAACAAGAAAGGTCTCAGGTACACAACCTAACCCTACACCTAAAGGAGCTGGAGAAAGAACAAGAAAGAAACCCTAAGCCCAGCAGGAGAAGAGAAATCATAAAGATCAGAGCAGAAATCAATGAAATAGAAACCAAAAAAACAATAGAACAAATCAACCAAACTAGGAGCTGGTTCTTTGAAAGAATTAATAAAATTGATAAACCCTTGGCCAGACTTATCCAAAAGAAAAGAGAAAGGACCCAAATAAATAAAATCATGAATGAAAGAGGAGAGATCACAACTAACACCAAAGAAATACAAACTATTATAAGAACATACTATTAGCAACTCTACGCCAACAAATTTGACAATCTGGAAGAAATGGATGCATTCCTAGAAACATATAAACTACCAAAATTGAACCAGGAAGAAATAGAAAGCCTGAACAGACCCATAACCAGTAAGGAGATTGAAACAGTCATTAAAAATCTCCAAACAAACAAAAGCCCAGGGCCAGATGGCTTCGCGGGGGAATTCTACCAAACATTTAAAGAAGAACTAATTCCTATTCTCCTGAAACTGTTCCAAAAAATAGAAATGGAAGGAAAACTCCCAAACTCATTTTATGAGGCCAGCATCACCTTGATCCCAAAACCAGACAAGGATCCCATCAAAAAAGAGAGCTATAGACCAATATCCTTGATGAACACAGATGCAAAAATTCTCACCAAAGTACTAGCCAATAGGATTCAACAGTACATTAAAAGGATTATTCACCACGACCACGTGGGATTTATCCCAGGGCTGCAAGGTTGGTTCAACATCCGCAAATCAGTCAATGTGATACAACACATCAATAAAAGAAAGAACAAGAACCATATGATACTCTCCATAGATGCTGAAAAAGCATTTGACAAAGTACAGCATCCCTTCCTGATCAAAACCCTTCAAAGTGTAGGGAGAGAGGGCACATACCTCAATATCATCAAAGCCATCTATGAAAAACCCACTGCAAATATCATTCTCAATGGAGAAAAACTGAAAGCTTTTCCGCTAAGGTCAGGAACACGGCAGGGATGTCCATTATCACCACTGCTATTCAACATAGTACTAGAAGTCCTAGCCTCAGCAATCAGACAACAAAAGGAAATTAAAGGCATCCAAATCGGCCAAGAAGAAGTCAAATTATCACTCTTCGCAGATGATATGATACTCTATGTAGAAAACCCAAAAGACTCCACTCCAAAACTGCTAGAACTTATACAGGAATTCAGTAAAGTGTCAGGATATAAGATCAATGCACAGAAATCAGTTGCATTTCTCTACACCAACAACAAGACAGAAGAAAGAGAAATTAAGGAGTCAATCCCATTTACAATTGCACCCCAAACCATAAGATACCTAGGAATAAACCTAACCAAAGAGGCTAAGAATCTATACTCAGAAAACTATAAAGTACTCATGAAAGAAATTGAGGAAGACACAAAGAAATGGAAAAATGTTCCATGCTCCTGGATTGGAAGAATAAATATTGTGAAAATGTCTATGCTACCTAAAGCAATCTACACATTTAATGCAATTCCTATCAAAGTACCATCCATCTTTTTCAAAGAAATGGAACAAATAATTTTAAAATTTATATGGAACCAGAAAAGACCTCGAATAGCCAAAGGGATATTGACAAAGAAAGCCAAAGTTGGTGGCATCACAATTCCGGACTTCAAGCTTTATTACAAAGCTGTCATCATCAAGACAGCATGGTACTGGCACAAAAACAGACACATAGACCAATGGAACAGAATAGAGAGCCCAGAAATAGACCCTCAACTCTATGGTCAACTAATCTTCGACAAAGCAGGAAAGAATGTCCAATGGAAAAAAGACAGCCTCTTCAATAAATGGTGTTGGGAAAATTGGACAGCCACGTGCAGAAAAATGAAATTGGACCATTTCCTTACACCACACACAAAAATAGATTCAAAATGGATTAAGGACCTCAATGTGAGAAAGGAATCCATCAAAATCCTTGAGGAGAACACAGGCAGCAACCTCTTCGACCTCAGCCGCAGCAACATCTTCCTAGGAACATCGCCAAAGGCAAGGGAAGCAAGGGAAGCAAGGGCAAAAATGAACTTTTGGGATTTCATCAAAATCAAAAGCTTTTGCACAGCAAAGGAAACAGTTAACAAAACCAAAAGACAACTTACAGAATGGGAGAAGATATTTGCAAATGACATATCAGATAAAGGACTAGTGTCCAAAATCTATAAAGAACTTAACAAACTCAACACCCAAAGAACAAATAATCCAATCAAGAAATGGGCAGAGGACATGAACAGACGTTTCTGCAAAGAAGACATCCAGATGGCCAATAGACACATGAAAAAGTGCTCCATATCACTCGGCATCAGGGAAATACAAATCAAAACCTCAATGAGATATCACCTCACACCAGTCAGAATGGCTAAAATCAACAAGTCAGGAAATGACAGATGCTGGCGAGGATGCGGAGAAAGGGGAACCCTCCTACACTGTTGGTGGGAATGCAAGCTGGTGCAACCCCTCTGGAAAACAGCATGGAGGTTCCTCAAAATGTTGAAAATAGAACTGCCCTATGACCCAGCAATTGCACTACTGGGAATTTACCCTAAAGATACAAACGTAGTGATCCAAAGGGGCACGTGCACCCGAATGTTTATAGCAGCAATGTCCACAATAGCCAAACTATGGAAAGAACCTAGATGTCCATCAACAGATGAATGGATCAAGAAGAGGTGGTATATATACACAATGGAATACTATGCAGCCATCAAAAGAAACGAAATCTTGCCATTTGCGACAACATGGATGGAACTAGAGCGTATCATGCTTAGCGAAATAAGTCAAGCGGAGAAAGACAACTATCATATGATCTCCCTAATATGAGGGAGTGGTGATGCAACATGGGGGCTTAAGTGGGTAGGAGAAGAATCCATGAAACAAGATGGGATAGGGAGGGAGACAAACCATAAGTGACTCTTAATCTCACGAAACAAACTGTGGGTTGCTGGGGGGAGGGGGGTTGGGAGAAGGGGGGTAGGGTTATGGACATTGGGGAGGGTATGTGCTTTGGGGTAAATTGGAAGGGGAGATGAACCATGAGAGACTATGGACTCTGAAAAACAATCTGAGGGGTTTGAAGTGGTGGGGGGGTGGGAGGTTGGGGTACCAGGTGGTGGGTATTATAGAGGGCACAGCTTGCATGGAGCACTGGGTGTGGTGAAAAAATAATGAATACGTTTTTTCTGAAAAGTAAATAAATTGGAAAAAAAAAATACCATAGGATCCAGAAATCCCACTCATGGGTATATATTTGAATGAAACAATCACTATCCCAAAGAGATGTCTGCAACTCTGTGATAATGGCAGCATTATTTACAATAGTCAAAGTATGAAACCACCTAAGCATCCATCAACAGATGAATGGATAAAGAAGACATGATTGATTGATATAAACATAAATATTTATCCTGTATACACACACACACACACACACACACAGTCATAAAAAAAAGGAAGGAAATCCTGCCATTTGCAACAACCTGGATGGACCTTGAAAGCATTATGCTAATTGAAGTAAGTCAGACAGAGGAAGAAAAATACCCTGTAATCTCATTTATATGTGAAATCTAAACAAACAGAATGAAGTCATAAATGCAGAGAACAGATTAGTGATTGCTGGAGGTGGGCAAAATGGGTGAAGATAGTCAAAGGGTACAAACTTCCAGTTATAATATAAAGAAGTTCTGGGATGTAATATATGACATGATGACTAGAGTCACCACACTGTAGTGCATATTTGAAAGTTGCTTAGAGAGTAAATCTTCAGTGTTCTCATCATACATACCCACACAAAACTTGTAACTATGTGTGGTGATGGATGTCAACTAGGTGTGTTGTAGTGATCATCTTGCAATATATACATATACTAAATCATCATGCTCTACACCTTAAACTTACATGGTATTAAATGTCAATTGTAGCTCCATAGAACTGGGCTGGGGAGGTGGAATGTGTTCAACCTAAAGGTGTGGAAGAGGCCACCCTCTTGCCAACAAGGCACCTCCTTGCTGCCCACCTTGGGATCCTGGTGTTGCCAGCTTTTGCCCTGTGTTGAGAAGTTCTTCCCTGCCTTTACTAACTGCTTTCTCACACTTGCCCTTGAGCAGGAAGAGTTCAGGCTTGAGCAAGGACCAGCAAATGGGTCACCAAAGTGCAAGAGGGTAATTCAAAAGCTCTTGTATTCTGTGACTGTGTTATTTTGGGACAACTCCTTTTAATTCCTACTTTTTTGACAAATTTCATGGCTGATTTGGTGATGGAGCCTCAGGGTCTAACGGGGCCTGAAGCAGATGTTTGTACCTTCTTCCAGCCAAAGTCAAAATACCTGGTACCTGAGAGCCCCAGATGGTAATACCCAGCAATCCCCGTCCTAAGGTGTCCTCTATATATCTAACTCCTGGGGGGCAGAGTTGGGGATGAGGCAGTGTTTGAGCACAATACTGACTCCAGACCCTGGCAGTACTCACATTACTACTGTTGACCCTCTGGGCCCTGGCTCTGCCCATCATACTTCTTCAGGCTACTTTCATCTATCTTCTGGTCCAGAATTTCCACCTCTTTACCCTGCATTGGTTCACCCAACATTAGGGACATTAAAGGAAAAAAAAAAAAAGCCTAGAATCTGACTCTGCTAGCCCCAAGGAAATCTCATGGCAACAAGTTGCTACTGTCTGTGGTTTCGCATCCAATAGGTAGGTGTGCTAAGTATTATTACTAATAAAATTATCTATTGGGACACCTGGGTGGCTCAGGAATTAAGCAGCTGCCTTTGGCTTAGGTCATGATCCCAGGGTCCTGGGACCAAGCCCCATATCCGGCTCCCTGCTCCATGGGAAGTCTGCTTCTCCCTCTCCTACTCCCCCTGCTTGTGTTCCCTCTCTTGCTGTGTCTCCCTCTGTCAAATAAATAAATAAAATCTTTTTTAAAAAAATCTATCATTTGAGAAGTGTTCCTGTGTGTTGGAAGCTGCTCTGGTAAAATAAGGGCTTTGTTCACAAAAATCTTGTGTTTTGGGAAGATATACAGACAATTTAAGCTTAATCCATTTTCCTTTAAAAGCAAGAAATTACACAAAAAGGCAATTTGACAGTATCTCTTCAAATTTAAAATTCCTGTTCTTCTCTACCCAAAAGTCCTGTTATTCTCTCTCCTCTAGACTGTTCTGTGGCCCAGACACCGATATATGTGTACATGGATGTTCCCTGTGGCATTGTTGGTAAAGGCACAAAAGGAACAAACAGCCCAGTATCCATCAGTAAGGGAATGGTTTAAATAAATCACGATCTAGGGAAACAATATGATTAAGATGTTAAAAAATTACATAGATCTACATGTACAGATAAGCTAAGCAGTTAAAAAAAAGAAAAGAAAAAAAGAAAGAACAAAGTGGAGACAGTATATACAGTAAAATTGCCTTTTGGCTAAATAAAAACCTGTGTGTGTACGTGTGTGTGAATGTGTTTATGTGTGTAGTTAGTCTTGACAAATAGACACAAAGATGTTAACCTTGGCTACTGCTGGACAGTAAAGAGGACTCACATGTTTCATTTCTTGTACTTCTGTACTATCTTCATATTTACAAACGTATCAACACTTGCAGTTTTTAACAAAACACTGAAAATAAATGCAACTTTGACCAAGTACAATAAGCAATAAAATTAAATAAAATCACAAATATAAATAAATAAATGCCAGGTAATTACAGATAATGAGAAATGCTATGGGGGGGATGTGAAAGTGGTTATATGATATTGAAAGGCCAACATGTGGGCCTTTTTGTATAGAGTGAGCACAGTCGGGGGGCTAATGGAGCTATTGGGGTAAGAACCACCATGCCAGCAGTGCCCCAGATGTGGAAACAGCTAAGGCAGAGGCTCTCAAGCCAGAAAGAGCTTTGCATGTTCCAGGAAGAGAAGAGAAGTCCGTGTGGCTGAAGGGCAGCCACGAAGAGAAGCAAGCCCAGTAAGGCAGGGGGCAGCTCATGCTAGGCTTTGTGGGGTTTTATCCTAGAACTAGTGAAAAGAAAGGCTGATCTGATTTACGTTTTAGGAAAGTCTGCTTTGGTTGCTGAGTGGAGACCAGATTACAAGGAGTAAAAACCAGGAGGCCCTTCGGAAACCATGCAAGGGATTATGGGGATTTAGATTAGATAGAATGATAGAAGCCTGCAGCAGTGGCCTGAATGTAGCAATCCTCACCGTTTCACAGAAAACTACGGCACGGAACGCTTCAGGGAAATTGACAAGCCTGCACAGCCAGCCGCTTGCACGCAGAGCCTGGATTCAAATTTTTGTCTGTCTGATGCCAAAGTATGTGTTCCCGGCATTTCTTTGAGTGTGTGTTTTCTTGTGTGTAAAATAATGGTTTTTGGATTAGGTTATCTATGAGATGCCTCCTGAAGATCTCTAAAATATCAAAACTTTCCCACAGATTCATCAAAATGTCAATCAAAAGCAAACTCTGTCTGCTTAGATAGGTTTGGTCCTTGGATACAGTCTTACCGTATGTGCCACTCTGTTCGGCTTTTGTCTCTACGTGGTAAGGAAACATCCACAGTGTAGAGAACACCCATATGGTCTTCAGTTTTCAGGAACATTCCAAAATAAGGGTGAGAAAGAGAGCACATCCAGTCAGTGCAAGAGCAGGGAATCTCAGGTGGCTGCAGAGATCGTCCGGCCAGGGAGGGTCAGTGGTGGAGGATGGCGCAGTGGGGGTTAGGAAGGGCTGAAGGGCAGCAAGGCCATCTGAGAATCACTGAGAATAAATAACAAGAGGTAGATAAAAGGAGCAATTGAATCCATCACCTATAAAATCCTTTAAAAGTCGGACTGTGGCCCTTATCTTTTCTGTTTAACACACCTTCATTATTTGATGAACATACACATTTGTATAAAAGTGTATTACTTTTGTAGGATAAAAAAATGTTTCAACAAAAGAAAGAACAGCTAATTTATGGTAATAGTTACTTTAAAGTGGGGATTTCAGTAGTGTGGGCAGTACACTCCAGATACTCTAGGAGAGGCACGGTGTCAAACTAGTGGTAGAGCAGAGAGAGCATGATGTCGAGAAGCCTCTTACAATGGTGATGACTGGCTGGGTTCTAGAGCCAGACTGTCTCCCCCGAAATGCCTGCTCTACCACTTACTGGCTGTGGGACATTGGGGAAATTATGGAACCCACCTGACCTCTGTGTCTTCATCCATAAAATGGGTTCAAGAACCTCATGCCATAGAGTAGCTATGAAAACTAAATGAGTTAGTTTATATAATTTATTAAATACAAATATGTAGCCAGTTTTGCAGCTTCAAAAAGCACATCACTCTGGCATTAAGACTCATTTTTAACTTTCCCTTTCTATTGAGAATTTCCTATTACATGTGAGGCATTCTGGGGGAAATGAGTAAAATGTGCTGTATAAATAGAAAAAAATCATTTTAAGTGAATCAATGTTTGAAGGCAGAAAATAATTTCTAGGTAAATTAGTTTACTCATATAAGAAAGTATATTTATCTTGAATTAAAATAAAATTTTTCATTTGCTCTAGAATCAGACTATGGTTAAATTCAATATTATATATGTTGTTTGAAGGACTTTAAGTTTTCATTTCTGTTTTTTAATGCTCCTGTAGCTCTGGTAAGTTAAGTGAAGAGGACCTCTAATGAAAACATGCATGATTAGTGATTACAAATGTAAGAAGAGAAGAAGCACGTTCTATGGCATTTCCTCCTGATAAAATTCTTGCATACAGCTCTTTGAAGTTCACTTTCCCCTTTGTTGGGGCAAAAGCACTAAAGGAAAAAGGGCCACCAGCAGAATGCCTTTATCCTAAGTCAAGGGCAGAGTTTGGCCAGCCTTTTGGTTACCTGAAATGTTTTCCTTTCCTCAGAGGTTTAATATGAATGAATAATTATTGAGCTTTATCAAGGCATCTTCTTGTTGTTTTCTTGTTCCAGACCCCACCAGAGATCTCCAGATCCTTCTACCATGAGGTTAGGCCTTGGTACATAGTCCACAGGCTCTAGGAGACCAGAGTGTGGTCTTTTCTTGAGTAATTGAAACTCTCTTTAAGTAAAAAGAAACCTTGGGGTTGAGGAGAACTGCAGCTCCCAAGGTAAGGTCCCACATTATACAAAAAAAAAAAAAAAAGATGAATAAATGACACAGAGAAGAACCAGCTCTTTCAAAGATCAGATGGGAGTTCGTTCCCATCACACCATGACTTTTAGTGAAGTGACATGAATTTCACTTTGCAGGATCATATAGAGAGAGTTTTATATTTTCTCTGAGCATAGTTTCCTAGTTGAATGAAGTGTATCATCGTTGATGTCATTGTAGCCGTTCCTGAGGGAGTTCAGAGATGGTAAAATGATGTTGTGTGGCAAAGTCATAGTACACTCCAGATACTCTAGGAGAGGCACAGTGTCAAACTGGTGGTAGAGCAGAGAGAGCATGATGTTGAGAAGCCACTTACAATGGTGATGACTGGCTGGATTCTAGAGCCAGACTGTCTTCCCCGAAATGCCTGCTCTACTTCACTGAGTCAGTGCCATGAAGTCAAACAGTTATCTATCCTGACTCATTCTCATGCTACAAGATTAAGAGGATTAGCTTAAGGGAAAGTCCATTTAAGAGAAGTAAAGAATATCCCTAAACTCAGAATAAAAGGGCAAGTAGGACTCTTACTATTTCTATGATTCTCAACAGCTTCTTCATGGTCTTGCCATTTTTGCTCCCTATATGCTACTTTTTATTTTGTTGCTATAGGTCTTTGGAGACCCTTTCATTCTTTCCATTGAGAAGGAAAAGTCATGCTAAAAATCACTTTGCTTGTTCTTCCTCTTCTAGAAGGGTCAGAGGGAAAATGGAAACAACCAGATCTCTAGTGACATTCACTTGTTCATCAGGCTCCTCTGGATGGTAGGGAGCCAGCCCTTCTCAAAAGCAAAGTATGACCTAACACCTGTAAGCTTGGGTTCTGGAAGGGACACACGTGGACTTGACTCCACCACTTGCCAGCTATGCAACTTGGGGCCAACTACTTAGTTCTGTTAAGCTTCAGTTTCCTCATCTACAAAAGGAGGATATAATAGCACTTACTTTGTAGAGCTGTGGTGACAAATATGACAATGAACTCTAAAGAATCAGATGTAACAATGTCAGCTAGTTTTATTATGTGCTATGTTCTAACAAGAAAAATCAAATCAAACTGCTCTTCCTCCTCTTTGCTCTGCTCCAGCTACAAAAGCCCTCTTTTCTGCCTTCCAATGGGGTGGTCATTCCCATCTCAGACCTTCTACTCTGACACCTTTCTTGAAAGGAGGAAGAGGCATCAGAATGTGATGCACATGGTGCCACCTGACTTATGTCACACAGAGGTCCTAGGTCGTCCAGAAATGGACAAGTTATCCTTTTTTTTTTCCTTCCTTCCTTCCTCCCTTCCATCCTCCCTCCCTTCTCCTTCTCCTTCTTAGTGTGACTGGTGAGTCTTGCAGGAATAGGGAAAACATAGAACTAGCCCTTGATCTGTCACCTACTTCTGCCAGAAATGTTCTTCTCCTGCCCAGATCTTCATATGTTCTTCTCAACATTCTACCTCAACTAAAATGTCATCTCCACAGAGAGGCTCCCTTGACCTCCCAAGCCTAATCATTCTCTATAATATTTCCCTGTGGGCCTGAGAGCAGTTGACACTATCTGGGATTATCTTGCTTATCTCCATATTTGTTTGTTGTCTGTCTCTCCCTATGATAATGTAAACTGCATGAGGACAGAGCCCTTATCTACCCTGCACAGGCTGTACCCTCAATGTCTGGCACAGAGTGCACACTCAGTAAATCCTTGTTGAATGAATCAGTAATTCTTATGCATGCCATGGAGCTCGACGCATTCTTCAAGGCCATGGCCACAGCAGGTCTGAGGCATCCTCCACATGTGCAATGACAACATGACTTCCCTGTCTCCAAGCCTCCCCTTCAAAGACCTTAGAGGGTCTTTTCCTGTTCTGATTCAGTGCATGTGCAATAAGTCAATAAGCCAAATATGTGTCTTGCTCCCATTTCACAAGATCTGGTATTTATGATGTGGAAATAGCCTTTGAAAGTATGCATTAGGGATGACTCTGCACTTCAGATGATCTCTCTGGGAACCATGTAAAGATGCTGAGTGGTTCTGAGTGAGTAGAAAAATGTCCTTTGGCTAGCAGTGCTATGCATGTTGAAACTCCCAAACTTCAGCCTCAAGAAGAGAGAGGAAAGAGACGGACCAAGAAGACAAATGCCCACCAGTGAGTTGTCCATGGACTTCTTCCACAGGCCCTCAAAAACGCACAAATGCATTTTTATGCAAAATGCAGAAATGAAAATTAATTGAGATAATCTAAGAAATGCTGAGGGAATGATTCCTGATTTGATGTCAAAGTTAGCAACAGGCTTCAGCATGGGGTTTACTTTTGATTGTAGCTATATAGTGAGAATTTCCTCACGTATGGCTAGCTCCTCAGGACTTTGACATCTGTGGATATTAAGTATATTTTGTTCATTGTTTTACTTTCATAAGGCTTACCTCATTGCAGCAAAAAAATTAGCTGCTTAATTTTGAAGGGAGAAGTTGTTCCCACATCTGAAAACCATAGAACATTTGGAAGGAGAAAAACTGAGAGTGAGCTCTGAGGAAGGCCTACAAGATGAGAAAAAGGAGCACTTGGGAGGGAGCCTCTATTCTGTCCCAAGCTACATTGTTTGTTTAGCACGCTTTTCCTGAGCTCCTCTTACAAACCTGATCTTGCTTTAGGTGTTAGGAGCACCAGGATAGAGGAGAAAGAAGCAAATCCAGCCATTCTGGAGCTGACAGCCTGACTGAGGAGACAGACAAGTAACCAAGTATGGGGTCATGTGACTGGTGTCACTAAGGGATATGGAAACACAGCAAGGAGAGCAGCTAACCAAATCTATCAGAGACAATTCACAGAAGAGGTGTTGGAGAAATGATAATCTGTCATCTGGTGAAGGCAGCAAACTTGTGAATCTGTGTTTCTTGCCAAATGAATCAGGCATCATGAGAACATTAAATTATTTGGGGGGATGTGTGCCAACATCACTCCTGTCTCCATATTTACACGTGTCCCCTTCTTTCCCCAGGCTCCAAACAGCCCCCCTGTCCACTAGCCCCTCCTCCCTTTGCTCTCAACTGAGATGTCATTCTTTGGGAGGAAGCCCTCCCTGATACTCACGTGACAAAGTGCTGTGCTCCCCCATCTTTGCCCCAGATGCAAACCCATGAATATAGCTTAGCTGTCTGCTTTTTTATTATCCACGCTGTACCTCCTCTTCAGATAAGTCAGTCTCCCTGGAATAACCTGTTCTCTTTCTTCTGCTCCAGACCACAAGCTTCTCCAGTGCCTTACAGGTATATTCCCAAGGTCTAGCCCAGGGCCTGGTGCACAGCAGGCATTCAATGATGCATACTGAATATTTCTATAAGAATACCACACTGTCTACACTATTCACAAAAGAGCCCCTATCTCTGGCATTACTGTAATAGACGCTATACAAGCCTGTCCTCCCAAGTGATGGGTCCTCTATTTAATAGATTTTTTAAAATTAGTTTCAGAGGTAGAATCCAGTGATTCATCAGTTGCATACAACACCCAGTGCTCAGGACATCATATGCCCTCCATAATGTCCATCACCCAGTTACCCCATCCCCCACCCACCTCCCCTCCAGCAAGCCTGTTTTTCCCTAGAACTCAGTGTCTCTCATGGTTTGCCTCCCTCTCAATTTTCATCTTATTTCATTTTTCCTTCCCTTTCATGTTTTGTTTCTTAAATGCCTCCAATGAGTGAGATCATGTGCTAACTGTCTTTCTCTGACTGACTTATTTCACTTAGCATAATACTCCCTAGTTCTATCCACATTGTTGCAAATGGCAAGATTTCATTCTTTTTGATGGCTGAGTAATTTTCCTCTGTGTGTGTGTGTATGTCTTCTTTATCATTCATCTGTCAATAGACATCCGGGCTCTTTCCATATTTTGGCTATTGTAGACACTGCTGCTATAAACATTGGGGTGCATGTACCCCTTTGGATCACTGTTTGTATCCTTTGGATAAATACCTAGTACTGGATGCAAAGAAAGAAGAACTCTCTTACACTGTTGGTGGGAATGCAAACCAGAGCAGCCATTCTGGAACAGTATGGAGGCTCCTCAAAAAGTTAAAAATAGGGCTATGACCCAGCAATCACACTACTGGGTATTAAACAGATTTCTTAAGACTCGGGACCTAACTCAAATGAAAAGCATCTGGACCTCTAGAATACAAAATCTGGACAAATATCTGGGAGCTTTTTGCTGCAGGTGTCTCTGCACGAGATCCTCCCAAGTATAACTAAGCTCTTGAGGATTTCTTTTTCATTAAATTTCTCTTGCAAAGATAGTTCTGTAACTCAGAGTATGACCTACCCACCTCCACCCTGGAACAAGGTTTTGTTTTTGTCTTTCATTTGTGCTTGTGGTACAGTTGAGGGCACAGAAGTAAATGTGGTCCAACACTTGCTGCGTATTATTAACTGTCGTCTGCACGACAGCTTCTAACAGTAAGGGTGAGTGTCTGACTGCCCTCCAGCTGAGGCCTTCTCTCTACGATACGTCATGCATCATTTTGCTTAGCTGCCTTCTCTTTGCTGCTTGATCTATTAATTCCTGGCCTTACCGGCAATTCAGATAGCCCCATCTGGATCGAGGCATGCTCAGTGTCTCCGGGGAATCTTTGGGGAATCAGGCTGCATAGATGAGATGTCTTCCAATTTTTTATTTTTCTGATATGTCAGAGGTGATCACATTTCAAAGGTACTCAGAAAATTATGGCCACAACATCTGGCAAAGGTAACAATAGCAACAGTAAAGGAGCCCTTTAGTGTAACACAAAGCATTTTTGGCTGGGGGTTTGAGAGAGATTTTGCACTTTAAAAAAAATTTCAGCTAAGAGTCATTGACCATGACCTAGAATTCAAAAAGGATCGATGCAAAAAGTGAAATGAGAAGAACTTTTAAAGGGTACTATTGTAAAAATAACAATTAACGGGCACCTATGATCTAGTCTGAAAAGTAAATGGTGTCACTCAGGTAGTTCTGATTAATTCTGTGTCCTTAATTGAATGATACCATGCAGATTATTAATTCATAAAAATTAAAATGAATTCTATTATCTTAGTCCCCAAACCAGGCGTCATCTACTGTTTAATGTTTAAAGGTCAATTAATTAATATTATTTAATCAATCTTTGATACAGTAAGTGCTCTAGTGAATTTAAAAAAAAAAAGAGCATTGTTTCTCACTGGGTGAAACTTGAACACAGGCAGGCTAGAACACTGCCCAAATCTGTTCCTATTAGCTCTGAGTTTTCTCATAGTACCACATGGCTACCACCCAATAAAAATGAGTCCTAGATGCCATATTCTTGCTTCAAGCTCCTATCCTATCCAGGCCCTCTCACAAACCTGAACCCCTGCTCTGCTCTCATATTTCAGAATGAATGCCTGGAATGGCTTTTCTGACTTTAAATCTTCTATTCTTCTTTAAGCAGAATTTTACATCAGCTTCCACTCAGATCTACATCTGGGTGACCAGAGTCCTTAAAACCAGTTTTGGTCTTGGGGATCTTGCCTGATCCAGTCCCCTACAAGGGGGGAAATCAGGTTTACTGGCCCCAATCCTAATATACTTCAGAAGCTGTCATATTTCCAGTGTGTTTAATAGTAAAAACACAATAAAAATGATGTTTTGACTATGAATTCAGGAGACCAGGAATTTTATTTTATTCTTTTAAAAGATTTTATTTGTTTATTTACTTGACAGAGAGCACAAGAAGGCAGAGAGGCAGGCAGAGGCAGAGAGAGAAGCAGGCTCCCCACCGAGTAAGGAGCCCGATGCAGGGCTTGATCCCAGGACCCTGAGATCATGACCTAAGCCGAAGGCAGCAGCTTAGCCCACTGAGCCACCCAGGTGCCCCAGAAGACCAGGAATTTTAAAGAGAAGGTAAGAAAGAAAGAAGAAAGCCTTCCATTCATGGATCGGTCAATACTAAGAAGTCTTAATAGAAGAGATTTGGACAGATGCAGATTTGTCACAGAGCATGGCTCTTCAATCAAAGCAATATTTGAGGTCTCAAAAGATAAATGATTTTGGGGGGAATGGATGCAATCCCCTTAGGCATTATCCTTGGCTTATGAGCAGGAGACCGAAGAGGTATAAATGATGGACAGTCCCCTAGCTCTCCACTGGAAGTCAGAAATCGTGCACAGAAACTACAGTGCTTCCAAACCACAGAACACCTTCATAAAGACGTTCAATGCAATGTGCCCAGGATTTTTTTTTTTTTCACACAAATGATAAATTGCCAAGTCTCTGGCTGCAGGTTTTACTAGGCACTATTTTAATACTTCCTGTCCTTGAACAGAGCCATCCTGAGTTTCGTGTGGCATTCTCCTCCAGACTCCTTAAAGACTGCTTCATTCTGGCCCCTCACCTCGGGCATTCCTCACAGGCTTCACCTCTTCTCAGTGGGGCCAGTTAGTTCCCAAGCCTATTTATTTTACAATTAATCATGTTCAAATAAGTAGTTCATAAAGCCACCTTTACCAAATGACAGAACTGTCACTTCTCCAAAGCCGTCTGGCAGCAGGGTTTACTGGACTCTCAACTCCCTGGGTCCTTCACTGTTTTGGTAGTCTTCCATGCTGAGAGAACTGGATTGACTTCCTCCTGTTTGCCCAAGGGATTGAGGGAAGCAGTTACCCTCTGGAGTTTCTGGAGTCCTTAAGGAGGTCATAAAACAGCACTCTTCACAGTCTAAGTTGTTCCAATATACCTAGCCTCACTGAGGACAATGGCTACTGGTAGGTTTTCCTCCGGGATTTTTGCAAACATTATTTACTCCGTGTATTAGTTTCCTACAGTTACAAACAAATTACCATATGCTTGGTGGCTCAAAACAACAGATATTTATTGTCTCACAGTTGTGAAGCCCAGATGTACAGAAGGTGCCGGCAGGGCCGTACACCCCCTGAGGGCTCTGGGGAGAAACCCGCCTTACTTCTTCCAGCTTTCGGGGACTGTTGGCAGCCTTTAGCTTCCAGTCTTTGCCTACAGGCCTCCTCTTCTTTTTTTTTTTTTTCCCAATTTATTTATTTTCAGAAAAACAGTATTCATTATTTTTTCACCACACCCAGTGCTCCATGCAAGCTGTGCCCTCTATAATACCCACCACCTGGTACCCCAACCTCCCACCCCCCAGCCACTTCAAACCCCTCAGACTGTTTTCCAGAGTCCATAGTCTCTCATGGTTCACCTCCCCTTCTTCATGTGATTCTTCTCCTCTTCTCTCTCTTAAGGACACTTGTCACTGGACTTAGGTCCCATTCAGATAATGTATGATGATCTCACCTCAAGATCTTTAACATAATTTTACCTGCAAATATCCTTTTTCCAAATAAGGCAACATGCACAGTATCTGGCTACTAGAACATGGACATATCTCTTTGGGGGCCACCATTCAACTTGCTACACCCCACATTCTAACGAAAACTCTTAATGCACAACTGACTCTCACCCTCTCATGCTCACAACTGGTGTCAAATGTGCATTTTAAACGTGAGGCAGACTGGGTACCAGATTGCCACAGCTGGCTCTGCACGTTCATGGAGAGAGGTGTGTTCGAGCTTTGCAGATAAAAGCAGCTAGAGGTGCTGGTGGCTCGAAGACTGGGACAGAGTAGCTGAGAGCTCTCTCTAGGGAGCAACAGAGTTTCGCTACTGGATCTGGATTCTGTCAAAGTCTGGGTGAAGGTGAAGACTTCTCCACAGCCACGTTTAGTTTCATCCCAGTCCCAAGTCAACATTCAGAGGCCTCTTCCTTCCTATCACTTCACTATTAAAGTTCAAAACAGATCTCTGCAACACTTTTTTTTTTCTTGGTAATCATTAGAACAAATAGATTAAAAACCAGTACAGTTATAGAACATCTGGACAGAATGGATTTTGGACAGAAAACTCCCCACTAGGGTCTCTGCTGACTGTGTGAGATACATGCTGGTCTTCTGTTACTCTAAACCTTTACTAAGTGGATCCCCTGCTTCCTATCCTTTTGAGTAGCTGACTCAGAAATACGTGGGGAATGATCTTTTCCATCCCGTCATCCTGCCGCTCTATATGAAACAGCTCATTTACTAAGCACTTATTACATCATGGAAGATTAAAAGATGAATCATAATAGCACCAAATCCTGTACAAAGACATACAAAGTGCCTTCTGGCATATGATCTCATTTGAGCCCCAAAACAATTTCACTTGAGCCCCATAATTTCACAAATTATGAAAGTGGATCAAAGAAGGGGAGGGAGGGCCCAAAATTCTACAGGTGTCAAGAGGCAGAGTTGGACCACAGCTCAAAACACCTCATCCCCTTGTCCTTCCCTGTGCCATGTAAACAATGCCTTCAAGGTGGACAGCAGGGAAAAGAGCTTATCAGCCGGGTCTCAGGAGGAAACACAACTCGCTCTAGATGGTACATATGAAAAGACTTTAATGAAAGGACTACGTACAGAAGTGTGACTGTGTTACAGGAATTAACAAGGGCTGTGGAGGCATCCAGACAGCAGCAACAAATGGTGAGCCATTACTAGTTCTATGCCTGAAGTAACAAGGGGAGGAAAGGGTGTAACTGGAGCCTGATGAGAGCTGAAGAGTTAAAGAAGGGCTGTGTGGCAGAGGCTGCAATCTCAGAGGGAGGTAGCTACCAGCAGAGAAGCAGTGCTAAAGTAGGGACAGAGAGGGAAGGTCTCTCTTCCTCAGGCTTGATCTTCCTACTGGTACCTCCCACAAACTGAAGTCAAATGGAAGCCGGCAGACAAGGGAGCAGCTGACAATGTGTCGAAGGATGAGAATCCCAGAGCACGGAACAAGGTGCGTCTAGGTGAAGGCTGGGGTGATGCAAAGAGAGAACCAGCCCGGAAAGATAAAACATGGACATAAATAATAGAATCTAGATGGGGAAGAGAATTTCCAAATAATAGGTGGGTAGGTGGCTTAGTGTGAGCCTGGGAAGCAGGGAAGCCTTCATCCAGAAGCATGGTGGCTGGGGCTTAAAGGTAGAATCTAGAAATATAAAAATAGGGAGGATGGTATTTTCAGGAAAATGAACAATACAACAAAGGCACACAGACACATGGTATGTGTGGGGTTGGGAGCGCATGTGTGGGGAAAAACTCACTCTTCCGTTTGGAATATGACTATAGGAAGGGGAATAAGGTAGTAGGTAGGGTGAGTCCTGGAAATGCCTGAAATGCTCTGTAAGGGAATTTGTCTTTTGTTCTGGGGGCTGTGGAGTACCAGTGGCAGTTCTGTCAAAGGATATATTTAGAGAGATGAATCCTCCAAAGCAGAGAGCATAGACTATATGGAAGAAGAATGTTGTTTTATGGAAGATGTGGCTGCTGAAAGGCTTTGACGTTTGCTAGACCTTAAACAAGTCAAGTCACCCCCAGAAGATCCACCCCAGATCTATTCTCCCTTTGTCTTTGTGCCTCAGTCTTGAAAAATCAAGGTCAGTGTCAGTTAAAAATTCAGTCAGCTGGCCAGTTTAGTCCACTGGTGCCAAAACTTAAGGCACAATATTGAAAATGCCTTTATTTATTATTATTATTATATATAATATAATTTTATAATTTATTATTATTATAATATAATATAATTTTATTATATAATAATAATATTATTATTATTCAGAGATGAATAACATTTGTATAAGATGTCATAATAAGGAGTATAATAATCAGAATAATACTCATAGTTCACACATAAATCTGCATATAGACACACACATAGCTAGCTGACTTCACTCTGTGAAATCCAATTGGAAAATCTGGACGTGTCTGCTGCGTTGTGACTTAGCCTTATGTGAGAGGTGTAGGAGAAGTTAAACTGAACTTAAACTGTTTCAGTAGAGATTATCTTGTTTTCTTCCTTCCAACTTTTTATTCTTTCAGGTTGGGTCTCCAGAAGACATGTTTGGCTTACTTGTCCCATCCACATCTATGGCTGTGGGAAAAACTGTTCACTATTTACCAAACCATCTCCTCTTCTTCCTGGAGTCACAGCTGAATTGCCTTTCCCATCTGCCCGTGGCCTCTTAGCAATACCCCAGAGACTAAATATGTCCAGAGGTGATATGTACCACTTTCTACACAGCCTACCCTATAAAATCTTCTTACATAATATTCTCTGGGCTCTTCCCCCTCACCCTGGCTAGATGTCTATGTCTGGAGCAATGATGGAAACTATGTATTAAAGATGGTGGAACCTCCGTGAACCTCGGTCCCTAACTGATTTGCAGAGCCAAGTCCTCCGGCTTACCTGGAACTGTCTGGGACTGCTACACGTTGTAGCAGACTGAATAACAAGTCCAAGGTAGTGCAATCCTGCATTCTATTTCTACAGTCTAGTTATATTAAAAATCCCAAATTTTTGTGACCTAATTTCTGAAAATACATAGCTCTTAATAAGAAAGCCTTCAATTGACACTCATAAGACCCTGAAGGGTCTTCTCTGTTTTGATGGCCTAATTTCATTTTCCAGCTGCGTCTGTCCATCAGCTTCTCTGTTAGATAGCAGCCTAAAATTGCTATGCTGGATTTGTATCTAGTTCAGTGATGAGTATCCAGAAAAGGAACGCAGAACCTCTATTTAGGGACCTTCAACCATAAACTTAACTCCTCCTTGATATTATTTTAGGTTCAGCCTACTCAGTGTGCTCAGTGCACTGTGCTTCCCCCAGCAGAGCTTATTTTTGGTGTGTCTCTCTCCTCCCCACAGCTCCCGAGGGCACACTCAATGTCTAGTGCAGCTTCGCGTCCTCAATACCTAGTGCTGTGACTGGCCCCTAGGAGGTGCTTAGAGATTGAATTAATTGAGGGGGAGGGTGTTGTAGTTCTAAACTTACTGATCTGACACAGACATTAGACTCTTCCACCCTAGCAGGTGTCATTAACCAACATCTGACGACTACAACCACAAGCAATGTCTTAGACCCACTTCAGGAATGTTCCCAAGGCAATAGTTCTCAGTCATCAGTGCATCCACCCAAGCTTCCCAACAGGGCGATGATATCTACATCATGTCCACAGTACTTTCTTCTGTATGAATCATGAGCTCTAGCTGGAGGCAGGGACGGTGGCAGCTGATCACCATAAAGAGCCCAGTAAACACCTTTACAATTCCTGGCCTGCCCTCAGTGCTAACAAGAATGTGAGCGGAGTCCATCTTCCCCTTGGTACAGGACTAGGCTTCCAACATGTTAGAAGGTCACTTAAAATGAATAATTGGCCTTGTTCACATTGTTAAAGAGTCTTTGGCTCTCTAGCAGTCTTGTTCAGTTTTGACAAGTGGAGAAGACATCACCATGGTCCTACTTACTATAATTTTGTTGTTGTTTCAAATTTGAAAATTTTAGAAAGAATGGTAGGAACCCTGAGAAACAGTGCTCCAGTGGATAAGGGTAAAGGCTTGGGAGTTTGGCAGATCTGGATTTGAATTTAGATGCACCACTTACTAGCTTTTGAACCTGGACACCTTGCTTAAATTCTCTGAGCCTCAGTTTTCTTGTCTGTAAATTGGGAGTGAAACTAGTGCCCATCTCAAAGGAGAGCTGATTAGAAAGTGAGATAATGTATATGCTTAGCACCATACCTATCATGTAGTAAGGAATCAATACACATATTAACTAAGGTGATTATTATAAGCATCATTTTGGGTTTTTTTTTGAGATTATTTTGCTCCTTAATTTTATAATTGAGTGAAGTGCAACCTGGAGAGATTAAGGGATTTACACAGCTAATGAGGGGAAGAGCGACTGCAGTGAATCAGATTACTTAGAGCCTCACTCTGGGGGTCTGCCCATCACAACAGGAGCTTATCCTCACGCCCCAGGTTCTCAAGAGCAACACAGAGCTCTCCTCATTTGGAATATGAATCTATTTGCTTTCAAGTTTTTCAAACGGATTGTCAGGAGAGAGAGTTTCCTGCCTTCAGAGTGGTCATAATCTCAGCACAATCTAAATACTTTTGATATGGATGGAAATAGAAGATACTCCAATCATATGCTGGGTTAGAAAAACACATGTTCTAATATTATTTCTAAGACAATGTTCATAGGAAGAAGCTGGAGATAATTTGGAACCTTCCTAATAGGTTTCAGAGATGAAGAAAGTAGACACTCAAGCCGAGTAAATACGTTCAAGGGACACTGAGTGTGGGGAATGCCTGGAGAAGGATATTATCCTTAAAGAAAACTCAAAGAAATGAGGTACTCACATACCACAGAAGTCTCAGACTGAACTCACATTCAATGTGTCTTTACCTGAATCCATTTTATCAAGATTCTCATCAGGACTACTGTCATTGACTCTATAGATGGCCTTTCCAATCTCCTGTGCCCAAGCTAGAAATCTTTGTTTCACAGTCAAATGCTCCTTCTTCCTCACACCAAGCCATCAACAAACTCTGTTTTTCCAACCAAAAAACACCATCCAGACTTGGAAACTGGCCCCACCTCTCATGTCTACTGTCAATGCCTTGTCAGAACACGTGCTGTACCTGTGGGAGATAGTCCAGAAACCTCTGCCTCACTCCCCTCTCTTCTAGACGTCATCAGAGCATGGCAGCTAATACAGAAAATCAGCCATCCTTCAGTTGGGTCATACATGTGCTTTGGTACTTCTGTTTCAAATGGAAAAAAAAAAACATACATAAATAAGGAAATTAGCACCATAGAGTGTGACAACCAGTCAGACACTAAATCAGTGAGAAAGTTTTGTTCTGCTTTTAAGTAATAAACATCTATGTCTGATTGCAGAAGAGAAGCTTAGCTTTCTTAAGCTGCAGGAAAAACTAAACATTTTGATATTAAGAATTCTCCAGCTCCTTCTACACTTATAATATAGTAAAGAAGACCTTTTAGGATTTTCATGTGAAATAAGAATGAATTAGTCAGACAGTAAGTCTGAAAGAAAGATGAAACATTTCAATCTTTCAAGGGTTTACTTAGTGCCTCCTCCATACTGAACTCTTTCAGTTGGGTACCATGGTAATTGTTGCAAAAGAACTTTAAGACCCAGTCCTTGCTCTGAAAGATAACACAGTCTCATTCTGATGACAAAATGGAGACACAGTATACCATTAGAGAATAATACAGGCTACCATCTTGTAGTACTAAGTTCAAAGAAAGAAAGAAAGAAAGAAGTAGATAAAGACCCAGAGGAGGACATGAAACTAATCTGTGAACAACTTGTTCCAGCCTCATAATGCTGTGCATTTCCAGAACATTAAAATTTGGTTCAGTCCGTTTTTAAATGCTTTGTCAAGCTTCTAGGTCATTTTAGGTGAACACTGTTATCTGTTATTTCAAAACGTTGCAGATCATCATCCCAAGAAAATGCAGAATTTCCCAGAATTTAGCTTGTACTGTTTTCAAACCATTTGCTCTACTGCAGTCAGATGGTGGAAGAAATATGCATCTTTGGTCAAGATTATTTGCTATAAGGCAACCGTGAATGCCTTAGTAAATTGAATTTTTTTCAAAATCAATTTTATTTTTCTTATTACTGAAGTAATCCATGTTAATTACACATTAAAGACAGAAAATGTAGACAAGCAAAATAAAGTAGTCAGAATCATCTTTTATTCATATACACATGCATTTTAAATAAGAATAGAGTAACATAGCACACCATTTTATAACCATTTGCCACAATATATTATGAATATTTTTCCTTATCAACAAATACATTTCTGTGATTTTTTGATGACTGCATAATACTCTATATTGCATGGACCATAATGTACCAAATCCAGTGATTTTCACACATTTTGGACTCAGGACTCCTTATGCTCTTAAAAATTACTGAGAACTCAAGAGTTTTTGATTATGTGGGTTATAACTATCAACATTTACATATCAGAACTATGAAAATTTTAAAATTTTTATTAATTCATCTTAAGATGCTAGTAATAAACCAATTACATGTTATCACAAATAACACTCATGAAAAATAACTATATTTCCAAAACAAAAAAAAATTATAGTGAGAAGAATAACATTATTATACATTTTTGCAAATGTCTCTAAAGCCTGCCTTAAAAGAAGACAGCTGATTTCCTGTATCTCCTTCTCCATTCAATCTTTTGGTGATATAACATATTGTGTAACCTCTAAAACACTGGTGACAGAATGGGAGTATAAAGGGCAAATGATGTCACAGTACTGTTAGAAAGAGAATGTAATCTTAGAAATCCCATAAAAGTGTCTTGGGGACTTTGCTAAAAGAATATCTGGGACCCCCAGGAATCCCTGGACCATGTTTTGAGAAATACTGATCTAACCATTGTCCAGTTTGTAAACTTCTGTAGTTTATAAACTGCATGATAATAGCAATACTTTCAAGATGTTTGAGTACATTATTTATTTGTTTAGTTTTTAAAGATTATTTATTTATTTGAAAGAGAGAGCATGAGCAGGGGGAGGGGCAAAGGGAGAGGGAGAAGCAGATTCCCCACTGAGCCCTATGAGGGGTTCAGTCCCAGAACACCGGGATCAGGACCTGAACTGAGGGCAAGACACTTAACTGACTGAGCCACCCAGGTGCCCCTGAGTACATTATTTACTAAGCCAGTGAAAAAGCTAGAATGTTGTCAATCATCAGCATGCAGCAAAAATTTTCAGTCATTGAAAAAATAACAACCACTTATTAACTACCCATAGTAGACCCTTCACTGAGAACTTGAGGTATTTTTGTACTAAATTCCTACAACACTGTGAGCTGAAGTATCCCATTTTTTTAAAAAAAAATATGTATTTCTTTATTTTAGAGGGAAAATGGAGAAGAGGGGCAGAGGGAGAGAGAATCTCAAGCAGATTCCACAATGAGTGTAGAACCTGACATGGGGCTCAATCTCGCCACCCTGAGATCATGAACTAAGCTGAAACCAAGAGTCAGATGCTTAGCTGACTGGCCACCCAAGCACCCCTGGAGTATCCCATTTTTTTAAAAAGATTTTATTTATTTGAGAGAGAGACAGACAGAGGTAGTGAGAGAGAGCATGGGTGGGAGGAAAAGGAGGAACAGACTGCCACCAAGCAGGAGGCCCAATACAGGGCTCGATCCCAGGACCCTGAGATCATGACCCTAGTTGAAGGCAGATGCCTAACCAATTGAGCCACCCAGGCACCTCTGAGTATCCCATTTTTGAGGAAAAAGATTCAGAAAGTTTAGCAATCGCCTATGGTCACTCTAACTGGAAAGCCTACAGTATCAATCCCAACATTATGCACTGCCTCCCATGAGGCAGAGAGAAGAGAAGGGGTTGGGGCAGGCAGCACACGGGAAGTGCAGGTGAGAAGGGGCAGGGTGAAGTGTCAGGTCACACTGGGCAAGCACACTGATGTACGTGTATCATGGTGACCTTTCAGAGCTTAACTAAGGAACTGGGAGTATTTAATTATTCTTTTTTAATGCAGTTTTTAAAAAAAGATTTTACTTATTTATTTGACAGAACGAGAGACAATGAAAGAGGGAACACAAGCAGGGGGAGTGGGAGAGGGAGAACCAGGCTTCCGGTTGAGCAGGGAGCCCAAAGGGGGACTCAATCTCAGGATCCTTGGATCCTGACCTGAGCCGAAGGTAGAGGCTTAAAGAATGAGCCACCCAGGTGCCCCAAGAGAATTTAATTTTTCAAATACTTTTCATTTTACCTTCTAGATGGCTGAATCACTACAGATGTACCAGTAACATAAAAAATCAAAACATTTACATAGTCTGCATGATGCAAATAGTTTTTGCGTAGATGATTCTGCTGTTTGTTTTTACTGCAACCTCTTACTTACTATTTCCATGTTTGTCTCTTCACAGCAGTGAATAATTTCATTGATGCACTGATAATAGTAATAACACGTAACAGCTTCCCTTGTTGTGAGGTGTCTGCATACTAACCCCAGGCTAAATGCTTTGTACAGTATCTGCACTTTATCCTCACAACAATTCTGCGAAATAGGTGTTAATTATCACCATTTTACAGATGAAGAATCTGAGCCTTCAAGGGGAAAGAGGCTTGATCTTTTTTTTTTTAAGATTGACTTATTTGATAGAGGAAGAGAGAACACAACCAGAGGGAGCTGAAGAGGGAGAAGCAGACTTCCCGCCAAGCAGGGAGCCTGATGCGGGGCTCAATCCCTGAGACTATGAGACCCTGAGACTATGACCTGAGCTGAAGGCAAACACTTAACTGACTGAACCACCCAGGTGCCGGAAAAAGAGAGAGGCCTAACATAGAGGAAACTAGGACTGAACCAAAGCCTGTGTCTTTAACTGCTCCTCCTGCCTCCACCTCTTTCTGCTGTGCCGCACACAGTAAATGCCAAGGGACTGAATGACGAGGATGTGAAGCCATTACCACCTGCATCTCTAGGCACTGCCATCCTCCAGGCTGAGGGCCTCTCTGCACAGAGGACATATGGCCCTCTTGTTCTGTGCCCAGGTCCTGTATGACTCGGTCTAGGTCTAAGGTGTCTGACTTCTGATCCACAGTGGTGACGAGTCACTGAGCACAGCACGCACTGTGATTACTTCTTGCTTTTAAAATAGCATCAGTCAGGGGCACCTGGGTGGCTCAGTGGATTAACCCGCTGCTCGGGTCATGATCTCAGTGTCCTGGGATAGAGTCCCGCATCGAGCTCTCTGCTCGGCGGGGAGCCTGCTTCCCTCTCTGTCTCTCCCTGCCTCTCTGCCTACTTGTGATCTCTCTCTCTGTCAAGTAAAATAAATAAAATCTTTAAAAAAGATAAAAATAAAATAAAATAAAATAAAATAAAATAGCATCAGTCATTTCAGAAAGCCCGGATTATACAATATGTTGAAAATTCATAACATTTCTTTCTGGAGTTGACACTGACCACTGGCTTAGCTATCTATAATCGGGTTCTGGCCCTGGGCCATGTTTTTAGAAGAAAAACAAATTCCTGTAAAGCATTCAAAGTGGGATGATCATAGCAACCCCATGACAATTACAGAACATAAGGATAGAGCTTCTAAAAAAGGTTGAAATTTATAAAATACTTCTAAAAGAGCCTGAAAGGCTTTGGAAGAAAAGTTCTGTGTAAGATTTTTAAAAATTATATATAAAGTCAAAGACTATAATATGCATATGCAAAACTATGCATGTTAGCACATGAATGAAATGTAATGTACTAAGCATATATTTAATAGAAGCAAAAAAAATCTATACAGACCAGCTATCATCTTGGGCCTCTTGTTCTTGGGAGATCTGGAGCAACATGACGTGAGCCCAAATCCACAGTCGGGGGAGAATCCAATGTCTCCTCCCCACTTTCTATAACTTCAGGGCCATCCTTTCTCAGGCCTTGCTCTGCCTCTCTATCAGTATTGCCACAGTTTCATATCCTGTCCATCCAGGCATGGAATCCAGGCCCTGCACCACAGCTCCCTGACCCCCCAAACATACAAACCCACCTGAGAAGGTCTGCAGACTTTCCTAATGATTTGGGGATTGTAAGGCTGAGTGAATGTTGGCCTCTCATGCCCTCCTACATCACCTCTTCCCTCCTTTCTTCTTCCTTCTCCCACTGGATTAAAAAGAGGATTCTTCCCTTTCACATGTAGAGAAATTTGACTTATACCCAGCCGTCTCAGTTCTCTCCCTCTCAGGTAAATGCTGTGGCTTGCCTAAGAGGAACTGGAAAATCCCATTTTCTCCATCTCCTTACACATGTCCATGTCCATCCACAATGCATGAAGAGTCCATGACTCTTTGCAACTCTGCTGCATCTTTATGGGTTAGGACTCTCTGGATTGCAAAGGGCAGAGACCCAGATCAAACTGGCATAAGCATACAAGAGAACTATGATAAAAACAAACAAACAAACAAACAAAACCTAAGAGTCCGGGTCCCTAGGTGGCTCAGTTGGTTAAGCATCTGCGTTTGATTGAGGTCATAATCCCACGGTCCTGGGATTGAGTCCCGAATCAGGGTCCCTGCTCAGGGGTGAGCCTCCTTCTCCCTCTCCCTCTCCCTCTACCTGCTGCTCTTCCTGCTTATGCTCCTTCTCTCTGTGTCAGATAAATAAAATCTTTTAAAATAAAGTAAATAAAAAATATAAGAGACCACTAACCATGAGTGAAGCTTGAAGCAGGGGCTCAACAGAGCCATTGGGGTCGCCCTACATCACCTAGGTCTGTTTCCCCTCTAAGGCAGGTCTCTGACAAGTGATGGCTTTTTGGATTACATTCTTGGGAAAGGTTATAACCTACTACTAGATCATTTATGAAGTTGATCACATCATGTCTGTTTATGTTTGATGCATAGTACATTGTCTGGAACATAATGAGAACCCAGTAAATATTAATGAATTCAATTATTTTTTAGCTAATATTTATTCAGCACATATATGTGTCAACCTTGAGTATATAGTAGCAAACCAGACAAAGTTTTTGCTCTCATCCAACTTAGATTCTGCTGAATGAAGTCATAAACAAATCAGATAATCTCACATAGTGATAGGGTTATGAATAAATTAAATGAGGCAATATAATAGATGGTGACCAAGGTATGATAGAGGGCTCCCTTAGACAGGATTAGGGAAGAATCTCTTTGAAGAGGAAATATTTGACCTTACATCTGGACAGTAAGAAGGAACCAACTGTGTGAAAATAGAGAGCAATGTTCCAAGCTAAAAGCAAAAGGTGGAAAGAGGTTAGCAGGTCCAGTGGATACGAGCAGTGACACTGGAACATTACTATCATACGAGATCATGGAGGTAGACAATTGACAAGTCAGTGGGGCCTAAAGCTCATAAGGGGTCATTTGAATTTTATTCTAGTGCAATGAGAAGCTACTAGAAGATTCTGCATGTGAATGATGTAACCTGACTTTATTATGGTAAAATATGCATGACACAAAACTTATCATCTTAATTTTTAAGTGTACAATTGTGTAACCAATCTCCAGAACTTTCTTCATATCACAGAACTGAAACTATACCCACTAAACTACTCTTCATTTCTCCCTCCCTTTGTCCCTGGGAACCACCATTCTACTTCCTGTCTCTATGAATTTGACTATGTTAGATCTCTTATATAAGTAGAATCATACTGAATTTGTCCTTTTGTGATTGACTTACCACTTAGCATAATGTCCTCAAGGTTCATCCATGTTGTAGCTTGAGTCTGTTTCAGAATTTCTCTCCTTTTTAAGGCTAAATGATATTTCACTGTGTGCATACACCACACTTTATCTATTTATCTACTGATGAACACCCAAGGTGTTTCTACCTTTCAGCTACTGTGAATAATGTTGATATGAACATGGGTGTCCAAATATCTCTTCAAGATCCTACTTTCAACTCTTTGGATTATATACTCAGAAGTGGGATTGCTAAATCATAGGTAATTATAGTTCTAATTTTTGAGGACTGCCATACTGTTTCTCATGGTGGCTGCATGATTTTACATTCCCAGCAACAGTGCATATGGGTTCCAATCTCTCCACATCCTCATCACACTTGTCATTGGCTGTTTTTCACACTCATCCTAATGGATATAAATTGATAGCACGTTGTGGTTTTTCTTTGCATTTCCCTAATGTTTAATGATGTTGAGCAGCTTTTTATGTGCTTATCCACTTGTATATCATCTTTGGAGATATATCTTTTTAAATCCTTTGCCCATTTTTCAACTGGATTGTTTGAGTTTTGGTTGTTGACTTGTAGAAGCTTTTTGTATATTCTGGATATTAACCCCTTATCAGATATACCACTTTCAAATAGTTTCTCCCATTCTGTAATTGCCTTTTACTCAGTTATGCCCTTTGATGCATAAGCTTTTAATTTTAGTAGTAGTCCAAATTATCTGTTTTTTTTCTCTTTTGTTGCCTATGCTCTTATTGTCATGTCCAAGAAATCACTGCCAAGTCCAATGTCATGAGGTTTTAATCCTATGTTTTCTTCTAGGAATTTTATAGCTTTGGCTCTTACATTGAGGCCAACTTATATTTTTTAAAGATCACATTGGATCCAGTGGGAAATGGACTTGTAGAGAGGCGAAAACGGAGGCAGGGATATCAGTTAGGAGGTTCTTCCTGTAGCAAGAGATAAGGTGACCTGGAACAGAAAGGCATCATGATGGATGAATTCAACTGAACACTTATTGAGTGTCTTCTGCAAGCTAATACTAGCTGTGGAGGGTTTATTGTGTGCTGGATGTAGCAGAGACTGCTGGCTACTTGAATGATATCCATGTTCCTTCTCCTTACCATGAAAACCTCAGTCTTGCTTATGATGCCAAAAAGGTTGCTTGAAATATCTGTCCTCTCAGATTCCCTTATAGTCAGGGGGGCCCACAAGAGAAGTTCTGGCCTGTGACACACAAACAGAAGTCTCACAGAGATTTCTGAGCAAGTTCTGGCTTCCCTGATAAAGGCATTACCCTTTCCTTCTTCTTCTTTCTTGAATAGGACATGAGGCTGGAGGTAGAGTGGCCATCTTGTTATCATGAATTAACAAGCATCAAAAAGAAAGCCATATAAGGAAGGCAGAGCAGAAAGTTCTCAGGAGTCTAGGATATGGGCACCATCTAGTCTCTGCACCAGCCCTCTACTGCTTCCCTCAGGCCTTCCTGATATCCCAGGAAAACAACCCCCAACTTGGTGAAGCCATGATTGTTGGAGCTTTAGCACATGTGACCAAACACAAGTCTAACTCATACACAGACACAGTGCTAAGCATTTAGACACTGTTTTTTTTGGATCCTCAAAACAACTTTATTAAGTAGGTTTTATTAGTTCCCATTTTATAGATGGTAACACTGACACTTACACATAAAACTATTCCATATGTGAGACAATGGCTAAACCAAAAGAAAACACAGAAAAATCTAAATTCATGAGCAATGGCATCAGAAGATCCAGACATCTTATGAATTATATACAAGTAGAAAAAAAATAAATAACTCAAAAGGAAAATGGACAATAATGATCATCTCACCCATTTCGGCACATTCCTACTCATCTTCAAGACCCAGAGGAAATGCCCACTCCTCAGTGAGATCGTCTCAGAGGCCCCCCAGGTCCATTGTCAATGTTGCAGTCCTCTATTCTCACAGAGCTTCCACAGTGACATTTGTTGTGTGTTACTGTAACTCATGTGCTTATAGAGCTGTCTCAACCACCAGGCTGTGAGCCCATAAAGGGGAGTAACCATGTCCTCGTCGTTCTAGGGGCAAACTCAGTACTTGGTACGATGGGTGAAATGCATGGTTTTGAAATGAACTGAACAAAGTCTTCATTCATACCATTTAAAAGGTGAGGTTTTCTGATTTTCAAACTGAGAACCCATGCAAACAATGAGGTCCGTGAAGCAGCTCTGAGAAGTGACGACAAATTATAATGTGGGAAGTTAATTATTAGGAGGAATCATGAGAGAAGTAAGTTGAAGTCAAATAAAAATTGCAACAATGCAAATCAGGGTTTCCCTGAATTTACATGGAAAGACAATGCCTGCAGAATTTACAGTAAAGTGAATAGCACCTGCCTCAGTTCGGTTTGATTGTTAAATACCTGGGAAGCTTTATAGCAGGTGTCCTCAGTAAGACCAGAATCATAAGTACCTTTTTGCTTTTCCTTTTTTCTTTCTCTATTTTCATTTCTTTTTTTTAATAAAGTCTACAAAAATAAATATTTGAAATCTTTAATTTATGACGGTACCAAAAGTTAGATCAGGGCTCACACTAATCTTATAGGAGCACATACATGTGGTTTACTGGAGAATTATAAAGGCACACACAAAAAAACAGATTCCAACAAGGAAATAATACTGCAACACATAAAACAAGTGGGGTCCTGTCTTCAGCTCCACACTTTAAAGTCTATGTTCAGACCTCCTCCATCTGCTCCTCCTCACAAGGCAAAAAGTCCACAGAGCCTGTGTCACTACTTCCAGGTTCTTGGAACTCTAGAATTTCCTACACAAATGACCTCAATCCCACCTCTGGGACCAACTACAGCTCTTTCTTGGGCCAGTTCTCCTGAGAGCAGACTGGGCTGGGCCCAAAGGATGGCTAAGAAGTAGCTACTGGTGGTGTGTGGCAGGTGAACAAAGCTGAAACATGCAGGCAGGATGTCCCCAGGCATGCTCCCAAGGTCCCTTAGTGGGACGTGAGGCAGGGACAAGATGGGCCATAGACAGTTCTCTCTGCAGACTTCCCTGTTCCAAGGCAGAGCTCCAAGCTGAGAGACCATGGTAAACTCAAACCTGGTCCTTCAAGTGCTTACATAGTATTTTTGTGTAAGTAGGAAGATAGAACATCCTTTATTTAAGTTGCTATCCTGATTATAACTTTAAACATTAAGACATATATAGTAACTAGACCTCTATTCATAGTCTCACCCCAGGTACTCATGTGAGCAAGCAGTAAAGACAGAGACAGCAAATAAAATTCAGAGAGGAGAAGGTAACACATAAAGGACTAACAGATTTAAAGTCTTTTGTTCCAAATTCATAATAAATGTGAGCTCTGGGATAGGAAGGCCCTCAGAGCCTGCCTAAGAGCCCATGAGGAAAATAGATGCCCGTTAAACATTTGTGGAGTGAATTCATGAGGAACAACCTGCATGTTCAGTTTGAAGACAATACCGCCTAGATGATGTACTTTGGGGTCCCCAGAGGGAAGCTTACCATCAGCAGCACCACCTCCCACCAGCTCCTCTGCACCCCCCACACTGTCATCAGGATCATAGTTCTCTTAACCTCTGACCTGACCCCTCAGCAGCTTCTCTGAGCTCTCCCCTCTTTCCACTCACCTTCAGCTGATCAGCAGCTGACAGTGTGAACTCCCAGTCCCTGCTCATCCCACAGGTTCCTACAGCAGTCCCCATATATCTCTCCCCATTAAAGCAAAGCTAGTAGCCTTTCCTTCCCTATGATATCTGACAACAGTGTCCTGTGTTTGCTTTCCCACAGCACCTAGCGCAGGGCTTCACACGCGACTGACACTGAGACAAGTTCTTTGACCTTTCACTGAGTGAATCTGGAGGACTGCAGAGCAGTTTTGAAAGAGTTTGACGTTCCTACTGCCCTACAGGAACCCTCTGTGGGAAGAGTGCAGGTTCTGGAGTCGGGCTGCCCACATTCAAATGCCCACTGCGCCGCTTCCGACCTGCGCCACCTCGCACAAATCAGCCTTAAGTCTCCTCTGGGAAAGAAAAATGACCCCCACACCATAGGGTTGTGCTCCGGTATTACATGGGTCTGTATGTGGAATGGAGAAAGTGCTCAGAACTGTGCCTGGACCATAATAAGTGCCTGACACATGTTAATTTTTTTTTTTTAATTTTTAAATTTTCTTTATTTTTATTTTCTTTAATCTTCTCAACAATCTTACTTGGTAGGTACTATTGTCCCCATCTTACAGATAGGGAATCAGATAGTGCATAGAGGACTGAAGCTAAGGCTGGGTCTAGCGTCACACAATTGAAGTACGAACTGAAATCTACCCACTCGGACCTAGAGGACTAACCCCTCCCTACAGTGTTGTGGCCCACAAGACAGTCACTCAGGCCCCATGACTCAGGGTGACAGTAACAATGGAGCAGGTGCAAACACATCAGCCCAAACTGCCCTGTGGTTTTACTCTCTGGGAAGAGGGAAGCATGACTGGCGTAATTCCTCAAATCACACAGCCCTTTTGGGTAAAGCCTGGGAATAAATATGGGCTGGACATTTGCTTCCCGTGATCCTTCAGATCTGCCCCCACTTCCTCTGGCACCAGAAACATCCTGCGCTTGGAGTG
Source organism: Neogale vison (assembly GCF_020171115.1). NCBI lineage: Eukaryota > Metazoa > Chordata > Mammalia > Carnivora > Mustelidae > Neogale > Neogale vison. The sequence goes on from NC_058097.1 coordinate 93,859,122, forward strand.
TCCAGATTTGGTTGCACAACACGCCACTTGGGCTATATAAAGAGCCACATGGCAGCCATGGGAAAAGAAATTTGTCGTGTACCACGACAGTTTAACACTTAAGGTTCTAGTAGGACAGGGCTGGCTAAAAATCTCGTTGGCACTCGATAAATACCTGGGAGCTTGCCTACTTGACAGAACACTCCTGACCTTGACAACTAGCCAAATCCCTGCTTGTGAAAACCACCTCTGCTCTTCCTCTCCATCATTTTCATCCCCACACCTGACGAATGAAGCTTTAATCAAAGAGCCAAAAAAAGTGGAAGAAGCTATTTTTATCCTAATATGGGGTTTGAAGTTCTCCAAGTCTTAAGGATCTACATACTAAGTTTCTTTGTGATTAAAAAAACCAAAAAACTATTTTATTTATTTATTTAGAGAGAGGGAATGAGCAAGCTGGTGGAGAGGCCATGGGGGGAGAGAGACTCTCAAGCAGACTCCACACAGAGCATGGAGCCCAACATGGGGATTGATCCCAAGACCAGAGATCAGGACCTGAGCCAAATCGAGTAAAACATGTAAGTGACTGAACTACCCAGGCACCCCTTTTAAAAAACTATTTTGAAGAACATATTCACTCCCTACCCCTGAACAGGAAACGGGCCAGGATACTACAGTAATGACTTCTGATGCCAGTAAAAAGCACGGATGAGTAGGCCATGGAAGAAAGGACTCTAGAGCACGTTCAGCTAATTCCCTGGCTTGATGACATGTCCTTTCTTATGTTATTTTTAAATCTGAACTTCACATCAAGTACTTTAAGGTGTTATTTTACTATAATCTTTTAGAATTTCTTATTTTCAAAGGCTTTCATTAATCATTTAATTCTCTCCTGTTTGGATACTTTGACAAATGAGATTTAGCAATTTTTTTAGGTCAAATCTTCAGAAGAGGCTGTCACTTAAGTAACAGGAACCAAAAGCTACATTAATCTAAATTTAAAGGGTAGTATTAAACAAGAAATAGGGTTCAATTTTTCTAATGTTAAAAGAAATAACTAGAAAAACTTTTTCCACCTGAGTTTTATGTTTAGGTGAATTACGCAAATGACAACAAAACAGGCCAATATAAGAGATCTGTTTTTCAAAACAGAATTTTTCAAATTATAACTCATAGTTAGTTCATTGACAAGCCTTAAAACTTAATAACATTCTTTTTAAATGAGAAAGAGAATAGATTATGCTAAAAATAATCAGAATGCATTGTAGCTAGTAAGTATAGTTTTGCAAAATTTTTCTTTTAAGTATTTATATGGATGTGTGTGTGTGGTGTGTGTATTGGTAATAGTTTGCAATCTAAAATGTGTTCTTTACTGTGGTTTGCTATAAAATGGTTTGAAAGCCCCTAGAGCACATTTTAGAGTTAAGAAATCTTCTGCCCAGTCTTCTGTAACTGTGTATCTCTACAGTTTAACATATTCAACAAGTGTTTCTTGAATACCTGTATGAGAATTAACATCCTTGCCCCTGACCCAGCATGCGGAATTATGTAAGAAAAATTCGTTTACATTCACCATCTTACAGTAAATTTCAACTTGGATCAAAATGAAAAGAGAATTAGAGTTAATTCCCAAGTAAGCAAAAAATTAAATTAACTAGAAAACACCATTGTTTAAACATAGTGGTTGTTATTTATAATAACCCTTTGGAAACTTGAAACTGAAAACTACTTCCTTAGCTTTTTTTTCCATCCTGTGCACACACTGATAAGTTATTGCAGGGCAAGGAGTGTTTGGGGAGGATATGACTTAGCACAGAATTTTTCATTCAAGGAAAAAAATGTTTGTTTTGAGAAGAAATGTCATGTAAAAAATTATACAGATTCAAAACTTTTAAGCAAAGTGTGGTTTCTGAAGCTCAACAATGTCTCTTTTACATAATTTCCCAGTCTATTTAAATACTATGAACTTTAGTCATTATTTGAAAATTTACTTTCGAGAAAAATTCCAGCTCAATTATATAGATTCACCATCACGAACTTTTTAAAAAGAATTTCTTTAATCTGTAGCTTAAGACAATACCCAAACTCACTGATACTATAAGATTGTGCATTTGTAGGGGCTTCGCTCAAAAAATTAGCAGTGTTAGATGGTTGTTAAAGCTCTTAAATCACTTTAATGTTTAACATTTTAAATTATTTTGGGTGCCTTAAGTGCTTTGGTGAACTGTCTCACATGGGATAAGCTCTGAATAAATGTAGATTAAGTGGCATGTTTAGCCAATTAATAAGTGAAGCAATCACAATAAAAAATAGCTAAAACAGGGCACCTGGGTGGCTCAGCTGGTCATGTGACTGCCTTCGGCTCAGGTCATGATCCCGGAGTCCTGGGATCGAGTCCCAGGAGGGGAGCTGGAGGCTTCCAGCTCCATGGGGAGTCTGCTTCTCCCTCTGACCTCCCCTCTCATGCTCTCTCATTCTCTCTCTTTCTCTCAAATAAATAAATAAATAATCTTTGAAAAAAAAATAGCTACAACACACTGGGCCTCTACCGTGTGCTGGAATGGGGTTAAGTACTTCACATGTGCTACCTTGTCCTCACCAAGTGCGGAGGCAGATGTAGTGCAGCATCATGCCCATCATACAGATGAGATCACTTTGTCAAGGTCTCACAGCTGGTAACTGGGAGAACGGGATCTGGGATTTGAGACGGGAAGTGAAAGTCAACACTGGCCTCCAATTCCAACAATCATAAGAGAAATCTTTTGAAATGCTTTGCCCTTAGGAGCCTTTCCGACTCACCTTAAAGACCAGAATTCTTTGCCTACTCCCTTCTGGAGTCTTTGAGAAATTGGATACATATATGAGAGCGAGCGGGATGGAAGAGAGAAACAAGCTCGTTCGTAGCAGAGGTGAAAGGATGAGCGTGTTGTGCAACTATAAGATTGGAGGGGGCCTCCCAAGCTAAGACAGCAATCTGCTCAAAACAATTTCAGTCCCCCGGGCTCCCACACATGACACTTAGGAGTCCTGGACCTGTCAGTCATATTTCTCTTCTACCGGAAAGTCACAGACCTGCACAGGGAGGAAGAGTCAGGCTGTTCTCTGCAAAGCACTGGCTGCTAGCTGAGTCAAGGGTAGTTGAAGTGGACCAGAGACACATTAGGTGAATTAACTCAGCGCCTCACCCAACACCGTAATAACGGGGACCAATCTAGCCAAGCTAAGTTCCTCTGGGGTTTGACCAGGAAAGAATGAGAAGGGAATGAAGAAAAATGTGGAGAGAAGCAGAGACAAGAGAGCAGCTATGTAATAGGCCAAGAGAGAGACAGGAGGTGAAAAAGACTCCATGGTTTTCCAATCCATGCGTAGTTATATATTTAATTTTTTGAAAAATTGTAAATTATTCCTTTTTTCTTTAAGGTAATCACTAAGTTTTTTTTTCTAACCAACTCGTTTAAATTTGTGTTGTGGATATGAAACAGAATTAAAACCATAGACACCATTCCATAAGCATTTATTAACAATGATCTCATATTAACTGTGTTACCCAGACCTTGTCAAAGGTTGAGAGAGGTCTGTGCTTTTTCCAGGGTGTTCCTGGTATATGTAAGACTGTCAAAACACCTTTAGGCAAGTCACAGAAAAATTAAAGTTTCCCAGTGGACCTTTTAGCCCTCGCTCTTGTCAGTGGATCTCTGTGACCAAACAAACTTCATCCAGAGATCAGATCAAAACTCAGGACTTGAGGCTCCAGGTGAATGTAAAGCCAAATAATGCTTTTTTTCCTGCCATTCTGCTAAACCTTGGAACTATTTTAGGAAGGGGAGCCAAGCCTAAATGGAAGCGAAGGGGACGCAGGATGGATGTGGAGGGTGGAGGGACATCTGGTTCCAGTTGTGGGTGCAGGAGACGCTCAGCAGTGTCTGAGTATGAATGCTGGGAGCCCATGAGAAAGACAAGGTTAGGAAGGAAGAATGAACACCTTGTAAACTTTGGGGGATGACAGGAAGAGGGCAAAATCAAACTGCTCACTTCACAAACTTCTCATTACACAAACATTTTTGCCTTAGGTTCCAGCCTCATGACACTAAACCTCATAACTCAAATCTGATAACATCAACATCTAATTTACAGGTTACAAAGGCTTCATCAGGCTTAATTCTTACAACCACTGAAATGAGACCGTATGTTATTAACTCCATTTTATAGATAAAACAGAAGCCAATGCTATTAATTTTGGACAACACAGAGACAAAGCAACTCCAAATCCGGGCATCTTTTCCGGTATGACGCTCTGGACCCAGGTGGATGAAAAGCTCCTCAAGGCATCAACCTCTGCCTTTCCCTATGCATGTGAGACCAAGATAGAAGAAAAAAAAAATATCGTTTCTCCAGAATATAGGATCTTGATTCAGTATAAATGGATGTTTCAGTATAAATGGATGTTACAGCTATTTTATATCCAGGACTTTTTAAGGATTTACCTTCAGACAACTCTATCCCTTCTTAGTGCCCAACTATATATAGCTTGTTATTTTGACACAAAAATGAATATTTAATTTAGGCAGGCTGGTTGAAAAGGGTAACACACTATCTTGGTTGCCCTACTTAAAAAGAGATTCTTTATGCTTTCTTGAGGTTAAAAATAGCTTAATTTGCAGTGAAATCTTGTTAGCACACATCCACCATAGGAAGGGTACCTGACTGTGCCCCAGCACTGGTCTTCCTCGCCCTTTCTAGTCTGTTACTTGCTTTCAGCCTCCCTATCCAACCTCATAAATTCTCGATTAAAAAAAAAAAAAGGAATTTTATCTTTTACTCATTTTTGCTTGAATCTCCACAAAAACACATGGGATTTTTACCAAAAGGAACGAGAGCTAGCATATATTTGTGAATTCGTGGTTTATAAGACGTTTGCATAAGCATCACATACTAATAACACCTGGAGATCATTATTATTCCCTTTGTATAAATGTTGATACTCAGAATCAGAAAAGTTGAGTAACTTGTCCAAAAGTTTCGTAGCTAGTTAGTGGCAGATCTGGAATCAGAATCCAGAATAGTCTTCTCAATATTCCATGCTGATTTCTGCATCAATAGGGAATCCAGGCAGGGGAATTTACTTAACAAACAAGCAACAAAACCCTATTCATTTATTCACTCACTCATTCAACAATTATTTTCTGAGCCCTCCCTATATGCACTTTTCAAGGTACTAAGGCTATGGGATGGAAAAAACAGAATTTTCTATTCTAGTCAAGAATCCAGGTAATTATTAAGACACATACATGTGTGTGCATAATACAAGCCAGTGATAAATACTAAGGAGAAAAATTAAGCATGGATGGAAGAGGGACAGCTTCTTATTACATACATCAGGAGAATATAAGACATGGATGCTTTGTGGTTTTAATAGCAAAACCACTGCAAACAACCCAAATATTCATTTTCATGAAAATGGATAAGGTGTGGCATATTCATAGAATGTACTATTCTATAATAGTAGAACCAAGTGATCTATATTTATAAGCTATTACATTAATATTATAATTAATGTATATTATAATATTGTAGTTTATATGTAACATATATTAATTACAATAATACATCATTAGTTGTAATTAATCATGTGTTCGAATATATATTTATATATTTATAATAAATCTTACTAATATAATTTTGTGTAAATATGACAAATTACATAAATATATGTTATCTAACTATTACATAAATTGCAGGTGATTTATATAGTAATATGTAAGTTATATGTAATTAAAATTTAAGATTATAATCTAATAATATTAATATTATAATACTAACATTAATGTTAAACATCCAACTCTTGGTTTCAACTCAGTTTGTGATTTCAGTAAATGGAGCCCCAGGTTGAACTCTGCTGAGCATGCAGTGTGCTTGAGAGTCTCTCTCCCTCGGCCTCTCTTGCTAATGCTCGCTCTCTCTCTCTCTAAAATAAATAAATAAATCTTTTTTAAAAAACTAAAAACACAAACTCTAAAGAGAAAGCATAGTTTAGTCAGAGAAAATCATACAGGGCTGTTTCAATGATGTTGAGAATGTTCTGGTACCTAGAATGGGTGGTGGCCTTGCAGAGGTTCATTTATTATTATGCTTCAAAATGTAAACATGTGTTATACATGTATTATCACATATTTATAAAAATTCATGTAATAATGAATAATTTTAAAAACCAGTACAGAAAGAATAATGAGAATGGTCATCCTTGATAGTTTCAGATTGTTTATATCAAAAAGTAGCATTTTATGTTTGAGTAGCAGATGTCCAAGGATAGTTGTACAGTATATTGAAGTTCACAAAGGGCTTTCTCATAAATTATCTTTTTAAATTCTTGCACAGTACTTATGATTATCCCTACCTTACAAGTGAGTAAACCAAGGAAGAGCTTAAGTGATTAAGAGAGCTTAATTTCACATAGCTAGTCAATGGCAGAGATGTCTTCATTGTATAAAATTAACCCTCCTGTAGCCATTGGGAACCATAGGGCTTTCCTGTTGGATAAGAGACCAAACAAATCCTAGAATGTTAGAGCTGGAAGAAGCTTGAAATCAGAATTTTTCCTCTGTTTCACAGATGGAGAAACTGAGACCCACATATTAAGGATTTTCCCAGAATCACACAGCTACTTTAAATGAAAGAAAGGATAGTTGACTCACATCTTCTGATGCCAAGTCATACTGTTTTTCAATTTACCAGCCTACCACTTAAGTAAAGAGATATCATTATTTTGTAGACCGTGAGGTCTTTGAGTGCCAGGATCTCACAGAGATCTTGCAGAGCCCAACAGTGCTGGATCCACAATGTGGGTTCAGTAAATGAGTTGCTGGCATGTTTTTAAGGAAGGTTTGCCTACGTTTTCCAGATGAGACGGTGGGGAATAGAAAAATACCTGGACAGAAAATTGCTTTAAATTAACAAGATCATTGGTATGTGGAAACCAGTATGTTTTCCCACAAACTTTGCCATTCTTTCCATAAGTTCTGTGTTTCCTCTCAATCTCTCTCTCTCTCTCTGGATTAAAAATCTTCAAAGTATAGAGATAGAGGGAACATTCCTCAACTTCATAAAATCTATCTATGAAAAACCCACAGCAAATATCATCCTCAGTGGGGAAAAGCTGACAGCCTTTCCTTTGAGATCAGGAACATGACAAGGATGCCCACTCTCGCCACACTTTTTTTTTTTTAATTTTTAATTTTTTATTTATTTTCAGCATAACAGTATTCATTATTTTTGCACCACACCCAGTGCTCCATGCAATCCGTGCCCTCTCGCCACTCTTATTCAACATAGTACTAGAAGTCCTCGCAACAGCAATCAGACAACAAAGAGAAATGAAAGGTATTCAAATTGACAATGAAGAAGTCAAACTCTCTCTCTTCATAGATGACATGATACTTTATATGGAAAACCCAAAAGACTCCACCCCCAAACTACCAGAACTCATACAACAATTCAGTATTGTGGCAGGATACAAAATCAGTGTACAGAAATCAGTTGCTTTCTTATACACTAACAATGGAAATACAGAAAGGGACATTAGACAATTGATTCCATTTACTATAGCACCAAGAACCATAAGATACCTGGGAATAAACCTAACCAAAGAGGTAAAGGATCTGTACTCAAGGAACTACAAAACACTCATGAAAGAAATTGAAGAAGACACAAAAAGATTCAGACCATCCCATGTGCATGGATCAGAAGAATAAACATTGTTAATATGTCTATACTGCCTAGAGCAATCTATACTTTCAATCTCATTCTGATCAAAATTCCACTGGCATTTTTCAAAGAGCTGGAGCAAACAATCCTAAAATTTGTATGGAACCAGAAGAGCCCCCGAATTGCTAAGGAAATGCTGAAAGAGAAAAACAAAACTGGGGGCATCACATCGCCTGATTTCAAGCTTTACTACAAAGTTGTGATCACCAAGACAGCATGGTACTGGCACAAAAACAGACACACAGACCAGCGAAACAGAGTAGAGAGCCCAGATATGGACCCTCAACTTTATGTGTTTTCTCTTTTCCACAGCAGTTAGCATCATTAATTTGCTTTGGAAAGAAAATACACACACACACACACACACACCCAGGATGGGAAGAGCAAGACTTGGTCTTGAAAGTTAATGAGTGACTTGTATTCTGGATGCCAGTAATGACAAAGCAAAAAAAAAAAAAAAAAAAAAAAACCTGGGAAATAATGTTTTTCTCAGAGTTTTAAAGGATTCTTTCTTTCTCAGAGTGAACATTATAACCTGAATTCATAGGCATTCCAGGCAAAAAGCCCAATAATACCAATTTGATGGCTGTTGAAGTCTACGGCAACATCTTTCTCTTGGTTTTGGTTCTTCTTTTCATAATTATTGCATTATTATTAGAGAGATCCCTGATCTGTACCCTGTACTTCAAGCAAGATGGTTAAGACTGAATCCTTATATCAAATCCAGAACACTTGGTTTGAATTAGAAACTGTAAGAAGATTCGTCCTCAATATAAAGTCATTTGTAAGAAAAATATTCCAAGACACTGTATGCGTAAATTACTAGCATATGCATTCTCAGTGAATCTTTTTTTCTCACTCTTTTGGTCCTGTGAAACAGCAGGAAAAAAATATATTGCCAATAGAAATATTTGTATAACTTCATTTTTATTCACTTTGAGATATATCTTAGAGAACAAGTTTTCTAGATGATCTTCAGCAAAAATAGGTTATGTATATTATATATGTTAACAATTATTCTATGGTTTGATTTTGCCCAAAATAAGATAAAATCCATTTACTAGAGAGTTGTTATTAGTATTTTTATAAAGAAATAAATGCCAAGCAATCATACAGTATTACTCTAGGGAAATTTTCTGGCCTAAGGGTTTAAAAAATATTTTTATTTGTATAAAAGTACAAAGTAAGATCAATTTTGTTTCCTTTTCATTAAATAACAGTAGGTAATTTGTCTGCATTGCATTTGAGAGATATTTGTCTTCTTGCTTTTGGCAACATATGAAATTGTCTTGAAGACAGCAGAATCTATATAAAAGAAAGATCTATAGACCCTTACTGTTGACTTCTGTTTTAAATAATAATGGTAGTAGTAATAATGTATTACATTAATTATATTATATTAATTATATAGCTATCGTTTGTGAACAGAAAATGTGGAACTCACTCTTTATGCATGAGTTCATAAGTAATCCCCACAGCAGCCACTAAGGAAAGTACTATCATTAAGTACCTTTTACATATAAGGAAACTGAGGCACAGACAGATTAATTTGCCCAAAGTTACACTGCTTGTAAGCAATGGACTCGGGACTCAAACCCAGGCAACAGAAGCTTCACCATGCAATAGAACTAACACCCAGAAGAAGAAAAAGTTCTAGTACTTGGCATTTGTTATAATGGAAAGAGGCAGGGTAAAACCTAAAGAAAAAAAAAAAAGACTTACAGCCCCTGGAAGGGGGGAAAGAAACAAATGCAGCATCTTTCAAACATACAGTTCCATGATTAAACAGGTTTACGGAATACTGGCTGAAGCCCAATGAAACAGAGTTTCTTGCTGCAGTGTGTCTCCAAGTCTTAACACACAGCAGCATACCCCAAGTCTCGGAAATGGAGAGGTGGAAAGGAGCAGTTATGTAACTGAGAACACTTGTCTCTTTACAGAGCATGTCCGATGAGATGAACTGTGCTGTGTTCCCAGCACAGGTTTGAGAAAAACAGGTCTAATGGACAAACTAGAGAAGCAGAGTCTGGGCAAGGAGAGCAGAGTCAGAGTGAGGGGAAGGGCAGCAGATGCCAAGCAGGTAGCTTATCTGGAGGGTCAATGAGCAAGCCCATGCACAGTCAGTTTGTGGAGAGACTAGGTCAGCTCATAATAGGTGTTAGTGAAAGAGAGAACATAGCAAAATATTAATATAATATACTTTTATCACTGAAAGTTCTACAGGTATCGAGGAGGTCAAGAAATCACAATTTTGTCAGTTTCTTCTTCCAGGGGGAGAGAGTGAGGCTGTTTGACCAGGATAATGGGGGGAGTCCACCAACTGACAGCCTGAGAGGCAGCAGCCTGGCACAGCCCAGGCTGGAGGGGACAAAGCAGCCACAGAGGCTGGACCAGTCAGCTAACATGGCTTGCCATCTCGGAGGATCCATGGGACCCATGTAAGAGGAGGAGAAGAGGTGACAGGATACAAATGTCAGTTTTGGTGGCCAATTCTGATGGATATGAGAGACACCAACTGGAATATCAAAGGGCTTTGTAAGTGAATATGCACAATTCCCCTTAGGGCTTCCTGAACTAAGTGAGAGGAACAAGCTAAAAGTACCTCAGTTCTCCAGATGGGATGCTGAGTTAGAAAAATAGTGACAACTACAGTCACCTTTCGCTGGGCCCTTAGCCTGCTGCTAGGCTCTACGTTAGTCATTTAATACTATTCAGTCCCCAAACAACCTTACGATGTAGGTACTCTTCTTTTCATTTTACAGTTAAAGAAACCAAGGAGAGTTCCATTTACCTGTCCAAGGCAAAGAACTAGGACCCAGAGACAAATAGCAATCATGCTAAGTTTTAAAACGTAGCTCCTGTGAGCCTCTACACCTCTTGGGTAAGCCCTCCTGTGATACTGCAACCACCTCAAGTCGAACACTTGTTCCTGGCTCAAGGTCAAAGTAATCAAACTCCAGCCCACCTTTTTGTTCTGGATATTTTTTGTTAAGACACAAACTACCCCCAAATTTTGTGGCTTAAAACTTATGAGAGGGGCACCTGGGTGGCTCAGTCGGTTAAGAATCCGACTCTTAATTTTGGCTCAGGTCATGATCTCAGTGTCGTGAGATCAAGTCCCACGTCTGGCTCCATGCTCAGCCAGGAGTCTGTTTGAGATTCTCTCTCTCTCTCTCTCCCTCTCCCGCTGCCCCTCCCCACCATGTGCACATGTCCACTCAACACGCAAATGCTCTCTCTATCTCTCTCTAAAATAAACAAATATTTTTTTAAATTATGAGATAAAATTATATCTCATGATTTTGTGTGTCAGGACTTCAGGCAAGTCTTTGCTGGATGGTTCTTTTGTTTCATGAGGCATTAATAGGAGTCATGTAGCGGTATTCAGAGGGCAGCTAAGCTGGTCCGAGATCACCTTCTGTTACGTTAGCATCCCAAAGAATGGGCGGCCATCCTTGTTTGACCTGCCACACCCTCCAGCCTCTCCTGGCCTACTCTTCTCTCACTCACAGTGCTCCAGACACACAGGCTTTCTTTCTGTTCCTCAAAGAGGCCAAGGTTATTCCTCTTTCAGGACTTTGTGTGTGCCTATGCCAGGACTGACTTTATCCTCTTGGACCCTTCTTTTGTCATTCAGATATCCACTTAAGCGTCACTTCTTCATAGAATCATCCTCCTCACCACCCTGTGGAGGACTTCCCTGGTCATCCCATCAACCTCCCTAATTTATTTTCATGGCACTATTGCCATCACTCTGAAATCATCTATTTTTGTCTTTGTTTTTTCCCTATTTCCTCCAATTAGAATGGAAAGGGGAACAGGGCCCCTGTCTATCCTGCTGGTTCCTATGTTCTCAGCACTTAGAACCATGCTTGGTACAAAATAAGTCCTTAATAAATATGTGTCAAGTGAAACTATGAAACAGTGAGGCGGGATTCAAAACTAGATCTGACTGACTTCAGAACTAAAACCAAAACTGTCCTTGTATGTATTCCAGGCAGATATGATCAGCCTAGGCCTTAGGGCAAAGGTACTACATACATCTCTTTGTCTGACTTCATTTCCACCACTCTTGTGTTGACTCTTAGAGATGAGAAATCTTCAAGGTGTGGTGCTGCCTCAAGGCCATGTGCAGCTCAGGTCCTGTTTCTAGCTAGGCCCCTCCGACGCTCGGCTTTGCTGGGGCCACTCTACTGAGTTTTCCCCTGGACAGTCTGGAATTGGGCCACAACCATGTTTGTGCTGAGGCTTTAGGGAAACATGGTTTATAAACGCTTGTTTCCTCTGAGTCACTGCACAGACTTGTCCCTTCAGTACAAACATTCTGTTTGGTTTTATAACTGGGGAAAGAGGGGGTGGGAGCCAAGGCTAACTGGATCAGGTTTGAAAGGAAAGGGGAAGTGAGAAAATTTAAATAGAGTTTTCTATCTTAGTGAGAGTCACAAAAGAACCCTTATCTGGGTTTCAGAGGCATGCACAAAGTTTCATCGTTATTTATTTATTTGCCTTAGTTAAAAAAAAAAAAAAGAAAGAAAGAAAAAGTTCACAGAGTAATTTTTTCCCTTCAAGCTTCCATAAAAATGCTGGCAAAAGTTTTACAAAAATAATTTAAGAACAATTAGAACACATATAACCATGTTTTGAAGTTTATATTAAATGCCCTTTACTAAATAAAAAGGAGTTTTGCTTCTAATTTCCTGGCATTGTTTGACTATATTATCCTTTAAATAACTACCTGTTAACTTCTATCATTACTGTGAGTTTTCTGTGAATTATGCACTGCATTCTAGACCAAAAGAATTAATTCTTTATTTTCTTGCCTTTTAAACAAATTTTTCTACCTTGTAACTTGGTGCCAGGCTTCTCATCTATAGAATTTGGCTATTGATAACAATACCTGCTCATAAATAACTCATAAAGTTATTATGAAATGCAAATATAAATAATGGATATAAAAATATGATTCCTGGTCCTTTCATTAACCATTTGACCTTGTGTAAATTATCATCATGATTATCGAGTTCAGACATTTAAGGAGCACAGGGTAGGTGTGGAGACCAAAGCCTGGCAGGGGGAGTTATGAGAGAGCGGACATAATCCCTCACCTCAAAAGGATTACATTTCAGGACAAAACTAGATACGACCCCTCTGAGCCATGTGTTCTTCATCAGCAATTTGGAGTGCTGTATCTGAAAATACTGAATTTGGTGCTTGGCAGATAATTCAAGTACCACAAATGAACTTTATTCTGTCAGTATCCTGCCTGTGTACTCGCCACAACCTCTGATAAGAACACTGCTCCCAGTTGCAAAGTGTGGGGGTTGAGGTGTGGGCGGGGAGGAAATTTTCTCCACATCACCATGCAATTCTCAAACTCCAGTCTGGGTGTCCTACAGTCCGACTCTCTCTAACACTATCTATCCAGAGAGAGCATCAGATCCCACAGGTTAAAGGCTCTGTTCTGCAAGACTTTTCCCACCTTCGAACTCCCTGCACTTTGGATGCCAGTCACAATTTCAGGTTGTCAACTCTGCTTTTGACTGGCCAACTATAGACTTGAAGGTTCCAATAATTCCTTCCTTAGGTTCAATTAATTTGCTAGAGCCATTCACAGAATTCAGAGAAACATCTTACTTACTACATCACTGGCTCATTATGAAAAGATATAACTCAGGAACAGCTCTCCAAACCTCATCCTTTTAGGTTTTTATGGGTGCTTCATCACATAGGCATGATTAACTAAATTATTGGCCATTGGTGATTGATTCAACATCCAGCCTCCCCACCGCCTTCCCAGAGAAGGTCGGAGGATGGGACTAAAAATTCTCTCTAATCACGTAGTTGGATCCACTAGTGATCAGTTCCATACTTTGGTTACCTAGGTGCAGTTCAAAAGTCACCTCACTGACATAACAAAAGCACTTTTATCACGCTCAGTACTTAGGAAATTAAAATGCAATTAGGAATTCCAGTTTCCAATGGAAACAGGAAAGAAGACCAAATACATATTTCTTATTATAAATTACAGTATCACTGTCACATAGGGATCTGTAGTTTCTTCCCCAGAAACCTGCACTTATCGCCACATACAATACTGTCCCCACCCCCCACACAGCAGGCTGGTAGTATAACCCCATTCCTAGCAGCCATGAAGCAATAATGGGAATGAGCTCCCTCAGCTCTCAGGTGGGATAATTCTGAGGCATGTGTTTTATACTTTTCCTAGGGTTTTCCCACAAGAATAAGTTTCAGTCATCCCCCTTCGTACCTGACTTAATAACACACCCCCTTCTACACTGCCTTCCCTTTTCCCTATCACTTCTTCTTTCCCCTGTTGGTGTTTCATGGGATCCTCTCCCTAATACAGCATTTGAACTTGAATCCTCATCTTAGTTCTGGATAAAAGCCCACATGGAGAGTTGTCCTCTGTACAAAGTTATGGGTGAATGCCCAGACAAGCCAGCTGGCTTTGCACAAATTCCAAACTCCACTGTATGACCACATCTTGCTATCTTATTAATTGGTTATTGTTATTTCTTTACAAATATCTAAAAATATAGTAAGCAAATTTATATTTAAGTCCTTTATGATACACAGCATCATTTAATCTGCACAAACACCCCCAAATGATAGAGAAAACTGAGACCAGAAGAGAGGTGCAATGACTTGCCAAAAGTTATAGGGTCAGTATGTAAGAGAACTGGACCGCAAGCCAAAGTCCTATAACAACAAATCCTTTTCTCACTAATCCTAGACTACAGGGTGAGACGATGCAGTTGAGCACAGACTTCTCTCCATTCCTGGAGAAGGAACTCTAAATATGTATTCTGTTAAGGTTGGGAGTACCATTTTGGTACATAAATGTGAACTTTTCAAGCTGTCCTTTTTTATATGGGAGAATGGTCATCACTTAATACTCCAGCAAATGGCTTTAAATGGTGGTGTGTTCTGGGGAATGATGCTAAGTGAACACAAAACACACTATCTAATCTTAATTGTTCTATGACACTTGAGCCTCCAGAGATCTAAAGAACCTTGATAGGTGAGCTCAAAGGGCCTTAAGTCTGAGGTATTGAAGGGTTTGGAAGTATGGATGAACTTGACGGAAGCAGGATACCAGGAAGCACGGCAAGGCTCCTGATTGCTCTGGCATTCTTCTTTTTGCTAAAAGAGAAGGGAGTTGGAGGAAATTGGAAGGGGAGGTGAACAATGAGAGCCTATGGACTCTGAAAACCAATCTGAGGGTTTTGAAGGGGCGGTGGGGTGGGAGGTCGGGGTACCAGGTGGTGGGTATTATAGAGGGCACGGATTGCATGGAGCACTGGGTGTGGTGCAAAAATAATGAATACTGTTATGCTGAAAATAAAAAATAAATTTAAAAAAAAGGAAAGCTTTAGTTTCTCTTCTGTGAAATGAAGCTAATATTCTATTGCTGATATTTCTTGTTATGGCAAAAGATTTGAGAGACAAATGTGTATTCTTCACTCTCAGTACTATTGAGTACCTACTCCCTTACAATCTTAAATGCTGTGAGCTTGTCTGAAAGGCATACAAGGAACTCAGTCACACGGGTCAATGAGAAAAGTGGGAAACTGACAGCAGGACTGAGGTAACTCATCCCTGAGGCTCAGACTTCACTGACTAAATGCCTGTGTTCAAAACTACAAGGTCCTCCAGAGCCAAAGCACTGGATGGACCTAGGGTCAGGGGAGTACAGGAAGAGGTCATAGGAACACAACAGCTCTATCAATTCTGAATTGCATTCAGAAGTTGGGTGACACAGAAAACAGAGTCCAGCCTGGCCATGGATTCCACATTTTGTCAAAGTGTGCCAGCCTTCAGGAAGGGGATGCAGCCCCAGTGGGAAAATGGACTGTTGAGCAAGAAACGGAAGCATATGCCTGAGTGTTCTGATAGAGCCTGTGCAGAAGGCCTTCAAGGAAGACTATGGCTAAATGGGCAAGTGCCCACAGTTCCTTCCAGACATGTTATTCATGGGTCAATGTAGCACCATAAATTCTAGACTACAAAACCTGGTTGAGATGGGATATAGGAGAGTGGGGGAAGAAGTCTCCTAATATACTCTTTACCTTGGCCTGGACTATTTCAGAAACCTCCACAGAGATGAGCTTCTTCACTGATTACAGAGACTAAGAGAGTGGAAGAAAAGCGCTCTGTGAAGGCAGAGCTCTGTGTGCTTGGCCCTCAGGGAGCTAAGAATTCCATTAGGGGACCAAGCCATGCACTGTGAAAGAATCACGAACCATATCAAAGAACTTTATAACTGAAGGACAAATTATAAAACCCAAGGCCAGTGATGGATTGATTAATTTGGGCTGCAGTAACTAAAGGTAATTTTTTGGAGAAAATAGCCCATGAGAGTGAGTAGCCTCAGAGCAGTAGCTACACAGTAAATGACAGCTATACTAAATTTCCTTATTTGTAAGGCTTACCGACATGTAGACCTTTGAAAGAGTAACTGATTTGGGTCACCAATGCTTCCTGTAAATAGGAAGAGCCACAACTGCTCCTACCCACAGTTTCCTAGGGATTCTGAAACAGGCACATACGGTATGCCGAGTGTCATACTCTTCCATCTCCTCTCCTGAGACCCGAAGAGAACTGCAACAGGATGTGGGCTTTGAAGATTTCTAGACTTGCCCTGAGACCACTGTTTGGGGGTATTTTGTTGACTGCCCAGGAAAAACTAACAAGCTGCACTCTGGAACAGGTCTCTGAGGAGGGAAGGGGCAAGAATACTGCTGCCCTCACCTATGAGAAGACATGTTACTTGGCATCTGCTAATGGTATTTCTCCAGGTTACGCTGGAGACCCAGATCCCGTACACTTGGAGTTCCCCTAACCTTTCTCAGATGAACACAATGCAAAGGAGAATTTTCATTTTCATCTAAGCCATTCTGAGACCTCAGAGGGAGCATAAGGAAGTGGAAACTCTAGGGGAAAGTAGAAATGGCACAAACTCTAAAGTTGTAGAGACCAGGAATCAAATTTCTGTTCAGTGGGGTGCCCTAAGACCAATTACATAATGTCTCTATAAAATGAGAAAATTATTTACATCTCTAGTTAGGAGAACTAATTGAGATAATTCAGGTAGACATTATTAAGCAGCTCTTATGTCCCTGTTTGCAATTAGATACTAAGGATAGAAGGATTAATTCATTCATTCATTCACTCACTCACTCATTCAGAAAATGTTTACTGAGTACCTACTCTGAGCCTAATGAATAAAACAAAAATCCTACTTATGTTCTGTTGAAGGATATAAGTGTAAAAAAAAAAAAAACAAACCCACCCTTAAGCCCATAAATATGCACAATGTGTTTATAGCACAGTTAATCCATGCTATAAACAAAAACAAAGCAGGATCAGGGGACAGAGACTGAGGGGGGAAGTGTAGGCCTGCTCTAAATGGAGTGGCCAGGGAAGACCTCTCTGAGGAGAGGACATGTAAGCAGAAGCTGAATGAGATAAAGCAGCAAACCCACGAGCTATCTTGTAGAAGGGCATTCCAGCACAGAGGAGAGAAGATATAAGCCTGATGGTGGGAGCATGCTTGGCATGTTCAAACAAATTTTGGCTCCCCCTGCGGTTGAAGCAAAGCAGGCAAGGGTGAGTGTGGCAGGGCCAGACTGGGTCTTGGAGATGCTGGGAAGAAGCTGAGTATTGTAAGAAGCTGCCAGAAGATTCTGGCTAGGGGAGTGACTAGATAGGGATTTATATTGCCAAAGGTTCACTTAAAGTTGCAGGGAGAACAGGCTGGAAGAAGACAGATGAGAACAGAGGCAGGAAAAGCTGGGACAGGTTAGGAGGGGGGATAATGACTGGGTCTGGGAGGTAGTGACAGACATGCTGAGAACTGATTGAGTCTGAGACAGATTTTGAAGATAAAATTAGGAGAGTTTACTGATGCATTGGATGTGAGTGTGAGAGGACCCCACAAAAGTCAGGAAGGACTCCAAGGTTTTTGGTTTGAGCAAGCAGATAAATATTTGCACAGTTCACTGTGACTGGTAAGGGCAAAGAAACCAACAGGTCTGTTTTGTACATGGTGGGTTTAAGACACCAAACAGAGGTGTCCAGTAGGCATCTGGGTATGTGCACATGGACTTGTAGGGAAAGATCAAGGCTGGTGATATAAACGTGGGAGCTTTCAGGATAGAGGTGACATATAAAGCCATAACAGAATGAGATCACCCATGAGTCAATATACATGAAGAGAAGAAGTACAAAAAACAAGCCTTGTAGGACTCCACTGTTTAGAATTGGGGAGAAGAGAAGGAAGAGACAAAGGTAAATAAGTCTCACCCTCAGGGAGCTCACCAGTATTTAAACTAATTAGCACCATATCTGGGATGTATCAGATGATCAATGAACATTGCTTTTTCTTTCTTCACCCTTGGTAAAGTCACTGGACTTAAGGAGATGCAGATGATGATGTAAATTAAAATGGCGGCAACATCTATTTCTCAGCAGGCATATCTGTGCACTGGAGGAGGAAGCCTCTGCCCTTTTTTTTTTTAATTAATTTTTTTTTATAAACATATAATGTATTTTTATCCCCAGGGGTACAGGTCTGTGAATCGCCAGGTTTACACACTTCACAGCACTCACCATAGCACATACCCTCCCCAATGTCCATAACCCCCATCCCCCTCTCCTAGCCCCCTCCCCCAGCAACCCTCAGTTTGTTTTGTGAGATTAAGAGTCACTTATGGTTTGTCTCCCTCCCAATCCCTCTTGTTTCATTTATTCTTTTCCTACCCCCCAACCCCCCAACATTGCATCTCCACTTCCTCATATCACGGAGATCATATGATAGTTGTCTTTCTCCGATTGACTTGTTTCGCTAAGCATAATACCCCCTAGTTCCACCCACATCGTCGCAAATGGCAAGATTTCATTTCTTTTGATGGCTGCATAGTATTCCATTGTGTATATATACCACATCTTCTTTAGCCATTCATCTGTTGATGGACATCTAGGTTCTTTCCATAGTTTGGCTATTGTGGACATTGCTGCTATAAACATTCGGGTACACGTGCCCCTTTGGATCACTACGTTTGTATCTTTAGGGTAAATACCCAGTAGTGCAATTGCTGGGTCATAGGGCAGTTCTATTTTCAACATTTTGAGGAACCTCCATGCTGTTTTCCAGAGTGGTTGCACCAGCTTGCATTCCCACCAACAGTGTAGGAGGGTTCCCCTCTCTCTGCATCCTCACCAGCATCTGTCATTTCTTGACTTATTAATTTTAGCCATTCTGACTGATGTGAGGTGGTATCTCATTGTGGTTTTGATTTGTATTTCCCTGATGCCGAGTGATGTGAAGCATTTTTTTCATGTGTCTGTTGGCCATCTGGATGTCTTCTTTGCAGAAATGTCTGTTCATGTCTTCTGCACATTTCTTGATTGGATTATTTGTTCTTTGGGTGTTGAGTTTGCTAAGCTCTTTATAGATTTTGGATACTATCCCTTTATCTGATATGTCATTTGCAAATATCTTCTCCCATTCTATCAGTTGTCTTTTGGTTTTGTTAACTGTTTCCTTTGCTGTACAAAAGCTTTTGATCTTGATGAAATCCCAATAGTTCATTTTTGCCCTTGCTTCCTTTGTCTTTGGTGACATTCCCAGGAAGAAGTTGCTGTGGCTGAGGTCAAAGAGGTTGCTGCCTGTGTCTCCTCAAGGATTTTGATGGATTCCTTTCTCACATTGAGCCTCTACCCTTTTAATTATTATACTCCTTATCTTCTGGCAGCTCTGAGCAAAACAGTCAAAATAGCCTTCAGAGAATGAGAAATCAGAAAGCTAGACGCTTCCCAAAAAGTATTCTTTACTTCAGGGATGAAGACAGCAGTTGACAGCTGTTGCAAGACTCTGCATGACGATGACACTGGAGTGTCAATTCACTGAAGGTCAGGAGAACAAAAGGAAGTAAAGTTGGGAAGTGGACTGAAGGTTAAAATGTATGTTGACCTTTTCACAGAAAGTATTACATTTTAATATATGCTTCTTCTTAATGAGCTACAAAAGTATGTGAATAAAAAGAGACATATTCTATATCCTTCTTATGTTTACTCCCTAAGGACCCACTGGTACTGGGAAACAAAAAGTCAAAGTGGAAGATAAAATGAAGCATTTGTTTTGAAGCTACAAAGACTAGATTTGGTAAGCTTCTTAAGGTCTCTAAATTCCACTTTTTTTCTCTATAAAATTGGGCCACTAAATATAATACCTGCTTTGCAAAGCTTCTTGAGGTTAAATGAGATAGCATATAAAAAATTCATCATGAAATGCAAAATGCCATGTATACGTTTATTGACAATTGCTCTAGCTATTATTTTAAGGCATGATGCAGTAGTCTCAAAATATGTCCAAAAATTCCTTAACACTCTTCCCTTAAAAGGTGCAATCCAATCCTACACCCCTTGAATGCAAGCCAGACTTGGTGAATCACTTCTAATAAGTCAAATACAATGGAAGTCATGCTATACAAATTCTGAGTCTAGACTACAAAAAGGAAGGCTTTTGCCTATTGCTCTCTTTCTCTTGGATTTCATGATCTAGGAGAAACCTGCCACCATGTTATAAGGATACTCAAGCAGCCCTAAGGAGAGAACAGAGGCCTCACACCAACAGCCAGTACCAAGTTCAATCTTGAAAGTGGGTGGTCCAGCCCCAATCAGCATTCAGATGACTGTGCACCAAGCCAACACCTTGTCTGTGACATGGGAGACTATGAGCCAGACATAATAAGCCAAACCACGTCTGAGTTCTGACTGATGGAATTATGAGAAATAATAAATGTGCTCTCATAATAATAAATTATGAGAAATAAAATTGAGTCACTAGGTTTTGGGGTAGTTGTTATCAGTAACAGATAACTAATGCACATGATCACATTAGCCCAAAATCCTGTTTAAGAATGGAAGGTGAAATTTTTCACCAATGATTTGAATGTATGGGTGACTCAGATGTAGGAGAGAGGAAAGAAAGCTGGATGAGGACAGAAGCAATGTAACCTCTGGCCAGGCCAGATCAGTCATGGGGGTTCCATCAGAGCCCTAACTTCCCACACTTTAGTCTCTGCTGTCTTCATCCCTAAAGTAAAGTATACTTTCTGGGAAGCCTCTAGCTCTCTGATTTCTCATTCTCTGAAGGCTAATTTGACCCCAGGGGATATGATGACTTTTTCCCTGATCTGAACACCAGTGTACATTCAAAACTTTCTGCCTTGGAGGCCTCACTAGTGCTTGCATGTGATGGGACCAAACAGTCTCATAATCTCTTGATGTATTGGCCAAAGCCTACCTCCTCCAACCAGCTTACAGATGCTTGAAATTCCACAATTAAGAATTGATTACTTGCTTTGTCTAATATTAAAATGTACATTCCAGTAAAATCTCCTGTATTAATTTCCTATTGCTCCCGAAAGAAATTACCACAAAGTTACAGGCTTAAAACCACACAACTCTATTATCTTAAGGTCTAAAAGTCTGAAAGTCCAAAATTAGTCTCAGTGTGTTAAAATCAAGGTGTCAGCCAACCTGTGTTCCTTCTGCAGGCTCTAGGGGAGAATCTGTCTTCTTGTCTTTTGCAGCTTCTGGAAGATCCCTGCATTCCCTGGCTCCTGCCTCCACATTACCTCAACTTTTGCTTCTGTCATCAGATCTCCTTCTCTGACTCTGGACCTCTTGTGATCATATTGGATACATTGATAACCCAGGGTAACCTCCCCATCTCAAGATCTTTAACATCACATTTCTAAAGTCTCCTTTGCCCACATAAGGGAATATGTTCTGGGGATTAGGATGTAAACATCTTTGGGAGGAAGCACAATTCAGCCTACTCTACTTACAAACTCTGACTCTGAAGTTATTTCTCTGTCAATCTCAATTATTCAAGCTTTAGGAGAGAACTTGAGTCTACGGCCATACCACCCTGAACGCGCCCGATCTCGTCTGATCTCAGAAGCTAAGCAGGGTTGGGCCTGGTTAGTACTTGGATGGGAGGAGAGAACTTGAATTTAGTAAAAAAAAAAAAAAAATCCTTTAAGTCACCAAAATATATTCATAAAGTCCATACAATTTATTCATAAGAGAATTCCCTCAGGCTTTCACTCAATTAAGTTCAATGAATAAAGATAAAACACTTACTATATATGACACTACTAGATGCTCTAAGAAATACCAAGAAGCCTAAAAATTAGTTCCTGCCTTTTAAAAGACTCTCTATCTAAGAAGTATAAGACAAGCACATAAATAAGGGTAGTACAAAGCAGGACATGATCAAGCTATCTCCATTATACAACTATCAGTAGGAAGGAGACACAAAGAAGACTACTATCAGGTAAAAATTTTAAGAAAAATGTCAGGGGAAACAAGAGGAAGCAAACAAAGACAATTTTAAGTACTCAAGCCCCAGTAACTAAGTAAAATGAAGGAGTTGCCCTCAACATAATCATGGAAATCAGAATGGCCACGAGGAAGAGTTGGGGTGGGCACGTCTCAGGAATGTAATGGATGTAGTTTGTGACTTATTCTAGAATATCTAGGTCAAGAGACCAGCAGGTAGTTGGAAATGAGATATGCATTCAGAGTCCAAAGGAGAAGCTCAGGCTGGAGATAGAAACGAGAAAGTCTTTTCTACAGAGAAGTAGGTGAAATCACTAAAACTATGATTTAAGAGGGCCAAAGAAAGAACTTCTAAAAGACAGGAAGATAGGAACAAGCAAAAGAAAGAAAACAGGCAGAGAAACAGGGAAATTTGCACAATGAATATCACAAAAGCTAATGAGGAGTTTCACAAAAGAAGAGGAGGTCAGCGCCACGACCAATTTTCAGTCACCGATGTGAATGCAGAGTTGGAAGAGAAGCTCACTGCTACAGAAGATTTCCATTAAGAGGCAAGAGATGAAATAACCTCAAGACCATATGTAATAGTAAAATACTATAAAATAATTAAGAAATTATGGGTTTTGACAATTTATGAACTTTTTTGATATTATGCATTTAGTTGTAAATTTATATGCTTTAATTTTTAATAATTGTGTGCTTAACAAGCTCAGATAATTCCTGAAAACATAAAGATTAGCAACTGCAAGCCAGATAGAGCCTGCTGCAGCATATCAATGATCAAACTTAAAAATTCCCAAATCCATTCAATCATTCATTCACATTGATTTCATCTCTGCATTTTGCTGGGCACTGAGCTGGTTATTGAGAAGACAAATATAAATAAGAGACAGTCTTTCCACTAGAAAACCTCGGGTTAGTGGAGAATACATTCTTGCAAACAAACACTACAATTAAGTATAAAAGTGCTATGATAAAAGTATATATAGATCTGACATGAGCACACGGGAGGGAATTTCCAGTCCAGATCCATTGAAAATAAAAAGCCATAGTCTTCAGCATAAATTAAAAAGACCTCTATGAGCTGGTCTCTCCTTATCTTGGCTCCCATAATGCTCTGCTTTGTATTTAGCTGACAGTAAAACACAAGGATTAGGGATACTGGCTATGCAGTCAGGAGGATCTGCATTCAAACACACATACCACTACTTACCAGTAATCGGTGAGGAAGTAATCTTCCTCCACAAAATGGGGCTAACAATACATACCGCACTAAAAAACATTCAACAAGTACTTGATACCTAGCTTACAATAAATTGTAGCAGGTGTTATTTTATCAGTTCCCCACTATGTTCAAATGAAAACAAGCTACTTGCAGTTTTCTGAGCACAACATGCTTCTCTGGGATCTATGCCCTTGTCTGGTGAATTCCTGCTCTCTCTTCAAAATTTAATGCAAACATCTGGTCTCCTCTGCCAAGAGTTAGTCATTCTCTCCTATGTATCACTAGTACACCAAGTAAATACCACATTGTGGCACCAACCACAGAATAACTGAACTGAGGTTACCCTGAGGCTAGGGACCATGTCTTATTCCCCTGGGTCTCCCAATGCCTGACACAAAGTAGACACAAGATAAGTGCTTGAGTAGTGAGCATAGTTAATAGAAAAAGGTAATGTATAGGGAGGGAGACAAACCATAAGTGACTCTTAATCTCACGAAACAAACTGTGGGTTGCTGGGGAGAGGGGGTTGGGAGAAGGGGGGTAGGGTTATGAACATTGGGGAGGGTATGTGCTTTTGGGTAAATTGGAAGGGGAGATGAACCATGAGAGACTATGGACTCTGAAAAACAATCTGAGGGGTTTGAAGTGGCGGGGGGGTGGGAGGTTGGGGTACCAGGTGGTGGGTATTATAGAGGGCACAGCTTGCATGGAGCACTGGGTGTGGTGAAAAAATAATGAATACTGTTTTTCTGAAAATAAATAAATTGAAAAAAAAAGGTAATGTAAATGAAGAAGGAAAGAATGGAAAATGCTCTTTCCATTTGATCAGTAATTCTAACTCTAGGAATTAATTAGGAAATAATCTTAAAGAATGAGAGAAAATGAGTAAATATAAAAGGTTTTTTTTTTTGCAGTGTTACAATATCATAAACCATAATAAGAAAAAGAAGCCAAATATCTAATGGCAGAATCATGACTAACACTGAAAATCTTTGGGGTGCTGGGGTGACACAGTCAGTTAAACATCGGACTTTTGGTTTCAGCTCAGGTTGTGATCTCAAGGTTATAAGATTGAATCCTGTATCAGGATCTGCATTCAGCATGGAGTCCAAGACTCTCTCTCTCCCTCTGCCCCTCTGCCCCACACTCTCCTTCTCTCTCAAAAAATTAAATAAATCTTTAAAAAATTGAAAATATTTATGATACAATGATTTCACACAATATTCCATGATCATTAAATATTATGGCCGCAAAAAGTATACAGTGACAATGGAACATGCCAATGATATAAGCAGAAGTGTACAAAGAATGTGAAATTAAAAGTATGATCTACATGGACACAAACCCATTTGTGCATACACGCCCAGAAAAAGGGCTAGAGAGAAACACACCAAACTGCCAGACAGAGCTTGAGTTAGAGAACAAGATTGTGGGTGGTTAGTGACTTATCTCCTTTACTGAGGAAGGGAACATTTCAAAATCCATCTTCTAAATCTCTATAAATAATGTATTACTTTTACAAAGTTTTAAAATTATAATATGTAGGGCGCCTGGGTAGCTCAACCAGTTGAGTGACCAACTACTGGTTTAGGCTCAGGTCATGATCTCAGGGTCGTGGCATCAAGCCCCAAGTCAGACGCTGTGCTCAGCGGGGAATCTGCTTGAAGACTCTCTCCCTCTTCCTCTGCCCCTCCACGCTCTCTCTCTCTCACTCTGTCTCTCTAAAATAAATAAATATTTTTAAAAATCATAATGTGCTATCCAACTTGTTTTCCTGAATTTCTCTGGGAATGTTCAGCAGCCTAAGGGTAGGATGGGAGGAAACTGATCACCAGACTTCCTCAGAAGTGAAGAGACGTGGGGATCCTAAGGAAAGCGTTCTAGGCTTGGCTCACAGTGAGATCCAATCTGAATAAGCAGAGTAGGGTTGTAGTCTCAGAAAATGTGGTAAGACAGGAAAATTTTAAAGCTTTCTATCTCAGAAATAAAGTCATTCTGAAAGCAAAAATGACATAAAAGAATGGATTGTCTGTCGAGTATCTTACTTGAAGACACTACTCTAAAAGGCCAATCATCTGGTTTTCCAGCCCACGAGAGGTTAGAAGCAGTTAGTTAAAGGAAAAACAGTAAACCAGACTGGATGGTTCAAACTGCTGGATACAGCTTCTCCAGCAGTGAGAAATAGGAGCCGTGTCTGCAGAGGTGGGAGGCACAAAGACCCAGAAAGGGTTGCAGACAAATGAAGACCTTAAGAAGGGGCACTTGATGTACACTCGTAATGGGCATGAAAGGCATCATTGTATCACACTGTAGTATGAATTACAGTATAGTAACTTGTGCTTGATTGCCACACTACAAACATGAGCTCAATGTCTTCCTTTAAAAATTCTAAAAATCAATGAGAAAAAGTATTTGAAAGCACTATGTAAGGTGTAAAATGCTGCACAATTAGTCAATTATTTGTAACGCCTTCAGCATATGAAGGCAGGGATACACGTAATGCATTTTTAAATGCTTCCACCCAAGGCAATTCATTTTTTTAATTGGCACTTAAACATGTAATTTTCATTTATCTGGAAATTTTATTTATGTACATATTCTATTTATGCCTCATTTTCTAATATTGTTGAATAATAAATACATTATTGTCCCACTGAGAGGATGTCTCATAACTTAGAACAAACGAGTTACTCAGATTCTTTCCAAAGCAAATTTTTTGGCAGGGGGGAGGGGAGAGGTGTGGAGAGAACATAATAGCTCAGGCATCTGAGGGAGGGGATGCCACAGATGTGGAAAGAAGGAGGAGAATGAGGCAGTAGGGTAGTCTAAAATAAACTTTCCTTATTCCCTACTTTTGCTAAGTGTTGGCTAGTGACTGGCTGCCAGGCTGCAAGCCAAATTCCAAAGGACAAGTAAATAAACAGTTAATGCGAGTTATTCTGCAAATTTGCACATGCCCACCCACATAAGCACTAAATTAAAACTTTCCCCAACTGAAGTCAAGCTGCAGGCAAATAAGAATTGATTAGGTATCCTTACTGTGACTCTGGCTATGGTTGTCAAGCAAACAGAGAGTTAATTTGAACCCTTTTTCTTAAGGCAGATCCCTTCCTGAATAGGCAACTTTACTTGTTGTCCTTGAGGAGAAGATACAGACAGCGGTGTGGTCAGATTTATGCTTGTAGAAAAAACAAACCCAAATTCCCTGAAATGTCTTAACTTTGACCAGCTCAAACTGGATTTTATTGCTGTTTGATTTCCAGAGGGCCATGTGCCTGGCTGCCCAGGGGAATAGACAGTGCTCAGAATGAATATTGAAATACCGAGTCATTATTTGCTCTGGGGGACTGCCAGAGCTGCCTGCTGCCTGGGTTTTAGGGGAGCCGAATAAAGCGTTCCTATTTTAAAGACCCAGAGTAAAAGAATTCTCTGTAATCCTTTCCAGAAAGAACAAAATGAAGCCACTGCAAACAGTGATGAATCAAAATAATATGTACAATGAGAAAGATTTTGCTATCTTTTGTAGCCAAAAAGTAGGTGGTAAGGGCTAGGACCAACCTTTCTAAGGTGGCTCCTTCACCTGCCCTGCCCAACATGTGTGTGCAGATGAAATCACTGAAAAATTAATGCCAAGGGCATATTTGAAAGGTGGCAGGGAGTACATTAGTGGCTCTACCAACAACCTCCAACTTCCTGTCTGAGTAGCTCAAACAGAGTGGGGCGAAGGGGGTAGCTGATTCTAGATGCGTGAAGCGTATGCCTGTTCTAAAGCTCATGCATCTTAGCTGGTGCCCTCTGAATGTCTAATTTATTACAGGCAGAGGCAGTTGGGCAACAGATCAGGAGAATGGGCTAAGGCTCCTCCAGGCACTTTTCTGTAGACTGGCCATTCCAAAGGTCAACCTGCTAACATGGGAAGTAATTTCACAGGCTGGTGGTGATTCTGCCTTAGGTAATCACAGACAAAGTTAAGACCGATCATGACATTTGGGATCCCCCACTATATAGTGATGAAGAAGAGTAATTCTGTTGAATTCTGATTATTTGGGAGGAGAAATGCAAAGAAAACTAATTTTTCCCATGGAGGTAATGTGCTCATTTGAGGCAAATAGCCCTTAGCTGAGGCAGATCCTCAGCTCCTATGAGGAGTAAATATTCTGCTTTCCTTCCAGGTAGTAGCAGTTTATTTAATTACAAAAGCATACCATAAAACATTAAAAAAAATAAGGCTCCCTTACTGAAAAGCCCTGCTCTTGTACACTACAATGCACAGGGAAGTGGGCCCCTGCACGGATGGAACCGGACTGGAATGCTAGATCAGAGTGCAGCATTCACCATGGATAAAAGATGGGTCGCCTGATTTGAGAGAAAGCCAACTCTGGAGTTTCCTGTAACCATGGTAACCAGATCAGAAGCACACATTAATGATAAGCAAAAACAACTGGCAGCCTGCCTAGGCATCACTTAGAAGCATTAGCTTCCCAAGGTGAGTGTTGCAAATAAAGAGTGTGCAGAATGATGGTTCTGGAGCAGGCGCACAGTTCAGCAGCACTCCTTTGTTCTCACTGAGAGAAGCATTTCTCAGGCTGCTGCCGTGCTGGAGGTCTCACCAGCACTTGCAGATACAGAAACGCTACTCGAGAGCAAGAAACAGAATCCACTCCTGGACTGATTCCTGGGATTCTATGCTTCTTTCTTATCAAGTGTGTTCCAATTACAGATGTATCGTTCCCTTCTATGGCCTTACTAATCAGCTGTAGGAGTCCACCGAGATGTCGCAATTCCCACCATAAGTAACATCAGGGTAGGCCTGACCCGTCTGAGAACAGGACGTTGGCTTCCCATAGAACAGGGGGGTTTCAGGAGCCCTACAACAGGAGCTTACAAGTCCCCAATCAGATTAGTATCATCAGCAAAACATGCTGAACAGAATACAAGTGTCAGCTCCTGAAGACATGAGTTCCAGTCTAAGTGCTCACTTATTTCCTGTGTAACTTTGGGCAACTTGTCCAGGCTCCGTTACTTACTCCATCTCTCAAATGAGGATAATCAGTTTCCATGTTGACGACTTCACAGGATTAAATGAGATACTCTATGTCAGGTCATTTGTCTTGTCCCACCAAAAATAAACACTTTCTTCTGTGCCCTCATAATCCATTTTTTTAATGTCTCCTATTAGATACCCCACAGCCTAGCCCTTATACATAGTTTTATGTAAGTGTGTCTCATTAAATTGTGAGCTCTTTGAAGGCAGGAATACCTTAATGTCTTTGTATCTCCCGAACCTAGTTCATTCACATAGATTAGCACATTCATGTAATTTGTATTATTAGGGGCTCGATAAATAAATGTTGAACTGAATTTAACTGCTCTACTTGCCCATCAGCTACCACTTCCTACTGGGAGTATCTAGATTGAGCAAAGCTGGACAGCTTGGGCAAATGGCAATCTGGAGTAGATTCAAATCAGAGTTTAGGTAAAGTTGAAGCAGCAAACCATAGGATTGGAAGAGTTGTGTCTCTCATGACCTTCTGGCTAGGCTGAGTGTATATATCAGATTCAAACATTTGAGCCATGTTTCTGATACCACTAATGCTCTTCTTTCCTAGATGACACTCCAAGAAGATCTTTTCAGTAATTCCATTTGCTCAAATTTGTTTCTCTATTTCTGGACCCAGGGTGTTCTCTCTTTAAGAAAACTGTACTCCAATGGATAGGAAAAGAAAGATTAGAAATGACTTTGGAAGTGATAAGTGAATTTGTATCTTCCCCTTAATACTTATTTTTATATTACACATTTTTAATAAAGATATCTGCCCTTTATTTCTCACAGGTGAATTAATGAGATAATGTTTGATTTTGCAGACCTCAAAAGACTATGCCATGTAAAGCTATTGTTCTAAGAATAAAAATGCAGCCGGCTTCAGTTGCCTCTGTTCCATGTCTTTTAATTTAAGGAATTTGTAAACTTGGATTCATATCCTGGAGCCGGTTCCTAAGTCCAGCTGTCAAGAATGTCACAGCTGAGTCAGGGTGTTTGGTGGGACCATCCTCTCATCCCCAGGATCTCTTCTCCATATCTGGGGCCACCCATTAGTTGGAGCTTTGCCTGCTACATATCAATTATGCCTTTGAGCATAGGAAAAATCTAAACCAAGTTTCTTCGGGTGTTTCTGGGGGTTACACATTCTTGACTTTGCAACCATATGGTACTTCATTATCTTCTGTGAGCATTGTTTTTGTAGCCAGCATTGTTCTGGGGAATAGAGTGCCCTGGCTAAGAGCGAGTCCTGGAGTGTGTCCACTACTAAAAGGCCACTGATGCTTTAGTAGTAGCTGGCACTCCAAACTTTGCAATAACAGACAAGAAATACAGTCTTACAAAAGCAGAGATCATAATAATAGCAAACATTTCCTTAGTACTATATATATATGTTTCTGGCACCACTCTAAATTATTTCTAGCTATACAAATTCAGTCAATTCAAACTACAACACTATGAGGTAGGTATTTTTATTAAACCCATTCCACACATGATGAGGCTGGGAAACAGAGAAATAAATTCCTTTCCCAAGGTCATACAGCTATGCAGTAGTAGTGCTAGCATCTGAATCCAAATAGTATGGTTTCAGACTCATAACTACTAGGCTCTTTATTCATAGAAAGGAAGCATGGAAAAGCAAAAGACAAATTCCTAAATCTCATTATAGCAAGTAATTTCAACTGTTTTCTCCACAAGTAAGACTCTTTCAAGATGAAGTTTTGTCATCTAAGTCTTTTCTCCTACTGTCTTTCTGGTAATAACCAGCAAGCAGTCAAATGGACAAAAGGGAGAGGAAAAAAAAAAAACCCTTCCTCTTTTCCTCTCTTCCTTCCTTCCTCCCCATATTTATTTACTGAATCTTAATACTTACTAGTAATTGACTTCAGAGTGGAAAATGAGCATAAGTGATATCCAGAAATGGATCACAATCTACAGTTGGCAACATATAAATAATAAATCAAAGTTTTAGAGTAGATATATAAAGAAAATTGCCTTTTGCAGGAACACTGAGGAAGAACGGTTAATTCTGCCTGGGGTTCCAGAAAGAAAAAGAGAAAGAAAGGAAGAAAGGATTTGAGAAAAGTTCAGAAGTAGGTATTAATCCCAACAATTGAAAATTCTTTCAATGCAGAGTTTACTTATACAGAATCTACTATGAACCTAGCATTATATAGGGGCCAAATGAATATTAAAGATAATATGACCAGGTCCTTACCTCTAGATGTATACAATCTTACTGAGGAGTAAAAGTTGTACTCATACAATTGCTAGAAGTCCATGATTAATTGCCAAATGCATCATGTAGACAAGAAATGCAACAGAAGGTAAAAGAAGGGAGCTATAAAGACAGTCACAAAGTTCATGGAGATAGGACCTCATTATATGTGTTTTGTGTCCTAGCCTTACCATGGCTCCAACTTATTTACCTACCTTTCTTTTCTCTTAGCTGGAATTTCTCCTTTTTTTTTTTTTCCATTTTGTTAACATTTATTTTTATAAGCCAATTTAAATCCTTTTTTTTTTTTCATAAGAGGGTAAGGAAAGGGAGGGAACGAAAGAAGAAGGGAAGAAGGACAAGTATCTACATAAACCCTCGGACCTTATTATGCTCTAAGCTATGCAGTTGAATAGCATACTATTATGTAGATACTACATAACCCTCAGCTCTACCACTCACAGGCATGTGACCGTGAACAAGTTGTTTCTTGAAAAAAACCTTGAAAAGAAATTTTGGAATTACTTTCTATACTGGGATTTTGAAAGATTTTGTGTATTGCTTTTCTATGGCCACTATTTTTCATAAACCACGTTCTGAGGCCTCAGGTTCCTCGTCTACAAAATGGAAATAATAAGAAAACTTTCTTCAATAGGTGTATTGGGAGGATAAAATGAGTTAACTACATTAAAATGCTCAGGGAAGCCTCTACACATAATTATTCATTAGTCATTCAACAGCTATTTCCTGAACATTCGCTATATTCCAAGAATTGAGCTAAATCCTGGGAATATATAAATAAACAATTTACAATCCCTATGTTCAAATATTTCACAATCTAATGGGAAAAACACTAAACAAATCATTTTAATATAGCATGGTATTAGCTAAATTAGCAGTATATACAAGCATATCTTCATGGTATACTTTTCCAGCATAGCATAAGAATGCATGCATTTTTTACTAGCTATATCAAACTACTGGCTAAAACTGAGATTCTGGTCAACTAAAACTTCCAGATTTTGTCCTAGGAACTACTGTTTATTCAAGTCTTCTTCTTCCTATAACATGCAATCAAATTTTTATGTGTTTTTTTCTGCAAAATACTTCATCTGCTTTAAGCACATTGTTTTAACTTTTTAGGATGGCTTTAAATCTAAGTGTCCTTGTTCACCCTAGCTCCCCCCAGCAAGGTTGGCATCTTCTGTAGATTCAATGAGCATGCCTTCCACATCTTCTCTAGGTGTACTGAAGAGGACAGTCATGAACAGCACCATGAAAGACACCATTTCATGTTAATACCTAGTTATTAAGTACCCTTTTGAAATGGAACGAACTCTAAATTTTACCTCACTGTGCTGTCAGTCAGTCCATGTTTTTCAGTTTTGCTCACCAGAATATTTAACTGAGGAGCTGTGTTAGGTAAGAAGAAACCAGGATGTTTTGTTAAAATTGAGATATATTCTCTGTATACTACTCCCTGGTCCACAATGAAGGAAAATAAATCCTTTATTATGGTTCATTCTGCCTCCTGACAATCACCACTTTCTGTTCTAGTATTAAAATGCTTAATGATTATCCCACCTCTCCAACTCCTTGTCCCACCCCCTTCCCACCTCCTAAATTGTGAGCTCTTCTAGGTCAGGACCATACAACTTTCTGTCCATAGTGCCTAGCATAATTCCTGACATATAACAGATAATCAATAAATAGTTGTTGAATAAATGAGTGAAACCATCTGTCCTATTTGGTTTTGGTTCAAGTTTTATCCAGGATATTTCTTTGTTAAATTGCAATAACTATTCCATGCCAAGTATGTGATCACACTTTGGAATTTATTAAGTTATGGGTTATTAATAATAATAATAATAATTTCAGGCATTAACTTAAGAATGATGGTGTAATGTTAATGGATAACAAAGGAAAAATAGAGTGTAATTTCTGTTTTACTTCTGCCTTTTCATGGAAAATTATCTCCATGTTGAAAAGGATAGAATAAAATGGGTGAGGTAGATATAGAGATTGCAAGGAATCATCTGCCACTCCCAGTGAGTTCAAGTTCCCCAGTGGATTAAAACCAAGGAACTCAGAAATCTTGCAGGCAAAAATCATTGTATCAATACTAGTGAACTCTAAAGTAGAGAAGGGGTCTTAGCAGATATAAGAAGTAAAGGTAAACAGACTTCTAATTTTCTAGAGGGGAAAGAAAGTGAATTGGTATTTTATTTATTCAATTTATTTATTGGTATTTTATTTAATTTATTCTCTTTGTCCAGAGTTGGTAATTATGATTATAAAGGTTATTTAATATTATGAAATGAGTTGGGAAATTTTTTCTGTTGTTTTTTTCCCACTGTTTTGAAGATTTTCTGTAAGACTGAAATGATCTGTTCCTTAGAGTTTGGTGGATATCACCTATAAAATCATTTCAAACTCTTTTTATTCCAGGAAGACTGTCAATTACTGATGGAGTTGTTGTTTTTTTTTTTTTCTTTTTAATTATAGGACTTTTTAAGTTTTCTATTTCTCCTTGAGGAATATGTTCATTTTGTATATGTTTAAATTTTATGGGCCAAATGTAAAGATGTTATTCTCTAGCTAACTCTGCAGTAATGTATTATGAACACTTTTCATTCCTACGAGTTTCTTTTACCTTTTTTCATGATCAGTTTCACCAAGGTGTGTCTGTTAATTTTTGGCAATATTGATCTAAATAATGGCATTTTTATTTTCTGTTTTCTACTTTCTGCTTTTATTATCTCGTTACTTTTATTTTCTTAGATTGGTTCTATTGTTCCTTTTCTAACTTCAGTTTTACCATTAGCTCATTAAATTTCACTCTTCTTTTTTGATAAAAACATTCAAAGCTACAAAATTCTTAATATCCACTCTTTTAGCTATATCAGACATTTTGAATCATATTATTTTATCACTATTTAGTTCTAAGTATTTTCTAAGTTTTTTGGAGGGAAAGGTTAGTTTATACTTCAGTTACGGTGTAGACATATGGTATAATCTGTAGGATCCTGATCCCTTGATAGTTAAGAGTTGGTTTCTTCTGCCTAGAATGTGCTCAATATTTGTAAATTCTTCTTGTGTGCTTCAGAAAAACTTAGTTGATCCTCATTATTTGTAGATTTCATCTTTGAATTCACCTACTCACTAAAATTTATTTGAAATGCCAAAATCAATACCCATGGTGCTTTTGCAGTCATTTGTGGACACTCACATAGCAGTGAAAACTTTGAATTGCCCAATGTGCACATTCTCAATTGAGGTCGAACAAGGTGATAGCCAGCCTTTTTGTTTCAGCTCTCATATACTATATTCTTTTTAAGAATCTATTTAGTGTCACATTTTTGCAATTTTGTGCTTTCTGATGGTGGTTTTTCTATCTAAAATGGCTTCCAACCATAGTGCCCCCAAGTGCTCTCTTGTGTGCTAGAGTGTAACTCAAGTATGAGTTACAGTGCTTTTGGCATTAAACCCAGTGTTAATGAATCAACCATTTATATTGAATAAGGTGCCTTTAAACAGAATACACATAAAATGAGCTTACGTACTGTTGATCAGTTGATAAAAATATCATGATCGGAAGCTTACAGGAACTTATCCTTGTATTTCTCCCTGAACCAATGATTCGGTATTCACTACATGTTTTTGAGTGGAGGCGGGTAGTGGTAGACAAAATAAATAAAGGAGATTAATAGATACAAACTTCCAGTTATAACATAAATAAATCATAGAGGTGAAAATACAGCATCAGGAATATGATCAATATTTTAATAACATTTTAATAACATTATTAATATGTTGCATACCTGAAACTAATACAACAGTGGTCAATTATATTTCAGTAACTTTTAAAAAAAATGGTAAAAGAGAAAAAGTGCTGCTGTGATGTCATAGACCATAACTACCCCCAATAACAAAAATCGACCATACATACTCGCTAATGGCTGGGTAAAGATTTCTAAATATACTAATTAAAGTTTTGTTATTTTTTTTTTTAAGATTCTACTTATTTATTTGACCGACAGAGATCACAAGTCGGCAGAGAGGCAGGCGGGGCGGGGTGGGGGGAGGGAGCAGGCTCCCTGTTGTGCAGAGAGCCTCAAGCGGGGCTCCATCCCAGCACCCTGGGATCATGACCGGAGCCGAAGGCAGAGGCTTTAACACACTGAGCCACCCAGGCACCCCTAAAGTTTTAAAACAGAATATGTGGGTACAGTGTCCAAAACATGGCAAATCTGGAAAACAGAAGGTTATTTCAGAAAGTCTCATAACCTTAAAAATAAGATTAAGGAGGCCCACTTGAAGGGGATTGATTAATGCTTCAGCATCTTACTTTGAAGGAGATTTCTAGTGGCTGGCTCTAGGGCTAAGGCCCTGCCCCTTCAACATATTTATCATGGTATGAATAAGAACAGTTAGAGGATAAGTTCTTAGCAACTTGTCTAATCCTACTAGTTCCCTATATTTTTTTCATCTTTTTGACCTACCAATTTAAATTCTACCAGCATTCACTTCTTCCTTGATATTCTTCTTCATTCAATACTGGCTAAAGAGTGAAATGCAATTTTACTGTTCTCTTGTTATTTCTAGGGACTAGTATACAATTCCTGTTTTAAGAGTTTGAGTATTATTGCTATCAGGAAATACAAAACATCGCTTCTCGGCCTTTTGGCTAAGATCAAGTGTAGGAAATACAAAACAAATCTGAGAAAGTTACCATGCTTTTCCAAAGAGATAATAGCTCTTGTCCCTAGAGTGTGTTTAATTCATTTTGACTTAACATGCTTCTGAACATTAAGCATAGGCCAGGCATTATGCAAAGTGCCTCCAGGGACATGAAAAGAATAAAATGATTATACTGCCTTCAAGCAAGCTGATGTTTCTTCCTTCATTAGAGTTCGTGATATCTGCTGGGAGACCAGCAATCCTTGAGGCATTCCTTCCAAAACCAGCTTATGAGTATTGGCTTTACTGAGTACCTCAAGCTTGTGTGATTCTTACTACAAAGGATCTCAGCACAGTGAGGGAACACTCCCTGGGCATTTCTTCAGCCCAATTTACCAATGTATAGATGACCAAAATATACACATCAACCACCACCACTATTGCCACTAACAACAATTTATAGGCAACTTGAAACTAGAAGAGAAAGCAAATATAGGAATTGAAAAGAGTTAGGATCCAATCTTCAAATCCAAATAGAACAAAGTAACATAGCCAGATGTCCACAGGGCAAGGCTAAAAAAATGGACAATTTTTGGTTATTTAATTATGTGATCTTTGTACCAATTTATCTTGTTTATTTTTAGAATAATTACTTGAAAGCTACACTGGGCTGAAAAAGGAAGGAATAAGTATAGAGTCTCAGTTGAAGTTGAAAAGAGCTCTGGAAATAAATCGTGTGATGTTTGCACATTGACATAAATGCACTTAATACCATTAAACATACACTTAAAATCATAAAAATGATAAATTTTATGGTGTATGTATTTTACCACAATAAAAAAATCTAAAAGGAAGAAAACTATGCCAAATGTTGAAGACAATGCAAATACATAATTTTGAAATTTCATTTCCATGGCACTCTCTAATCCTCTCTGTAAACTCCCTAGGTGATCCCATCTAGTCCCAAATGTTTTAAGATAGAGACTTTGACATTTTTAGTTCTATTTAGTTTTTATAAATGTATAAGATAAAATACAGAGTATTACAAAAAATAAATTGTATTGAAGTTCAGTTATCAAATATAAAAATATTTATTATATTGCAATAAAAGGTACATCTTTTTCAACTAATTTAAGTAATGTGACATAGCAGAAGGCCTAATAACACCAGCTATAATATCAATGCAATACTGAGTATAAACAATATCCAAGATATTTGTAACTACAATAAGATTAAATATCTCATTTTCACTGGTGAATATACTACAAGTGTTGCTAATATTACTACGGTTTATTGCCTTGAATCATAGTTGAGGGAAATATGAAATGTTCATTTAAAAATACGCAATAAGACATAAGATAATAAATCATGATGAAGTGAGATTTATCCTAGGAAAATAAGACTAGATTAGTGTTGGTAGAAACAATAACTATAATTTACCACAAAAAAGATAAAGGAGGAATTTATGTAATCATCTCAAAAGATGAAAATACCAGAAGCATTTGTTGAAATTCACTATCTACTCATGATTTAAAAATAAAACTTTCTTCAAACTAGAAATAGAAAGAAATGTTCTCAATCTGATAGGGGCATCTATGAAATAATCTACAGATAATGCCACAATAAATGATGAAATATCAAACCCTTTCCTCCTATGATCAGGACAAAATAAATGATATTTGCTCTTACCACTTTCAGTCAACATTGTTTTAGAGATCCTAGCCAGTGAAATAGGCAATAAAATAAAGGCATAAATGTTAAAAATGAAGACATATAAGGTAATTCATAGATGATTAAGTATATAGACAATCCAAAAAAATCTTAAAAATAGCCACCAGAACTGATGACTAAGTTCAATAATGTCGCAGTATACAAGGTCAAAACACAAAAACAAACTGCATTTCTATATGCTAGCAACAATCAATTTAAAAGTAATAAAAAATTATCATTGTACAATAGCTCTAAAAATATGAAATACTTAGAGATAAATTTAACAAAATATTATAAGACCTGAAGAATAAAAACTACATGTTCTAGAGGAAGCCTGGGAAGACGGCAGAGTAGGAGGACTCGAAGCTCACCTCATGCCATAGAAACAACTA
Organism: Neogale vison; assembly: GCF_020171115.1. Lineage (NCBI taxonomy): Eukaryota > Metazoa > Chordata > Mammalia > Carnivora > Mustelidae > Neogale > Neogale vison. The sequence goes on from NC_058097.1 coordinate 93,896,501, forward strand.
AATAACACACACGTCAGCATAAATTACCCAGAATACAACCTGAAAACTGGCAGAGCAAACTCCACAGCTAAAGGTAGAAACAGGCCACATGGAAGGGGGAAGGAAGGGTGGAGACACTCTGGGGAGCTAAAAGAGCCCCAGAAGTCTACAGCCAGGAGAGAGCCAGGGGCAGGGAGGGGAGAGATAAACAGACTAGTACACTGGGAGCCCACACTGTGAAGAAAAATCACCACAACATTTGGCTTTGGAAGCAAGAGCAGCCAAATTTCATCATTCCTTACAACCAGCAGGTCCTAAAGTCTGGAATTTTAAAAACCAGAGGGGTGGGCTCTGAAAGGAGGCAGGATGACAAACAGCCCTTGGAGACCCAGGATAAAAACAGCAGTTTGAAAAAAGCCTGAGGCATACAGGAGATAGAGACATGTATTCATCTAAGAGCATATTCCCAGAGGCAGGGATCCCAGGGAGACCCTGCAGGAACACAGGAGTTACTAGGTGCCACTTCCCTTCCCTGCCCCTCAGCATAAAGACCTGGCCACCTACAGGAACCAGCACTGTGCAGGTACTTACTACCTAACTGGCTTATACCAACCTCCATCCCCTCTTTGGCAGATCCATGCTTTCCAGTCACACTTGCCTCAGTCCTAGAGCTGCAGGACCCTTCCCCCAGAAGACCCACATAAACCTGGCCAAAACTGTCTCTCCCTACCCCTAGGTTTTGTGGGGCCTTGGTCTAGGGGTGGCAGAGGTGGCAGTAGGCCCCATAGAAGTCTGAAAAAAAAAAGAATTAAAATAATAATAATAATAATAATAACTAGCAAAAAATCTTCAGTCAGGTGTAGGGTCTTTGCCAAGAGCAAGAACAGAGGGCAGCATTGCTAGCAAAGAGAAAAATGAGAACTTAGTAACGGATAGAAGGGAAGAAAAATTCCACAATGATTCGAAGACTTTAGTCTTAGAAAAGGAAAGTTAGAATTTTCACTAAAAATGAACAAGATGGGGTGCAAGTCCACAGTGGTCACACCAAAGAATATCACGTCCATCAATCAATAGTAAAATGAGTGAAACACAGTACTACCCCCTCTTTTAAATGCACCACTTCCCAAGAGTGTAACTTAAGAGTATTATCATTACAATAAAAAAAACTCATGTACCAGGCAAAAAAAAAAAAAAAAGAAGAAGAAGTCTGAGGTGCACCATGTTAAAACTCCTGTCCAGCCCACACAGCCCCAGTCCTGGCTGCTCTCATTTCACAAGCAGCCCAGCAAGCCCCTTGTTCAAACCACCCCAGCCAGGGATCAAACACTGCCAACAACAGGCAAAGATAGCCTCTGCAGATGACCAGACTGAAGGAAAAAGCGGTCAGGAAACACTAGCAGATGAAATGCCACACACATAGAAGAAACCTCCTAAAGTGCCAGGTCCTGGGGAAGAGAAGCACAGCACTTCAGGGCACTGCAGCACCTCTTCTTCATAAGGCCATTACTGTCAGGAGCAAGAGACAAAACTGACTTTCCTACACACAGAAAGAGACATGGACAGTCAAACAAAATGAGGAGACAGAGGAATATATCCAAGATGAAAGAATTGGACAAAAACCATGCCAAGAGACCTAAACAAAATGGATATAAAGAATATGACCAAAAGAGAATTTAAAGTAATGATCATAAAGTTACTCAGTGAAGTAAAAGAGTGGAGAACAACTACAAGACCCTTAAAAAAGAACCAATCTGAGATGAAGAACACAATAAATGAAATTAAAAATACACTCAATAGAAAAAAATAGCAGGTTAGAGGAAGCAGAGGAACAAATTAATGACCTGGAAGACAGAGTAACAGAAAGTAATCAAACTGAACGATGAAAGAAAAAAGAATTATGCAAAATGAGAAAAACTTAGGGAATTCAGTGACTCCGTCAAGTGTAATAACATTCATATTACAGGAATCCCAGAAGAAGAGAGAGAAAGGGGGCAGAAAATGTATTTGAAGAAATAATAGCTGAAAGCTTCCCTAATCTGGGGAAGGAAACAGATACCTACATCCAGGAAGGACAGAGATGCTCTAAAAGATTCAACCCACGGAGGTCCAAACCAAGGGACAGGGCAATTTAAATGACTGAAAGTGGTGATAAAGAAAAAAAAATTTTAAAGTAGAAAGAGAAAAGAAGACAGTTACATACAAGGCAAACCCCATAAGGCTATAAGTGGATTTTTTCATTAGAAAATTTGAAGGCCAGAAGGAATGGCAAGACATGTTCAAAGTGCCGAAAGGAAAAATTTGCAGCCAAGAATACTCCATCATGCAAGGCTATCATTCAGGATAGAAGGAAAGATAAAGAGTTTCTCAAATAAAAACTAAAGGTATACATGATGACTAAACCAGCTCAAAGAAATGTTAAAGGAAACTCCTGAAATGGAAAGGAAAGACAATAAGTAAGCATGTAAAAAGCAGGAAACACAAAGGCAATAAAAATAAGTATATGTGCAAAAATCAGTCAAGGGATTCACAAAATAAAAAGATGTAAAATATAATACCATATACCTAAAAAGTGGGGAGGAGAGGAGTAAAGAATGGGTTCAACCATCAACTCTGTACACACTGCTATATACAAAAGATGTGATATACCAGTCAAATAGTTACCACAAATCAAAAACCAATAATAAACATGCAAAAAATAAAGAGACAGGAATTCAAGTATATAAAGCCAGCAAACCATGAAGTAGAGAAAGAGAAAAAAGGATCACAGAAAAACTACAAAAACAATCATAAAAAAGTAACAAAATGGCAATAAGCTATCTGTCATATAATAAATATGATTAAAATATATAAATATGATATAAATAAATAGATATAAACATATCTATCAATAATTACTTTTGCATGTGTGTGTGTGTATCCATTTTATTGAGGAGAAATTTAAGATTATTTCTATGAAGACAGATACATGAATGTAATAATTACTCTGAATGTAAGTGGACTAAATGTCCCAATCAAAAGACATACAGTGACAGAGTAGATGAAAAACACAAACAAACAAGATCCATCTATATGCTGCCTACAAGAGACTTATCAGACCAAAAGACACTGGGAGATTGAAAGTGAGGGGATGAAGAAACATTTGTCATGCAAATGATGTCAAAAGAAAGCAGGGATACCAATACATATATTGGACAAAGTAGATTTTAAAATAAAGACTGTAATAAGAGACATAGAAGGACGCTATATGGTAACAGAGGGGACAAGCAAACAAGAAGATGTAACAAAGGCACCTAGGTGGCTCAGTGGGTTGGGCCTCTGCCTTCGGCTCAGGTCATGATCTCAGGGTCCTGGGATCAAGTCCCGCATCAGGCTCTCTGCTCAGCGGGGAGCCTGCTTCCCCCCCCCTCTCTCTGCCTGCCTCTCTGCCTACTTGTGATCTCTCTGTGTCAAATAAATAAATAAAATATTAAAAAAAAGAAGATGTAACAATTGTAAATATTTATGCACTCAACACAGGAAGACCAAATACTTAAAATAGTTAATGACAAACATAAAGGAACTAATAGAAATAGTAAGGAACTTTACTGTACTTATATCAGTAAATAGATCATCTAGACAATAAATCAATAAGGAAAAAGTAGCAATGACACATTGGACCAGATGGATTTAATAGATATATTCAGAACTTTCCATCCTAAAACAGTGGAATAAACATTCTTTTCAAGGGCACATAGAATGTTCTCCAGAAGAGATGACATACTAGGCCACAAAACAAGTGTCAATGTATTCAAAAATATCAAAGTTATACCATGCATCTTTTCTGAGCATGATGCTATGAAACTAAAAATACCCCAAAGATACAGATGTAGTGAAAAGAAGTGCCACCTGTATCTCAATGTTCATAGCAGCAATGGCACAGTTGCCAAACTGTAGAAAGAACCAAGATGCCCTTCAATAGATGAATGGATAAAGAAGATATGGTCCATATATACAATGGAGTATTATGCCTCCATCCAATTTTTGTATCAACATGGACGGGACTGGAAGAGATTATGCTGAGTGAAATAAGTCAAGCTGAGAGAGTCAATTATCATATGGTTTCACTTACATGTGGAGCATAAGGAATAACATGGAAAACAATGGGAGATGGAGAAGAAGGGAGATGGAGGTGGAGGGGGAGACAAACCATGAGAGACTGTGAACCCTGAGAAACAAACAGAGTTTTGGAAGGAGGGGTGTGGGAGGTGGGGTGAGCCTGGTGGTGGGTATTATGGAGGAAGTCATGTATTGCATGGAGCACTGGGTGTGGTGCATAAACAATGAATTTTGGAACACTGAAAAAAATAAAATAAAATTTAAAAAAGAAAAAAAATAAATAAAAATAAAAATTAACCACTAGAAAAAGTCTGGAAAAACTATAAATGCATGGAGGTTAAATAACATGCTACTCAATAATGAAGAGGTTGACAAAGAAATAAAAAAAGAAGCTAAAAATTACATGGAAACAAATAAAAATGAAACACAGCAGTCCAAAATCTTTGGGATTCAGCAAAAGTGATCCTGAGATGTGAGTTTATAACAATGTAGTCCTACCTCAAGAAATAAGGAAAATCTCAAATAAACAACCTAACTTTACAACTAGAGCTAGAAAAACAACAACAACAATAACAAACAAAATCCAAACCCAGGAAAAGGAAGGAAATAATAAAGATTAGATTAGAAATAAATGACAAAGAAACTAAAAAACATAATAAAACAGATCAATGAAACCAGGAGCTGGTTCTTTGAAAAGGTTAACAAAAATGATAAACCACTAGCCAGACCCATTTTTAAAAAAAGCGCTGGGAGGAGAGAAAGTGATAGATACAGAGAGACAGAGGAATCAAATAAATAAAATTACTAGGAAAAATAATAGCCAACACCACAAATATACAAACAATTGTAAGAGATTGTGAAAACTTACAAGCTAAAAAACCAGACAACCTAGAAAAAATGGATAAATTTCTAGGCACATATAACCTACCAAAACTGAAGCAGGAAGAAGTAGAAAACTTGAATAGACCAACAGCCAGAAAAGAAATTAAATCAGTATTCAAAAACTCCCAACAAAGAAACGTCTAGGACCAGATAGATTCATAGGTGAATTCTACCAAACACTTAAAGAAGAGTTAATACCTATTTTTCTCAAACTGTTCCCAAAAATAGCAAAGGAAGAAAAATTTCCAAATTCATTCTATGAAGCCAACATTACCCTGATACCAAAACCAGATAAAAATAGCTCTAAAAAAGAGAACTATATGCCAATATCCCTGATGAGCATATATGAAAAAATCCTCAACAAAATACTAGCAAACCAAATCCAACAATACATTAAAAAAATAATCCACCACAATCAAATGGGATTTATTCCTAAGTGGCAAGAGTGGTTCAATATTCACAAATCATTTGATGTGATACATCACATCAGTTAGAGAAAGGATAAGAATAATATCATTATTTCAATAGATGCTAAAAAAGCATGACAAAGCACAACATCCTTTCATGATAAAAATCCTCAACAAAGTAGATTAAGAAGGAACATACCTCAACATAATAAAGGCTATTTATGAAAAATCCTTAATGGGGAAAAACTGAGAGCTTTTCCCATAAGGTCAGGAATAAGACAAGGACTCACCACTTCTCTTCAACATATTACTGGAAGTCCTAGCCACAGCAATCACACAACAAAAATAAATAAAAGGCATCTAAAAGAAGAAGTCAAACTTTCACTATTTGCAGATGACATGATACTCTATATAAAAAAACCTGAAAGACTCCACCAAGAACTGCTACATCCAATAAATGAATTCAGGTAAAGGTGCAGGATACAAAATCAATGTACAGAAATCTGTTCCACTTGTATATACACCAATAATCAAGCAGCAGAAAGAGAAATTGAGAAAAATTTACAATTGCACCAAAAACAGTAAGATACCTAACCAAGGGTGTGAAAACCTATACTCTGAAAACTATAAAACACTAATGAAAGAAACTAAAGACAACACAAAGAAATGTAAAAACATTCCATGCTCATGGATTGAAAGAAGAAATATTGTTAAAATGTCTATACTACCCAAAGCAATCTACACATTTAATTCAATCTCTATCAAAATGCCAGCAACATTTGTCAAAGAACTAGAACAAACAATATTAAAATTTGTATGGGACCACAGAGATCCCAAATAGCCAAAGCAATCTTAAAAAAGAAGAACAATGCTGGATGTATCACAATCTCAGGTTTCAAGTTATATTACAAAGCTGTAGTAATCAAAATAGTATGGTACTTGCACAGAAATAGACACATAGATTAGTGGAACAGAATAGAAATACAAGAAATAAAACCACAATTATATGGTTAATTAATCTTCAACATGGGAGGAAAGAATATGTAATGGGAAAAACATAGTCTCTTCAACAAATGGTATTGATAAAACTGGAACACAACATGCAGAATAATTAAACCAGACCACTTTCTTGTACCATACACAAAAATAAATTCAAAATGGATTAAGGACCCAAATGTGAGACATAAAACCATAAAAATACTAGAAGAGAGTACAGGCAATATTTCTCTGACATCAGCTATAGCAACATTTTTCTAGATATGTCTCTTGAGGCAAAGGAAACAAAAGCAAAAATAAATTCTGGAGACTATAACAAAATGAAAAGTTTTGTGCTTTTGCACAAAAAAGGCAACAATAAAAAAAAAGAGAGAGCAGTGTGGAGTCTGCCTCAGATTCTCCCTCCTGCTCTCTCTTTGTCTCTGTCTCTCTAAAATAAATAAATAAATCTTTAAGAAATGTTAATTCACTATATTGTATACCTGAAACTTAATATAATATTATATGTTAGCTATATTGAAATTTAAAAAAAAAAACCTACATGTTCTAGGAAAAATGAAATAACTAAAGGTAAAGATATACCACATTCATGGATTGAAAGAATCGAGATTATTAAAAGATCATTTCCAATCTCTTTAATTAATCTATAGATCCAATGCAATCTTAATTAAAATCAAAGGAGGGTTTATTTGTTTGTTAGAAAATTAAAAGCTAGGGGTGCCTGGGTGGCTCAGTGAGTTAAAGCCTCTGCCTTCAGCTCGGGTCATGATCCCAGGGTCCTCAGATCGAGGCCCACATCAGGCTCTCTGCTCTGCAGGGAGCCTGCTCCCCCCTCTCTCTTGGCCTGCTGCTCTGCCTACTTGTGATCTCTGTCTGTCAAATAAATAAAATCTCTAAAAAAAGAAAAAAGCTGCCAATTATTTTAAAAAAAAGGAAAATTAAAAGCTAATTCTTAAATTTTGTGGAAATTCAAAAGACTTTTGAATAGTTAAAACAATCTTGAAAATGGGGCACCTGGGTGGCTCAGTTGCCTAGGCCTCCAAATCTTGGTTTCAGCTTGGGTCATGATCTCATGGGTAATAGGACTGAGTCCTGTGTTGGGCTCCCTGCTCAATGCGAGTTCTCTCCTGCTGCTCCTCCTCCCACTTATATTCTCTCTCTCTCTCAAATAAATAAATAAATCTTTTTTTTTTAAAGTAATCTTGGAAATAGTCAACACTGAAAGACTTATCTATAAGACTTTAAAACTTACTATAAAGACAGAGTAATCAAGATAGTGTTCTATTGGCATAAAGATAGAGAAATTCTATTGGCATAAAGATAGAGAAAGATCAATGTAACAAATTAAAGAATCCAGTAATAAGGCCACATATACATAATAATTTATTTTTAGCAAAAATATTAATGCACTTTAAAAGGGGGAAATCTTTCACAAAATTGGATAGCCACATATTTTTTTTAAAAACCAACCTTAATTCCTCTATCTTATACCATATACAGAATTAATTTCAGGGATGCCTGGGTGGCTCAGTCAGCTAAGTGTCTGACTCTTGGTTTCACCTCAGATTGTGACCTCATGGATCGTGAGATCAAGCCCTGTGATGGTTCCCACACTCAGTCAGGAGTCTATTTGAAGATTCTCTCCCTCTGCCTCTCCCCCACTTGTGCTCTCTCTCTCTCTTTATCTCTCACTCACTAAATAAGTAAATCTTTAGAAAGAAACAACTAGAGATAAATCATCTACCTACATCTAAAAGTTAAAATTAAAAAGCTTCCAGAAGAAAACATAGGGCATTATTTTTGCAACTTGATATAACTCGAGTTCTTAGAATGCAAAAGCACTAACTGTAACAGAGCTTTTTTTAAAAAAAGTTCATGAAAATATAAAACTTCTTCTCTAATTAAACATCATTAGAGGATTTCAAAATAAGTCATATACTTCAGTTGATATATGTATATATAGGACTTTATGATTGGGACTTTTATCCAGAATATGTAAAACTAGTACAAACCAATAATAAAAAGATAAAAAACCTAAATTTAAAACATAAAAAAGACTTGGTGTAATCATTCATTTCATTCATTTCATGTCTACTTAACTGGGCCACTGTGTGCCTGACTATTTGGTAAGATAATCTAGATATTTCTGTGAAGGTGTTTTTGGATGAGAATAACATTGAAATCTGTAGACTGATTAAAGCAAATTGCCCTTCCTAATGTGGGTGGACCTTCTTCAATCCACAAAGAAATCCCAAATGGAGATGGAGATTTACATGTTCTGGATACCAGTCAGGTTTTGACCTTTGGTGACTGACAGGTAATACCACTGAGAGAAAGAGGGGTTTTGACTGAGATTCCCTCCCTTTGCCCCTTCCCCTCAACTCACACTCTCCCATATAGGTTCTTTCTTTCTCTCAAATAAATGAATAAATCTTTTTTAAAAAAATAATGTGGGCTGGTACTATTTGTACAACCTACCAGGTAGAGATACTTATAAAGTAAGTAAGACCATAACTTTAATGGATTCATAAAAATATATATTTTTCTGATGTCAAAGTAGAATGTCTTTATTTGGCAGAGGAAAAAAAAATTGGACCTTTCAAGAGCACAGAACTATTGGAGGCATAAAAACAGATCAGTCTATGTGAAAAAGACTCTAATAAGACAGTTGGAGACAGTCAGCCTATTCTGGTATGAATCACTTTCCTCAGTCCACCCACAGTTTGGGAAAAGCCTGTTTTTGAAATGTATTATGTTGAGCCCTTCTCTTATATGCTCTTTTAGGACATTAAGCTATATATCTGCAACAGATTTCCTTCCTTAGGAAATGTGGCCACAGTAGTTACAAAAGGTATTCTAATCAATTTTCACAAGGTATTGGACAGCAGGTTTGAAGAGCTTGGGTGTGTTTCTTCTCCCCCACAGGCTATTGCTAACTGGTGCAATTAAAGGCCTAATCTTTTTCCACCTCTCAGTCATAGATAAGTCTTTCACATACTTCTTAAAGATTTGGTAAATCAGTATTTGTTAGCACACAATTTATTATTTTTTTTCTTTTCCTTCCCTTTCTTCTTTTCTTCGTTCCTCCTTCCTCCTTATCTCTCTGTTTCCCCATCTCTCTTCCCTCTCCCTTCCTTCGCCTCTCTCTCCCCTTTTTTCCCAAACCATGGACCTGGGTGTTTGAAGGTCAGTGAGTTGAGGATGACAGTTAACGAAATGTGATTGTGTGAGCCACGGAGACACTCATCTCTAATTCTGTAAATGAGACAAAAGACAAATATGTAAAAGCATCAGCCAATAAAATACTTAAATTCAGAATTCCCCCCAATTTCTCTACTTCTATTTCATTAGCATTTGGGAAGAGTGTTAATATTTTGTTAAGCTAAGCCCTGCTGCTGTTCTTGCCAAGATAACATAAAAATGCAGTATCAGCTGTAATTTTATCTTGTCCCCTCTTGATATCCCCCTACAGAGTAACAGGATGCCGTTAGCAACACAGTCTGTGATATACTGGGAATAACTTTCCTTGTTGTTTTCTTTCTAGAAAGCATTATTTTCTCACCTTGTCCTTGGACCCAAGGTAAGTGGTGCCTGATAATTCCTGCTAACCAAAAGACGTAAAAGATGGTTCACTGCTCCAATGCAGCTATCACATATTCCTCAGAAAATGAATATGTGTTTCTCTCCCTTCCCTGCCACACAGTGTGCAAACAAAAGACGGATCGCCTGACCTGAAGGGGTCAGCCGTTAAGCAATGCCACATGCTTAAAGCACATTTCTGCAAAATTTAATTGCCGAAAAACCCCACTAAACATTCATGTGTACTTTATTCCTTTCCATTCCTTACTGATTACTCAAGCATTTCTGTGTGTCAACATAAGCATTCTCTTTTCTCATCACTCTCTCTTCCGGCTCCATTCTGAGTTATGGCATCCTTCAGTAATTTAACATTGACATATTTTATCATGGGAGCTCTGGAGACAGCTTTCAGGGCCTTCAAGATCAGCTCACACACAAAAGAAAACGTCTCAAGTTTAATTTACAGGGGAGTGAATTCTTACTGTTTCGCTCTTATTTGCATGGTCTCTAGTTTACAAAGCCTTTTTGCATGACTTGGGAAAGATGAATGGAAGGAACATTTCTCCTCTCCCCCTTCTCTGTCCTCTCAGGAACACAGCCAGTGACTGTCATAAGGCTCAGAGTCAGGAACTCCAAAATTAACCCAAGGCTCTCGCCTTAGAGCAAAGGTTCAGGGAAACTCATGTCTGAACTAAACTAAAGAGAACAACAACTATCACTTCTGTAGTGCTTTTACATTATTCAACGTGTTTTTACCTACATCTCATAGATGCCAAGCCAACAAACCCTTGAGGTAAGTGTTAAATTTATCTGAACTGAAGTTCAGAGTTTGCTCATGTTTACACAGTTGGGAAGCAGAGCCAAGAAACAAAATCTCTGACTCCAAATGGAATTTCTCTGCTTAATTCCATGCTTAATGATTCTTAAGGGAAATATCAGCAGCAAATTCATAAATTTAGGTAAGATTTTTTGTTATTTTTTTAAATTGAGATTTAATTGACATATAACATATTAATATCATGTATAAGAATACAACATAAGTATATATTGCAAAATGGAAATGACAATAAGCATAGCTAATATCCATCACCATAGACATAATTATTTTCTTGTGATGAGAACTGTTAGGACTCTCTAAGCAACTTTCAAATATACATTACAGTATTAATAATCACCATGCTGTATTTTACATCCCTAGGATTTAATATTTTATAACTGGAAGTTTGTACCTTTTCACTATTTTCACCCCCTTAGGTGTTTCTTTAGTTTCTATTTTTAAGAATAAATTAGTTCCGGGGTACCTGGGCGGCTCAGTGGGTTAGAGCCTCTGCCTTCGGCTCAGGTCATGATCCCAGAGTGCTGGGATCGAGCCCGCATCAGGCTCTCTGCTTGGCAGAGAGCCTGCTTCCCGCCCCACTCTCTCTCTGCATACCTCTTTGCCTACTAGTGATCTCTGTCAAATGAATAAATAAATAAATTTTTTTTAAAAAGAATAAATTAGTTCCTAGTTTAAATAAAATGTTAGTAGTCAAGTTATCGGATGTATACATTGTACCTGAAAATGTCAGGAATATCTAGTGAGTGCAAAAAATAATGTAAATATGCTTGGGGAGATTAAAAAATATTTTTATGCAACAGCTACTTGTTCTTCCCTAGAATAAATACTGCAGGTCTTCTTGATTCCTTTTGGAATAAAGCAGCTTTTAAGATTCATACTTTAAATCAACTATAAAATTTGAAGGGTCAAATGGCCACTTCATAAAATGATTTTGTTAGCCCACCCTAGGCATGAAAGGAATGAAGTGAACAGATTCAAGGTTAATTGCTATTTAAGTGTTCCTTACACAGAGACAGATATATTTACAAAGCTATAATCCTAGACCAGTTGCCTCCCTGAATCAACCAGTCAACATTTACTATTCTAGGAAATCAGATCAATTTTACCACTAACCTAAAAATGGTATAATTAGTGTGTATGCACGCACGCACACATATACACACACTACTAGTATTGGGAAACAAAATTAACATGTTCTTAAACTGGTTATAAATTACTTTTTGACTCGTTTGTGGTTTGGGATTATCTACATTTTGGATCTATTACTTGATAATATAAAATTTATTATTCTGTTTAAAGAACTTTTAATAAAAGTTATATGTTTTTAAATTTTCAGAGGAGCATCTATGAATTTTTTTCATCCACAATTCTATGATTCTTACAGGGCATACATACGATTCCATTTAAGAAACTAAAAACTCAATTCAAAGCATGGTAGAAGTTTCTGTCCATAGCCTACCACCCCGGAGTGTTAGTTCATAACACAGTAGAATAAAATCAGGACATAAATTACAAAAAGATATGTTGGTCTGTAACACGAAAATAAAACATGTATTTATTGATTTGCTCATCCCTGAAGCAAACTGACAATCCTGAAGAAGAAGAAGTAGAAGTAGAAGTAGAAGAAGAAGAAGAAGAAGGGTAGGGGAAGGAGGAGGGGAAGGAATGAAGGAAGAAGGAAGAAGAAAAGGGAAAAAAATGAAAAGAGAAAAGAAAGCACAAGTAAGGAACTGTCTGAACAGGCAGAGAAATCAGAGCTTATAGACTTGTTTTGTTTCATTTTCCTCAGGAAAAATTTGTTTCCAGGCTAAGGAATTAAGTAGAACAATAATATTGACTTATATTGTGAGAATCTCACTGCTGTCTGCCCTTTTCCAATTTCTTTGGCTTCTAAAGCACACCTAGAACGGCAAGCTCTGTAGTCACCAAGTTCAGTTCTGATCTTGAATAAAAATTGTCAAGGGCTTGTTTACTAGATCATAAAATTGGGCTAGGTGAAAGTCTTAGGAATTAAGACTTCTCTGTATTTGTATATGTATTTTCCAAGAAAAGGTGAAGAGAGGATAGACAACAGATAGAATCAGATGAAATTAATAATTAAACCTACACACACACACACACACACACACACACACAATACTAAAGCTTGGCACACTGGAAAGCCCATGATTGGCAGAATTATATAAGCCTGAATTGAATCCCAACATTGTAATGTCTTTGGGAAAACTATTTCATCTTTTAATACTTAATTTTTTTAAATCTGGGGCTGGGAAACCACAGAATTATTATAAGGATTAAATGAGAGAACTAAATATAAAGGCGTTTGAAATCATACTACTGAGATTAGATTCCTGACTCACACAATCCTATAAGTGATTTAATGTTGCAGAACCTTACACTTCTCTCTTTTTTTTTTAAACAGGAATCATAACAATGCCTCTCTCATAGGTTTATTGTTAAGACTAAATGAGATAATGTATAAGGACTTAGTTCAGTGCTTTTACACCAGAGCATCAGTATGGCTGGGTGTAAATGTTGAGCCACTTTTCCTCTCAAAACTTTATAAATATTACTGTGTTTTCTTCTAGCCATGGAGAAGCCTGAAGGCAGCCTCAACCCTTTTCCCTATGTAATTTGCTTTTTTTTTTTAAGGTTTTATTTCTTTAGAGTAATTTTGGGTTTACAGTAAAATTCAGAGGAAGATACAGAGATTTTTTTCATATACTCTCTGCCCTCCAACATACATAGCCTCCCCCATTATCAACATCACTCACCAAAATAGCATATTTTCTCTTCTGACCAAAGATGAATCTTTGTCAATCTATATTGACATGTCATGATCACACAAAGTCCAACGTTCCCCTAAGGGTTCACTCTTAATGTTGTACATACAATGGGTTTAGACAAATGAATAATGACATATATCCATCTTTATAATATCATATAGGGTACTTTCACTGCCCTAAAACTCCATTATCTGCCTATTCATCCCTTCTCCCCCACCCTCACTGGCAATCACTGATCTTTTCATTTTGTCCCTAGTTCCATATTTTCTAGAATATCATATAATTGGATCATATAATATGTAGTCATTAATAAAAGTCAGATTGACTTTTCACTTAGTAATATGCACTTAAGTTCCTCCATGTCTTTTCATGGCCTGATAGCTTATTACTTTTTAGTGCTGAATAATACTTCATTATCCGGTTGCTCCACAGTTTGTTTACCCATTCAGAATGCAGGACATTTTGGTTGCTTTCAAGGTTTGGCGATTGTGGGTAAAGCGGCTGTGAATGTCAGCATGCAAGTTTTTATGTGGACATATGGTTTCAGCTCCTTAAGTAAATACCAAGGAGCACAATTAGTTGATCCAATGGTAAGTATATTCAATTTTTTAAGAAAATACCAGGCTGTCCTTCATAGTGGCTATATCATTTTGCATCCCCCCTCAGCAATGAATGAGTTTCTGTTGTTCTATATGCTTGTCAGCAATTGTCACTATTCCCAATTTTGGCCATTCTAATAGGTATGTTGTAGGATCTCATTGTTTTCATTTACATTAGCCTAATGACAAGTGAAGAATCTTTTCTTATGCTTATTTTCCATCTGTATATCTTCTTTGATAGGTGTATTTAAGGTCACTGGTCCCATATTTTAATCAGTTTATTTTCTTACTGTAAAGTTTTAAGAGTTCTTTGTATAATTTGGATAACAGTCTTCTATCAGACGTGTCTTTTGCAAAAATTTTCTCCCAATCTGTGTATTCTCTTCTCATTCTCTTGATATTGTTTTTTGCATATCCCAAGTTTTAAATTTATCAATTTTTTTAATGGACCATGGCTTTGATGTTTACCTAAAAAGGCATCACCATGCCCAAAGTCATCCAGATTTTCTCCAATGTCATCTTCTAGGAGCTTCATAGTTTTTTATTCCACATTTAGGCCTATAACCCATTTTGAGCTAATTTTTGTGAAGGATGTAAGCTCTCCGTCTACATTTATTTTTTGGGTGGGGGCCAGTGGCAGGATACATGTTCATGATACATGTTCAGTTTTTCCAACACCATTTGCTAAAGAAACAATCTTTGCTCCAGTATATTGCCTTTGCACTTTGATCAAAGATCAGTTGACTGTATTCACGACGATCTGCTTCTGGGATCTGTATTCTGTTCCATTAATCTGTCTATTTTTTCACCAGTATTACCCTGTCTTGATTACTGACTCTTTATAGTAAGTCTTGAAATCGTAACATCAGTCCTCCAATTTTATTCTTTACCTTCAATATTGTGTTGGGTCTTCTGGCTCTTTTTCCTCTCTGTATAAACTTTAGAATAAGTTTATCAATATTCATAAAATAACTTGCTGGAATTTTGATTGGGATTGCACTGAATCCACAGATCAAATTGGAGATAACTGACACCTTGACAATATTAAGTCTTCCTATCAATTAATAAGGAATATCACTTCATTCAGTTAGTTCCCCTTTAATATCACTTATCAAAATTTTACAGTTTTCCTCATATGGATCTTGTATTTATTTTGATATACCTATACCTAAGTATTTCATTTTTCTTTGGATGGTAATGGAAAAGTTACTGTGTTTCTATTTTAAAATTCCACATGTTCATTGTTGGGACATAGGAAAGCAACTGACTTATATATATATATACTGTATATTCTACACCCTTTCTATAATCACTTATTGGGTCCAGGAGTTAGCTGACCGACTTTTTTTTTCAATGTTCTACATAGATGATTGTGCCACTTGAAAAGAAAGAAAGAGAGAAAGAGAGAGAGAGAGAGAAAGAAAGAAATTTTTATGTTTTCCTTCCAATTTGTATACCTTTTTCCTTTTCCTGCCTTATGCATTAGCAAAGACTTCCAGTATGATGTTGAAAGGTGTGGTGAGAGGGAACATCTTTGTTTTACCTGATCTTAGTGGGAGCTTTGAGTATCTCACCGTTAAGTATGATGTTAACTGTATATGTGTGTGGGTATGCATATATGTATATGCACATATATATCTCACATATACATAAGCATACATAACTGAATACATCACTACTATTATTTTTTAACAAACTATTATGTCAGATTAGTTAAAAGTAAGAAGATTTTATCTTCACTTATTCTCTTTGATGTTTTTCCTTTTCTTATGTAGCTGTGAGTTTCTGATCTGTGTTATATTCCTTCTTTCTAAAGAATTTCCTTTAACATTTCTTGTAAGGCAAATCTATTGGCAAGAAATTCCCTTAATTTTTCTTTGTCTAAGTTTTTATTTCTCCTTCACTTTTTAATTAAAAAAATTTCAGGGTGCAGAATTCTAGGTTGGCATTTTTTTTTCTCTCAATACCTTAAATACTTCACTCCACTGTCGTCTTGTTAGCATGGTTTCTGAGAAATCACATGTAATTATCTTTGCTTCTCTTTAGGTAAGGAGTCTTTTACCTCTGGCTTTGTTTACTATTTTTTCTTCATCTTTTATTTTCTGTAATTTGAGAAGGATACACTTAGGTGTAGTCTGTTGTTATTTCTCTTACTTGGTGTTGTTTAGCTTCCTGGATCTGTGGTTTCATGTATGACAGTATTTGGGGGAAATTCTCAGTCATTATTGTTTCAAACAGTTCTTCTGTTTCTTTCTCTTTCTGTTCTCCTTCCCACTGGGTATTCTAATGGGTATCCTCATTATGTGTATGTTACACTTTTATAGTTGTCCCATGGACCTTAGAGACTACATTCTGCTTCAGCCTCTGTTCTCTTTCCTTTTTGGTTTTCAGGTATTCTGTGAATATATTCTTTAGCTCAGAGAGTCTTTCTGCAGCCATGTCTAATCTAATGAGCCCATCAAAGACATCCTTTCTGTTACTTTCTTTTCCTCTCTCTCTCTCTCTCTCTTTTTTTTTTTTTTTTTACCTCTAGCATTTCTTTTGGGTTCGTTCTTAGGATTTCCATCTTTCCGCTTACATTGCCCATCTATTCTTGCATTGTCTACTTTATCCAGTAGAGCTCTTCGTATATAACTTATAGCCGTTTTAAATTCCCAGTCTGACAATTCCAATGGCCCTGCCATGTCTGGATGTGATACATACTCTGTCTATTGTGTGTTGGGGGGAGGGAGTGTTGTTTTGTTCCCTTTTTGTTATGCCTTATAACTCTATCTTGATAGCGAGACACGCTGTACTGGATAAAAGGAACTGCAGTAAATAGGCCTTTAATAATGTGCTGGTGAGGTGTTGGGAAGGGAAAACATTCTATAGTCTTATTATTAGGTCTGTGTTTTAGTGAGCCTATGCTTCTGGACTGTGAACTTCACAAGTGTTTCTTGGGGTTTTTTTCTCTCCCCTCTTAGGTGGAACAGGATGGCTAAGGAGTGCTGGAATGGGTATTTCATTTCCCCGGGTTACTTAAGTTCTAATATAAACCAGGTAAGGCTCTGGCTAACTAAATTTCCCTGAAAGGCAGGTGTTACTAAGAAAACAGAATGCTCTGGTGTATTTCAAAATGGTTCCTTTTGGGACACCTAGATGGCTCACTCAGTTAAGAGTTTGCCTTTAGCTCAGGTCATGACCCCAGAGTCCTGAGATCGAGTCCCATATCAGGCTCCTTGCTCAGTAGCAACCCTGCTTCTACCTCTGCCTCCCACTCCCCCTGCCCTGCACTTGCACTGAGTATCTCTCTGACAAATAAATAAATAAAATTTTTTTTAAAAAATGGCTCTTTCTCCCCCTCTCTCGGTTGAAAGCCCTCAGGAATTTTTCTCTGATACTTAGTATCCTGAAAATCTTACAGTGTTGTGGGACCCCCCGCTTACCCAACACTACCATGTCTAGGTCCCCTAGGAGACTTTAACTTTCTGAATTGTTCACACTGAGCCTATAGCTATTCATCAATTACAATCAGGTTTTCCTACACTGGCACAGCAGCAGCTTCTGCTTGTGAGTGTCTGCATCAGGAATCCCTGGCTCCCTATATTTTCCTGTCTCTCCAGTGTTGTGTGCAGCACTTTGCCTTGTATGTTCCCCACCTATAGATCCAAAAAGAGTGGTAAATTTTTCAGTCTGTTAAGCTTTTTATGTGTTTTTAAGTTCTAGTGGTGACTTCCAACCTCCCTTTATAGGAGCCAGAAATTAGATAAGTTGGTTTTCATGCCTGAATAAATGAAGAAATCTTTCTTCATCCTTTCATTCATTCAACAGATACTTACTGGGCACCTCTAACTTGCTCAACAGCATTCTAGGCACTAACAATATCACATTGATTTGGATCCTCATTTTAAGCTTGCAATCTGTTTTTTAATTTGTTATTTCATCTTTAAGCTCTTATCCATTGAATACTGGTTCTCATTAAGTCCCAGAGAATGCAGCATTTATGAGTTATTTTCTGTTCCTTTAGTTTATATTTTCATTTGGTTGGACTCTATTTTTTGCATGCAGTGCATGATTTCATGTTGTGCTATAGTATTTCTGCATCACTGCCACATCACTTTGTTTCGTCTTGCTCATTCTTTGCTCAAAGATGAAATAACAGATGAAAAGAGGGCTGCAAGTTTAAAATGAGGACCCAAACCAATGTCATTACAGAGCAAATAAGTAAACTAGATACAAAACTTAACTTTAAGATCTAAAGAACATCCAGTGTTGTTGGTAAATTAAAAACACCTATCACCCCTCTGGAAGCCACCAGTTTTTTCCTCTACATTTGAGAGTCTAAGGGTTCTTGTCCTTTTTTCTTTGTTCATTTGTTTTGCTTCTTAAATTCCACATATGAGTGAACTCATATGGTTTTTGTCCTTATCTGACTTATTTTGCTTAACATTATACTCTCTAGATCTATCCATGTTGCTGCAAATGTCAAGAATTCACTCTTTTTTATGACTGAGTAATACTCCATTGCATATATATTCTACATTTTCTTTATCCATTCATCTATTGATGGACATTGAGTTCTTTCCATAATTTGGCTATTCTAAAAAATGCTGCAGTAAACACATTTTTATTACCATACCATCTTCTGTTATTTTTCATTGCAAATATGCAACAATTGATTTTCATTTATAATTTAAATAGGATTTAAGGGAAACGATTTAAGTTTCATACTTTTAAGAATCAGAACTGGACTGAAATGCTATTGCCCTACTTATTAGCTGAGCAATTTTGCACAACTTACCAAACCTACTCATGCACTCTGCTCCCTTATCTCTACAATATCAGCACAGACAATAATCAACTATGCTGCAGATATAGCCGTGAAACAGGAGCAAAATTAAAAGGGCTAATTTCCACAAGTGCTCAGGGAGGATTATAACATGAACATGTTGACAGAGCTAATAACATGCAGTCAGTTGAAATGCCTAGGAAAAACAATGAGAAAAAAGAAACCTGAAGCGCTTTGTGGGGAGAGGTGTCACAGACTGTCCTTACCCTTGAAGAATGGGGAAGAACATTAGGCATGTGACAGACAACAAATGATAATCAGTTAATTTAATCTGGCTCACAGAGCAACCTAAACTTTGATGAAAAATAGACATCTCTCCTTTTAGCTGTTTCTTATTAAAATATCAGGTTGCTTTGTAAAATATACTTTAAAAATAACTAAGCTAAGCCTCTCACCAGCAAGCAAGCTTACCATGGACTAAGTGGAAGGGTTTAGGGGCATATCTAGTTTGATCTCACATGAAATGAATGGAACATAATTGAGGATGTTCTTCAGTCACAGGGAACAAAAAAAAGACCATACCATCAGGTGTAGTGGTTATGAGTATGAGTTTTGGGTGTCCTGGGTTTGATTCTGGCTCTTCCACTCATAGCTGTACAATCTCTGATAAGTACTTTAATATCTCTGAGCTCTTCACTTATGTAGTAAACATAAAAATACAAAACATTAAGCTTGTCTCAAAGATTATGATAGTGTGTGAAGTACTTAGCTAAGTGTTTTGACTACAAATCCTTTTCTCCATATCCTTCAAAGTTAACTCTCAATAAGTGATACCTATTATTAATATTATAATACTGTGACATCATAAGCGTATGGCCTTTGGACTCCATCAGATCTGGGTTCAAGTTCTGGCTCCACCACTTTTTGATTAATGACCTTGGAAAGTTGTTTTTCTCTTTCATCTTTTTATTCATTTATTAATTTATTTTTAAACTTTCTTTTTATTTATTTATTTATTTATTTATTTTTGAGAGAGAGAGAGAGTGAAGATCTTAAGCAGGCTCCACATCCAGTGTAGAGTCTGATGCAGGGCTCAATCTCATGTCCTGAGATCAAGACCTGAGTCAAAATCAAGAGTCAGATGCTCAACGAACTAAGACACCTAGGCACCCCTCATTTTCATATTTAAAATGAGTATAATAATACAAATGTCTTTGGTGATGGTAGAGGTTAAATGAGATAATACATGTAATGTATATCCAGTACATGAGAGGCATTCAACAGATGCCAGTCATTTTTATCACTTTCCCTAAAGAATAATGTCTAAATTTTTACAATAGAATCCAAGGTCCTTCTAGTCTGGCCAAGCTCTTTCTCCAACCTCAGCTCTTAACATTCTCCTTCTATACTCCGCTTCTTCCTTTCTTCCTCCTCTGCTTTTCCTAACTCCTCTGTCTCCCACTTCATGACCCTCCACTCTTAGAACTGGAATTCTGTTAAGGAAATAGCCCCCTTGAGATTCTAACCAAAGGATAAGAAAGTTCCCATGTCTGATCTTGGTAATTAGGTTAAAACCTCTCTTATATCAAGATTCATAGTCATTTTGGGGAGGGCTTGATCTCTTACAACAGTGAGACACTGTCAACTTTTTCTCTTCCAGAAAAATTCTATTAATTTCTCTCTCTCTCACACTCACACACACACACTTGGTATTTGTCATTCTTCTCTGGCCTCATTATCTCTCTTGCCAGTATTTCATCTGCCACTACCTTAGCTGTTAGTAGTTCCCCAGCACTAGAGACAGGGGAGATTACGACAACCATGAGCATTAAATGTAATAACAACAGCTACAACTCAGTTTTAGCTGTTGTCTTGGAGAAATTTAGCCTGGATTTCCATGTGAAATATCTTGATTTTTAAGGTTGGTAACAAGTTTGAAAAAGAAAAAAGCACTATGCTGAAAAACATGCCTGAATTCATCTGTGGTCCATCAGGTCGCAGTCTCTGCTCTGGGATATTCAGATAGCACTGCCAATGATTCTAATGTCCATTTTAGGGCTTATGAGGATGACGCCTGTGGACCTGACTATATTCGAAGTGCCTGGCACAGTGTCTGGCACATGGCAGACACACAATAAATATATATTGGATAAATGAGTCGTGCGGACATCCCCTTTCACAGTTAAATTTATTCACTGTTACTCAATCTAATGGTTGGCCAAACATTTTGGTTTCATTCTTAGACTAGTTCCTGTTAAAAGTCTGCTATTGGTGTTTCCCAGCTGTTAAACTACGCTATTCTTAGTACTTTGCTTTACCGTTTATTTCAAAATATTCTGGATGCATCCTGCTTGTGTCAGACCTGGTCATCACACTCCTTCAATTGCCTTGTCATCAGTATTGTTTTCTGGCTTCACACTTACTACAAGGTAACATTCCCAGTGCAGGGAAAATGCTTTCACTGTGTAAGGAATGAGAGGACTAATCTACCATTTATTTCTCCCACATCAGAGCATCTTCCTTAAAGTGTATAGAGAATGAAAATGGTTATTTTACTATTTCACTCATTCATTCAAAGCTAAGCCATTGGGGGAAAAATTATTCAGAGTATAACTCTGTGCTTGGCACACAAAAAAAGAGAAGACAATTTCAAGAAGCTTACAGTCAAGTAAAACAGAAACAGCCTAGTATAATGTGTGCTGCAAGGAGAAGGAAGCACACAGGAGAGGCAGGATGGACAAGTGGTTAAGAGCATTGATTCTGGAGCAGACTCCCAGGTTCCAAATTTGGCTTCTCTACTTACCAGCTGTTTAAAGAACTTATCTAACATCATTGTGACTTGGGTTTTCCTGTGCGTAAAATGGGTGTAAGGGAATCTAGCTTGTAGTTAAGATTTAAATGAATTAAAATGGGCAAAATTCTTAGACTCATACCTGGTATAAAGTAACTCAATAAATGTTATGTTACTACTACAAAAGGTGCACTTAACCTTGTGTGTGTGGTTGGTGTGTGGCAGTAGCTAGGTAAAAAGAAAGAAAGATTTTCTTGAGGTACTTACAGATATAAGTCCTAAAGATTTCTTTCCTCAACAAATACTTACCAGGTATTTGCTCTGCACCAGGCCCTAGAGGAATACATGTAAAACAGGGAAGGAAAACTTCCTAGGCAACAAGAACAGCAAGTTCAAAGCCATGAAGATGTGAGAGGTCAAGGCGTTCTTGGAAGTGCACATAGTTCAGTGTGAGGGAGAACAGGGCTAGAGTTGAAGTAGAGCAGAAGATAAGACAAAATGTAGACAGCCTTATATATCAGACTGAGCATTTGATATTTATTCCATGGACATATGAGCCAAAGAAGGTTTTAAGTTCGGGAGTGACTGTGATCTTATTTGTGTACTTTACAACATTACTCTGGTGATAATATTAATCTGAGCAAACACAATGTTCTTTAGGAAGTGAGATCTCCCTCAAAACTCCTTACAGGAGAGGATGGTTTTCTAAGCAAATCAAAACTAACGGAATTTGAAATAAGAGCACTTACAAATTCTAAAGTGAAAGTGAGTTTTTCACATGTGATTAGAGCATGAGGTATCATCTCAAAAAGAAACACCTGATAATCCACGAGACTCTCAGCATAAAATAACAATCCAAGCCTGGCCCTTCTGGACTGATCTCATATCCTTTTTGTGTCTCGTTCATTCATTTAATTAACAAACATTTATTATGCCAGACACTGCTCTAGACACCTGAGATACAACAGTAAACAACAAAAACAAAAAGATTTCTGACCACTGGAAGACAGGCAGATAATAAACACTAAAGATAATAAGTTAATTACATGAAATATTAAAAGGAGATAAGTATTATTGAAATTTAAAAAATGAGCCAGTGTAAGGAAACTGGGATTGTCCATTCATGATAGGAAACATAATAATACCATGATTTCAGCACAGATGAAAGGAACTGCAAAGCTGTCTGCAGTACAAAATCCTTGGTAAACTCTATAGTGGGTACAAAGTCCTCTCATGACACATGGGTCTAAGCTTCAGAAAGAGAGCTACCCCTGAAAAATTGCATCTGTGCACATATACATATATATATAAGAACAATTTATAAATATGTGTGTATATATATTATATAAACTAAGATTTTGGGGCGCCTGGGTGGCTCAGTGGGTTGAGCCGCTGCGTTCGGCTCAGGTCATGGTCTCAGGGTCCTGGGATCAAGTCCCGCATCAGGCTCTCTGCTGGGCGGGGAGCCTGCTTCCCTCTCTCTCTCTCTGCCTGCCTCTCCATCTACTTGTGATCTCTCTGTGTCAAATAAATAAATAAATAAATCTTTAAAAAAAAAATAAACTAAGATTTTTGCAACCTATGTAAGTTTGTTTTGAACAATGTGATATGGACAAGGCTTAAAATGGGCTGGGACATTTTCTCCCCATTACTTCCACAATAAACAATGCCAGTGTTTGGGGGTGGGGTGTATGTAAATGTGTGTGTGTGTGTGTGTTTTAGATAGCATCTCCTGCTTGGAACAGAGCCAGCCAGAGCCCTATTCTTCTACAACCTGTCTTGATAACAGCCCAACCCCACAGGAACCTGTTTTTTTTTAAAAATCACAAAAACAAACAAACCTCCTTCAACAACATAGTATCATGGAGTGGTGTGTCCTTCCTCGCTAATCCACCCTTCGTGTAGTCCTGACTCCAAGGGAAGAATGCCACCTACCGAATCATCTGCACCAGTCAGTTGGTCCTGCAAAGTGCAACCCTCAACTCGCCGGGGTTGGCTCCAAATCTCCTCCCTCTGATTATTCTCTGGCTTTAAAAAAAAAAAATTGCCACTATTTGGGCTGTCAGGAAGTTATGCTCTCGGTGCAGATATGTGATAAACACTTCCACATATTGTAGCCTTCTCAATGGCAAAGCCAGATTTCAGAGTCCTCTCTCTTGCCTGCATTTTCCTTAATTGCTCTTTGACGTTTGGAATGCCCGTGTCTTTGCAGCCGCAGACAGCGGAAACCGCTGGTGCAAATTGTGCCGAGGCTGCTGACCTGCGGCTGCAGAAGCCAAGGAGGGCTACCCCAACACGCTAACGTTCGGGATTGCTCAAGAGGTCAGGCGATGCTGGGGGCTTCCCAGTGTGCCCAGCCGCGGCACCCTGCGACGTGCAGCTCCAACCCGAGACCTCGGGAGTGGGGGCTTGGGGGCCGGGGGTGGGGAGTGGGAATGCGGTCCGGGGTCGGGGGGAGCCCTCTGCAGTCCACTGAAAGCGAGGCAGGAATCACCGCAACTACCCGGTTCCGGCTGAGGTCGCCGCGACTGCGCCGCCGCACGCGCTGCCGCGTCGCCGTCCCCCGCGGGCGCAGCGCGGGCAGGGATGGGGCCGGGTGCGCGTGGGCTGGGCGGCGGGAGAGGCGCGCGACCGTGCCCTAGAGGCCCCCGTTCGTGACACGGGCCGGTGAGCTCCTGCGGGCCGGGCCTGCCTGCCCGAAGTCGCAGGCTGGCAAGGTCAGTCGGTCGCCTGTTCCCTAGCAGATCTCTGCAAGCAGAGAAAGACGGCGGGCCCTGCGCGCCGCAGGCCGAGGAAACCGCTAGGAGCGCCGCGGCCCGAGGACGGCGTCCGGGGGCGGGTCCCGGCGCCGGGCGCCCGGCGCGGAGGGGGCGGGCCCGAGGCGGGGCGGGCCGAGGCGCGGACTGGCAGTTGCCGCCGCAATCGCCTGCAGCCCGCGGTGCCGAGCACAGCTGTGGTGCATGGCCCCGACGGGAGGCGCGCCGGCAGCCCGGCTCCCTGCCTGAGCGCGACAGCCGCCTCGGACCCACACGTCCTCGCCCCGCCGGCAGGCGTCCCGCGGACATGACCGCGTAGCCTCCTCCTGGGCTGGGATTTGAGGGAAAGTCTTCTTCATGGAAGCGATGTCCCCCCAGCAGGAGACTCTAGGGGGGCAGCCGGGGCGCTCCTCTTCTCTGACAGGCGTGTCTCGGATCGCGGGAGGCCCCGGCACCAAAAAGGTGAGGACGTTGAGCGGCGCCCTGCGCCCGCCGCTGCCGCCCCACGCCCCGCGCGCGCCCTCCGCGCCGCCACCGCCGCGCACGAGCCGGCTGCCTCGGGGATTAACGCTCGAGGCTCGCGGCCCGCAGGCGAGTTCTGGGACGTTCCCGCCTTCCCCGCCCTTACGGCGCCGCGGTCTCCCAAGTCACCCCGAGACCCCCGGGCTTCGCGTCCAGAGTCGCAAACGCTCTCAGAGCGGCCCCCACAGGCTCCCTCTCCCTGTCTCCATCCGCCGCGGGACCGGCGGCCGGGCTCCTCCTTCAGTCGGGGCGCGCGGGCGGGCACTGGGGCCTCGCCTTTCCCCGGCACCCCCTCCCCGAGGGCTCGGCCCTTGGGTGCCCCCGAGGACCCCCGGGTGCTCACCGTCTGCGGACAGGGTCACCTCCCAGTCGTCAGGGCCCGTGGCGTCGGCCGGGGCCGGCACCCCGCGCTGAGGAAGGTAGGCGGGCGGGCTGGCTGAGGCGCTCGGCCTCGCACCTGGACGCTGAGGCGCGGCCGCTCCGCTGTTTTTTCTGGTGGGGTGGGGCGGGGGAGGTTCCTGCGCCGACTGGGCTCTTCCGCCGCGACTCCGGGGGCTCGGAGGTGGCGGTCAGCCTCGCAGGTGTGCGCGGGATGCTCACTGTCCATCCCGCAGGGGGCACGGAGGATTGGTGGAGCTGGAACCGGGCTGGGCGGGGCCGTGGACTGCGGTGGAGGGTCTCGGGGGCCCGGCACAGGAGCCTTCGCCCTGCTGGGTCCCCTGGTCCCCCCTAGGCCGCGGCGGGGTTGGAGAGGGGCCCGGCCGTGGGGCGTGGGGCGCCGACCGTGACCTGTCAGAGCCGGGAGCGGGGACGCTGGCGACAACTTGTAGCGTTCCGTCCCGGTGCACACGGCCGCGGTGCGGCGTGCTGGTGCGGACCGGGCCGGGCGTCTTGGAAAGGGTCCCCTGGGCAAGTGCACGTGGCCGAGAGCCGCCGGCCTCTGCAGCCCTGCTGTCTGCCGGCGGCATTTGGGGCTTTCTGGCTGTGTCCACTCCTCCTCTCCCCCACCCCGACCTTCTGCTATTTGCCCCCCCCTTTTTTTGCCCTGTGTCCTGGTGGTGCCC
This sequence comes from Neogale vison, assembly GCF_020171115.1. Classification (NCBI taxonomy): domain Eukaryota; kingdom Metazoa; phylum Chordata; class Mammalia; order Carnivora; family Mustelidae; genus Neogale; species Neogale vison. The sequence continues at coordinate 93,922,563 of NC_058097.1, forward strand.
CCCCAGTTTCTCTGGAAACAAACTGGGATTAGAGGGGATCACCGAACTCTTCCCTAAGAAATGTCTGGAGGCGCCGCGTTTCTGTCATGAGAACCTGATGATGGTCCAGACCTCACAGCCTTTCATGCTTCTGCGCACCAGGATCCCGGGTTGGCGAGAGGTCATTTGAGGAGAGGTGAGATGGTGCTTGGAGTACAGAAGGGAATGGGCGCTCCACCGGATCTTGACCCTGTCGCGGGGCCACCTAGGGGTGCCCGTGCACTTGATGATATATGGGCTGAAGGGCTGACCGGCCATTGATGTATTGAGGCTGTGGTGTGTCCTTGTCGCTTTTTCCCTTCTGAGATGAGATGCAGGGATAGCTGTGTGTGTGTGTGTGTGTGTGTGTGTGTGTGTGTGAGAGAGAGAGAGAGAGAGAGAGAGAGAGAGAATTCATCCAGCTAGCGCCACATTCGGGAAGGTAAATGAATGTTCGGAGTAATTGACACAGACTTGAAAGCATTTTTCTATTCCTGTAAACTTAAGGAATTGGGAAAAATCAAAGATTGATATTCCTGGGCACTTCTCTTACTAAAGGAAATTAAGCATACTGGCAAAAGACATTTGAGTAGCTTGATCATTTATCAAGTAGTACTTGTCCAATAAATGAAAGATTGCCTCCCATCTTAAGCCATTGTCCTTAAGATGCTGTCCTTCATTATACATCTTAATGGGCTGTCACATTATCAGGTCTTTTCCTTCCTTCCTCCCTCTCTTCTTTCCCTCCTTCCTTCCTTCCTTTCTCTTTATCTCTTTCTTTCTTTCTTTTCAAAGGAAATAGATTTTGCCAATCTGGGCATTCTGTAGCTTTTTACTACCTTTGGGGCAAAGAAGAGGTTGAAGAACTGCTTTCTTTTAATATTTTTTTAGATAAAAGTGCATCTCTCTCATTTTAAATATTAGCTGGCATGCCTTGATTTCAGACCTCCATATTAGAAATAGAAAGTAATTATAATAAAAAATATTTCCAAACTGTAGTTCATGGAATCGTTGCCATTTACACTTACGGACACTAGTCTTCAGGTAAGCCAAATACTCAACAGACTCATCTTTATGTTCTGTTTTGCCTTTATGGTGTTTGGTAGTTTTACTGAGTTATGAGACTTCTTTCTTAAAAAGTCTACTGTGTGATTGTACTGTGTGTTATAATGTTAATTACCAAGGTATAGATCAATGTTGTTTAAATTGCCAGTTACAATCAAAATTATTTTAAAAAATTAAATAGAAAAATAAATCCTAGCAAATGGGTAATAGTGAGAACAATTTTGTATTACTTCTTTTTCTCTGTTTCATATATGTATTTTGGGTAGTGATATAAAACGTGTTTGTTTGTTTTCTGAATGATCTGAATTTTTAAAGACAAGTTTTTTGGCCAGATCACTATATGGAGTCAGTTCATCTGGCTTTTAGTTCCAGTTCTATTACTATCTTGATGATCTTGAGGAAATCACTTGACTTGTTTCAGTTTCCTCATTTGTAAAATGGGAATCAGAGGGATAATGCTGCAGAAAGTGCTTTGAAAAGTATATAGATGACCATTAGTTCTTTCATTCTATGAAACAAGGTGATTTTTAATAAAAAAAGCAAAACAGTAGCATCTTTCAAGCTAGTCATCCTGAGAGACTGTTAATCCAGTGGTACCGCCATTGCCTCTACTGTAGTTCATATTCCCAGAAATTGGGGGTATAGCTCAGGGGTAGAGCATTTGACTGCATATTCCCAGAAATTACTGTTAAAGAGGCAATTGCATACAATGTGGTGAAATTTGGAGTGCGATGACCCATGTTCAGATCTTCACTGTGTTGGTCCTATTTTTCTGACCGTAATCTTAACCTTCAGCTTCCTATTTCTAAAATGAACGTAATAGTAGTACCTATCTATTCAAGATTGTTGGGAGTACTAAATGTGAAATTGAGTGAATACTGTCATATAATAAGCACTTAGTAAGTATCAGCTCTTACTGTTAGTAGTTTCTCCCATATTTGTGGTTCATACTGTTGTCCCACTTGTTCAAGCTAGAATCTGGGATTCATTTTTGACTCCTTCATTTCTTTACTCTACCACAACCATCAGAAAGGCCAGTCAACTATTCACAACATAACTTTAATTTCTCCACTTCCTCTCTATTGCTGCCACTGTAGCCCAAGGCAGCCCACCACCATCTCTCACTTGTAACTTTCCAGAAACTCCCTAACTTGCTAACACTTTTCTTGCTCTTCCCTGGCCCAGTTTCCACTTAGCAGCTCCAGAGTGATCTGTAAAAATGTAAACTGATCATATTGCTGTCTTCCTTAAAATCCTATAGTGGCTTTCTGTCATACTTAGATAAAATTCAGATGCCTTTTCTTAGCCTTCTCTATTTCTCCCCTCTTATCTACCTTTTCCACCTTGTGTATTCTCCAGCCATATCGGCCTTGGGTCTTCTGATTCATTCCTATTCTGAGGCCTTGGGTGTTGCGCTTCCCTCGGCTTCTGCCACAGGTCTTTGCAGTGTTGTCTCACTTATGTTCAGATGTCTGGTCCTCTCAGAGGCCTGTCCTGACTACCGAAGTGGAAGTTGCTGCCCTCAGTCATGCTCCATACCTCTGTTTTATTTTCATCCTAGCATTCATCCTTGCCTCTTTTTTTTTTTATTTACTTCTCATGTGACCTGAACCCTTTGGCAGATTGTGAAAACCGTGAGAATTGGGATCTTATCTTCTGTATTGTCGAAGGCTTCCTCTCTAGTGCTTAAGACAGTGCATATGTGAGGTACTCAATAAACACTGGTTGGGTTATATAGCAGTGAACAGAACAGATGTAGTCCGTGTTCAGAGTGTTTGATTTAGACCAGAATCAGCAAATCTTTCCTTAAAGGGCCAGATAGTAAATAATCTAGGTTTGTAGACCATAAGGTCTCTATTGCAACTACCCACTTTGCCCTGGTAGCTGTACCAGCCACTGACAGTATGTAAATGGCGGGCATAACTGTGTTCCAGTAAAACTGGATTTAGAAAAACAGGCAGTGTGGTTCCTGGCATATAGTTTGCCTACACCCTGGTTTAGAGCATTGCTGCTTACTAGAACTTTCTGTGCTGATGGTACTGCTCTTTATCTACAATGTCCAGTCTGATAACCACTAGCTACATGTGGCTGGTATAAGTGAGGAACAAAAACATTTTGAACAGCTCCACTGAGGTATAATTGACCTATAATTGAGGTATATACAGGAAACTGTGTATATCTGAGGTCTATAAATATGTAAGCTTGGGCATATACATACACTTACAAAACCATCGCAGTCAAGAGAATGAACATACTTATAATCTCCCAAAGTTTATGTCCCTTGTGAATCGCTTGGTTTGTTCCCCATTCCTAGTCAACCACTCATCTGTTTTCTGTCACTGTAGATTATTTTGCATTTTCAAGAATTATGTATCAATAGAATCATACTATGTATTTTTTTCTAACATCTTTAATTCAATATAATTATTTTAAGATTCATTCATGTTTTTGCATCCATCAGTGGTTCATTTCATAGCTGAGTAGTGTTCCATCATGCAGAGAAGCTGCAGTTTGCTTATCCATTCACCTGTTAGCAGATATTTGGGTTGTTTCCAGGTTTGGGCTACTACACATAAAGTTGCTGTGAACATTCATGTATAAGTCTTTGTATGGACCTTTGCTTTCATATCTTTTGGGTAAACACTTAGGGGTTGAATGGCTGGGTCCTATTTTAGCTGTAAATTTAACTTTTTAAGAAACTACCCAGTTGTTTTCCAAAGTGGTTTTACATGCTTACCAACAATGTATAAGAGTCCAATTTCTCCACATCTTCACCCACACTTATTATCTTTTTGATTCTAGCCATCTTAGAGGGAATAATATGGTATTTCACTGTGGCTTTGATTTGCATTTTCCTAATGACTCGTGATGTTGAGCATCTTTTTATGTGCTTATCATCCATGTGTTATGTTTAGGGAAATTCCTATTCAAATATTTTCCCCAAATTTAGTTGGATTATTTGTTTTTATATTATTGAGTTTTGAGAGTTATTTATGTATTCTGATTCAAGTTCTTTATCATACATGTGGTTTACAAATGTTTTCTCCCATAATGTGGCTGCTCATTTTATTCTTTTAACAGTGTTTTTCAAGGAACAGAGTTCTCAATTTTGATGAAATCCAATTCATCATTTTTTTTCTGTAATTTTACTTCATTATAATTTATTTGAATATAAATTTAAGTTGCCACAGGTGTCTATTGAATACTATGCTGGACAGAACAGGTTGAGAAAAAGAGACAAAAGCAATAATAACAAGAATTAATAAATGGTGATAATTATTATTAAAAAAACAAACATGAATATGGAGTTAGGCCACTCTGGCATTAAGGTTTCAGGGAAGGCCTCTTTTAAGTGAGGCTTTACTCTTTTATGAGTGAAAACAAGATGCTATAAAAAGATTTCAAGAAGTAGGAACAATTATTGAAAGATCCTGTGGTAAGAAAGAACATGATATGTTGGAGGAGCCAGTGCGTAGAGGCTGTATAAGAAGCTATTCTCTTTATTTTTTGTAGCCACATTTAGTATTTTAACCTGAAACAGAATCACCTACCTGGTTCATCCACATTTATTCGCTAGTCAGATGATTTGATTATTTCTAGAAATCAAGGATTTTCTGTCACTTAGACTCTTCAGAATAATATACAATAGGTTTGTATAGTAATTTCTAAAAATGTGGTTCTAAGAGATAATAGGAGCATATAGATAATGCTTCTGGATGTTGCATTCTGGAGAGAATTCTGGATTAATCCTTCTGGTTAATGTATCCTTGAGGATATCCACATTTGGATAGAAGAATTTTTATAAAATGAAATGGAAGCACGTATTAGAGTAATTTCGATTAGGGATCATTTGTGTCATACTCAAGCACTCTGACCCTTTGGTTTCCATACTAGTTGAAAACTTCTTGAATAAGATGGTTGTTGAGATAGGGAAGAAAGACTTACAGGCATAGAAATGGGATTTTAAAATAGCTCCAACATTAAAATGTAGCAGCTGTTGTTGAACACTTCATTCTGTCTTGTCTTTCTGCATTCTCTGGGTCCAAATCTGTTTATAGCAGCTCATGGTAGATCATGCCCAAGAGCCAGCTTTGGCCACATGTTGTGTGTCTTATGCTGGGGTTTGAATGAAACATCTTGGTGAGTAAGCTTTAGTTTTACTCTATAATACTGGGAAAATATTATGCCTGTGGATAAACCAATATTTTCCTGAATTCTTTTCTTGTGTTATTCACAAAGTGAATTGATAAAATCAGGTACATTATTTGTTTTGTCTCAGAGGAGTCTGAAATTACCAAAATCTGAATTAGATTCATCAGAAATCTTTTATCACTGGTGTGATCCCCAAACTTGTGAGTGTACTTTGTTTCTTTGTCTGTAAAATGGTGGTGATAATCCATATCTTGTATAGTTCACAAGTTGTTTTTTATGAGTCAGAAGAACAAAGTATATTCCGCACTCATAGGTACAGAAGCCAATTAGTTATCTTTTACCAGGTGAAAGGAGGTGTAAAGCAGTAAAAAGAGTTTTATTTCTTTGAATTTGATAAGAGAACATTTACATGCAAATGAATGGATGCTGTCTGTCTCATTCAGTTCAGGCTGCCATAACAGAATGCCCTAAATTGGATGGTTTAAACATCAGACATTGATTTCTTACAGTTCTGGAGGCTGTGGATTCCTATGATCGGGGCTGCCAGCCAGTTCAGTTTCTGCTTGAGGGTTCACTTGGCTTGTGGTTGGTGTCTTCTTTCTGTGTCTCTATGGGAGTGGGAGGAGAAGCAGGAAAAGGAGAAGGGGGGAGAGAGGTAGAGAGGTAGAGATGGAGCTAGATACTTCTGTTCTCTTATAAAGGCACTAATCTCATCATAGGGGCCTCACTCTCATGACCTCATGCAAACCTAAATCACCTCCCAAAGACCCCACCTCCTAATACCATGCATTGGAAATTAGACCTTCAGCATATGAATTTGGGGGGCATAGACATCAGTCCATAATACTGTGCTTCAAAGTAGTCATCCTTGAAGGTAATAAATATCAAATAAGATAGAAACTTGAACAGAAAGATAAGAATTTAATGTTTATAATTTACAGGATAATAAAAAGAAATTTTAAAACCTCTTTAAGTGAATACCTAACTATATATAATACACATCAGTTATATGAGGTAAGTATTATTAAGTTACTTCTACAGAAAAGGGACTGAGCCCTGCGAAGGCCACATGTAATAAACAGTAAAGCTAGAATTTTGACCAGATCTTCCAACTCTATTTCTTTTTCTAACTAGATTATAGAAGCTTTGTTACTATTTATAACATAAGGTATAATAGAGAGTAGGATTGAATTCCATATAACCAGCTGAGAAAAGCACATTTGAGAGGTTTTTCTCCTGAGACGTAATTTTCTTCTTTGGAGAGCAGAATCTCTACTTTCTCCATCTACCATTGAATGATAGGTTCACAGCTGCCATTAGGTAAATTTTAGGTAACTGCTTTAGTCAGGGTTCTCCAGAGAAACAGATCAGTGACAGTCCTGTGATCTGCCATCTGTAAGTTGAAGACCCAGGAAAGCTGGTCATTCAGTTCACCCTCAGCTTTTCCTGAGGAAAGATGAGATGAGATGTCCCAGCTCAACAGTGAGGCAGGAAAAAAGGGGCAAATTTCTCCTTCCTCTACTCTGTTCTGTGAAGGCCCTCAAGAGATTGACTGATGCCTACCCGCTTTGGGGAGGACCATCTGCCTTATTAAATCCAGTGATATAAATGGTAATCTCATCCCAAAATACCTCACAGACACACCTAGAAATGTTTAATCCGGGCACCTTGTGGACAGCCATGTTGATCAATAAAATTAATAATCACAGTAAATATTAACTAACAGTGACAATAAATGACACAATAATTGGTCTGATTACCTTGGAAATGTGTGACTTTTATGCCTTAGTATCTGTCATTTTCAGAAGTTTTATATAAGGCACTCGTCATACTTCTGGAGTTCCTTAGCCAGGTCTGCTTTCCAGGCTGATATGTCAGTCTTACTTGTTGTCAGAAAGCTCAGCATCTTCCACAAACTTACAGAATTGTATTTCAAAGTTACATGTGGATGCATTGAATTCTGTGCTCTCTGGACAGTCACATGTTTGGCACACCCCATTGAAACTCTCTCAATTCAGAAAACATTTTATGTCATGAATCCTGAGTGTAGGGAAAAACTCTTGTTTCCATAGTTATTTTTACTTACAATGTGAACACAACAGTGCATCTTAACATGGCAAAAGAAAAATTAATTTATGACTCTAACATTCATGTGTTAGAATAAATTTTTTTTAATTTTATTTATCTGACAGAGAGATACACTGAGAGAGGGAACACAAGCAGGGGGAGTGGGAGAAGGAGAAGCAGGCTCCCCATGGAGCAGGGAGCCCAATGTGGGACTCCATCCTAGGACCCTAGGATCATGACCAGAGCTGAAGGCAAACGCTTAACAACTGAGCCACCAGGAACCCCTAAATTGTATTTTTTATAAAACAAAACTTAAGGACAACCTTATTTTTACACATTTGTATAAAAATTAATTATCAATTTAAAGTAAAATAGTTAAAATAGAGAATTGCAACTTAGAGACTGAAAACTCACAAGTCATAGTTACTAAATAGTGCACTTGTTGCTCTTGGTTCCAAGTGAAGATGTCTGTGAAACAATCTGTCACTCTCTGTGATTTCGCCATTGTCCCAGGTTATGACTCGGGGAAAGGTCTGCAGGACAAAAGGTAGACCATATTCAGAAGGCAATTCCTGCCTCCCCTCCCCCACAGTGTTCTGTAGACTGGGAGAGGTGACACAGCTTGATGGCACCTACAGTAAAGGAGACTTCAGTAATTGAGGTGTCTGAATCCTTTCAAAGTTCTTATCTTGCCATCCAGGACTTGTGGCTGTTCTTTTCAAAGTAAAGACATCTTTAGAACAACTCAACAAAAATATGTGATTATAAAGCTTGCCTTCCTAGAAGGTATTAGTAGCTGAAAATATACTAGATTTCAATTTAAATGGCCACTAATACAGGTCTGTAAACTAAAATATCACAGAAATAAATGGATATATAACTAACACGAAGTTTATGTATGCCTATGTATACGCACTTACACGTACATACACTTGTATACACAGTGCTTGAAGAAATGTATGTGTATTTTGTTACTGTGATTCATTGGAGTTTCATGACTAGTACCTCTCTCATCCCCAGAGCATTTGGCAAAAACCTCTGTTACAGACTGAATGTGCCCTCCCTGCAAACTCACGCTGAAGTCCTGATGCCCTGGGTTAGATGAGGTCATGAGGGCAGAATCCCCATGATGAGATTAGTGCCCTTAAAAGAGACCATAGAGCTTACTTGCTTTTCTGTCTCTGTCCCCCATTTGAGGAGGATACAGCTGGCAGGCAGCTGGCTACAGATGCGAAAGAAGGTCTCACCAAGAACTGAATCTGCTGCCACCTTAACTTTGGACTTGCCAGCCTCCAAAACTGTGAATACCAGGTGTCTAGATGTCTGTGGTTTGGTTTGCACAGTCTGTTTGTTATGGTAGCTGGGGTGCACTACCTCTGAAAGACAGTTTCATCAAGGGGAAAGCTTGCTGTCCCATTTGGTATCCTAAATGTCGGAGATCTCAGGGCCTGTGGTGTTCCTGGTGTGCGCACAGAGCCCGCAGGCTAGATGCTCAGTTTGGTACTGGCAACGGCAGCCGTTTCTGAAGCAGCTTTGGATGGGGGTGAGGGTTAGCCTTTGTTTACTTACAGAGAATTTAGCTTCAGTGTGGGAGGCTTGAAAGGGAGCAGAGGAAACTGCCTTCTGTCAGCCACCAATAATGGGGCTTGTAGGCAACACAGCCCAGTTTATTTTATAATTTTGTTTCAGTCTGAATTTCTTTATCTAGGACAAGTTTAGATTAGGAACATCCGACCAACAGCAGAAACAGTCCTATCAGCACTGTGTGTTGGTGCCGTGCTGAGCAGCCTTGACCTCGTTTTGACAGACAGCTGTCACATGGCACAACTGAAAGGTAAAACCTATTTCTGGATGTTTGGTCACTTGTGTGCGGACTCTGAAAATGGAACGCGTGTGTGCCCACATCAGCTCACATTTCAAAGATGTGGAAAACCCAGCTGCTCTGTGGCCTTTTGCTTTCCTTGTGTACCTGGATCCTAATTTATACCTAGGAGAGAATCTGTATTTCCTCTTCTTACCCCTACATTGACCCTCTGAAACCTCAGCTTTAGCAGTAGTCTTTGCTAAGTTAGACTACATCTGAATCGGGATAGATGTGGGCCTGTTTTCCATTCCCATTTTATACATTGGTTTTTACCCTTATGGCTCCTGAGTTTGATGACCATACCCTTCCCCTCTGCATGAGGAAGGCGAGAGGGTGCTGTAAGGCAGAGCTTCCCAACCATTAGAGATGTCTCTGCTACAGTCACCCCCTCGGCTGCTAGGCAGGTAGGCAGCTACCAGGGCAGCCAGAGAGCCTCTGTTTAGCAGAATGTTCCATGGATGTGTAAATCCTATCCCCTTGTCTGGGCCATGATGCGAGTAACGTTGTGAAGCCCCACCTTGTAAGGGATAATTAGGTACAGGGCGTTGGTGATTGACCCTGTCTGCTCCAGGGTGCTGCTGAAAAGGAATCGTGACCACACGTTGAAACTGGGCACTTTGCCAAAGAAGGAAGTCCAACCAACTTCAAGGCCCACAGTGATACTCCAGAAGCCTGCGCAGGTCAGGTGGAGACAGAGGAACAAAGCATAATGTATAAGGGCAAGTCTGCTCTCCTCGTGTTTGTTTATGTGCCGTACCTATGCGTTCCAGAGCCTCACTCCATATGTCACACTACTGTGGTGTTTTCCACATAATCTTACTCTGTTCTTTGAGCTAGGTCGGATGGCTCTGTCATCTTACAGAGAGGGTTCAGAAGTGAAGTGCTAGAACCAGGGTGCAGAATTTAGGTCCAGGGCCTCCTAGCCCAGTGCCCCTTCTCCTATGTTACATAGATTCTTGTGTTTATTGTTTTATTTCAAAATGGTTATCTCATAGAAAGAAGAAAGACAGACAAAAGTAAAAATATTTCTTTCTTAATCTCAGAAAGGAATTTATATCCTTCTACTACGGTCTGGTGTGATGACATTTGTGTTAATGAAATGCCCAAATTGATTCTGGATGGGATGATTGTGAGGAAATAGAGGATCAGACACATCCCAGACCGAAGCCACCCAGTGGCTGAAACTTGGTTGTGACAATAGGATGTAGAAGGAAGGTGCAAGGCTAAAACTAATTTTCTTGTTTCCTTGCAGAGCCAGTGTCCCTGAAGTATGTCTCCACAAATTAAATACTGCAGATATTTCAGGAAGACAATAAAGAAACAGCTTATTGCTTACAAAGTTGTATAGACTAGCCACAAAAGGATTAACGGTTAAATTTGAATAAGCTAATTCGTAAATTTGATTAATTTTTTTTCTAGCCTTGAAACTTGAATTTTATAAAAACTTTCCTCAAAACCCTCATTTTAATGCTCTGCTAATTTTAAATGTTTGGAAGTGACTTCAGTACAGTTGATTTAAATTCAGCTGAAATGCTTAGATGTTTTTCTTCATGAAGTGATTGTAACAGAAGAAAGTATGAAAAATTGCAGTGTACCTGACTTAAATCTTTTATCCTTTTCCTTTCATTTGATAGGCCTTCTTTTCCTATAATCTCTTAAAATTAGGAATGACCAGATACAGAATGATTCAGAGGTTCCAAAAATAGTACTGTATCTCTTGGTTAATATGAAGTTAACTTCTAATGAGAGACTACCTACAGGTTGTTATGTAAACAGTGTTTTCTGAGTTGTTGAAAATACAAGACAAAAAATATTTTTCTTCAGTTACCTGTCTACAGTTTCGTTTTCCTACATAGGCACACTCATGTCACCACCTTAAACTCTCAGATATGAGCAGTGTTAATTCACTGACTTAATCCACTGCTACTGAAAATTTACTGTGTGAAAATGGTGAGGCTAGGCCGCAGGCAAGGATTGATGGGGCTATTACTCAGACCTCTGAGGAATTCAAATGGGGAGCCACACACACATTCATACAGAAACATTGTGGACAAAAAGCAAATAATTTTCATTTACTTGTATTGTACCATGATGACTATTATACACATAAAGAAAATTATGACTCTTGGCTATGAGCCAGTTTGCTGGGATGGAACCCAGTGGTTTTGTATTTTGTATTTTTGGTTTGTATTTTGTATTTTTCTTTTTTTTTTTCCAATTTATTTATTTTCAGAAAAACAGTACTCATTATTTTTTCACCATACCCAGTGCTCCATGCAAGCCATGCCCTCTATAATACCCACCACCTGGTACCCCAACCTCCCACCCCCCGCCACAGCTCTTTATTTTTCTTTTTCACAGCTTTACTGAGATATAATTCACATGGCATGGTATATTCAGAGACTTGTACATCTATTGTCACAGTCAATTTCAGAATATTTTCATTACCCGAAAAGAAATGCCACACCCCTTCATTATCATGTCCCAGTCACCTTATCACCCCAAACTTTGGGAAAACACTAATCTGCTTTAAGTTTCTGTAGACTTGTTCACTCTGAATGTTTCATGTAAATGGGACCATAATAAAATGCGGTCCTTTGGGACTGACTTCTTTTAATAAGCACAATGTTTTCAAGATTCATCAGTGTTGTTACACATGTCAGTGTGTCTTTTATGGCCAAGTAATTCTCCATTGTCTGGATATACCACAATGTGTTTGTTCATTCATCAGTTGATGGACATTGGGCTTGTTTTCCACTTTTTAACTCTTATAAATAATGCTGCTGTGAACATTCATGTGCATGTTTTTCTCTGGACATGTGTTCATTTTTCTTGTTTATGTACCTGGGAGGGAATGTAGGATCCTATGTAACTCTGTGTTTAGTAATTTGCAGAACTTCTGAACTAGGTCCCAAAGTGACAGCACCATTCGACATTCCCACTAGCAGTTTATGAGAGTTGAGTCGATCTGCGTCTTTGCTGGCACTTCCTATGTCTTTTTTATTATCGTCATCCTGATGAGTATAAAGTCACATTTCCTAGTTTGGGTTTGCATTTCCCTGATGGCTAATGATGTTGAGCATCTTCTCTTGTACTTATTGGCCACCTGTATGTCTTCTTTAGAGAACTGTCCATTCAGAGCCTTTGCCCGTTTAAAATATGGCTTATTTATCTTTATTTAATTATGACAATTCAACAGTAATTCTTTCTGTACAAATCTTTTACCAGATAGATGATTTACAGGAATTTTCTTCTATTCTGTGGGCTTTCTTTTTACTTTCCTAATAGCACCCTTTGAAGCGTAGAAGTTTTTAATCTTGACGGAGTCCAATTTATATGTTTTTCTTTTGTTGCTTATGCTTTTGGTGTCATATCTAAGAAACCACTGCCTACTCCAAGGTCACAAATGGTCTGCCTGTGGTTTTTTTTCTAATTTTTTTTAAATTTCAGATCTTGCTTTTAGATCTTTGATTCATGTTGAGTTAATTTTTATATATGGTATGAGATAGGAGTACAACTTAATTCTTTTGCGTGTTGATATCCAGGTGTCCCTGTACCATTTGTTGGCAGGTAATTAACTTTAATCGTCAAATGTTTACCTGTAGTTCAAAGTGGTAAATGAGTACTATGTTAGAAGGCGTAGTCTGCAGTATACAAGGATGACTCTTCCCCATCCAGTTCCATAGCAATGCTTACATTTCCTTAATAACAGCCTTCCAGTGGAGCCCCTGAAAGGTTTGTATGGGGACAGTGATACAGATATGGAGGATAGTGGATTTTAAAATTCACATACACCTTCACTTACTGAGTATATAGTTTGTACCAGGCATCGTACTAGGCTTTGGGAATACAAAGAGATGCTTACTATAGAGCAGAATTCCAGTAAATAACTGTTAAAGGACTGGAGAAAGTTGGAAAGAAGTTACAGTCCCTGCTCTCTAGAAATGGGCAGATAGATAAATAATATAATATGAAATGTTCTAACTGAGCCATAATATGCGAAGCAAGTTTGGAACACAGGGAATTGAACATATAATGAATATAACTGATTAAAGAAGAGTCAAAGTGGAAAGCAACTTGGGGATTAGCTGGTAATATTCCAGCAATTTTTCCATTATTGAAATATTTTTTAAAAATTAATTACAGGCATTCGGTTCTCATTTTCAATTATGACCTCTATTTTACTTCTTGGCAGAATAGGACTTTGCCTTTATTACTGAATGTAACTGCAGAAGAGACAGCTTAGAAAATACAAGATCTAATGACTTTCTTCTGTTCATCTTATACTTCCTTAATAAATTGCTGTAGTAAAAACACAGCCATTTTTAAAATGTAATCACATTTATTCCCTTTTACAACTTCTTCCAAGGTCCTCTTTATCTTTCCCAATTGGAAATGGAGGGGTAAATAAATGCTACTTCATGTTTGTTTTTAGCTCAAATAAAATTCTTGTTTAGTTTTTTGGGCCCTTGAAGACTAGGTAAGTTGTGCAATATCAAGAAAATCATTACCTAAAGTTTAATGCAATTAATTATTTAACCTATTGTGTAGTTTGTCAATTTAGGAAAAAATAGATTACTAGGGCACCTGGGTGGCTCAGTTAAGCATTGCACTCTTGATTGGCTCAGGTCATGGTCTCAGGGTCGTGAGATCGAGCCCTGCATCGGGTTCCGCACTGAGCATGGAGCCTGCTTGAGGTTCTTTCTCTCCCTTTCCCTTTGCCCCTCTCCCTTTTCTTCCTCCTCTTTCCCTCTCTTAAAAAAAAAAAGAAGAAGAAGAAGAAAAAAAATAGATGACCTCTTTAAAAATATTCAATTCTAGAATGGCATCTAGTATTTGGGGGGTCATCTAGCTGTGAACATCAAGCATGTGGGCATTCTGAAAATTCATACTGTACGTTGTGATTTTTAAGCTAACAACAACAACAAAAAGCACTGTTTTAAACCTACCCTCTGTTCCCTGTGAGGCAAAGAATCATAGTTTTTACTGTCATTGAACAACTGAAATGTGTTGGTGCTAGTATAGGCATAGCCTCAACCTGCCCTGACAAGCTTACACGGTAATCTATTTGTAGAGGAATCAATAGTCTCTTTCTATTTTCAGGTATTGTATTTCACATAGTTGTTATAAACAAAAATGAAAATCCAAGTCTTTATTGCCTGAGAACAGATTCTTTGATAGATACATGAATTTGTTTTGAAGTCACCATTGCCCCTTTGTTTTGCTATGCTTTTGAACAAAAGAAAGAGTTCTGAATAATTTTAATGAATTGACACCTAAATCTGTTATTAAGCTCCTATTATATTGCCCATGCTTAATACTTCTTTTTCTTTTTTTTTTTTTTTAGAAAGAGAGAGACAAAAAGCACTGGGGGGAGGAGTGGAAGCAGGGGTAGAGGCAGAGAGAGAATCTTAAGCAGGCTCCACACCCGATAGGGAGCCCAGCACAGGGCTTGATCTACCCTGAGATCATGACCTGAGCTGAAATCAAGAGTCCAAAGCTTAACCACTAAACCACCCAGGTGCTGCTAAGACTTCTAATTACTTACAAGAAGAATGAATCCTGTGAATATTAAATTGACACATATAATGTTTATTTTTTTGCATATCTAGGGTAAATCTTTGGTGGACATTTAACACATGAGACTATCAGAAATAGAAGGGATCTAAGAGACTGTGCCGTCCAAATTTTCTAATTTTCTAGATTAGAAAATGAAAGTCCAGAGAAGTGACTGAATTGCATTGGGTTGCATATCTCAATAGTGGTGAGACTTACTACAAACAGTAGGATCTCAAATAAAAATAACATTCTTCCAGTTGTTTGATTACATTCTGTTGCCTGTGAATCCTCTAGATGAGGTAGATGCACTCGACATTTGACTCCTCGTACGTCTGATAATTTTTTAACTAAGGAAACATGGTCTAATTACTGTGGATATGGACCCCTGTGTTAGGTGTCCATGAGAAACTCCTATTTTAAAAGCACTTTTACAGAAGAAGTTTGGTCACCCTTATTTGATCATTCATTCTCATGTTTAACAGCCATCGCTCTCAGGAAGATTTCTTTATGTCAAAGGTTTCAACCCATGAATCCCTCAGGAATCCATGTTATGCAGGTCTCTGAACCCCTTGAAATTATGTGTGCAATGTAATTCACAGCTTTTTAAGATTTTTCAGAGAACCACTACCCAAGATCAATGTGGTTTCTCAGTCTACATTTTAGCAACAATTCTTTTTGTGTTCTCTTCCTTGGAAGACACTTTCTATCATCCATATTATGACCTGGCATTAATTTGAAGATTATTTCTCCTTCCAAATGAAGAACTTCAGATCATATTAACTTTTCTCACAGACTCTTCTTTACCCAACACTTTCAACCCTATTTATGGCTATCTTTTGAACATTTCTAAATTCTTTACAAACCTGAAAGGTGAGGAGTGCAGAATTGGAAATCCTGTATAAATGAAGCTTCAGTGAGGTGCATGGTGTCAGAGGGTTAGAGGCCACAGAAGCAAGGCTGCTGAGATAGATCCAGGAATGTGGTTCCACTAAGGTAGACGAGGCACACCCTAGTCTAGCTCAAAATGGAGGATAAGGAGCCCGGTAAGACTTAAAGGATTCAGCACCTTTCAAAGTTCAAAGCATAGTAAATAGATGCTGAAAAAAGGAAGTCCAGAGGATTGGAGGTCTGGGTCTAGCCCAGACCCAAAAGGAAACAGAATCCTCCGAATATGTGCCTGTGAACAAATCGCCATCCTTCTGAGGAAAATCAGTCTTTCACTGTTGAGTCTCTTCACATGGGGACAGGCCACTGGACCTTGCAGTGCAAGTACTTGTCTCCCAGATTTTCCTTCCTCCCCCTGCCACCTCTGTAGTCACACTAGCCTCAGAATGGTGGATCAGGAGAGTTATGTTCCCAAGAGATGTGAGTAATGGCAACAGTGGCAAGGAGCTGGCAAGCTGTAATATAGAACGTAGATTACCAAAATCACAGACTTTTCTGGGAATCTGATGAAAACTGTGGGCTTTCTCTCCAGAAAGAAGGCATAAGTACCCATCGTGTAAACAAGAAAGGCATACAATTTAACCTTCCCTAAAACTTATTCCTGGTGAATAATTCCTGATTGAGAAGTATGGTATTGTCTATTTCCCACCCATTTACTTCCTGTCTTTTATTCATGGTTTATGTAATTGTGTCCGTTGCTCTCTGAGCGATACTAAGGAGGTTTGAGCTTATAGTTTCCACATGTGAGCCAAAAGATTAAGGTGGGGACAGCAACACTGAGGCACGACGGTAACTGTGGAAAGATCCTGAGGACATGGTGAATTTGGGGGATAGGAATTGTGCCAAAGAAGTACAGTATCCCTTTCTCACTAGGTGATTATTCCCCTGTTCCTGTGCTAGGATCTAGGTTTGATTTTACTAGAAACAGTTCCTTTATGAATAATGTAATGAGGTATACTGATCCTGAACCAGTTAGTTTTCTGAGGCTCCTCCTAAAGCAGCACCCAGTTGTCAGGATGGCTGGCCTAGGCCCTCCGGCGGCAGGGGAGACCTCTGGCCAGGATTAGGTGAGAGAATAGAGCAGGAAGGACGGCCACAGCCTGGACGTCACTCCTGCCCGTTAAGGAGCAAATTGCTGGTTTCACTCATTAGTTTCCAGTGGCAGGCCCACTGACTCTGTCTAGAATTGTTAAATATGTAAGACTGAATGTAGAGAGTGATTATCTGGATCATCCGAGTTGAATAAATCTCCATTTACCAAAAATTATATAAATACTGTCTGAAACAAAGTTCTTGAATTATAGTTAAGCCTATGTTTATATACCACTAAGAATAAGGAAAAAAAATGGTCTTTTTGTCTTTTTTTTTTTTTAAGTTACAGCCAAAAAAAAAAAAAAAATCTGTTTGAAAGATGGGATCCCTAAATGTGTAAATATTTAAGTCTATTAAATGTGTAAGAATCCAGTTTCTTTTGCTGTAATGATTTTATTTTTTTCTTTTTTCTCCCTTTACTTGATCTCTTCAAATCCTGACTTTCCTTGAGGCCTAGTTTGGGGCCTATCCTGCCTATGAAAGAGAGACAATAGGGCTACTCAGATGGCATTTTGGAGTATAAATGAGATTCTCCAGTCCTGCCTTTGGCAGAGGGGCTGGAACATAGTAAGCAATTTATCTATTAGCTACATTTGATGCTAATAGGATGCTAATGGCTACTTATCCCAAATACTCTGATCAACATTTAACCTCCTCACTCTATGGCCATAAAAAATATTTAAAGCCTCTACCACTTTCTGACACTTACTATCCTAGTTACAATGTTATGTTATTTCTACAGTGAGATTGCAGACTCTGAGAGGCAAGGGCAGGCAATACAAAATTTGCTGAATTGGTTTCAAAATTGGCACTTACTTGCTTTACAAGTCACATGGTCTTCATTTTACTTATTTTTTTTCTCAACAGAAAATGAAAACACTTGCAGAAAGGAGGAGGAGTGCCCCATCTCTTATCCTGGATAAAGCCCTACAAAAAAGGCCCAGTACCAAGTAAGTGAATAGCCTTGTTTTACACATTTGGTATGTGCTATTGTTTTTTATGTAAGGTTTTTGTTTTTTATCAGCACCAAAATTCTCTGTATAATAATAGAAGACACGACTTCTGTGCTGTTATTTGATAAAGTGTGTATTTTATGTGACTCATAAAACCTTTTAGACCTGGTCTATATGATCAGTTGCTTTAAAACTAATTTAAAAATCTTTATCACTTAGTACACAAATGTGCAGGCTCTGCATATTGTTGAAGTTTGTTTATAGAAACAAGTAGCAATCAGAATACTAAAAGATGAGTTATTTTAACCACCACATATCTTGATTATGCACAAACTTTAGCTCATTTTTTATCATAAGGTGATACTTGTGCCTGGGTATGAGGTAAATTTTTACCAATTTTAGGTATGAAGAAAGATAACCAAATTGAGATTATAAAAATGGAATGCTGATTTCTTCTGTGCGTTATTAAATTAATTAGTGAATTAACCAGTCGAATTTGAAGTAGAAAAACAGGCTAGCTTACTGTGGAAATGACTATTTCACCCATTAAGATTAAATACCATTTCAATAGACATTTTAAGCAAGTCTTTCATAATACGCAGAAATTGAATGAGTATTCAGTCATTAACTTATTTATTAATTTTTAAATGGCATTTTAACCAGGAGCAGTTTTTATGTTCAAAGGAATCCTGTGATTATTTTCCTCTAATCTGTGAATCCTTTTATATAAAGTGAAATCTTTATCCCCTTTACTTAAAATGAGAGAATACCTGGTATTTCTATGAATGATGTGCTAATTTAACATAAAATCTGTATGAAGGCATGGCAGTTTTTTTTTCAGTGCCAAAAATAAATTACAGAACCAAATCCCAATCAGTGAAACTTCCAGAGTACTGTGGTCACTCTCTTAGTACTCAGCATGTTCTCAGACTCCGGCAGTTGCCCCGCCTGCCCCTAGAAGACACATTAGGCATGGGTTGATCAGGAAATGTAAATTACTTTTAATAGAAGCCTAATCAAAATGTAATTAGGAAGATACTCTTCTTCCAAATAAATAATACTTTTCAGTGCCTATATAAATGACTTCTGGATTATTTGCATTAATTTATCTTTCCCTTAGTGTGGGAAAAAGATAATGCTAATATTTTTACAGTTTGACCTTGATTATCTAGAAAACTCAGGAGTAAGTATTTTTAGGGGAGGCAGAGAGAGGAGGCATAATTATTAGTACAACTGTATATATGGATATATTATACATATAAAAATAGCTTTATTATCTACTTTTGAAAAACAGTTTTAGGTGTAATTTCTTATTGGAAGCTTCTAGGATAGAGGTGTCTTAGGCTTTTCAATTATAATATATAATATATAGTTTATAATCTGATATAAGTATTTGATATAAATATCAGAGAATCTTCAGCCCAAGATCAGGTCAGTAGTGGCCTGTAGTGGTCAGTAGTGGCCTACTTACTCCTAAACTTGTGAGAATCTGTAATAGTATACATGTAGATACTTAAAGTTTGTGTTTGGAAGTTTGGAATTTTGTGGAGAATTTGAGTTTATCTCAGCAATTTAGTGGGGAGAATTTGAGTTTATCTCAGCAATTTAGTGGGCAATGGCCAGAGATGGTAGGCATCATGTAATGCACAGGTTATCGTGCAAATCATAGAATTGTGGGGTACCTTTGTGGCTTTGAGGGTCCCATGCATGGCATGTTTGTGAAGGGAACTGAACAATTTTATATTTATCCTGCCTATAACTTAACTTTATTTTATATAAAAAGACAAGGTATTTCTATATGCTTTTGTTTTAATAAACACTAAATTTTCCAGAAATGCCACTACCTCTCATATCAAAAGATAATTGTACTTTATAATGTTTGGGACCATTTCAAAAAATCATTTGACTTCATTTTCCTGTACTTGTGTGTTATGGTATCTTACCATCTGACTTTTCTTAAATTTAAATATATGAACTGTACATAGTATAAGCATCTGAGCACTTCATTGTCTTTTAGTACAGTCCTGCAAGAGCATGTACCTAATGAAAAACATAATTTATTATTAATTACTCTCATTCTATTTTCCTTTTGTATTACTGTTAGGGCATTACATTGATACTTTTGAAATTCTGTTAAATATCTGTGAATTTCATTTCATGATAAAAAAGGAGGAATGGAAATGAATACATACACATAGATGTTGGTATCACATTAGGAAACTGGGTCTAATAAGGTTGAGAAGAAAGAGGCAGATGAAGTACCAGGTCAGATACACTGACAACACTTAAAACCCACCTTACTGGAATTGTTGTGGGGTAGAGAACCAGTGCGCTAATACACAGCCATGTCCTTCCCCATTCTGGCCTTCCCATCACCTCTGCAGTAATTAGGGCTTACTTTAGAGTCAGTTCTCCAAAATTCTGCCTCAGAAATAATGGAATATGGTGGACTTGTATAAAGATAACCACAGGAAAAAAGCTATTTAAGTTGAAGTTGTATATGTTTTAGTCTTCATTTCTTATGAGCCTCTCCAGGTCAATAAAGTGAGTGAATAGCACAGGGGAATAGGGTCTTCATCTGTTGTACGGAAATAGTGCTTTTACTCTGTGCAACGTTGGGCAGTCAGTGTGTACAAAAAGAAAGCTGTTGGGTATTTAATGTGTACAGGTTTTTGTAGGTAATATAATCTCTGGATTGGAAGGAACTATAAAGGTCTTCTAGTTTGGTGGTTTCCAAAACTTTCTAGTTAGTGTTCTACAGTGGGATCCAGACAGCTGCAAAATTGTCACAAACTCCTCATGGTTGGTTCTAGTATACCCTTGGTGGAGAACCACTATGGCAAACTACAAAAGAATCCCTTTTTAAAAGATTTTATTTATTTATCAGAGAGAGAAAGGGGGAGAG
The DNA here is from genome assembly GCF_020171115.1 of Neogale vison. NCBI lineage: Eukaryota > Metazoa > Chordata > Mammalia > Carnivora > Mustelidae > Neogale > Neogale vison. The sequence continues at coordinate 93,943,183 of NC_058097.1, forward strand.
AGCGAGCACAGGCAGACAGAACGGCAGGCAGAGACAGAGGGAGAAGCAGCCCCCACCCCCAACCAAGCAAGGAGCCCGATGTGGGACTCGATCCCAGGACGCTGGGATCATGACCTGAGCCGAAGGCAGCTGCTTAACCAACTGAGCCACCCAGGCGTCCCAAAAGAATCCCTTTTTTAAAAGAGTGGTTTTAGGGAAAGCTGGGTGGCTTGGTCAGTTAAGTGTCCGACTCTTGATTTCAACTCAGGGTTGTGAGATCCAGCCCCATGTTGGGCTCCATGCTCTGCACCAAGTCTGCATGAGATCCTGTCTCTTCTTCTGCACCTCCCCACCCCTGTACATATGTGCTTACTCTCTCTCTCTCTCTCTCTTTCTTTCAAATAAATAAATAAAATAATCTTTAAAAAAAAGAATTTTGCTTACTATCAGTTGCACCCAGGAAACATGAAAACCTTCTAAAGGCCAAGCTGATAGCATACTTGCTTCAATTAGAACTTTGTACAATAAGATCTAGTACCTAAAAAGAATAAAGAATCTTTATTATTTTTTTACATGTAATATCATGGGAACTAAACTGTAAAAGAAATAGAGTACTGTAGTACTTCATATTTCTTAAATTAAATACACAGTCACCCTTACTTAATTTTGGCTTTGTGACAGAATTTTACTGTTTCTACTATGGTTTCCCAGTAATGTGTTGCTTAGTAATTAATGACAGTAAAAGTTTTGTCCAAAGTTTAGCAAACATCTGCAAGGGATTTATAAGAATCATTTCATTTAATAGCTGTTGCACCTCAATTTTTATTGAATTTAATGAATAAGAGTTTTGTTTATTTATTTATTTATTATTATTTATTTATTTTAATAAGATACTATCTTTGTTTATTTATTTTTGTATTTAAAATTTTTTTGGCTTTATTTTATTTTTTCAGTGTTGCAATATTCATTGTTATGCATCACACCCAGTGCTCTGTGCAATACGTGCCCTCCTTAATACCCATTGCCAGCTAGTTTTAAAAGAGAGGGAACACAGGTTAATTGGTGAGTTAACTATGTTGAAGTTTTATTTCCTGTGTTCTTGGATCAGTCCTTATAGTACATAAGAAGGGGTGGTTTATAGATCTTTAGCTTTTCTTTTTTGTATGTGGATACCATTCAGATCAGCTAGAGGAGATTTCTCTAAGTAATTATGTTAGTAAGTGTCGTCGTGGTTCTCCCATGTGGCTGCATTCAGCTGTTTTTACTCTCAACTTAGCAGCATTCAGTTCTGTATTTGAGAACAGCCTCACCTCATGTAGCGTCCTCATGGGGACATCCTGGGCACCTAATTAGAGGACTTAGTTTCTGTAAATGTAAAATGAGACTGTATAGAACTTACTTTCTCATAAAAACCCTTCTACCTCTAGTTCTATGGCTATATAATTATGATTTGTGAAATTCAGTCAGAAGCCTTCCTTATGCGTACTCTGAATTCTAGTCATTCTTACTACTGCAGTGCCCTCGGCATATTGTGCTCTCACATTGGCTCAGGTGTCACTTCCTTCAGGCACGCCTCTAACCCGTTAGAGATAACATTCATGCTTCTGGAGCTTTTCATCCTAAGCATTCCTGCCTCTGCTTTGGCATCACCATCTATGTCATGCTCCCTTGAAAGTCACTGACATTTAAAATGGGACATTCTGCCCGTTCTGTCCCATGCAGGGACATACCTGCCATTTTGTACATAACTTGTGTTCAATTATTATTTGTTGGCTGAATTGGTGAGTGAGTAAGTGACTCCTTTTCCAAACCAGAACAGAACTTAGTAAGTTTTCACAGTTTAGTAGTTTCTTAGATTTCTGCCTTTCCTGCCCTCCCGTAGGTAGTCAACACATGAGAGACTTGCCTTGTTCGTCAGTATTATTGGTGACATTCTAGCTAGGGAGAAAGGCAGATTGCTTTTGACAAAGTGACTCTGAGTTATTGTTAGGAAGTTTTTTCATGCAGCAAAACACCCCACGAACTCATGTATCTGATCTAGAAGTACCACATTTATTGGCATTCTCATGGTATTTCTTCATTGTTTACTCAGGGAGAGTTCAAGTCATACAGATTCAAGTCACACAGAGTTTCAAGTCATACAGAGTTTCCCTCCAGAAGTTCGCTTGTTTTGATAGGTACCACCCTCTAGAAGTTACGCAAAAATGTACCCACTTTTGTTTTTAGTTACAATCTGTTAGCACTTTTCAGTTGATATTCACCTATTTCCATCCCCACATCCGAATTAATTTACTGTGTGTGTGCTGTTTGCAAGACTTCATGTTAGGGACTTTACATAGGTTCCCTTTTCAATCTCTGCTCCCTGCTGCTGAGAGGACAGGCAGGGCAGCACTGTGATGCCACAGGAAGGGCTGGGGCTTTAGCTGCATTCCCATGCCAGCTGTCCATCCTGACTTTCTGTGTGACCTTGGAAAAATCACTTATTCTCTGAGTGTTTTCCTCTGTAAAAGTATAAATCTAATGCTTTCATCACAAAATATGAAGTGTGAAAATTCTTAGAAAATTGACTTGGTTATTATTAGTTGCCTCTTTCCTTCCCTTAGATGTATTTCATTTTCAAGCTTTAAACCTCCTGACTCATCCAGCAAAATTTGTTAGTGAAAAATCCCACTTCATCATTATAGCATCGTATAACCAGAAGTAACTCATTGAGCCTGGATCCTTATGTGGTGGGAATTGAGTCAAACATTTGCCCTAGGTCAACAGTTGATTATAGACTTAAGAGATGGGATTGGAAGTGGCAGGTCTCTGGTTTTGATGGTATTTTCTTTGCATCAGTCAAACAAAGGGCTATGATATAGCGTCTAAGAGCATGGATTCTTGAGCCAGATTGCCAGGTGTGACTCCTGATACTGGTCTTTACTAGCTTTATGATGTTGGGTAAGTTTTTAAACCAGGGATAATAACCTATCTCATAAGATTGTAAAGAAGACTAAATGGGTCTTACATATGTAAATTCCTTAATGTAATCACCAGCCTGTAATCAGTGCTGTATGTCTGAAGGTTATTGTTAGTAGTAGTAGTAGTAGTAGTAGCAGTAGCAGTAGCAGTAGTAACAACAGAAGTAGAAGTATACAGAATGCTCATAGAAAAACTCTCTGAGCACCACAGCAGATTAGAAATAAAAAGGGGGGAAAGATGCAGTCTAGAAGCTAACTGGTCTCTAATACTAAATTCATTTTACAAGACAATTATATTTCTGGATCTGGCCTGATGCAGGATTAACTCAGAACATTTGGTATTTATTCTTGGTAGACCCTGACAACTCTTGAGGTCTCCCTAAGCAGAAGTTCAAAGTATGCCTAGAATGATTCTGGGAAATAAGGTCCTAAGACAAGGAGAATTGACATGGTTTGCTTGGCCCCTCCAGACGAAGGATTTTGAGGAGAGCCATATGTGCTGAACTATGAATCAAGATGAGACACATACAGAACTGGCCAGTCTCGGATAGGGATGCTAGGATGAGCGAGCCACATCAGAAGGTGCTGGAGAACTAGGACAGCAGCTGTTTGTTGGCTGGCTTCTGCTTCCTTTTGGTCAGTTCATTTCTGTTGTGCATGACCACACACACACACACACACACACACACTAACATTACCTTAGCTAGGCTATCCCCCATTGTGTTCTACAAATTTCTCATTACCCCATTTCCTTTTTTTCTCTGTTATGTTAGCATTATAACTTTAATACTTATCTAAAGTAGATGATAACACATCATCCTTTCATATGCAAGGAGTGCATTTGTACTCTGGAGTGGTTTACTAAGGAGTGTGGCCAAGTCTACTTTCATCGCAGAATGAAAAACCACCTCCACTTGTGATTGTTCAGTGTGAACTTTCCAGATATGGTAACTGGAATGAATTGAATGACCTCATAAAGGCCATTCTCATACTGCAAACCCTAGGATAGTTGTGGTGACAGTTAAATATAATTTACCGGAAAGGTCAGTTACTAGACTTTCTTTTGGAACTCTGTATACCTTCCCTATCTAGATAGTTTCTTGGTACAAGACTTTGAAATAAGATATTGAATTTTAGAGGAACTTTTTAAAAATCCTTAATATCTTTTCAAAATCACAAATAAACTACATAGACACATTATCTTAGAAGAAAACCTGTGCCGGATACTCATCATTGTGCTGCCTTGCACTCTCTGCCAGCCAGCTCTGCAGGAGGCCTCTTCTTAGAGTTTGGGACATGCATCCATTGGTTTTCATTGAGAGACACATAGATAATTCAAGGTGTGTGATCAGAAGAACACCAAATAGGATTTAGATACTTGAAGATTGCCGGCGGCCTGCAAGATCCCTCTTTCCTTGTGAGGAACATTTTCCAAAGTTGTAAGATTTGGTTGTAAAGGAAAGAGACAGCTATTGCTTTATAAAGTGGCAAAGTTGGCAAATTTTTACCAAAACGGAACTCATTGCTTTATTAAAGGGAAAAGACTTTCCAGACCCACAGATCACCTTATTCTTTTCAAACTACTTTTCATCTTCTTTCAAAAATAACCAAATACATCTGTTCCTGGTGTGTTGTGCTGTTTTCCTATGGCATGATGCTGGGAGGGCATCATCAGAAGATTATATTAAGTGTCTCCACATTCTAGTGCAATTTGAGAGTCAAATTAATTTATTTTGTCCTTGCAGAACAGTGCATCCATTTAATTTCTTCTTCCCAACTATAGCTTAATTTGCTCACTGCAGTTATGATTTAATTTTATCTTTCATATTGGCACCAGGAAAGCACTGACTGCCTCATTAGTGATATTTACTCCCCATTCACACCCCTCTCATGGGGCTGGCCACTGTCCTGAGACATTCTTACTCTACTGGACTATGTCCTCCCTTCCCCTGTGCAGTCTGAAAGCTAGGATTCCTCAGAGGAGCTTTAAAGTTCCATTACTGACTTTCCTTCAGAACCCTGAAAAAAGGACTTGGAGGGAGGTGGAAGAATAATTGTCACTACTATCAAGAAGCTTCATAGAATGGTGGTTAAGAAAGTGTGGACCTTGCAGCCATCCTACCTGGGTAGAATCTGGCCCTGCTTCTTACCAAGAGAAAGAACTTTGGACAAGTTCCTTAGCCTCTTAAGGCCTCGCTTTCCTCATCTATAAAATGAGGATGACCTCATAGGGGATTCAGAGAGTTGATACTATAATGCATCTGGCACACTGTAAATATTATGTAAGGTTTTTTTTTATTAAATAAAACTGTTGAAAATACATAAATCCTTGCTCCGCCCTGTCACATGGTGTATAATTTCTTAGTGTTCCATGTTTAGGACTTGTTTTCTCAACTTGTCTATCTGCTTTGTGAGTGAAGGAACCACGTCTTCGTTCTTCACATCTCCATGTTCAGTGGTGGGTATGGAAGAGAGACTCTGTAATATTTGCTGAGCTGAATGAGTGAGCCCTTCCTCCTCCAGCTCAGTAGGACAGCTCTCAGTTGGAGTGGAAAGAAGGGTAAGAGTCCACTACTGCCTGAGAAAGTAACACAGCCAGCATCAGAAAACCACAGAAAGAAGTATCACTTCTGGAGTGACTGGCTGTTTAATAGATGCGATGTAATGCTTGCATCTGTGCTATGAGTCACTGCCATTAGTTCTCTGATGTGTAGCTCCTGGTGTATTGAGAAGACACAGAGAATGGGGTCTTATTCCTGCTCAATCACTGTATGACCTCGGTAGAGTCACTTAGCCTTTCTGCAACAAGGACTGTTTGCTCATCTGTCAGTGGTAGGAAGGAGGGGAGAGTGAGGTTGACTAAATCATTTATGTACTTCTTCCACCAGCCCTCAACTTCACAGTTTTGTTTCTTTATACTAATTGTAGCTTCATCACATAGAGAACAGAAAATGGTATGACTGTTCCTTGCAAACCTTTTTATCACAACTCTTGCATCCCCAGGAGTATGTCTGTGGTGCTGCTAAGAACTATGTATCCTGGCTGTCCTCTTTCATTGCAAAGGTCAAGCATTCACTTGTGTTGGATTTTGGTCTGTTTGTTGTTATAATGTCATTTTGGTAGCTGGCCTCCACAATGACTCCAGGGATTCCCACCTCCTGGTATTCACACTCTTGTCTAATCCCCTCCCACTCTGATCAGAATTGATCTGTATAACAAGCACAATATTGCAAAAATGATGGTGTATCACTTTTAAGATTAAGACCAAGCTTCTGTCTTATTGTCATACTCTCTCTGTCTCTCTGATCTCTTGTTTGGTGGGAAACCATGTTCTGAACAGTCCTGTGGAGAGGCTGATAGGGGAGGAACTGAAGCCTCCAACTACAGCTGTATGAGTCAGCTTGGAATCAGATTTTCCAGCCCCAGTGAAGTTTTCAGAGATCGCAGCCCCAGCGGGACTCAGCCTCAGAAGCAATCTCAGCCAGCAATCTACGCCGCTCCCTGGTTCCTGACCAGTAGAGAATATGTGAGGTGATGAGCTGCTATGTTTGGAGTAGTTTGTAAGGCATCAATAGATAACAAGTAGTCATCTTCACTTTATTAAACTAGCTTTCTAGAATGTTTCTCCCATGTACCTTTTATGTATTCTTATAGGTAGAGGTGGAAAGATGGAAATACTTACTGTTTCCATTTATAAATGAAAATGGTCGCTTTCCAGATCATGTAATTTGTTGGAAAGGGGGCCAGATGACATTCTTTCTTTCTTTAAACAGCTTTATTGAGATACAGTTTATACCATACAATTCATCCATTTAAAGTATACAATTCAGGGCACCTGGGTGGCCCAGTGGCTTAAGCCTCTGCTTTCGGCTCAGGTCATGGTCTCAGGGTCCTGGGATAGAGCATCAGGCTCTCTGCTCAGCGGGGAGCCTGCTTCCTCCTCCCTCTCTCTGCCTGCCTCTCTGTCTGCTTGTGATCTCTCTCTCTCTCTCTGAAATAAATAAAATCTTTAAAAAATTATTTAAAGTATACAATTCGGTTCTTTTTAATTTAGTCACAGAATTGTGCAACTATTACCACAGTCATCTTCTTTTAAGATTTTATTTATTTTATTTAATTTATAACATAAAATATTTATATATTATAAATATTTTATATAATTTATTTAATTTTACTTATTTGTTTATTTATTTAAGAATTTATTTATTTGTTAGAGAGAGAGCATGGGTACAAGTGATGGGAGGAACAGAGGGAGAGGGAGAGAGGGTCTGAAGCAGACTTCCTGCTGACAGGGAGCCTGACACGACACAGGGCTCCACCCCGGGACTGCAAGATCATGCCCTGAGCCGAAACCAAGAGTCGAATGTTTAACTAACTGAAGCCATCGAGGCACCCGCGTTACCATAGACTTAGAGTGTTCTCATTCCTCCTAGAAGAAACCCCATAGCCATTAGCTGTCCTTCCTCTTTATCTCCCATGTCCCTTCTTCCCTGTCTACAGTTCTGAGCAGCCACTCATCTCTTTTCATTTCCTATAGCTTCGCCTCTTCTAGACATTTCGTATAAATGCAGTCATGCACTGTGTGGTCTTTTTTTGGCTGGCTTCTTCCAGTTAGCGTGATGTGTTCAAGGTTCTTCCGTGTTGTACCTTATACTCATACTTCATTACTTTCAGTTGTGAAATACAATGTCATTAGGTGGTAAATACACCATATTTTGTTTATTTGCTGATCAGTTAATGGCTGTTTGGATAATTTCCACTTTTTAGCTATTACGAATAAAGCTGCTGTGAAAATTCACATACAGGTTTTGTGTGAACATGTGTTTCATTGCTCTTGGAGATATAGCTAGGGTGGAATTGTTGGGTCGTGTGATAATTCTATGTTTAGCTCTTTAAGAAGCTGCCAAACTGTTTTCCAGCACAGCTGCACCATCCTACACTCCCTCCAGCAACATGTAAGCGCTCTGCTTTTTCCACGCCCTTAACAACCCTTGTTATTTTTTGGCTTTTTGACTATAGCTGCCTCAGCCAGCATGAAGAGGCGCCTCTTCTGCTTCTCATTTCATTATGCCATTGATCATCTTTTCATGTGTTTACCTGCCAGTTGTATCTTTTGGGGGAAAGGTTCTATTTAAAACTTAGCGCATTTTTAATTGGGTTATTTGTCTTTTTATTAATGAGTTGAAAGAGTTGTTTATGTGTGGCCAAACAGTGTTCTTAACATTATGTGCGTATATACACAAGGCAAAGCACGGGATTGTGGCACTAATTTGAGGCTTGTGAGGTCCCCAAACCACTTGAGCTTGAAACATCTGGATAATTGAAGACCAACCAAGCTTCAATTGTCCACTTCATTTTGCATTTATGTATCTTTGGTTTTGGTTGCTTTTTTTTCTCCTTCGTTGAAACTAACCCTTCTGTTTTGGGGGAAGAAATTAATTTCTATAAGCATGGTCCTTTAGCAGATTTCTGTGATATATACTCTATAAATTAAGATATTTAATAATCTTAAACTTTTTGATAACCATGGCTTTCTGGAGTATCTATTTTCTTGTTTGTTCTTTAAATACATAGTTGTTAGAGAGTTAAATATGTGCATTTTAGAAAAATGCACAAAAAATACAGGGGTAAAATGAAATTTTAGTCTGTATTCATGGGTATCTTTCTTGATACCTTTTTCTGTCACTTGGCTTCAAAGTTTATGTACATAATTTTATGATCAAATCACCATCATGTATGATGCTGTGCACAGTAGGAATATTCTTTACTGTATTTATAGATCATGTATGTACATATATTAAAAATAAATAAAATTCGATGGATTTACTTAAACTTATAACATGAAGAATGGAGTTAAGGAATAAATATGCTAAGCTTTTGGAAGTTGTAACAGTGTATGTGTTTTATTTCTGACATCTCAGCTTTTTCCTACAAAAATGTTGCCATTTATTTCTTCAAAGACTGCCCACCATGAGGGAGACACTCTTACTAGATAAAGAGTTTTTCTATACTAGCCTTCAGGGAGCTCACAAACAAGTAGTTAAGGAAAAAAATGTCAGAAATATTGGAAGGGGTGGTGAACCATGAGAGACTATGGACTCTGAAAAACAATCTGAGGGGTTTGAAGTGGCGGAGGGGTGGGAGGTTGGAGTACCTGGTGGTGGGTATTATAGAGGGCACGGCTTGCATGGAGCACTGGGTGTGGTGAAAAAATAATGAATACTGTTTTTCTGAAAATAAATTAATTGAAAAAAAAGTCAGAAATAAATTACTTTAATAGACTATAAGTGCTATAATGAAGGTAGAAATAAAACAACAAAGCGAATGCCTTAGGCCTTAAGGGAGAGTGTCGTAGAGGTGATACTGTCTATGCTGGGGTTTGATGGATTAGTAGGAGTTTCTTAGCAGAGGGAACAGGTGACACAGTGCACTATTCTAATGCTCAAAGTTCTAAGGAAGGAGTGACGGGTGATGAGGATAGCAAAACAAAGACCAGACTGGGAATCGCCTTCGTCAGCCTCAGGACTTTGGATTTCTGGATAGTAGGGCTGTAATCTAAGAAAATCAGAGTTAATGATGTGATGTAATTTTTGTTTTTGAAAGACAGCTCTATCAAAGAATTGACTGGAAGAGAGATGGTCAAGGCAGGTAGGCTATTTAGGGAGACAGTTGAAAAAAATTCAGGCACATGTTAATGAAGAGCTTGCATGGTGAAGGGGAAAAATTTAGAGGGAGAATTAGATGTGGATATAAGACAGAAGAAATTAAGAATGAAGTTTCTAGCTTTTGAAGACTGGATAAATGTGGTGATATTAACAGATTGGCCTATTGAGCAAATTTTCAACATGGAGAATTTTAATGGTATAGGACAAAGTGTTAGTATTAGCAATACTAATAAAATACTAATAAAAGCTACAATTTAGAAACAAGATGGGATCGGAAGGGAGACAAACCATAAGGGACTCTGAATCTCCCAAAACATACTGAGGGTTTCCAGGGTGGGAGGTGGAGAGGGTGGTTGAGTTATGGACATTGGGGAGGGTATGTGCTATGGTGAGTGCTGTGAGGTGTGTAAGCCTGATGATTTACAGCTGGGGCAAATAATACATTGTATGTTAATAAAAATAGTTAATTTAGAAAGCTACAATTTAAATTGAATGCTTACCATTTACCAGGTTCCTAGTTAAGTATTTTGTGTGTGTGTGTGTGTGTGTGTATGTATGTATATATATATACACATATATATTTTATATATACATATAAATGTTGTCATTTATTCAAAGACTGCCCACCATGAGGGAGACTATATATATACATACATACATATATATATATATATATATATATATATGTATAGGTCTACTTCTGAACTCCATTCTTTTCAATCACTCTGTCTATATTCTTGAGATATATATATATATACACACACACATACTTACATATATACACATCTTAATTTTATTTTCTTTTTTTCACGTTCCAAGATTCATTGTTTATGTGGAGCACCACCCCCAGTGCTCCATGCAATAATGCCCTCCTTAGTACCCACCACCAGGCTCACCCAACCCTCCACCCCCCCTCCCGCCCAAAACCCTCAGTTCATTCTCTGTGATGTTAAATTTTGTGACCTTACCCAACAAACTATACACTACCTCAGTAAAATCGTTTCAGTTTTGAGAATTTCCTATCTCATAAGATAAAGAACATTTCTAGAAGCTAGGTTTATGAAACTTCAATGTACTCTTATAATCTCTTTGTGGCCATTAGATTCTCTCTGATGTAGTTGGACATGACGGACAAGAGATCATCACTTTAAATGAAAATGATAGAATGGCTCTGAGATGTTTCTGCTACTTTTATCTCCAGCTCAAAGAAGCTAAAAATTCCTATAAATCACATTGTTTAACGTAATTATTTACTTAACTCTGGGTATTTTCTAGTATAAAGCAGGGACGTTGAAATGTTGTATATTGCATTTTGTAGTACTTGGGTTTATTTTCACTTTTTACTATAATTTTTAATGTTAACATCTAAGTTTCTGGCCTATGCCAGAGAATATGATTGCATGGTATATGATTTCTAACTTTTGTGACTTGTTGCAAAATCAGATATTTGGAAGTATGACATGTATGTTGAAAAGGATGTTACCAATTATGTGAGTCATCAGTCCTTCCTAATATTTTGTCCTCTTCTTCTGTCACTCACTAAGAGAGCCAGTGTAGTGTTTTCCACTTCAGTTGTGGACATGTCAGTTTCTTCTTGTTATTCTATTAGTTTGAAACCTATATTGTGAGGTCCATAAAACTCAGAATAGTTCTGTCTTTTATCAAGTGGAAATATCTTTCCTTTGTCCAATTTGTTTTGTTTTGTTTTGTTTTGTTTTCGTCTCTGTCTCTTTTGCCTCAGCAGAATGTGTCTGAGATTCTTCCCTGTTCCATACATCAGAAGTTTGCTCCTTTTTATTTCCAAGGAGTATTCCATTTGTGGATATACCAGAGTGAGCTTCTTCATTCGCTTGTCAATAGACATTTGAGTTGTCTGCACTTTGGGGCTATTATGAAGGAAACTGCTGTGAATGTTTTTATGCAAGTCTTTTCTGTTTTCACTCTGTGGGTAAATGCCACAGTGTTAAATTACTGGGTCATATATAAGTGTTTCTGTGTGTGTGTCACACACAGAATACTGTCAGACAGTATTCTAAGGTGTTTGTACTATTTTATATACCCACCAACAATGCAAGAGATCTTCAGTTGTTCCACATCCTGGCCAAAACTTAGTAAATAAATGACAATTTTAAAATGTTTAGCATTCTACTGGGTATGTAGTGGTATCTCAGTGTAGTTTTAATTGGCATTTCCCTGAAGACTAAGATATTGGGCATCATCTTATGTAATTATTGCCCATATTCCTTTGTAAAGTGAACTTTTGTGTATTTCTTTATTTGTAAACCTAGGGAATTATAAGAGTTCTTTATATATTCCGGATATATAGGTCCTTTGTCAGATGTATATAGTGAAAATATTTCCTCTAAATCTGTCTTGTCTTTTCATTTTCTTTAATACTCCTTTTTGAGGAGCAAAAATTCAACAAGTTTTTTATAGCTTATATGTCTGTGTCTTCTCTAAGAAATATTTGAATATTTGAAAGTCTCAAAGATAGTATCCTGTTTTCTTCTATGCTAGGCCTATGATAAAGGTGATTTAATTTTTGCATACTATATAAAGTAAAGGTAGAGGTTTATTGTTTTTCCTTGCAGATACCCAGTTGCTGCAATACCAGTGACTGTAAAGAGTTTCTTTTGCCAATTGGGAAAATAGGACCTGTTTTCCTTCTGGAAACTTTGTCGAAAACCAGCTCACCATATTTGTATAGGTCTACTTCTGAACTCCATTCTTTTCAATCACTCTGTCTATTCTTGCTAATATCATATCTTCCTTACTGAACTTTCTAATAAGATGTCCGTGGTTTTTGTTGATATTGTAACTTTTTATCACTTGTTTCATTTGATCATTGCTAATATATAGAAATACAGTTGAGTCTTTGTTTATTGACCTTTAATTTTTGATCTTACTAAATTCACTTATTGTTAGGTTTTTTTTAAAAAAAAAACTATTAGCTTTAATGTAGATTTCTCAGAATATTCTATGTACAAATTCCTTTATGAGTAAAGACAGTTTTACTTCTTCCATTCTGAAATGTTCAGTTTTTCTTTTCTTACTTTAATTTACTAGCTAGAACTCTAGTATATTGTTTAATAGAAGTGGTGTGAGCAGATTTAACATTTTTTGTTCCTTAGTTTAGGCAGGAAAATAGTCTTTCATCACAACATATTAGCTGGCTATAGAGTCTTTTTGTAGATGTCCAGTATTAAATTGAGGAATTATCTCTTTAGTTTTTTAGTGTTTTTTCAAGTATGGGTGTTGAATTTTGACAAAATATTGTTGTATATATTGTATATTGTTGCTGCTTTCTTTTTTTTTAATCTTAATATAGTGAATTACAGTGATTTTTTAAAATAAACTTTTATTTTAAAATAGATTCAGATTTGGGGCGCATGGGTGGCTCAGTGGGTTAAAGCCTCTGCTTCAGCACTGGTCATGATCTCAGGGTCCTGGGATCAAGCCCCACGTCGGGCTCTCTGCTCATCAGGGAGCCTGCTTCCCTTCCTGTCTCTCTGCCTACCTGTGATCTGTCTGTCAAATAAATAAATAAAAATAAAAATAAATGTTAAAAAAGAGATTCATATTTACAGGAAAGTTGCAAGATGTTTACAGAGTTTCTGAGTACCATCAACCAGTGTACCTTTTTAACATCTTGAAATACCGTAATATATTTGTTACCACTAATGAACCAGCATTAATACATTGTTATTGACTGAAGGCTGTACTTAGCAGATTTTTACCTAATGTCCTTTTTCTCATCCCAAATACAATATTAGATTTAGTCATTATATCTTCCTTAAGCTCCTCTAGACTATGACAGCTCTTCATATTTTTTATGACCTTGACAATTTTGAGGCATTTAGTAGAATGTCTTTTTTTGGGTTTGTCTGATGTTTTCTTACAGTTAGAACAGGGTTATGTATAGGTTTATAAAGTATTTTTTCGGTCCATGTATATTAGGGATACCGCTGCAGTTTTCCTGTACTGTCTTTATCTGGTCTTGGCACCAGGATAATGGTGGACTCATAAAATGAGCTGGGCAGTGTTCCCTCCTCTTTTCAAAGGGTATATAAGGGAATGCCAGTATTTCCTCCTAAAATGCTTAGTTGAATTCACTAGTAAAGTTATTTAGGTTTTGAGGGGGTTTCTGGAAAGGTTTTAAATTATGATTCTAATTCTTTAAAAGAAATAAAATGTTCCTTCTTGAGGTGCAATTGTAAATGGGATTGACTCCTTAATTTCTCTTTCTTCTGTCTTGTTGTTGGTGTAGAGAAATGCAACTGATTTCTGTGCATTGACCTTATATCCTGACACTTTACTGAATTCCTGTATAAGTTCTAGCAGTTTTGGAGTGGAGTCTTTTGGGTTTTCCACATAGAGTATCATATCATCTGCGAAGAGTGATAATTTGACTTCTTCTTTGCCGATTTGGATGCTTTTAATTTCCTTTTGTTGTCTGATTGCTGAGGCTAGGACTTCTAGTACTATGTTGAATAGCAGTGGTGATAATGGACATCCCTGCCGTGTTCCTGACCTTAGTGGAAAAGCTTTCAGTTTTTCTCCATTGAGAATGATATTTGCAGTGGGTTTTTCATAGATGGCTCTGATGATATTGAGGTATGTGCCCTCTATCCCTACACTTTGAAGGGTTTTGATCAGGAAGGGATGCTGTACTTTGTCAAATGCTTTTTCAGCATCTATGGAGAGTATCATATGGTTCTTGTTCTTTCTTTTATTGATGTGTTGTATCACATTGACTGATTTGCGGATGTTGAACGAACCTTGCAGCCCTGGGATAAATCCCACGTGGTCGTGGTGAATAATCCTTTTAATGTACTGTTGAATCCTATTGGCTAGTATTTTGGTGAGAATTTTTGCATCTGTGTTCATCAAGGATATTGGTCTATAGCTCTCTTTTTTGATGGGATCCTTGTCTGGTTTTGGGATCAAGGTGATGCTGGCCTCATAAAATGAGTTTGGGAGTTTTCCTTCCATTTCTATTTTTTGGAACAGTTTCAGGAGAATAGGAATTAGTTCTTCTTTAAATGTTTGGTAGAATTCCCCCGCGAAGCCGTCTGGCCCTGGGCTTTTGTTTGTTTGGAGATTTTTAATGACTGTTTCAATCTCCTTACTGGTTATGGGTCTGTTCAGGCTTTCTATTTCTTCCTGGTTCAATTTTGGTAGTTTATATGTTTCTAGGAATGCATCCATTTCTTCCAGATTGTCAAATTTGTTGGCGTAGAGTTGCTCATAGTATGTTCATATAATAGTTTGTATTTCTTTGGTGTTAGTTGTGATCTCTCCTCTTTCATTCATGATTTTATTTATTTGGGTCCTTTCTCTTTTCTTTTGGATAAGTCTGGCCAAAGGTTTATCAATTTTATTAATTCTTTCAAAGAACCAGCTCCTAGTTTGGTTGATTTGTTCTATTGTTTTTTTGGTTTCTATTTCATTGATTTCTGCTCTGATCTTTATGATTTCTCTTCTCCTGCTGGGCTTAGGGTTTCTTTCTTGTTCTTTCTCCAGCTCCTTTAGGTGTAGGGTTAGGTTGTGTACCTGAGACCTTTCTTGTTTCTTGAGAAAAGCTTGTACCGCTATATATTTTCCTCTCAGGACTGCCTTTGTTGTGTCCCACAGATTTTGAACCGTTGTATTTTCATTATCATTTGTTTCCATGATTTTTTTCAATTCTTCTTTAATTTCCCGGTTGACCCATTCATTCTTTAGAAGGATGCTGTTTAGTCTCCATGTATTTGTGTTCTTTCCAAACTTCCTCTTGTGGTTGAGTTCTAGCTTCAGAGCATTGTGGTCTGAAAATATGCAGGGAATGATCCCAATCTTTTGATACTGGTTGAGTCCTGATTTAGGACCGAGGATGTGATCTATTCTGGAGAATGTTCCATGTGCACTAGAGAAGAATGTGTATTCTGTAGCTTTGGGATGAAATGTTCTGAATATATCTGTGATGTCCATCTCATCCAGTGTATCATTTAAGGCCTTTATTTCCCTGTTGATCTTTTGCTTGGATGATCTGTCCATTTCAGTGAGGGGAGTGTTAAAGTCCCCTACTATTATTGTATTATTGTTGATGTGTTTCTTTGATTTTGTTATTAATTGGTTTATATAGTTGGCTGCTCCCACGTTGGGGGCATAGATATTTAAAATTGTTAGATCTCCTTGTTGGACAGACCCTTTGAGTATGATATAGTGTCCTTCCTCATCTCTTATTATAGTCTTTGGCTTAAAATCTAATTGATCTGATATAAGGATTGCCACTCCTGCTTTTTTCTGATGTCCATTAGCATGGTAAATTCTTTTCCACCCCCTCACTTTAAGTCTGGAGGTGTCTTCGGGTTTAAAATGAGTTTCTTGGAGGCAACATATAGATGGGTTTTGTTTTTTTATCCATTCTGATACCCTGTGTCTTTTGATTGGGGCATTTAGCCCATTAACATTCAGGGTAACTATTGAGAGATATGATTTTAGTGCCATTGTATTGCCTGTAAGGTGACTGTTACTGTATATTGTCTCTGTTCCTTTCTGATCTACCACTTGTAGGCTCTCTCTTTGCTTAGAGGACCCCTTTCAGTATTTCCTGTAGAGCTGGTTTGGTGTTTGCAAATTCTTTCAGTTTTTGTTTGTCCTGGAAGCTTTTAATCTCTCCTTCTATTTTCAATGATAGCCTAGCTGGATATAGCATTCTCGTTTAGTGCTCTGAAAATGTCATGCCAGCTCTTTCTGGCCTGCCAGGTCTCTGTGGATAAGTCACCTGCCAATCTAATACTGTTACCATTGTATGTTACAGACTTCTTTTCCCGGGCTGCTTTCAGGATTTACTCTTTGTCACTAAGGCTTGTAAATTTTACTATTAGGTGACGGGGTGTGGGCCTATTCTTATTGATTTTGAGGGGCGTTCTCTGAACTTCCTGAATTTTGATGCTCGTTCCCTTTGCCATATTGGGGAAATTCTCCCCAATAATTCTCTCCAGTATACCTTCTGCTCCCCTCTCTCTTTCTTCTTCTTCTGGAATCCCAATTATTCTAATGTTGTTTCGTCTTATGGTGTCACCTATCTCTCGAATTCTCCCCTCATGGTCCAGTAGCTGTTTGTCCCTCTTTTGCTCAGCTTCTTTATTCTCTGTCATTTGGTCTTCTATATCGCTAATTCTTTCTTCTGCCTCATTTATCCTAGCAGGGAAAGCCTCCATTTTTGATTGAACTTCATTAATAGCTTTTTTGATTTCAACTTGGTTAGATTTTAGTTCTTTTATTTCTCCAGAAAGGGCTTTTATATCTCTGGAGAGGTTTTCTCTAATATCTTCCATGCCTTTTTCAAGCCCGGCTAGAACCTTGAGAATTGTCATTTTGAACTCTAGACCTGACATATTATCAATGTCTGTATTGATTAGGTCCCTAGCCTTCGGTACTGCCTCTTGTTCTTTTTTTTGTTGTGAATTTTTCCGCCTTGTCATTTTGTCCAGCTAAGAGTATATGAAGGAGCAAGTAAAATACTAAAAGGGTGGCAACAATCCCAGGAAAATATGCTTTCACCAAATCAGAAGAGATCCCAAATCGTGAGAGGGGATTGCTCCCCCCTCACGATTGGGTGAGGGATCTCCTCTGATTGGGATCTCCTTTGATTGGGACCTCCCAATCTCTTCTGATTGGGATCTCCCAATCTCTTCTGATTGGGATCTCTTCTGATTTGGGGATAAAAAGAGGTTCAAAAAGAAAGAAAGGAAAAAAAGAATTAAAAAAAAGAGATTGAATTAAAAATTCAATCAAGAATTTAAAAAAGAATTAAGAAAAAAAAAAGATTGAAGAGATTAGGATCTCTTCTGATTTGGGGATAAAAAGAGGTTCAAAAAGAAAGAAAGAAAAAAAGAATTAAAAAAAAGAAAATGAATAAAGAAAAGCATAAAAAAGAAAAATATATATATATTAGATAATCTAGTTAAAAAACGTTAAAAAAGAAAAGGGTAAAAGTTATAAAAAATTTTAGCAGAAGAAGAGAAAAAAAATGAAAAAGAAAAAAATTAGATTAACTGCAAGACTAAAAAATCACAGGCAGAAAGCCATGAGTTCCGTGGTTTGTTTTCTCCTCCTCTGGAATTCTGCTGCTCTCTCCTTGGTATTGAAACTGCACTCCTTGGTAGGTGAACTTGGTCTTGCCTGGATTTCTTGTTGATCTTCTGGGGGAGGGGCCTGGTGTAGTGATTCTCAAGTGTCTTTGCCCCAGGCGGAATTACATCGCCCTTACCAGGGGCCGGGCTGGGTGATCTGCTCGGCTTTGCTTTCAGGAGCTTTTGTTCCCTGAGCGCTTTCCGTAGAGTTCCGGAGGACGGGAATACAAATGGCGGCCTCCTGGTCTCCAGCCCGGAGGAGCCGAGAGCCCGGGCCCCGCTCCCCTGTGCGCCCTCAGCGAACAGCTCCTAGTAACTCGCGTCTGCCTAACCTCCGGCCGCGCTCCGAGCTCACCGAGCCTGCAACCCGTTCAAGGCAACTCCGAGCTGCGGGCTTACTGTCGGCTCTGTCTCTGCAGCCGGCTTTCCCGCTCCAATATCCGCAAGCTCTGCGACACTCAGACACCCCCGATCCTTCTGTGACCCCGCGGGACGTGAGGTCACGCCGACCCCGTGTGGGCTTCGCCCCGGTTTAGCCTCCAGAGCGATGTCCCTCAGCGGAACAGACTTTTAAAAGTCCTGATTTTGTGCTCCGTTGCTCCGCCGCTTGCCGGGAGCCGGCCCCTCCCCCCGGGGTCTATCTTCCCGTCGCTTTGGATTCACCTCTCCGCCAGTCCTACCTTTCAGAAAGTGGTTGTTTTTCTGTTTCTAGAATTGCTGTTCTTCTTCTCTTCGATCTGCCGATGGATTTGCAGGTGTTTGCAATCTTTAGATAAGCTCTCTAGCTGATCTCCTGCTAGCTGAGGTAGTCTCAGCCTGCTACTTCTCCGCCATCTTGACACCTCAAATGTTCCTTCTTGAATTAGTGTTGGTAATTTTTTTATTTCAGAGAATGTGTGCACTTCATTGCAGTTGTCAACTTAATCAACACAGTTATTCATTATATTTTTTATGTTTTTAATATCTGTGGGAACTGTCATTATAGTGATTTCTTTTATTCTTGATAGTAGTAATTTCTGAATGTTTCTTCCCAGATCAGTCTAGAGATGCGTCAGTTTTATTTATCTCTTCAAAGAACTAGCTTTTGGTTTTGTCAATTTCATTGACCTTTTTTTGTTTTTTTAAGGATTTATTATAGTATAATTATGTACAGTAAAGTATTCATATTTAAAGTATGTAGTTTGATTAATTTTTATGCATTATGGCCATGAAACCACCACTACAATCAAAATAATGAACATTTTTATAACCTCCATAAGTTTCCTCATGTGCCTTTGTGATTTTCTTTCCTGCTACTCTACCAGCCTGTTCCTCAGGTGATCAGTGATCTGTTTGATGTCACTATAGGTTAGTTTGCATTTCTGAGAATTTCATATAAATATGCCATGCTACTTTTTATTGCTGAGCAGTATTATACTGTGTGGGTATACCACAATTTGTTTATCCCTTTTACCTACTGGTAGGGTTTTTGACAATTTCAAGATTAAAAATAAAGCTGCTTTGTACATTCATGTATAGCATTTGTGTGTACTTTTACTTCATATGTTTTTATTTTTTGGTAAGTGCCAAGAATTAGAATGTCTGGGCTGTATGGTAGATATATTAAGAAACTGCCCAAGTGTTTTCACCATTTCATATTCCTAGTAGCAGTATATGAAAGTCACAGTTCCACATCTTCACCAACACAGAGTATGGTCATCTTTTAAAAATTTTAGTCATTCTTTTTTTTTTTTTTTTTTTTTTAAAGATTTTATTTATTTATTTGACAGGGATCACAAGTAGGCAGAGACACAGGCAGAGAGGAGGAAGCAGGCCCCCCGCCGAGCAGAGAGCCTGATGCGGGGCTCGATCCCAGGACCCTGAGATCATGACCCGAGCCGAAGGCAGAGGATTAATCCACTGAGCCACCCAGGCGCCCCTAAAAATTTTAGTCATTCTTGTACGTGTGTTTTACCTCTTTGTGGTTTTAATTTGTATTTTCCTGATTACTAATGAAGTTGAGCATCTTTTCTTGGGTTTATTTGGCATCCATATGTCATCTTTGGTAAAGTGTCAGTCCACATCACTTGTTCATTTTGAGGGTTTGTTTTTTTTTTTCTTACTGTTGAACTTTAAGTATTCTTTATAAATTCTGGATCGAAGCTGCCCATCATGGTAGCCAGGAACCACTGGAAATTTAAATTTCAGTTAATTAATTTTATTATGTTCAATTAGCCAACATTTGATACCTCATTAGTTTTTGATATAATGCTCAACAATTCATTAGTTGTGTATAACACCCAGTGCTAATCACCACATGTGCGCTCCTTAATACCCATCACCCATTCTCCTCCCTCAGCCCCCTCCCTTCTGTAACCCTTGGTTTGTTTCCCAGAGTTCAGAGTCTTTCATGGTTTGTCTCCCTCTCTGATTTCTTCCCCCTTCAGTTTTTCCCCCCTTCCCTATTGTCCTCTGCCCTATTCCTTATGTTCCACATGAGTGAAAACATATGATAAATGTCTCTCTGACTGACTTATTTCACTTAGCATAATCCCCTCCAGTTCCATCCACATCAGTGCAAATGGTAGGTATTCATCCTTTCTTATGGCTAAGTAATATTTTATTGTATATATGAACCACATCTCTATCCATTCATCTGTTGAAAGACATCTCGATTCCTTCCACAGTTTGGCTATCAAGGACATTGCTGCTATGAACACTGAGGTGCATGTGCCCCTTCTTTTCACCACATCTGTATCTTTGGAGTCAATACCTAGTAGTGCAATTGCTAAGTCATAGGGTAGCTCTTTTTTAACATCTTAAGGAACCTCCATACTGTTTTCCAGAGTGGCTGTACTAGCTTACATTCCTACCAACAGTGTAAGAGGGTTCTCCTTTCTCCGCATCCTTGCCAACACTTGTCGTTTACGGTCTTACTAATTTTAGTCATTCTAACTGGTGTAATGTGGTATTTCAATTTGCTTTTGATTTCCATAGTGATGTTGGAACATTTTTTCATGTGTCTTTTAGTCATTTGTATGTCATCTTTGGAGAAGTGTCCAATCATGTCTTCCACACATTTATCAACTGGATTATTTGTTTTTTGGGGTGTTGAGTTTGAGAAGTTCTTTATAGATCTTGGATACGAGTTCTTTACCCATAATATCATTTGCAAATATCTCCTATTCTGTGGATTGCCTCTTAGTTTTGTTGACTATTCCCTTTGCTGTGCAGAATCTTTTTATCTTGATGAAGTCCCAGAAGTTCATTCTAAATTGAATAAATGCAGTTCCCTAATCACAATAGCTACATTTCAAGTGCTCATTTAGTCACATACGAATAGCAGCTACCTATTAGTGCAGATAGAAAGTATTTCCATAATTTCAGAAAATTCACTTGTCAGTATAGTTCTAAATAGAAGTCCCTTATTGAGCCATGTGTTTTGTGAATATTTTTTCCAGTATATAGCTTACCTTTTCATTACAATTAATAGTGTCTTTCCAAGAGCCAAGTTTTAAATTATTTTTCTTTTATACTTTTGTGCATTCTATATACTATTTTTTTTTCTAGACCCAAGGTCAGCACCTCTTCTTGGGCCTTGCGGTAGAATTTTTATAGTCTCTGGTTTTACATTTAGGGCTCTGGTACATTTTGAGTTAATTTTTGTATCTCATATGAGATCAATGTTGATACTTACACTGCATACAGCTCTCCAGTTGTTTCAGCGCTGTTTTTGAAAAGATTTTTCTGTCCCTGCTTAATTATCTCTGCACCATTGTCACATTATCATTTGGCTGTACAAGTGTGTGTCCAGTTCTGGACACTATTCTGTTCTTCATGCTAGTATCACACTTTCTTGATAACTGTGGCTTTAAAATATGTTTTTAAATCAGGTGGTAAGAGTCTTTGTTCTTACTTTTCAAAATCATCTAAGCTTCCTTAGAAATTTTTTAATCAGTGTGACAATTTCTGTAAGAATGTTGGTGATAACCACATTTTATTGACATCAATGTGAGTAAAGTTGGACATTTTAGCAATATTGAGACTTGCCATGCATGAACACAATATTTCTTGATTTATTTCAGTCTGCTTTTATTTCTCTCGACAGTATTTTACAGTTTTCAGTGTCTTATATATATTTTGTCAGATTTAACCTTGGGTAATTGTTTCATGCTAATATAAGTGGTACAGTTTAAACTTTTTAATTTCTAATTGTTCACTGCTAATATATAGAAAAATCACATAGCAATTGTATCTGGCACTTTATTAAATTTACTGTTAGTTCCAATAGCATTTTTTAGTAGAGTCATTAGTCATTAGGACTTTCTGCATTCACAGTCACATCATGTTTCACTTAATGCCCCTTATATTAATGAGGTTTCCCTCTTTGGCCATTGGGAGCATGAACTATTTCCACCCCTGTGTTAGTTCTGCCTGCTTTTTCCCTGGCGGTTATTTCCCTGGCCTCTGGTCACTTCCTCACACACATGCATTGGTTATTTGTTAGATGAAAACTTGAGCAGAACCCTCAGGAGGTCTCTGAGGCCCGTCTCTGGATAGCTCTTTCCTCATTGGTTATTCTACTTTGTGAATTTTAGCTACTCTGGCTTCTTTGAATTCTTAACTGTGTCCTCAAGATGGGCTCTTTTTGGCTTCCTCTTCCCTGAACTGTGGAGTACAATCTACTCAGTGTTCTAGGGCAATCTTAGAGCACACCTCATTTGTTTCTCTTCTCTTAGAAGTCACTGTTCTGTGCTTCTGTTGTCCAGTTCTGAAATGGTTGCTTCTTCCTTCCTCTCTCCTTCCTTCCTCCCTCCCTCCCTCTCTCTTTCTTTCTTTTCCTTTTTCTTTCTTTCCTCTACTTTTCTTAGTTGTGTAAGTCTTTCTAGCATGGTTGAAAACAGAAATCTCTTAATGACTTTTCCTCTTGTCTTTATTATTTCCTTCCTTTCACTTATTTTATATTTTTTTGTTCATCTTTTCCAAACTTCTTAAAATGGAAACTTGAATTAGTGTTTTTGAAACTTCCATCTTTAGCATGATATTTTTTCTGAGCACTGTTGTAGCTGCATTTCACAAATTTGGATATGTTGTATTTTCATTCTCCTTTAGTTCAAAGTGTTTTTCGCTTTCCCTGTAATTTTTTCATATACCCATGGTTATTATATTGTATTATTTAATTTTCAAAAATTTCTGGATTTTCCCAATCTTTTTCTATTATTTATTGCTATTTTAATACTCATGTAATTAGAAAACATACTCCGTACGATTTCTTCAAATTACTAGGATTCTGAATCTGTAGAACAGTCAGGGTAGAACTGATATTTTAATAATACTGTCTTCCAACTCAACATGAACAAAATGTATTTCTCATTTATTTAGGTCTTCTTTATTATTCTTCAGCAGTGTTTTTTCTTTTTTGGTGTACTCATATTTTACATATTTTATCATATTTATCACTAAGTATTTCATATTTATTGCTATTTGTAAACAGTGTTTTTTTAGGTGTTTGTTACCTGTATGCAGAAATATAGCTCATTGTTGTACATTATACATTGTCTATCCTGCAGCTTTGCTAAATTCACTTATTAGTTTTAGTAGTTTTTGTGTTTGTTCTATTGAACTTTCTACACAGATGATCATGTTGTCTATAAACAAGGATAGTTGTATTTCTTCCTTCCAATCTAGATTCCCTTTATTTCCTTTTTTTGCCTGATTTCTCTGGCTGAAGCCTAAATACATTGTGGAAAAGAAGTGGTGATGGTAAACATCTTTGTATTATTCTTGATGTTAGGAGGAAAGAGGAAATTTCCTTTTGTTACTAGACTGCTGACTTTTTATCATGAATATTGAATTTTGTCATGTTTTTTCACCATCAACTGAAAAAACCATAAGATTTTTAATTTTTGATCTGTTAATATGTGAATTACATTGATTGATTTTAGAATGTTAAAGCAACACAACATTCTTGAGATCAACCCCACTCGGTCATGATATAACATCCTTTTTCATGTATTGTTGAATTCAATTTGCCAAAGAGTATTTTTAGAATTTTGGCATCTGTGTTCATGAGGGATACTGGTCTGTAGTTTTCTTTTTTTATAATGTCTTTGTCTAGCTCTGGTAATCAGGTTAATGCTAGCTTCTATGAATGAGTTGTGTTTCTTCCCTTTAGTTTTATGGAACAGTTTATGTAAGGTTAGTCTTTCTTTCTTTTTTCCTTCCTTCTTCCTTTCCTTTCTTCCCTTCCTTCCTTCTTTCCTTCCTGTTTTAGAATTCACCTGTGATAACTCTATGGGCATTGAGTTTTATTTTGTGGGAAGGCTTTAACTATATACTCAATGTCCCTAATATGACTATTTAGGTTATTTGTTTCTTTTTTAGTAAACTGTGATAGATTACATAGGTTAAGGATTTTTTCCATTTCATCTATATTGTCAAATTTATAGCCATATAATTCTTCATAATACTTCCTTATTGTCCTGTTAACATCTGTAGAATTTGTAGTCATATTTTGTCTCAAATTTTTGATACTAGTAACTCTAGTATTCGTGTGTTACATAATAGTAATGTTAGTGTCTTTTATCTTTTATGTTTGGTCAGTCTACCAGAGGTTTAACAGTTTTTTAAAATATTTTATTTTACTTATTTATTTGAGAGAGAGAGAGAGCATGAGGAGGGTGGAAGGGCAGAGGAAAGAGAAGCAGACTCCCCACTGAGCAGGGAGCCCAACTCAGGGCTCAATCCCAGAACCCAGAGTTTATGCCCTGAGCAGAAGACAGACGCTCAACCAACTGAGCCATTCAGGAGTCCCAAGTTTAACAATTTTTATCAGTATTCTCAAAGAACCATTTTTTATTTCATTAACTTTGTCTATTTTCTATTTCCCATGTCAGTGATTTCCTCTTTGATCTTGAGTATTCGTTTCTTCTTTTTGGGGGTTTAATTTGCTATTGTTTTAAGTTTCCTAAGGTAGAAGTTGAAATAGTTGTTCTAAGATCTTTCTTCTCTTCTAACATATAAGCATTGAACAGCAAAAATTCCTCCCTACGTGCTACTTCAGTGGCATCCACAAATTCTGGTATGTAGTGTTTTCCTTTTCTGTTGAAAACACTTTCTAATTTTCTTTTTAATTTCCTCTTTGATAAATGGGTTGTTTAAAAGTGAAGTTTTCAGTATGATAAGATCTTCTAGGTATATTTTGTGTATTTCCTGCCTCAGACCTGGAATCAGGTATTTCTTCAAGACTAGAATCTGGGCAGTTGGGACATTCATTGCTTCTATGTTGGTCATCATTTTTAGGTTTTTTCAGTGACTATCCTAAGAAGACTGTGACTTCTTTAGAGACAAAATATGTCATAACTGAATATAAATTGATTTCCAACTCAGATTTGAGACTACAGGTATTTTACTTAACATAGTCTATGTTAATATTTATGTTTCCTTTCTTTCATGCTGGGAATATCATTCCCAGTGACTCTGGGAATATAGGAAGTAGAATACCAAATAATTACTCCTATTATCTTGAAATATATACATAATAACACTTTCAGAATAACATTATCAACATTACTACCACAAATGATTACTGAAAATAGTTTGATTTTTTTAAGCAATTATCCTTATCTTTATGGCATATCCCAGCAATGATAGTTAGTTATATTACTGTTTTTTTTATAAAATCACTTGGAATAGTTTTTCTCTAGGTGGTTATTTTGGCTAATTTGTTTTAATTTTATTTTTTCTGATTTCATAAACTTCTATTGTGTGAATAAAATTATAAAATTTTCTCCATATCCTTGCCAACACCTTTCTTGTGTTTTTGATGATAGCTGTTCTAACAGATATGAGGAGATACCTCACTGTGGTTTTGATTTGCATTTTCCTGATGATTAGTAATGTTAAGTGTTTCATGAACCTGTTGGCCATTTGCATTGCTTCTTTGGAGAGATGTCTATTCAGGTCTCTCATTGTTATTTTAATAAGAAATGTTTATTTGGCCTTTATCCCATTTCTGGCACAGAGCTTCTAAAACCCTTGGAATTTCCTGAGTGAGGAGGGCACTAAAGTTGTCTCTTGTTATGTTAATGACAGGACTTTTAGAAGAAGGGACCAACTTAGCTGGTTAGAGGGCTGGAACTTTCAGTCCTACCCCACTGACCTCCAGGGAGTGGAGAGGGTTTGGAAGTTGAATCAATTGCCAGTGGCCAATGACCTAATCCATTATGCTTATGTAATGAAGACTTCATAAAACCCCAAAAGGACAGGTTTGGAGAGCTTCCAGGTTGGTGGACATGTGGAGGTTCGGGGAGTTGTGAACTAGGAAAGGGCATGGAAGCTTCACATTCTTTTCCCATACCTTCTTGCCCTGTGCATGTCTTTGTTGTTCCTGAGTTATATCTTTTTTATAGTAAATTAGGAATCTAGTGACTAAATGGGTTTCCTGAGGTATGTGAGCCACTCTAGTAAATTAATGGAACTCAAGGAGGTCTAGGAACCTCCAGTCTATAACCTGTTAGTCAGAAGCCCAGGTGATATTCATTGCAGCATTATTTACAATTGTCAAGATACAGAAACAACCTAAGTGTCTATCTGCAGATGAATGTATAAAATGATGTGACAGATATAATGGAACATTATTCAGCTGTGAGAAAGAAGAAAATCTTGCCCCCTGTGACATCACAGATAGACCTTGAGGGTATTATGCTAAGTGAATGTCAGAGAAAAGAAATAAGTCAGACAAGAAAGGAAAGAAGTCAAATGGAGAAAGACAAATACCATACAATTTCACTTCTATATGGAATCTAAAAAAAAAGTCGAACTCAGAGAATCAGATGGTAGAATGGTAGTTGCCAGGGACTAGGTAGTGGAAAAAATAGCAAGATGTTGTTTAGAGAGTAATCATAGCATGGAGACTATAGTAAATAATAACTATATTATATACTTGAAATTTGCTAAGAGACAAATTTTAAGTATTGTCATCACACATACACAAATGTAACTATGTGGATTGACAGGTGTGTTAATTAACTTGACTGTGATGATCATTCCACAATGTTTATATCAAGTCGTCATGTTGTACACTTTACATATTTATATAATTTTGTCAATTATATTGCAGTAAAGCTGGAAAACACTTAAAAATTATAAAATTTTACAAAATATTTATCATTTCATAAATTATAATTTTATAGTTTTGTATAAAAACTAAATCTGTATAGCTTTATAAAATTTTATAATGATGTAAATATTTACGTAGTATATATTGAATCTATTAAAACAAATTATATTCAAATAAGTTGTGTTTCTATTTCTGTCTTCTCAACTTCGTTTTTTTCCCCTTTGCCATTAGTAACTTTGAAAAAACTCAATTTCTTATAAGCAAATACGAATATGTATGTATTTCTTCTCTTTCTGAAACAATAGTACACTCTATACTTTCTACCACACTTCGTTTAGATAGCAGTATATCTGTATGATCACTTTGTACCTATATATAGAAATATTTTCGTTCCTTTTTAGAATTTCCTGGTAATCTATTGTTTATATGTACCATAAGGCAGTCCCTTACTAATGAATGACCAATTGGTTTTTTTCCATTCTTTTACTGTAAAGAAACCAGCAGTGAAAATCTTGTACTTATCAGAAGTGGGATAGCCATATATCATTTTGCTAAATACTGTCACATTTTCCCTTTATAAAAGTTGTGCCATTTCTTTTCACTCTGCTGATGCAGAAGAGTTCCTGTTCTCAACACAGCCTCACTAACAAGAGTATACTGATATAATATACTGGGTATATTCAGGGTAGCTTTAATTTAATTATCTACTGGTATTAAATAAAACTTACATATTAAAATTATATGTTATACTAAATAAATGTAAATTTTAAAATATAAAAACAAAACTCACAATTTAGAAATATAAAATATAAAAATGTTTTTTACATAAAAATAAATGCTAAGGTATTGTTTTAACTATAAATTGCCTATGTCTGTTTTTTTTAAAGCATAATTCTGATGTGTTAATGATGAGAGTATCACTGAATTTTTCTTAAACTGAGAATTTACACCCAGATAATATTTTCCTATTGGTATTACAGTAAGAAGTAAAATTTTGTTTAACTTGCAAATTAACTGATTTGTTTTAAAGTACTTTTTTCAGTTAACTTCTGTATGTGAATTCCTTGTCTGCCTGCTTCTTTTTCCCCTGCTATGTTATCCCTCCTGTGTTTTGGATAAGCACATAAGTTCTTTATTTATTATATGAAAATGAGCTTATGGTTAAGTTTATGCACCTGGATACTGGAATGGACTAATTCCTCTTGGATTTAGTAATTGTCTACTTTTTATGAAAAAGAAAATAAGATGAAAACAGGAAAAGAAACCTGAGGAATCAGTACCAAATTTGTATTTTTTAACCACCAGCAAACATTGGACAGATAGGATAACTTTTCAGTGGAACTACTGGTTCAATAATAGTCCTCTGGTACAATTGTTTTGGAATTGTGCAAACTCCTGAACTGAATCTGTGGTATAGAAATCTGGACTCAGTTCTCATTGGTTTAAATCTTTTTAACCTAATGAAAATTATAGGTAACTCTGATTTGGAGGGGTATATTCCATAGTTTAACATTTTTAATAGGGAAGAATTGTAAACATAAAGAAAAGTTTATAGAATAGTGCAGTGAACACTTACATACCCACCACCTGTATTTTATCTGTAATTGCTGATATTTGTCCTATTGTTTCATCTGTCTTCATCTAGTTATATCTGTATCTATATTTTCTGTGAAGTATCTGAAATTAAATTGTAGACATAGTGATTTCAGCAACATAATTCAGCATAAAACTCTTAAAAATAGAGCATTCCTCTATACAAAAACAAAATCATTATTACACCCAAGAAAATTAAAATTTCCATGATGTCATCTAATACATGTTTATATTCAAACTGTCCTAACAGTCCCTACATTTTTTTTTAATAACTACTATTTTTTAAAACAGATTTGGTTGTTATGTCTCTTTATTCTGTTGTAATATAGAACAGTTCCTGAAACATCCTATTTAATTGGTTTGGGTTTTTGTTTTTTGGGTTTTTTTGGAAGATGTACTTACTGGGGCACCTGGGTGGCTCAGTTGGTTAAGTGTCTGCCTTCAGCTCAGGTCATAATCCCAGGGTCATGAGATCAAGTCCCACATCAGGCAGATGTGGGAGCCTGCTTCTCCCTCTCCCTCTGCTGCTCCCCCTGCTTATGCTCTCTGCCAAATTAAAAAATATATATATTTTAAAAAAAAAGATGTATTTATTTTAGAAAGAGAGCATAGGTGTTAGGGGTAGAGGGAGAAGGAGAGAGAGAATTTCAAGCAGGCTCCCCACTGAGCATGGAACTTAATATGGGGCTCAATCTCAGGACCATGACCTGAGCCAAAAATCAGGAGTTGGCCGCATAACTGACTGATCCACTCAGGTATCCCTAAGTTTTTATTTATTAACTTTTATAAGAGACTAGACCTAAATCTTGGTTTTATCTGTGGAATAGCTGACTTATTGTTTCTTTGTAACATGTTATTCCAAACTGAGAATTTTCAAACAACAAACATTATTTCACACAGTTTTGAAGCATGAGAAATCTAGAAGCAGTTTAGCTGGGTAGGTCTGGCTCAGAATCCCTCATGAGGTTGTCATCAAGATATCAGTTGGCACTGTGGTCATCTGATGGCTTGACTGATATTGTGGGATCCACTACAAGTAATATTCACTCAATAGACTATTGCCAAGAAGCCTCATTTTTTACTGTGTGGGTATGTCCATAAGGTTGCTAACAAAATGGCAGCCAACTTCATCCACAGTGAACAATCCAAGAAAAAGATACACACACATACATATACTGTGTGTGCACATACACAGTGACCAAGATGAAATCTAGATTATTTTTATGATGTAATCTTGGAAGTGACAATATGTCATATGATAATATGCCATATTATCTTGGTCATAAGTCCCAACACTAATACAGTGTAGGAGGGATGGAGTACGAATACCAGTAGGCAGCTATCATGTCATGCTAACTTAGAGGCTGGCCACTATAGCCTGTGTTCTGAATTTGTCTCATTTTTTTGTGTGTAGTCATTTAATTTGTTCCTTTATTGCTCCCTTATTTCTTATAAACTGGAAGTTGTTTCTAACTGCTTGATTGTACTCAAGTCATCACTGTGTGCAAGAAGACTGCTTCATATGTATTTCATATTCTTCACTTCAGGAGGTACATAATGTCAGGTTGTCATATGTGGCCAAGGTGATCTGATATCATTTGTAAAGGTGCAATTAGAAAGTAATCTTTGAGTTGATAGTTTAACAGTTCACCAGATGTCTTGTTCTTTGGGAAAGAATTTGACTTTTCATGTGATCTTTAATAGCAGAAACTAACTTTTTTGTGTGTTTGTTATCTGCTAAGTGCTTTTAAATTTCATCATTTTGACTTTCACAGTGCTATGTTACTCTTAGTTATCACCATTTATAGAAAATTCTAAGCTCCTAGATATAAATGGTAAGGCACACAACTAGTAAATGACAGTGCCGATATTAAAACTCAGGTATGTCTGACTCTAGAGCCCACGTTATTGGCAGTACTGCTTATAGAAAGAAAGGGAGACGTACCCAAAATTTTATACATGATGTAAAAAGGAAGTCTCTTGAATATACAGGTGGGAACCAAGAAGTATGAGGAGTAAGTTATGAAGGTTGTTATCTGTGTTTCAGCCATATGACATTACAGGCACAATGTAGTCATACATACAATATACAAACATACATACAGATATATATTTATGATATATACAAAATCATAGCTAAACTGTTCTAGGCAGATGAGAAGCTGTGCTATGTTAAGAATTTCTTGAGGCTATTGTACTACTAAAGAACTCATTTCTAATCATCTATTCTAGAAATAGAATTTTGTTATAAAGTTACATATATCTGATGCATAGTTATAGTTATAACTATAACATAAAGTTAAGATTAAGGCAAATACTTAAGTGATTCCAGACAGAGTTTTGTTGGTGGGGGAGAGGGAATGGAGAGAGAAGAAACGTGCCTCAGTGGAAAAAGAAAGAAAACCATGTACTCTTTTGTGATTAGACTTCCAAAGAAGTTGTGGCAGATGGTACTTTTTATGAAAGTAAAAGTGTTCTCTCTGTGGCTAGAAGCTACTGCATTGAGCCAGGTGACTTTAAAGGGTCATTACAAAGTCAGGTAGAATTCATTGTTCCTTTATTGTGCCTCTTCATTTCAGATACAAATATTCCTCTTTTCATACTAGGAAGGAAATGTGGAATCTTAGAAACGATGGGGTTTTAGAATTGGAAAGACTTTTCTAAAGTAATCATGTAGCTCTTTCCACTAGTCTTTTTATTTTATGAATAAGGAATCTGAGAGTAAGAGAGATTGCATTCCTACATTTACCCAGTGAGGGAGTGTTAGAACTAAGGCTGGGGCTAGCGCTAGGAACTAGGCTTTCACTGTCCTCAGCCTAGTCTCAATTTTTCTTTCCTATCTAGCCTTAGCAATAGGAAAGTGGGTATAAAAGAGTCCCACAAATTCAAGTGCGGGACAGTCATAAAGAGGAAAACAAAAGTGCCTGCTTGTTTTCTAAGGCATTGAAAATAGGCACCCAGAAATGTGAGTAAACTCTCTTAGTTCTGAGAAGAATGACCTTTGCGGAAAGATCAGGATAATTGTCCTTAGCGATTGTGTTTCTGAGACTGTCCACTGAACCTTGGTGTAATAATTAGGATGGAGCTATTGTTGATAGGTTTGGATATATTGTTTTTTTTGCTCCCAGGTCAACCCTCCATGGACTCCCATATATATTTATATAAAGGCTGACTGCCAACACTCCACAGACTCCCAAGTTAAGCCTCAGGCTTCAGCCCCTTTTAAAAACTGATGGAAGAACTGTTTATGCCTCTTTCCTTTCTGCCCTTGCCTTACCCTGTTGCTGTTTATTCACTGTCTCTCCCATTCTCACAGTTCCCTCTATAAGCCAGTGACAGTGGGTTCTTCTAACACACACCTCAGGTAAGTAGATGGTACGCCATTCTGTGAAAACAAAAACCTCTGAGGGTAGGGGTCCTCCCAAGGGTGATCTTGAGACCCTGAGCATTACCATCACCTAGGAATAGGTTAGAAATATCAATTAGAGACCCCATTCCATAATGAATCAAAAAGTCTAGGACTAGGGCCCCTGTTTTAACAAGCCCTACATATAATTCAGATACAGCCTAAAATTTGGAAAAGTGCAGTCCTAGGGCATTCTCTCGGTGAAGTGTGATTCTCAGATGTGATTGACCATACCAGGAATGAAATGTATGCACTATAGTTAATTCTTAGCAACACTAGGGAGGCAATTTCCAGACCTCTTCAAGATTACTAAATGTTTGGAGAGAGCTGCCTCAGGCTCTGGTAGCCCAAGACAAAAGCAAATAAACAATAAACAATAGCCTGAGCCTCCGATGTCAGATGTCGTGTGCATGGGCTCTAACCCTTAGCTCTCAGTAGAGAAATAGAGTCATTGCTGAACTGTGTATCTGTGTTTCACTATGTTGGCATTATGCGAACCTGGGTTTAATTCTGCCCTGTAAATAAGAATGGTTTTTGAGCACATACTTTTTAAAATCTGTTTTCCCTCCTTACGTAGACCTAGTGAAACAGATTAAATTAGTAGTTCTCCCTACGTGCCAGGCATAAATTGTTACTTGCTGTTTCTAGTAGGAGGGTCTCTGAGCTACTTTAAAATATATATTCTGGTTTTTGTGCCAAGGAAGAGATAGGAACTGTAATATCTTAAGGAAGAAGAGGATTATACTTAGTCCCCCCAGAGGCAATTGTTTTCCTAAAGCAGGTGACCCTCTGGGCTTCTTAAGATTTCTCAAGAAGTCCCAGGGAACTAGAGCTGCAGAGGGTGCTTGATGCCTCTGCTCTGTGATGGAGAGCCACGGTGGCCGGTGGTCACAGCTGTGCATACTGTGCTTAGCTAGACCTTAGGTGCATTATCTTATTTAATCCTCATAACAAACCTGAGAGGTAAGCATTACTACTTTAGTATGACAGGTGGTAAAATGCAGTTTTAGGGATTAACCACCTGTCCAGAGTTGCAAAGTCTTGAAGCAGCAGACCAGGTTTCAAACTCAGATCTGTCTGAATCCACAATTGCTGTTCTTATCCTCACCTCCTGGCACTCCCTTCCCACACCATCAGCCCTAAACCCTCCTGCTTTATTTGCCTCTCTTTTCCTTGCATGTACTTCTCTTCTGCTCTTCTACTTAGAGAACTACTTCAAGTCTCAGTTCAATGTATACCTTATGATTGCTTTCCTGGCGAGATTTTCCTGTCTTTCCTCTTCAGCCACCCCAGGTCCTCACACTAAATTCCCATCATGATTCTCCATTTAAGCTATGTTGCATCTTTCTCACCACATACTGCAAAATGATCGTTTTCTAGGTATCTGTCTCTCTGAATGGCCGGTGACTACCTCATAGCCAAATTTAGTTTTTCTTATTTTCTTTCCTCATAGCTCCAGCCTTCATTTATGTTTCTCTTCTATGATAGTCTCAGAATCTTACAAAATTAAGACTGGAATGGACTTAATAACAACAAAAATGGTTTAATTCATATCTTCAAGGACTAAGGGTTGAAAAAAATACTAAGTATCTGATAACTGCTGCTTTCCTTAATAAAACAAATACTCAGGAAACCATCATTCATAACAATGAGTAAAAACCATGTAATTTTCAAAATTGTAACTGTTCTTAAACCCACTGTGAAAACTGAGGT
Organism: Neogale vison; assembly: GCF_020171115.1. Taxonomy (NCBI): domain Eukaryota; kingdom Metazoa; phylum Chordata; class Mammalia; order Carnivora; family Mustelidae; genus Neogale; species Neogale vison. The sequence goes on from NC_058097.1 coordinate 93,976,719, forward strand.
TGTAAGACAACCAAGTGAACTAAATTCCAAGAGTGACAAGCCCCTCTGAGAAGAGAGGGGACACACAGATTGTTTGACTTTCAGAACACGATGAGAGTTTACATTCACTTGCAGGCTATTTTTTCATGGGCCTCCATTGGTTTTCTCACAAGAAGATTGGACATAGGTCAAGAGAGAGAAAAGAGCCCACCTGAGTGGCACAGGCTTGCAAAACTTGATTGGTTGCCTGCCGAAGACAGGCATGAAACTCTGCCTTTGTCAGAATCTTCTTTCTTATTAAGCAAAAGCCTTTAGCCACCAATGAAGGCTCAGCAAATCCTCTCACTCCCAGGATCCAAGTGAAGGTACACTGTCTCCTTAGGAGGGGAAGAAGCAAAACCCATCTGCTTCTTGGAGAGGAACTTCTTCCTCACTTACACAACTCACAAATACCTCCTGCTCCTGGACCTTCTGCCCTTATAGGAGGAACAGAAAAACCCCTTGATCCCAGGATTTTGCACCAATAAAAGCTAGAGGTGTCCTCCCACTGGGGAGAAGCTAGAAACTCTCTTCTGCCTAAGAGCTGTCACAGATTCAAAGCAGAAGTTGGTCGTCATGGAGATTGAGGAGGGGGAGAAGTATAAAACCCCACTTCAGAGGCCCGGGTACACAGACACTGCCTAAAACTGAGGCAGAACAGGGGGACTGAGAATCCCACATACCCCTCCCCACAAAGAGCCTAATGCTAAGTAAAAAGCACTAGGATTCTACTGCTAGAGCAAGAGCTAGCAAGAGACCCCCCTTCTCCCTCACATAGTACAGGCATTCAGAGACTGCTAAAAGCTAAGAGTGGAGCAGAGATGGTGAGAAAATCTCTAAGCCTCACACTAAGCACAAGGCAACAGTAATCTATCACTGGAAGAATCTGAAGTCTATAGTACACTGAGGTTAAAAATAGCAACAACAAAATGCAAGCCCAACTCCGTGACTGACTGAATTGACTCAACCTCTCTTGCTAATGTCCTAACAGAAAGAGTCATGCCCATTTCCATGAGTAAATACTATTTACCTCAGTCCCCATTGTTGTTCTATCACAATGTCCTGTTTCAATCAAAAATTTTACAACGCATCATGTAGCAAAAAGGAAACCCACTGTTAAAAGATAAAGAAGTCAGGAAGAGTTTGGAAAGATAGCTGGGTGAGAGAACCCTGAGCTCACCCTGTCCCACATTTACAATAAGTATCATCCACATCCAAGTAAATAAACCAGAGAACTACCCAAAGGCTGGCAGAACAAACTCCACAACTAAATATAGAGCAACAGCAACATCTGAAAGGTTAGGAAGGTCAGAAAGGTAGAGGGAAGCTGCCTGTGGAAGGGAAGGAACTTGCACACAGAGAGGGAAGAAAAATGGACCCTTGTACAGGGGAATTCACATAGGCAAAACTAATTCCCATAACATTTGGCTTTGAAAACCAGAAGGGCTGAATTCAGTGAGGTTGTATACCCGTGGGACTTACAGCCTGGAGCCTCAAAAGTCAAATGACTGGGCAAGCTGGGAAGGCCAGTGATAGCTAGGCTGCTGCCCTTAAAGAGGCATCAACCTGCATGGGAAGGGAACACAAAAATGGCAATTTATACAACATCAGGGACAAATGGGAGACAGATCTCTTTATAATGATTTTGGAGTGTGTTGGGGGACTTCTGTGAAAACAAGAGAACTGGCAGGTGCCATTTTCTTCCCCCACCTCCCAGTATAAACACAAGGCCATCTGGGGAAGGCAGGACTGCACAGACTTGTCACCTAACCTGGTAGCAGTGTGCCATACCCACGAGTTCTCCTGAGGATGTGCCCACTCCCAGGGCTGCTAGCCTCTGCCCTGGGCTCAAGACAGATTTTGTAAAATCCGTGGACCCTCAGTGCTCACCCACCATGCCCAGCCTCACACCCCCAGCTGCCCTGGCACCTAGCCCCTACCTGCTGCAGAACTTCACAAAATCTGGCATAGAACTAGTGGCACACTACAAATTTTGCTAACACCACTGCCCACTCCCAAGTTCCCTGGCAAGCACACTGCTCCCACAGAGCAGGCCTGCCTGGGTCCCACTAACCCCACCGAAAGCAAACACAAGAATCAGAGAGTCAGTATAGATAACTGCACTGAAAAGAAAAGTGACAAAACATCAGGGTGTAAACAGCACACCCAAGTGCCAGTCCTGTTGAAAAGGGGACACTGCACTTCAGGGCACTCCAGGACCTCTTCATAAAGTCACTACTTTCAAGAGAAAACATAGCTGACCCTCTTAGCACAGAGAAACAGAGACAGACAAGCAGACAAAACAAGAAGGGAGAGAAATTGAACCCAAATTAAAAAGACAGGACAAGGCCATGGCCAGAGATCTAAGCAAAACAGATATAAGTAATATGCTTGATAGAGAATTTAAAGTAATGGTCATAAGGATATTCACTGAGTATCCTTAAAAGAGTGGAAGATACGGGCAAGTCCCTTAACAGAGAGATAAGGAACAACATAGCAGAGATAAAGAGCTCAATAAGTGTAGTGAAAACGTGCTTGACAGAATGAACAACAGGCTGCAGGGAGCAGAGGAATGAATTAATGACCTAAAAGACAAGGTAATGGAAAGCAATTGAGCTGAACAAAAGAGAGAAAAAAGAATTATGCAAAACAAGAATCAACTTAGGGAACTCAATGACTCCATAACACATAATAACATTGATATTACAGGAGTACCGGAAGAAGAAAAAGAGGGGAGCAGAAAATTTATTTGAAGAAATAACAGCTGAGAATTTCCCTAATTTGGGGAAGGAAATATATCCAGATCCAGAAGACACAGAGAATTCCCATCAAAGTCAACAAAAGCAGAGACACCCTAGGACATACTGTAATTAAGTTGGCAAAATACCATTAAAAGAAGACAATTTAAAAGCAGAAAAACAAAAGAAGACAGTAACATAGAAGGGAAAACCCAAAAGGCTAGCAGAGTATTCTTCAGCAGAAATTTTCTAAGCCTGAAGAGAATGGCATGATATATTCAAAATGTAGAATGGAAGAACCTGCAGCCAAGAAGACTCTATCCAGCAAGGCTATCATTGGATAAAGAGTTTTCCAGACAAACAAAAACTAAAGAAGTTCATGACCACTAAACCAACCCTGCAAGATATATTAAAGGGAACTCTGAATGGAAAGGAGAGACAAGTGACAGTATAAAGGGAAACAAAAAAGCAGTAAAAATTAAGCTTTCTGTAAAAAGAAATCAGTCAAGTAATCCATAAGGTAAAACAATGTAAAATATGACAACATAGGGGTGCCTGAGTGGCACTGTCAGTTAACATCCAACTCTTGGTTTCAGCTTAGTTCATGATCTCAGGGTCCTGAGGTCAAGTCCTGCATCAGACTCTATGCTCAGTGCAGAGTCTGCTCTCCCTCCCTTCTCCCCACCCACACTCGTGTGCACTCTCTGTCTCTCTATCAAATAAATACATCTTATTAAAAAGACAACATATGCATAAAACACAGGGAGTAGCAGAATAAAGAATGGGTACAATCTTAAAACAACCATCAACTTAATATAGACTGCTATATATAGAAGATACTATATACCAAACAAATGGTAACTGTATATCACAAAACACTAATAAATACCACAAAGCATCAAAGAGAGAAAGACCATAAATGATCAGAGAAAATTTTCAGATACAATCACAGAACATATAATAAAATAATAAATACATATCTTTAATTATTATTTTGAATGTAAATGGGCTAAATGCTCCAATCAAAAGGCATAGGATGTCAAAATGGGTTAAAAAATTTTAAAAAGACCCATCCAAATTCTGCCTATAGAAGACTCATTTTAGACCTAAAGACACCTGCAGATTGAAAGTGAGGGGATGAAGAAACATCTATCATGCAAATGGGTGTCAGAAGCTGGAGAAGCAATACTTGTATCAAACAAAATGAACTTTAAAACAAAGACTGTAACAAGAGACAAATAAGGACAGTATATAATAATAAAAGGGACAGTCCAACAAGAAGCTATAGATAGCAATTATAAATATTTATGCACCCAACATAAGAATACCAAATACTTTAAACAGTTAACAAACATGAAGGAACTGACTGATAATAATATAGTAATACTAAGGGACTTGAATACCCCACTTAAGTCAGTAGACAGATCATCTAAACAGAAGACCAACAAGGAAACAATGGCTTTGAATGATACACTGGAACAGATGGATGTAACAGACATAGTCAGAACATTCCATCCTGAAACAGCAGAATGTACATTTTTTTCAAGTGCATATGGATATTCTCCAGAATAGATCACATATTAGGTCATAAAACAATCCTCAACAAATTCAAGAGGATTGAAGCCATATCACACATCTTTTCTGACCACAGTGATATAAAATTAGAATTCAACCACCAGAAAAAGTCTGTAAAAACCACAAATATGTAGAGGTTAAATAATGTGCTACTAAACAATGAATGGGTCAACCAGGAAATAAAAGGAGTAAAGTACATTGAAACATGAAAATGAAAACACAGTGGTCCAGAACCTTTGGGATACAATAAAGGTTGTTCTAAGATGGAAGTTTATAGCAATACAGACCTACCTGAAGAAGCAAGAACAACCTAACCTTACACCTAAAAGAGCTAGAAAAAGAACAACAAACAAAACCTAAAACTAGCAAAAGGAAGCAAATGGTAAAGATTGGAGCAGAAATAAATGATACACAAACTAAAAACGGGGGGTACCTGGTGACTCATTCAGTTAAGCATCTGCCTTCAGCTCAGGTTGTGATTCCTCCTGGGGTTGAGGGATCCCTGTTGAGTGGGGAACCTGCTTCTCCCTCCCCCTTTGCCCTCCCCACCCCAGCTCATGCTTGCTCTCTCTCAAATGCTCTCTGTAGTTCTCTCTCAAATAAATAAAATCTTTAAAAAAAAAAAAAGTTCAATGAAACCAAGAACTGGTTTTTCGAAAAAATCAATAAAACCAATAAACCTCTAGCCAGACTTATCAAGTAAAAAAGAGAAAGGATTCAAATAAATAAAACCACGAATAAAAGAGGAGAAATAACAACCAACACCACAGAAACACAATTATAAGAGAATATAATGAATAAATGAAGAAATGGATAAATTCCTGGAATATTAAACTACCAAAATTGAAACAGGAGGAGATAGAAAATTTGAACAGACTGATTACCAGTGAAGAAATTGAATCAATAATCAAAAACTTCCCAATAAACAAAAGTACAGAACCAAATGACTTTACAGGTGAATTCTACCTAACATTTAAAGAAGAGTTAATACCTATTTTTCTCAAAATACTCCAAAAATGTAGGAAAAAGAGGAAAATTTCCAAATTTATTCTCTGAAGCCAGCAACACCCTGATACCAAAACCAGATAGAGACATTTCAAAAAAAGAGAACTATAGGCCAGTATCTCTGATGTTCATCTCTGAAAAGCACAGATGCGGAAGTTTTTAGTGAATTACTAACAAAACGAATCCAACAATACATTAGAAAAAATATATCCACCACAATCAAGAGGGATTTATTCCTAAGTTGCAAAGGTGGTTCAATATTTGCAAATCAATCAGCATGATACATCACATCAATAAGGAAAGGATAAGAACAATAGAATCATTTCAATAGATGTTAAAAAAGCAGTTGACCAAGTACAGCATCCATTCATGATAAAAACCTTCAACAAAGTAGATTATTTACCCAAAATAATAAAGGCCATATATGAAAAAACCATAGCTAACATGATCCTTAATGGAGAAAAACAGAGTTTTTCCCCCTAAGACCAGGAACAAGACAAGGATGTCCACTCTTACCCCTTTATTCAACATAGTATGGGAAGTCCTAGCCACAGCAATCAGAGAACAAAAAGAAATACAAGGCATCCAAATTAATAAGGAAGAAGTCAGACTTAACCCTTTTAGCAGATGACATGATACTCTATATAGGAAACTCGACAAAACACTGCTAAAACTGATAAATTCAGTAAAGTCACAGGATATAAAATCAATGTACAAAAATCTGTTGGTTTATATACACCAATAAGGAAGCAGTTGAAAGAGAAGTTAAAACATTTATAGTTATACTCAAAATAATAAGATACGTAAAGAATAAGTTTAACAAAGAGGTGAAAGACCTGTACTCTGAAAACTGTAAAACACTGATGAAAGAAACTGAAGGTAATACAAAGAAATGGGAAGACATTCCATGCTTACGGATTGAAACACTAAATATTATAGGGCACCTGGGTGGCTAGAGTTACTTAACTGTAACTGCCTTTAACTCAGGCCATGATCCCCCGGGTCCTGGGATCAAGCCCTTTGTTGGGCTCCCTGCTCAGCTGGGAGTCTTCTTCTCCCTCTACCCTTGCTCTCTCTCTTGCTCACTTTCTCTCTCCCTCTCAAAATATTTTTTTTTAAAAAAGAGGAACCCGGGTGGCTCAGTTGTTCAGCTCCTGCCTTCAGCTCAGGTCATGATCCCAGGATCCTGGGATCGAGCCCCTGCATCAGGCTCCCCACCTGTGGGGAGTGGGGAGCCTGCTTCCCCCTCTCCCTCTGCTTGCTGCTCCCCCATTTGTGCTCTCTCTCTCTGTGTGTGTCAAATAAAATTTTAAATTATTGTTAAAATGTCTGTACTACTCAAAGCAATCTACACATTTAAAGCCACCCATATCAAAATGCCAACAACAATTTTCACAGAACTAGAGCCAATAATTCTACAATTTGTATGGAACACAAAAACCTTGAATAGCGGAACAGTCTTGAAATGCAAAACTGGAAGCATCACAATTCCAGACTTCAAGTTATATTATAAAACTGTAGTGATCAAAACAATAAGGTACTAGGATAAAAACAGACACATAGATCAGTAGGACAGAGTAGAACACCCAGAAATAAACCCACAGTTTATATATCCAGTGGTAAAAAGACAGTCTCTTCAACAAATGGTGTTGGGGAAACTGGAAAGCAACATGCAAAAGAATGAAACTGGACCACTTTCTTACACCACACACAAAAATAAACTCAAAATGGATTAAAGACCTGAATGTGAAACCTGAAGCCATAAAAATCCTAGAAAAGAACACAGGGACTAACTTCTTTGACATCAGCTATGGAACTTTTTTTAGATATATATCCTGAGACAAAGGAAACAAAAGTTAAAGTAAACTATTGGGACTATATCAAAATAAAAGTCTTCTGCACAATATAAGAAACAGTCAACAAAACTAAAAGGCAACCTGTTTAATGGGAGAAGATATTTGCAAATGACATATCCAATCAAAGTTTAGTATCCAGAATATATAAAGAACTTGTACAACTCAACACCCAGAAAATAATCTAAATAAAAAATGGGCAGAAGACATGAACATATGTTTCTCCAAAGATGACCAACAGATACATGAAAAGATATTCATCATCCCTTACCATTAGGGAAATGCAAATCAAATCTGCAATGAGATATCACCTCATACCTGTCAGATGGCTAAAACCAATGACACAAGAAACAACATGCTGAGGAGGATGTGGAGAAAAAGGAACCCTCAACCCACTGTTGGTGGGAATGCAAACTGGTGAGTTAGTAGAAAGTAGTATGGAGGTTATTCAAAAATTTAAAATAGAACTACCCTATAATCCAACAAACACACTAGATATTTACCCACAGAATAGAAAAACACTAATTCAAATGGATACATGTACCCCTATGTTTATAGCAGCATTATTTACAGTAGCCAAGATATGGAAGCAGCCCAAGTGTCCATTGATTGATGGATGGATAAAAATGTACACACACACACACACACACACACACACAGAAGTATTATTCATCCATAAAAAAGAATGAAATCTTGCCATTTGCAACATGGATGGAGCTAGAGGGTATAATGCTAAGCAAAATAAATCAGAGACAAATACCATTTGTGGAATACCATTTGATTTTACTTATGTGGAATTTAAGAAACAAAACAAATGAGCAAGGGGAGAAAAAAAAAAGAGAGAAATTGAGAAACAGACTCATAACTATGGAAAATAAACTAATGGTTACCAGAGGGGAGTGGGCGGGGGGATGGGTTAAATAGGTCATGGGGATTTAGTAGTGCACTTGTGGTGGGCACTGGGTGATGAATGTAATTGTTAAATCACAATATTATACACCAGAAATGAATATAATCTTGTATGTTAACTAAAAATAAAAACTTTTTTTAAATGTTATTTTTAAACATCAAAAACAAACCAAAAAAAAAGGTAAAGCAGTCAACGAGACTGAAATGAACTATATGTTGGAACTTTCAGGCAGAAATATTTAAACAACTGTGATTAATACATAAAGGATCTAGTAGCACCTGGATGGCTCAGTTGGTGGAGCATGGGACTCTTGACCTCAGGACTGTGAGTTCAAGCTCCAATTTAGAGATCACTTTTTTTTTTTTTAATATGTAAAGGATTTAGTGGAAAAGATGAACTGCATTCATGAACTGTTGGGATATTTTAGCAGAGAGATGAAAACTAAAAAAGAGTCAAATGGAAATCTTGGAGATAAATGTGTCAAAGATGAAGAATTTTTTCAATAGGTTTATGTGCATACATGACACAGCTAAGGAAAGAATCAGTAAACATAAAGATTGATTAATAGGAATTTTCCAAAGTAAAATACAACAGAGAAAACGGTGAAGCATCCAGGAACTGTGTGTGGTCTAACATACATGTAATTCAGTCCAAGAAGAAGAGAGAGAAAAATGAGACAAAAAAATATTTGAAGATTATGGTCAAGAATTTTACAAAATTAATGAAGGTGCTCAGAAACTCTCAAACTGAATAAATAAAACCCAGATCATCCTGCACTGTATTCAGGCAGGGAGGAAAGGCCACAGCTCTCAACTCAGTCTTATCCCTTGTCTCCGGAACACCATGGACGAGCTCTCCCCAGGTATCACTGATATCACTACAATGTGAATTTAAGACTCTGGTCCAGTGTAAATACAGTGATTTTCCCTTAGTGCCAGCGTCACAGCCAAGGGAGACTAACCGGGATTACCTAAGGAAGACATGAGACTGCATTCCTCAGTGTGTCAGTGTAAATGAGAAACATGACTGCTGTCAGATGTTCAGTTGTGGGTAAGAAAGGTTTTTCATCAGTTTTCACTGTGTTTATAGCATAGTAAAAGCTTTGTAAAATAGGGAAGTAAAAAAGCCCCTTCAATCTGGTGTTCCCCTCAGGTTTCTTTTTCTTCATGATATATATTATGTCATCATGAAACATAAACAGTACAGGCATTTTGTTGGTCTCATCACTCAGAACACTGCCTAGCAACTGTTAATTTATTCCACAAATATTTAGGTGACTTCTATATAGGAGACTCTTTTCTAGACATTCGGGATATAGCTGTAAGGTCCCGGCTTTCATGGAGTTTACATTCTAGTGGGGGACATGGATAGCAAAACACACCAACAAATGAGAGTATTCAAAAGTAGTACCTGGGGGCGCCTGGGTGGCTCAGTGGGCTAAAGCTTCTGCCTTCGGCTCAGGTCATGATCCCAGGGTCCTGGGATGGAGCCCCACATCGGGCTCCCTGCTCAGCGGGGAGCCTGCTTCCTCCTCTCTCTTTGCCTGCCTCTCTGCCTACTTGTGATCTCTGCCTGTCAAATAAATAAATAAAATCTTTTTAAAAAAAAAAAAAAAGAAAGAAAGAAAGAAAGAAAAGAAAGTATTAACTAGGGGCCACCTGGCTGGCTCAGTCAGTGAGTTTTGATCTCAGGGTCGTGGGTTCAAGCCCCATGTTAAGTGTAAGGGTTACTTAAATAAATAATAGGAGCCCCTGGGTGGCTCAGCCAGCTGAGCATCTGCCTTCGGCTTAGGTCATGATCCCGGGGTCCTGGGATTGAGCCCTGCATCAGGCTCCCTGCTCAGTGGGGAGCCTGCTCCTCTCTCTCTCCCTCTGCTACTCCTACCACTCATGTACTCCTTCTCTCTCTCTGTCTCTCTCTCTTGCTCTCTGATAAATAAAGTCTTCTTAAAAATAAATATATATAAAAATATATAATATATAATATTTATGTACTATACGTTATATGAAATATATTTTCAAAATAAATAATAAAAGGAGGCTTACCTAGTATGAGATGATAAAATGGGCCAGCTAGAGAGGGAGTAACTAGGGAGGATAGTCAGGGCAGTCTTCCCTGAGCTGAATTGATATTAACATCCCAGGGAAGATACTTAGAGAAATGCTGGGCCCTACAGGAACATACCATCAGAAATATCATTTGTAAATTAGGACTTGTTCTTTCCTCCCTTTCTTTTGGGTCATCTCACTGCCAATCCCAAGGTGCTCTTTTATAAAGCACCAGATCAAAGAAAGAGTGAGAAGACAGATCTGATCACTCTTACCCACTTCGGAGACCTGCCTCTTCCCATGTCACACCCTGACAGGACCTGCCACCTTCAAAAAAGACTTATGACTGTAATAGTCATAATAAGATAAGAATTTATCATAATTCATTTAGCAGGTATTTTATTGAGTATTTCCTGTAGCCAGGCACTGCTAGTAACACAGCAGTGAGCAAGACAGACAGAAACCCTTGTCCTCAAGGAAGGCAGGGACCCTGATTTTGTTTTGGATATTTGGGACACATTAAGGTCTGGTTCTAGAAGAGATGTCTCGTCCCCTCCCTTCCCCACTACCATCACCACCCTTTTGTTTTCTTCTCTTTCCAAAGGTCAAATCTACTTAGCTTCCTGATTATAAAAAAGAGAATAGAGTTTAGGTAGCTCAAATGTAGCAAATTTGGCTCTGATTTTGTGGAATCCTAACACTTCATGTAGCTATCCAGAGTTGAGGTCAGTAGATAGGCTTTTTCTGAAGAATCAGGAGAATGACACTTCCATTGGAATTTGGTCATGTTCTGATTAAAGATTTATTCTCAAATCTTCTCCAAACCCAGATTCAGAAATCTCTGGAGTTTATTTCCGATGTAATTTTATTGGAAATGATAGAAACGGTAGAGCACTTTCTCACTAATCTCTCCTCCCAGCAAGGCCTCTATGACAGGGCATATTGCTTTAAGCACTGGTGCCGAATGGTCAGAGAAAGCACCTCAGAGCAGTACATTAAAATTTTCACAGTCTGGAAATAAATCAGGCCACATGTGTATTTGCTCAGCTCTACCAACACAGATGCAATGCGTGCTTTTTGCTTTGTTAAGGCAATGATGTCATTTTAGCTATGTGAAAAATGACTTAAAATGTGTTTTAGTTTTAGTTGAGCTGTCAATTTTTATTTTGTCTAGCTTTAAATATGTGGGTTTCACATGTTAGCATGCACCAGCAGTTATTGGTAAGTATACCATTTGTTAATAACATTTTTCAAGACTTAGAGGAGAAAAGAAACTAAACATTTATTACTTAGCATTAATTTATGATCATTGTAATTACACTCTTGATAACTTGAACATGAGGGAAAAAATTGGGGGGGTAATGATGAAAGGATTTTTAAATATGATTTTAATAAGGTGGTTCCCCATGGCCAGGATCTGTTTGGAGAGTACATTAATGTTTCTTGTGTTTCTTTAGTTTGGGTTTCAGTTCAGCAAACATATTTGAGTATATGCCAAACTTTGTATTTTGTAAGGAGCAAAATTGAAAGATTTGCCCTTGCGTCAGGGGTTAGAATTTCAAAACCACGCTGGACATCCCAGTACATGCCTTTGTACACGTGCACACAGCCCAGATCTTTGAGAGGGTGAGTTTCAGTTAGGGTCTGTTAGCTTAGGCAAGAGAGACAGTTGGCTTAGGTTATTTCTAATAGCTTTTAGCTTTTTCTCACTTTTTGGAATGCTTTGATCGCTTGAAAAAAGCCCTGCCACTATGAACTAAATTGTGTGAAGTCAAATATTCATCTTTCTGGAATTCTTCTCCCCTCCTCTTTTATTTTTATTTAGGAGCAGTGATGGAAAAGAATTCCAGAAATAGAGTGGCATGGATGTCAAGGTGCAACTACAATCACAAAGTAAGGTAGAGAACAGGAGCAAATAATCAAATAGGTCTGCCTCCCCTAAAGGGAGTTCGTTCTTTTCTCCAAACACTGCTCCCCTGGCTGTTAGAACAGTGGTAATCATCAGTCCGAAGCCATCCCTGCCCTACTTCAGCTAGAAAGTATTAGAACCAACGCAAAGTGGCTTTGGGATTTGGTTTTTGTCTCTTAATGATCCGGATAAATTGAATTTCTCCCCTTTACTTTTTTCATGGGTGGAGAAAAAACTAAGGTTCTGTTATAGCAGTTTATTCTGCAAACATGTGAGGCCTCTGTACTCATCACAGTTCTAGACGCAGGATTAGAAATAAAACATGGATCCCACATCAATGTACAGTGTGAAGTTCTCCCTGGGAAACATGGCGTCCAGACACAACATACGTAGAGGACATAAAAAGTGATGTATAATCAAGTGCCACGTAGCACATCTGTAGTACATTCTGTCAGCAAATAGTTATAATACCTCTCGTGAGTCAAATACTGCTGATATACCAGGATACTGACATTTTCAGAAAAAGATTTCATACAGTTTCTGTGTTTAGAGAGAAGGAATAGTCTGTAAGTTATTTAAACATAAAGTGAAATTCTTCCTGTTCTCCATGTCCTTTTGCTAAATATTTGCTAATATCTTTTTAATTGTGACCTAGTTTAGCCAGAAAATAGAACTCATTTATTATGAAAAAAACTGTATGGAAAGTACGGCCCAAACTGCTGCTTCTGTCACAAATGTAATGCCAAGTCCAAAGCCTACTTGCTTTGGGCATTGAGAAGCCATATTTGCAGACTTGACTGTGCAGTGAGCAGTTTTGTGACCTTTAGCAAATCACCTGATCTTTTTGTGCTGAAGTTGTTCTCGATTGTCCAAAACATAATTCTCCAAAGGACTCAAGTCAAATGCTGACTCCTCTGAGAAACTTTTTCTGATCTCTCATCTTCCTTCTGGCCCATCGCTCTCTTCTCACTTCACTACCTCGCTGTCTTGAAGGACACTTTCTGACACCTAAACTCCCTCAATTTGGGGCTACATCTCTTTTCTGTGACCTTATATCTTTTTTATATCTAACTACACTGTTTTCAACACATCTAGATGCCAATCAACACATGCCTGTCAATTTAGAGGATTTTTTGTGTTTCATTTCTTGTGGTAATAGATGTTAAAATTGTACTAGATAAAAGAAGTTATTTAAAATACCAGGCTTTTCAAGTGCTACGTTACATCGTAATTTCATGCAGATACTTGCACCAGTGGTGACAGTCCTAGGTGAAAAGGATTAGTAACTGGTAAATAGTTTCTTATGCAGTAGTAAATATAAAACTTGGGTTGTTTTTGTTTTTACTGTTTGAAAAATGTTACCACATTTGTTGACAGTAGGTATTGTATGTGTTCTACACAAAACTTTTATTTTATGGCGTGGGTTTATTTTTGTTTGAAATTGGAAGGTGTGTTGGAATTTGAATGCTTTAAAAGGTTAATAATGTCAACATTAGATTTCCCAGCATAGGCTTGCATGAAACATTTGAGATATAATAAGTCAGCCCTAACTCAAACAAATTATAACATATCTTTTTAATATGTTACTGTTTTTGTTCTATAATAAGTGAATTTGATACAGTAAAATAAACAACCAGGTTATCTGGAAAGCTCAGTTACTTAAACTTTGAGTACTTTTATCAAAAGGAGACAAATGAGGGGGCACCTGGGTGGCTCAGTGGGTTAAAGCCACTGCCTTCGGCTCAGGTCGTGATCCCAGAGTCCTGTGATTGAGCCCTGCATGGGGCTCTCTGCTCAGCGGGGAGCCTACTTCCTCCTCCCTCTTTCTCTGCCTGCTTCTCTGCCTACTTGTGATCTCTGTCTGTTAAAAAATAAAATCTTAAAAAAAAAAATGAGACAAATGAGAATATTTTGTTGCAAGCCACACCAGAGATTTACTTATTTAAAAACATTACGGGGGTGCCTGGGTGGCTCAGTCAATTAAGCATCTGACTCTTAATTTTGGCCTAGGTCATGATCTCAGGGTTATGGGATTGAGCCCCACATCAGGCTCCATGCTGAGCATGCCTGCTGAAGATTCTCTCTCTCCCTCTCTCTCTCTGCCCCTCCTCACCATCATGCACCCTCTCTTTCAAAAATAAATAAAAATTTAAAAAATAAGCATTTTGTCTCATGGCATGGAACTTATGAGACCATTTCTTTTTCTGGAATTATAATTACTGGTGTCCTTAACAATTTCTAAATCCAGTTTTCAAGGACTCAGTCACCTATATGACTGAGTTTGGTAGGCAGAAAAATTGTTCAGTCCCAAAGGTTGAATAAGACAGCATCTAGGCTTTTTGGTAGTTATTCAAGTACATTTACATGAAAAGTAGTTTTAAATGTTATTCTTCTTGAAAACTGAAGTATCTGTCAAAGAAAGTTCTGACATCTTTTTATAATATATTAAATAATTCTTGACTTAAACACTAATTTTATGAAAAACTGCTAGTGTTTGACAGAAATTACTGCTGCGAAGCATAAGAAAGTGTGTTTTGCGTTCTCTGAGGGAAAGTACTTCTTAGCACTGTGAGGGAGAAATTTCTAGAACATATGTAATTAAGAGATAGTTTTTATGTTCTATTCAACTTAGTTGCTTTTTTGCTTATAATGAGAGAACACTGTTGGAGCTTTGTAATAGCCCTCCCAACTAATGACCAAAGCCATTTTATTAGCACTTCTATGGGTATAGATACTACTATTGTGTGCTTCCAACTTTATTTGGTATCTTTTTAAAAATTTTGCTTCCAAAAGTTGAATGTTCTTTTGGACAAGTTAGAGAGTGACTCTGCAGAATCATCAATTACCAAAATTTGCTGTTAACCTGATTGGAATCCTTTCCTGATGAGTGCCCACCAGAATTGTTCTTGACAGGGTCACTGGTGAATGCCATAATGCTAGGTCCAATGTTAAATCATCTTCCTTGACATTGGCCTTGGACACTCCAGTCTCTCCCTTCTTCCCCAGGCTTCTTGGTTCTGTTTACTGACAGCCAGCTCATTCTGCTTTGCTAGTTCCTCCTTTTCAAACTTCTAAATTTTAGCTGTCCTCAGGGTTCAGTAACTGAGCCAGTTGTCTATACTAACTCCTTAGATGGTTTGATCTCTTTCATAGCTTTACAGTCTCCACTTTGACATCTAATAGGTGTTTCAAACTTAACAAATCCAAAACCAAATTCCTTATCCCCACACCTCCTCCGGTTCTTTACACCAGAAACCAGCCTATCATCTAATCCTATTAAGGTCTACCTTTGAAATATATCCAACCACTTCCATAACTACCAACTACCATGATTTCTAAGTTACTACTTTTCAGAAAGCCTCTGAGTTTTTACTTAAGGAACTTTAGCCAACTATAACTACTAATTCTTTTAAATTTTCCTGATGCAAATACATGCTTCCACTTTTGTCTTCCTCCATTCTGTTCACCATATAGGTCCTGCCACTTCTCTGTTCAAAACATCCCCTCTTCCTGTCTCACTCAGAATAAAGGGAATACCTTCATGGCCTCTGGCAGCTGCACTAACTTATATCCCTAGTGTCTTGAATGGTGCTTAATTCATGGTAGGCAGTCATAAATATGTGACTAAATGAATTATTTGTAAACATGAAATAGGATTTGGGATTTAAAAAATAAAGGTTAAACTTCATCAAATAGCTTAATTATCTCAATGTAGATTAAAATATTCCTTGGATTAAAATTGGATTTTTTAATTGGATGAAAATACATTGGATTAAAATATTCCTTTAATATTGAACTTTCTATTTAGCATCCACTAAAAGAATTATTTTTTATTTCCCAAATTGACTTAATTTGAAATAAACTTATCAAGACCAAGAAGGTGCTCAAAAATTTATTTCAAAGCCTCTCAATTTTTTCTTTAAGAGACTTCAACTCACTGCTGTGATTTTCTTTAAAAAAAAAAAAAATGCTTAAAGTAAGTTTCTATTGTGTGGTTTTTTTCTTACTCTGAAATACATTATGTAGGTATTTTGGTAAAATTGTAAAGTTTCCTTTCAAAGGCAGCTCTTCTCTATTACAAACCAACTAACTGATTCACCTCACTTATGCATCAACATGAATATTAACATTTTGACCGAAGTGAGCTGGAAGTAGCAAATAACTTAAATCCTTGCCTTTAGTGTACTGCCTTGATGACTTTCTAGCTCACAGGTATATAATACATTTCTTAGTTTTCTTTTTTTTTTAAGATTTTATTTATTTAAGAGAGAGAGACATGGGGAGAGAGGGAACGCAAGCAGGGGATGTGGGAAAGAGAGAAGCAGGCTCCACTGAGCAGGGAACCTGGTGTGGGCTCAGTCCCAGGACCCTGGGATCATGACCTGAGCTGAAGGCAGATGCTTAACGACTGAGCCACCCAGGTGCCCCTCTTAATTTTCTAACTAGAAATTATCCAGTGGTATTTTTTAGCTTTAGCAGATCCAGAAACTGTAGTTAGAGCTACCTTTAATCAAGTGTGATTCTTTTGTTCCTTTCAGTGTACCATTATTATTAACTGAACCAAACCAGTCCAAAGTACTGGAAGTACCCAACCAGCATATTGGTGTTTGATTCATTGTTGAGTAATTAAACAAGCTAACATAGAATATATCACATTATAATCACTACACATAGAAATTTAAATTTCCTTGAGTAGCTTAAATATGGTTAGCATTCTCATCTGATTCAAGAAGATGACCCAAACTCATTTTAGTTGATAATTAAGATACACAGTATTTTTAGTCAACAGGCCATATAAATGACTAAATTGCTTTCAATTCTCCAGTCTTTAGTTGGAATCTCTCTGTTCCGGCTGATTATTTCATAATCAAATAAGATTGTTTTCACAGAGTTGTCATTTTCACTGGAGCGTTCAGTGTTCTAAAGCTCAGGTTATAGTCTACTTGGGCTTACATCACTGTGTATCATTTGTATGTAAACTGCGTTGTTTTGTTGGTGTTGTTTTAAGCACTCAGAGACAATGCTTCTGTGATCTTGTTCTCCCCTTTCTTCTTGTAATGTCTTCTCAGGTGCTTCGTACTGAGTGAATTCCTTTTTATTTATTTATTTATTTATTTATTTTTTAGCATAACAGTATTCATTGTTTTTGCCCCACACCCAGTGCTCCATGCAATCCGTGCCCTCTCCAATACCCACTACCTGGTTCCCCTAACCTCCCACCCCCTGCCCCTTCAAAACCCTCAGATTGTTCTTCAGAGTCTGTAGTCTCTCGTGGTTCACCTCCCCTTCCAATTTCCCTCAACTTCCTTCTCCTCTCCATCTCCCCTTGTCCTCTATGCTATTTGTTATGCTCCACAAATGAGTGAAACCATATGATAATTGACTCTCTCTGCTTGACTTATTTCACTCAGCATAATCTCTTCCAGTCCTGTCCATGTTGCTACAAAAGTTGGGTATTCATCCTTTCTGATGGAGGCATAATACTCCATAGTGTATATGGACCACATCTTCCTTATCCATTTTTCCGTTGAAGGGCATCTTGGTTCTTTCCACAGTTTGGCGACCGTAGCCATTGCGGCTATAAACATTGGGGTACAGATGGCCCTTCTTTTCACTACATCTGTATCTTTGGGGTAAATACCCAGTAGTGCAATTGCAGGGTCATAGGGAAGCTCTATTTTTAATTTCCTGAGGAATCTCCACAGTGTTTTCCAAAGTGGCTGCACCAACTTGCATTCCCACCAACAGTGTAAGAGGGTTCCCCTTTCTCCACATCCTCTCCAACACATGTTGTTTCCTGTTTTGTTAATTTTGGCCATTCTAACTGGTGTAAGGTGGTAATCTTAATCTCCCTGATGGCTAGTGGTGATGAACATTTTTTCATGTGTCTGGTAGCCATTTGTATGTCTTCATTGGAGAAGTGTCTGTTCATATCTTCTGCCTATTTTTTTATATGATTGTCTGTTTTGTGTGTGTTGAGTTTCAGGAGTCCTTTCTAGATCCTGGATATCAACCTTTTGTCTGTACTGTCATTTGCAAATATCTTCTCCCATTCCGTGGGTTGCCTCTTTGTTTTGTTGACTGTTTCCTTTGCTGTGCAGAAGCTTTTGATCCTGATGACGTCCCAAAAGTTCATCTTTGCTTTTGTTTCCTTTGCCTTTGGAGACATGGTCCTCTCAATTGATGCAGAGAAAGCATTTGACAAATCCAGCATCCGTTCCTGATTAAAACGCTTCAAAGTATAGGGAACACTCCTGAACTTCATAAACTCTATCTATGAAAGACCCACAGCAAATATCATCCTCAATGGGAAAAAGTTTGCAGCCTTCCCGTTGAGATCAGGAACACAACAAGGATGCCCACTCTCATCACTCTTGTTCAACATAGTATTAGAAGTCCTAGCAACAGCAATCAGACAGCAAAGAGAAATAAAAGTTATCCAAATTGGCAATGAAAAAGTCAAACTCTCTCTTCACAGATGACATGATTCTTTATATGGAAAACCCAAAAGACTCCACCCACAAACTACTAGAACTCATACAGCAATTTAGTAACGTGGCAGGATGCAAAGTCAGTGTACAGAAATCAGTGGCTTTCTTATACACTAACAATGGAAATACAGAAAGGGAAATTAGAGAATTGATTCCATTTACTATAGCACCAAGAACCGTAAGATACCTGGGAATAAACCTAACCAAAGAGGTAAAGGAACTGTACTCAAGGAACTACAGAACATTCATGTAAGAAATTGAAGAAGACACAAAAAGATGAAAGACCATTCCATGCTCTTGGATCGGAAGAATAAACATTGTTAAAATGTCTATACTGCCTAGAGCAATCTATATTTTTAATGCCATTCTGATCAAAATTCCACCGGTATTTTTCAAAGAGCTGGAGCAAATAATCCTAACATTTGTATGGAATCAGAAGAGACCCTGAATCGCTAAGGAAATGTTGAAAAACAAAAATAAAACTGGGAGCATCATGTTACCTGATTTCAAGCTTTATTACAAAGCTGTGATCACCAAGACAGCATGGTACTGGCATAAAAACAGATACATAGACTAGTGGAACAGAGTGGAGAGCCCAGATACGGACCCCCAACTCTATGGGCAAATAACCTTTGACAAAGCAGGAAAAAATATACAGTGGAAAAAAGACAGTCTCTTCCATAAATGGTGCTGGGAAAACTGGACATCTATATGTAGAAGAATGAAACTCGACCATTCTCTTACACCATACACAAAGATAAACTCAAAATGGATAAAAGACCCCAACAAGAGATAGGAATCCATCAGAATCCTAGAGGAGAACATAGGCAGTAACCTCTTTGATATCAGCCACAGCAACTTCTTTCAAGATATGTCTCCAAAGGCAAAGGAAACAAAAGCGAAGATGAACTTTTGGGACTTCATCAAGATCAAAAGCTTCTGTAACAGTCAACTAAGTGAATTCCTAATAGCCGTTGCTGAGCAACTTCTGTGTCAAGGCCGTAAAGAAGTTATGTAGTTTGGTCCCTTTTTTGGAAGTAATATCTCTTTGTATATGATTGTGTGTTGTTAGTATAAGTGTTTATCAGTGTCCTTCCACATCCTCCACTCCCTTCTTCCGTATTGCTATTGTGTCTTTGCTTTTGTAATGTTTATGTGTTCCTGGTTCTTTAAATATTAGCATTGTTGACATAAGATTGTTGGTCTCATGATATCACTTATGCTGCCTGTTCTGATCAGAATTTTGATAATTTAAAAGTTCTCCTTTTTGTATTTCCTGCTTTAAGGCTTTGCTCACACTGTTTATCCAACCATTTTTCAGTGTACTCTACAAACCCTTATCCTAGCTTTGTTCACTTTGATCTTGATTCTCTACATCATCACTAGGCTCTCTTCTACAACCAAGTCAGGGTTCAGATTGTGTAATAGGAGCTACAGGGTGCAGCACAGACGTGAATTTGGGTGGACACGGTAGCACAAATTGCGTACAGCCACATCACGTGATAATGTGATGTATGAAGAAAATTCAAATTTTCTTCAGTAATTTGAATGCAATTTTTTTGAATAAAAACTGTTGAAATGTAGTAACAGGCTTTCCATATTTTATCCTGTCAATAAGACAGATAATTGTTTTAGACTAGATTTTCTGAAAATGTGTTTTTAGTGTTGACTGTTTGAGATGAATACTAATTGACAAATTTTTATTGCTGAATAAGATAAAATTTTGATGTTGTTAGTGGGTTTGGGGCTTCATTTCAGTAGTCCTCTCTTTTTGTTCTAAATTACTCCTGAACTAATTCTCTTAAGACTCACAAGTTTTACCTTTCCACAGGTAATATGGTCCAATCGTCAACCAGTTAGGTTAAAACAGGTGTTAGAACTTGAAAACTAGGTTAATAAGTTGGGCTGACTCTTCAAACAGTGCACATGCCCCAATCACTGACAATGTGCATAAGGGAGATTGATGAAATAGAAGGAAGAAGTGAGTAGTACAGATTGAAGAAGGGAGAGCAAGGAAGTAGAGTCCAGTCAGGAATTTTACAAACCATAAGAGAGGTTGAGAGTGTCTAGACTCAAGGAGATTTTATTTTTAATTTTGAATATCCTTAAAATATAAAATGTGATTATATGTGGAGACCAAAGAGAGAAGGGTCAAAAGTATGGGCCCTCATACATTGCTGATGGGAATGTGTAATCATATAGCCACTGTGGAAAAGAGTTTGGCAGTTTCTCATTAACTTAAACATAGAATTACTATATGATCCAGAAATTCCATTCCTGAGTATATACTTTTTAAAAAAATGTTCAAATAAAATATGTACATGAGTTTTTAAAGCATCACCATTCACATGAGTCATAAGGTAGAAAAGCCCAAATGACCATCAAACTATGGAATATTATTCAGCAATGAAAAGGAATGAATTTCTGATAGATTCTACAATATGGATGAACCTCAAAAACGTGCCAGGTGAAGGAACCAGACACAAAAGGCCACATATGATGGGATCTGAAATATCTGGAATAGACGAATCCATAGAGACAGGAAGAAGTTTGTTGCTGCCAGGGACTGGGGAGAGTGGGCAACAGGTAGTACCTACTTAACAGGTACAGGTATTCCCTTAGGGATGGTGAGACTATTGGGGACTAGACAGTGGTGATGGTTGCACAACACTGTGAATATACTAAATACCACTGAATTACACATTTTATAATTGTTCAAGTGGCAAATTTTATTTTATGTATATTTTATAATGATACTAAAAAAAACTAAAAGACAGTAACACCAAGGCTTGAATCACAGACTTAAATTCTTTCAGGTCCCTGGGAGGTGCAGTAAACAGAAAAAAAAAATGGTAAGAGGGGAAATGTGGTGAATCGGATATTCAAAACCAAATGTTTTTGAAACCTCTGGGTGGGCTAAATAAGATGATTGTGGCCTATGGTTTTCAACCTCTGCTACAAATGGAGCAAAAACGGTGGGTGATGTCAAGAACCCTAGCTGATGGTAGAGCTGGACTCAGTTTCACAAGAATAGAGGATAAATCTAAGTTGCTTACCCCATATCTGTTTAGCAGATATGTGTTGGATGAAACATAAAAGTAAATAAATAAAGGTTGGAACCTGAGTTTATATCCTTTTTCTTAGTTCTATCTCTTATCTCAACCCATAACTAATCAGTTTGCAAATTTTCACAGTTTGTATTTTTACTATCTCTCTGATAGTTTTTTTTCCCCTGTACCTTTGTCCTTTTCTCACTGCCAGCTCAGGTTCGTGACCTTTCTTGCCTAAGATTATTACAGTAAATTCCTAAAGGTCTCTTTTCCTCTAAGCTTGCCTTCATCTATTATCTTCTCCAAATTACAAAACACCCTGTCTTGCTTAAAATCTGGTAGTACTTTCACATAAAGTCTGGATGTGATGGGAAAAACAGCCATAATACAGCCCCTTCCGCATGTGCTGCTCCCCTGCTCAGGTCTTTGTCCCTTCAGTCTTTCTGAACCCCCCACAGTTGCTGCAGCACACCAGGCATGTTCGCTGTGCTCTTCTTCCTACTCAGACTGCCCTCAGTCTTCAGTGGTCAGCCCAACCTTTAAGACTCTGATTCCTCCAAGAAGCTATTCTACCCAACCCAGTCGCAGATACGGGCTCCTACTGTTGCCCCTCTCTGTGCCCCCAGTCCTCTGAAGTTATCCTACTGCACTTAACTCACTTGTTTGTCATCGTTTTACTTGTCTGATACACCTGTCACACTAACTTCTTGACACTAAGGACCATGACTGTCTCCAGCACCTGGTACATGGCAGGCACACATCAAAGGCAACCCTTATCACTATAGCAAAGAATTAATTTATTATTATAGACTCAATAGATGTTGAATTAGAATATTTCAGAGGTACCAGGCAGGATCTAAGTGCTAGATATCAGATAAGAGATACCAATCAGAGTTCAATTGAAAGAAAAATTTTATGGAAGAGATGATATTTGGGATGAGTGGTGACCATGTGCTATACTTTGAGGTTATCAAGATCCTACCTAGTACTTCCCATCATAATTAGTAATTAATTACACTTATAAACAGAGGAGTTTTCAAAATATATTCTGAATTTTAGTTTCTTTTTTTCTGTGATTTAAGATGAAGGAACACCACCTCTAAAACTGTACCTAAAAGTAAACTCGATTTTACAGTGTCTGTGTCAGTTACTAAGTGAGACTTAGTAATAAATATTAAGAGGTATTACTGTGGCCAAGTTTCATGAAAGCTATTGTCTAATTTTAGTAAAAAATTACTAAGTTTCTAAAATTCCTTTTTGCCTTTTAGAAATGGCTTCACAAACCTATTTGAAAATGGAATGTTAATATATAAGAAGCTGGCAGCAGGTTAATACTTAGACTCAGCTTGTATTTGTTAGATCGTTTTAGAGCTCTGTTAATTATAACTTGTAAATGCTAATCAGGCTATATTAAGAGGCTAAATAGAAGGTTACAATCTTGCCCTTCTCCACATTTCCATACTCTAAAAGACTAAAATAAACACATCTACATTACACTCAGAATAAAAATAAACACTTCAGAGTCACATAATTGAGAAATACATTTTTAAGTAGGAAACACTGATTAAGATTGTAGTTTTAAAAACACAAAGGTTATTTGTACTTTTGTTTCCTTCTAGGACAGATTTTTTTCATTTTAAATTATGTGAGTCCTGAAATGTTTATCTTTACTCCAGACTACTGCATAAATATTGGTTATATATTTTTTTTTCTTTAACCAATGCTTAGCTTGCTAAAGTTGTGAGGTATCTCTTGCCATACTTACATGTGGATCTTCAAAATGACAAACTGCAGACTTGTACATCGATAAATCCACACTGAAAAAGAAATGTTTTAACTTCATTGTGGATTCTCCCCCACACCACCATCAAATCTTATTTGAAAATATTATTGTGAGGTAGAAAATGAGTTATTATGTATGAAAATCCTTTGGAGTTGTTTTAAAATGCAAAACATCTTTTTTAAACAATAATTTAATTAAATTTTGGCCTACACTAGCCCCAAACAAACAAAAAATTCTAATTCCCTAATTGTTTCAGATTAGTCTTTATTTATGAGCATTTAAATGATATAGAACTATTGTTTAAACCAGGGGTCATCAAACTATGGCCCAGACAAGCAGCCTGTTTTTGCAAATAAAGTTTGATTGGCTCACAGCCACACCTGTTCATTTAGGTATGGTCTGTGGCTGATTTTGAGACACAGCAACAGAGCTGAGTAGTTGACAGAAGAGACCAAATGGCCCACAAAGCCTGAACTACTTAGCGTTGCAACCTTTGAGTAATAGTTTGAAGATCCGTATTTTAAGCCATACTGCTCTCTGATGGTTTATTTAAAATAAAATTTATTTGAGAGAGAGAGAGAGCGTGTGTGAGAGAGAGAGACAGAAAGTACAGAGGGAGTGGCAGAGGCAGAGGGAGAAGCAGGCTCCCCGCTGAGCAGGGAGCGTGATGCGGGACTTGATACCAGGACCCTGAGATCATGACCTGAGCTCAAGGCAGACACTTAACTGACTGAGCCACCCAGCTGCCCCTATCTGATAGTTTATAATTATAATTAAAAAGCATTTACTTGAAACCGGAGTCAAGATGGCGGAGAAGTAGCAGGCTGAGACTACCTCAGCTAGCAGGAGATCAGCTAGAGAGCTTATCTAAAGATTGCAAACACCTGCAAATCCATCGGCAGATCGAAGAGAAGAAGAACAGCAATTCTAGAAACAGAAAAACAACCACTTTCTGAAAGGTAGGACTGGCGGAGAGGTGAATCCAAAGCGACGGGAAGATAGACCCCGGGGGGAGGGGCCAGCTCCCGGAAAGCGGCGGAGCAACGGAGCGCAAAATCAGGACTTTTAAAAGTCTGTTCCGCTGAGGGACATCGCTCCGGAGGCTAAACCGGGGCGATGCCCACACGGGGTCGGCGTGACCTCAGGTCCCGCGGGGTCACAGAAGGATCGGGGGTGTCTGAGTGTCGCAGAGCTTGCGGATATTGGAACGGGAAAGCCGGCTGCAGAGACAGAGCCGACAGTAAGCTCGCAGCTCGGAGTTGCCTTGAACCGGTCGCAAGCTCGGTGACCTCGGAGCGCGGCCGGAGGTTAGGCAGACGCGAGTTACTAGGAGCTGTTCGCTGAGGGCGCACAGGGGAGCGGGGCCCCAGGCTCTCGGCTCCTCCGGGCCGGAGACCAGGAGGCCGCCATTTGTATTCCCGTCCTCCGGAACTCTACGGAAAGCGCTCAGGGAACAAAAGCTCCTGAAAGCAAAGCCGAGCAGATCACTCAGCCCCGGCCCCTGGTAAGGGCGGTGTAATTCCGCCTGGGGCAAAGACACTTGAGAATCACTACACCAGGCCCCTCCCCCAGAAGATCAACAAGAAATCCAGGCAAGACCAAGTTCACCTACCAAGGAGTGCAGTTTCAATACCAAGGAGAGAGCAGCAGAATTCCAGAGGAGGAGAAAACAAACCACGGAACTCATGGCTTTCTGCCTGGGATTTTTTAGTCTTGCAGTTAATTTATTTTTTTTCTTTTTCATTTTTTTTCTCTATTTCTGCTAAAATTTTTTATAACTTTTACCCTTTTCTTTTTTAACGTTTTTTAACTAGATTATCTAATATATATATATTTTGCTTTTTTATGATTTTCTTTATTCATTTTCTTTTTTTTTAATTCTTTTTTTTCCTTTCTTTCTTTTTGAACGTCTTTTTATCCCCAAATCAGAAGAGATCCTAATCTCTTCAATCTTTTTTTTCTTAATTCTTTTTTAAATTCTTGATTGAATTTTTAATTCAATCTCCTTTTTTTTTATTCTTTTTTTCTTTTTTTTCTTTCTTTCTTTTTGAACCTCTTTTAATCCCCAAATCAGAAGAGATCCCAATCAGAAGAGATTGGGAGATCCCAATCAAAGGAGATCCCAATCAGAGGAGATCCCTCACTCAATCGTGAGGGGGGAGAAATCCCCCCTCATGATTTGGGATCTCTTCTGATTTGGTGAAAGCATATTTTCCTGGGATTGTTGCCACCCTTTTAGTATTTTACTTGCTCCTTCATATACTCTTAGCTGGACAAAATGACAAGGCGGAAAAATTCACAACAAAAAAAAGAACAAGAGGCAGTACCGAAGGCTAGGGACCTAATCAATACAGACATTGGTAATATGTCAGATCTAGAGTTCAAAATGACAATTCTCAAGGTTATAGCCGGGCTTGAAAAAGGCATGGAAGATATTAGAGAAACCCTCTCCAGAGATATAAAAGCCCTTTCTGGAGAAATAAAAGAACTAAAATCTAACCAAGTTGAAATCAAAAAAGCTATTAATGAAGTTCAATCAAAAATGGAGGCTCTCACTGCTAGGATAAATGAGGCAGAAGAAAGAATTAGCGATATAGAAGACCAAATGACAGAGAATAAAGAAGCTGAGCAAAAGAGGGACAAACAGCTACTGGAACATGAGGGGAGAATTCGAGAGATAGGTGACACCATAAGACGAAACAACATTAGAATAATTGGGATTCCAGAAGAAGAAGAAAGAGAGAGGGGAGCAGAAGGTATACTGGAGAGAATTATTGGGGAGAATTTCCCCAATATGGCAAAGGGAACGAGCATCAAAATTCAGGAAGTTCAGAGAACGCCCCTCAAAATCAATAAGAATAGGCCCACACCCCGTCACCTAATAGTAAAATTTACAAGCCTTAGTGACAAAGAGAAAATCCTGAAATCAGCCCGGGAAAAGAAGTCTGTAACATACAATGGTAACAGTATTAGATTGGCAGGTGACTTATCCACAGAGACCTGGCAGGCCAGAAAGAGCTGGCATGACATTTTCAGAGCACTAAACGAGAAAAACATGCAGCCAAGAATACTATATCCAGCTAGGCTATCATTGAAAATAGAAGGAGAGATTAAAAGCTTCCAGGACAAACAAAAACTGAAAGAATTTGCAAACACCAAACCAGCTCTACAGGAAATACTGAAAGGGGTCCTCTAAGCAAAGAGAGAGCCTACAAGTGGTAGATCAGAAAGGAACAGAGACAATATACAGTAACAGTCACCTTACAGGCAATACAATGGCACTAAAATCATATCTCTCAATAGTTACCCTGAATGTTAATGGGCTAAATGCCCCAATCAAAAGACACAGGGTATCAGAATGGATAAAAAAACAAAACCCATCTATATGTTGCCTCCAAGAAACTCATTTTAAACCCGAAGACACCTCCAGACTTAAAGTGAGGGGGTGGAAAAGAATTTACCATGCTAATGGACATCAGAAAAAAGCAGGAGTGGCAATCCTTATATCAGATCAATTAGATTTTAAGCCAAAGACTATAATAAGAGATGAGGAAGGACACTATATCATACTCAAAGGGTCTGTCCAACAAGAAGATCTAACAATTTTAAATATCTATGCCCCCAACGTGGGTGCAGCCAACTATATAAACCAATTAATAACAAAATCAAAGAAACACATCAACAATAATACAATAATAGTAGGGGACTTTAACACTCCCCTCACTGAAATGGACAGATCATCCAAGCAAAAGATCAACAGGGAAATAAAGGCCTTAAATGATACACTGGATGAGATGGACATCACAGATATATTCAGAACATTTCATCCCAAAGCAACAGAATACACATTCTTCTCTAGTGCACATGGAACATTCTCCAGAATAGATCACATCCTCGGTCCTAAATCAGGACTCAACCGGTATCAAAAGATTGGGATCATTCCCTGCATATTTTCAGACCACAATGCTCTGAAGCTAGAACTCAACCACAAGAGGAAGTTTGGAAAGAACCCCAAAACATGGAGACTAAACAGCATCCTTCTAAAGAATGAATGGGTCAACCGGGAAATTAAAGAAGAATTGAAAAAAATCATGGAAACAAATGATAATGAAAATACAACGGTTCAAAATCTGTGGGACACAACAAAGGCAGTCCTGAGAGGAAAATATATAGCGGTACAAGCTTTTCTCAAGAAACAAGAAAGGTCTCAGGTACACAACCTAACCCTACACCTAAAGGAGCTGGAGAAAGAACAAGAAAGAAACCCTAAGCCCAGCAGGAGAAGAGAAATCATAAAGATCAGAGCAGAAATCAATGAAATAGAAACCAAAAAAACAATAGAACAAATCAACCAAACTAGGAGCTGGTTCTTTGAAAGAATTAATAAAATTGATAAACCCTTGGCCAGACTTATCCAAAAGAAAAGAGAAAGGACCCAAATAAATAAAATCATGAATGAAAGAGGAGAGATCACAACTAACACCAAAGAAATACAAACTATTATAAGAACATACTATGAGCAACTCTACGCCAACAAATTTGACAATCTGGAAGAAATGGATGCATTCCTAGAAACATATAAACTACCAAAATTGAACCAGGAAGAAATAGAAAGCCTGAACAGACCGATAACCAGTAAGGAGATTGAAACAGTCATTAAAAATCTCCAAACAAACAAAAGCCCAGGGCCAGACGGCTTCCCGGGGGAATTCTACCAAACATTTAAAGAAGAACTAATTCCTGTTCTCCTGAAACTGTTCCAAAAAATAGAAATGGAAGGAAAACTCCCAAACTCATTTTATGAGGCCAGCATCACCTTGATCCCAAAACCAGACAAGGATCCCATCAAAAAAGAGAGCTATAGACCAATATCCTTGATGAACACAGATGCAAAAATTCTCACCAAAATACTAGCCAATAGGATTCAACAGTACATTAAAAGGATTATTCACCACGACCAAGTGGGATTATTCCCAGGGCTGCAAGGTTGGTTCAACATCCGCAAATCAGTCAATGTGATACAACACATCAATAAAAGAAAGAACAAGAACCGTATGATACTCTCCATAGATGCTGAAAAAGCATTTGACAAAGTACAGCATCCCTTCCCGATCAAAACCCTTCAAAGTGTAGGGATAGAGGGCACATACCTCAATATCATCAAAGCCATCTATGAAAAACCCACTGCAAATATCGTTCTCAATGGAGAAAAACTGAAAGTTTTTCCACTAAGGTCAGGAACACGGCAGGGATGTCCATTATCACCACTGCTATTCAACATAGTACTAGAAGTCCTAGCCTCAGCAATCAGACAACAAAAGGAAATTAAAGGCATCCAAATCGGCCAAGAAGAAGTCAAATTATCACTCTTCGCAGATGATATGATACTCTATGTGGAAAACCCAAAAGACTCCACTCCAAAACTGCTAGAACTTATACAGGAATTCAGTAAAGTGTCAGGATATAAGATCAATGCACAGAAATCAGTTGCATTTCTCTACACCAACAACAAGACAGAAGAAAGAGAAATTAAGGAGTCAATCCCATTTACAATTGCACCCCCAACCATAAGATACCTAGGAATAAACCTAACCAAAGAGGCTAAGAATCTATACTCAGAAAACTATAAAGTACTCATGAAAGAAATTGAGGAAGACACAAAGAAATGGAAAAATGTTCCATGCTCCTGGATTGGAAGAATAAATATTGTGAAAATGTCTATGCTACCTAAAGCAATCTACACATTTAATGCAATTCCTATCAAAGTACCATCCATCTTTTTCAAAGAAATGGAACAAATAATTTTAAAATTTATATGGAACCAGAAAAGACCTCGAATAGCCAAAGGGATATTGAAAAACAAAGCCAAAGTTGGTGGCATCACAATTCCGGACTTCAAGCTCTATTACACAGCTGTCATCATCAAGACAGCATGGTACTGGCACAAAAACAGACACATAGACCAATGGAACAGAATAGAGAGCCCAGAAATAGACCCTCAACTCTATGGTCAACTAATCTTCGACAAAGCAGGAAAGAATGTCCAATGGAAAAAAGACAGCCTCTTCAATAAATGGTGTTGGGAAAATTGGACAGCCATGTGCAGAAAAATGAAATTGGACCATTTCCTTACACCACACACAAAAATAGATTCAAAATGGATTAAGGACCTCAATGTGAGAAAGGAATCCATCAAAATCCTTGAGGAGAACACAGGCAGCAACCTCTTCGACCTCAGCCGCAGCAGCATCTTCCTAGGAACATCGCCAAAGGCAAGGGAAGCAAGGGCAAAAATGAACTTTTGGGATTTCATCAAAATCAAAAGCTTTTGCACAGCAAAGGAAACAGTTAACAAAACCAAAAGACAACTGACAGAATGGGAGAAGATATTTGCAAACGACATATCAGATAAAGGACTAGTGTCCAAAATCTATAAAGAACTTAACAAACTCAACACCCAAAGAACAAATAATCCAATCAAGAAATGGGCAGAGGACATGAACAGACGTTTCTGCAAAGAAGACATCCAGATGGCCAACAGACACATGAAAAAGTGCTCCATATCACTCGGCATCAGAGAAATACAAATCAAAACCACAATGAGATATCACCTCACACCAGTCAGAA
This sequence comes from Neogale vison, assembly GCF_020171115.1. Classification (NCBI taxonomy): domain Eukaryota; kingdom Metazoa; phylum Chordata; class Mammalia; order Carnivora; family Mustelidae; genus Neogale; species Neogale vison. The sequence goes on from NC_058097.1 coordinate 94,006,726, forward strand.
TGGCTAAAATCAACAAGTCAGGAAATGACAGATGCTGGCGAGGATGCAGAGAAAGGGGAACCCTCCTACACTGTTGGTAGGAATGCAAGCTGGTGCAACCCCTCTGGAAAACAGCATGGAGGTTCCTCAAAATGTTGAAAATAGAACTGCCCTATGACCCAGCAATTGCACTACTGGGAATTTACCCTAAAGATACAAACGTAGTGATCCAAAGGGGCACGTGCACCCGAATGTTTATAGCAGCAATGTCCACAATAGCCAAACTATGGAAAGAACCTAGATGTCCATCAACAGATGAATGGATCAAGAAGATGTGGTATATATACACAATGGAATACTATGCAGCCATCAAAAGAAACGAAATCTTGCCATTTGCGACAACATGGATGGAACTAGAGCGTATCATGCTTAGCGAAATAAGTCAAGCGGAGAAAGACAACTATCATATGATCTCCCTGATATGAGGAAGTGGTGATGCAACATGGGGGCTTAAGTGGGTAGGCGAAGAATCCATGAAACAAGATGGGATAGGGAGGGAGACAAACCATAAGTGACTCTTAATCTCACGAAACAAACTGTGGGTTGCTGGGGGGAGGGGGTTGGGAGAAGTGGGGTAGGGTTATGGACATTGGGGAGGGTATGTGCTTTGGGGTAAATTGGAAGGGGAGATGAACCATGAGAGACTATGGACTCTGAAAAACAATCTGAGGGGTTTGAAGTGGCGGGGGGGTGGGAGGTTGGGGTACCAGGTGGTGGGTATTATAGAGGGCACAGCTTGCATGGAGCACTGGGTGTGGTGAAAAAATAATGAATACTGTTTTTCTGAAAATAAGTAAATTGAAAAAAAATAAAAATAAAAATAAAAAATAAAAAATAAAAAAAAAAGCATTTACTTAATGAACCTAAAACTAAAATGCAAAAGATTACTTTTCTCTTTGCAAAAGCTTTTCTGTCTGGAGATGGAGAAACTAAAGCTGTGTAAGATGCTATCTATGTTAACCATTCCTTCAGCTACTCATTGCTTGCTAGCCTTGTCCTTGCTCAATTTTCATAACTGCAAGTGAAATTTCATTCTTTTTTTCTATAAATTTGAAAATCACTACATAAAGAAGATGCCATTTTGCCTCCTCTCACTCCCCATCCCCAAAGAATTTGAAATAGAAATGATTTTTCTCTATGATGGGCCTTTTCTCACTGCCTACTTTGTTTTTAGACTTTTTTTTTTTAAATTTCTTTTCAATGTAACAGTATTCATTGTTTTTGTACCACACCCAGTGCTCCATGCAATACGTGCCCTCCCCAATACCTACCACCTGGTTCCCCCAACCTCCCACCCCCACCCCTTCAAAACCCTCAGGTTGTTTTTCAGTGTCTGTAGTCTCTCATGGTTCTCCTCCCCTTCCAATTTCCCTCAACTCCCTTCTCCTCTCCATCTCCCCATATCCTCCATGCTATTTGTTATGTTCCACAAATAAGTGAAACCATATGATAATTGACTCTCTCTGCTTGACTTATTTCACTCAGCATAATCTCTTCCAGTCCCGTCCATGTTGCTACAAAAGTTGGGTATTCATCCTTTCTGATGGAGGCATAATACTCCATAGTGTATGGACCACATTTTCCTTATCCATTCGTCCATTGAAGGGCATCTTGGTTCTTTCCACAAGTTTGGCGACCGTGGCCATTGCTCTCACTACCTACTTTTAATATGCAGTATTAAACAGAGGAACTGAGGAACTCCCTTTAATATGCAGTATTAAACAGAGGAACTCCCTTTTCTTTCAAGGACTCCAGTTTCCTGTTGTTGTTCCTAACTTACACATCTCTTTAAATTACGCATAGTATGTACATAATTAGTAATTAGTGAGCATAATGGAATTTACTTCCTTGGAGAGGTAACTATAGCCCAAAACTACAGGAAGTGATAGAACAGCTCTCAGAAGTTCACCTTACCTGAAGTAGAAATACATGCTACTTCCACTCACTTCGAATACAGAGTTGTAGACTTTTAGAATGTTAGACCAGAAGATGTTATAGAGTCTTGGACAGCAGTGGTTCTCAAACTTCAGCAAGATACATGTGAAAAGATATATAACCAATTGTTCTACATAGGCAAAAGATTTTAAGATGATTCACAAATGAAGTTATACAAACGACCAAAGAGGACATGAGTGTTCAACATCATTAGTCATCAGAGAAGTATAAATTAAAATCGTAATGAGATGTTACCATATAACCTTGGGAATGGTCAAAATTTAAAAGACTAACAACACCAAGTGTTGGCAAGGCTATGGAGCAACTGGCACTGTCCCGCAATATTGTTGGGAATAAAAATTGGTACAACCACTTTAGAAAACTAACTGGCAGGGGCTTTTTTTAAATTAAACATCTACCTACTCTGTGATCCAACAGTTCCATTCTTAGATACTTATTTAAGAGAAGTTAAAACATGGGTCACAAAAATACCAGTACAATATTTGTAGTTGTTTTATTCATAATAGCTTAAAACTAGAAAGAGCCCAGGTCCATCAATAGGAGAATGAATAAACATTTGATAAATATATCAAACTTGATATATATCAATATATATGATATCAAATATATATGATATATTTGATATATATATCAAATATATATGATATCAAATATATATGATATTGATATATATCAATATATATGATATCAAATATATCAAGTTTGATATATTTATGTAGTGGAATACTATTCAGCAGCATAAAGAAATGGATTACTGATAAATACTGACTAAAAAATAGCTTCCACAAAGAAGTACATATGGCAGCTCCACTTATGTGAAATTGTAGAACAGGCAAAACTAGACTTCAGCGGAAAAAAGGTCAGAATAGTGGTTGCCTCAAGGATGATGGGATGGGGATTGACTATTATAAGGAATATTGAGGGATTTAGGGATTGAACAAGGAAAAAGACATCATTGGGCAGGGTTGCAGGAGAAAGGAATTCCCTCATGGCATGAGACCATCTTGAGGCTTGTGGTCAAAGGATCACCAACCAGAAGGGGAAGAGGGCAAGAGAACTACTGAGGTGAGAAAGATTAGAGAGGGTATCCCTGGAGCTCATAGGTCTACAGGATAGAGTTCAGTAGCACCATGGGGAATCTCTGGGTTGGAGAACTCTGATGGGCAGCAGTGACTAAGAGTCTTATCATCACTAGGCTCTATCATATCAAGGCTAGATCAGGAATAGTTATGGGGCATATGCTAAACAGTCCAGCTACAAATGGCTAAAAATCTGCTCAGCTATTTTTTTTTTAATAATCGGGAGAGTAAAAAATTAAGTTTGGGGCCAATATACTTTTTTTTTTTTTTAATTTCTTTTCAGCGTAACAGAATTCATTGTTTTTGCACTACACCCAGTGCTCCATGCAATACGTGCCCTCCATAATACCCACCACCTGGCTCCCCCAACCTCCCACCCCCCACCGCCCCTTCAGAACCCTCAGGTTGTTTTTCAGAGTCCATAGTCTCTCATGGTTCATCTCCCCTTCCAATATACTTTTGAGCTGTTGGTCTCAGCCAGTGATGACGAAATAAACAACCCAGAGCCAATACTTAGAAGCCATCTTCAGCTGAAATACACAACTGAGAAGGGACAAGAGGAAATACTCTGGTGTGATGATAATGTTCCTAGCTTGATAAAGTTTAAGACTGTGCAGGTAAAGTATTTGTTAAAACTCAGTGAATATACACCTAAGATTTCTGCATTTCATTGTACACTCATTTTTTTAAATTATAAGCAAATATTGAACCTTAGTTAATGATGTTCATGGCTAAGTATTTAAGGAGAAATGAACTGCTATATACAGTTTATACTGAAATGCCAAAAATGGAATGGATTTTTGAATAGATAGAAGGACAGATAGTTGGATGCATATATGATAAAGCGAATGCAGTGAAATTTTAATGGTAAAATCCAGGTTGGGGTATACATGTGTTTATTATAAAACGTACAACTTGGTTCTGTGTTTGAAAATTTTCATAATGAGATGTAAAAGACCATAGTGTAGAGAAAGACTGAGGTACCAATTAGGAACTATGCCATTGCATTAAAAAAGATACAGAGAGCTTTATATTTCTTGGCCAACTAGAAGCTATAATTTTATAGAACTCGATCCTATATTTGATCATTTGACTAAAAACCTGTTGTGTTTCATCTGTTACAGGGAAAGTCCTTCTGCCAGTGTGGATACATGTACATTTCTGTCCTCATTTGTATGTTCCAGTAGGACTCTGCTAATTGATGGCCGGGTAGAACTCAAAAGAGGCCTGCAGAGGCAGGAGCGGCATCTTTTCCTGTTCAATGATTTGTTTGTTGTGGCCAAAATCAAGTAAGTATACTGTAAACCCTCTCCCAGTTTATAAAATTGCATTCCCACTAACAAAGATAACCCTTCTGCTCAGTGCTTACTGTAAAGAATGTCTGGCCTCTGTTACCATAACTAGTACCTGAAGTAAGTTTAATAGTTTTGTTTTGTTTTATTTTTGCAAAAATAAAAAAAGTTTTGGTTGTTTTTTCATTCAATAAGTGTTCATTTAGGTCCCACTCTGGCCATGTTCTGAATACATACAGGGGATACAGTACAGGATGTGGTGGGTATTGTCCCTGCTTTTTTGGCCTTTTTATTTTAACATGTGGGAGAAATTACAGATTGTGATTAGTGCTATGAAGAAAATTGGGGGCAGGGTGAAATAAAATATGGGGTATATGTTAGGTAGCCGTAGTTGAGGGGGAAAAAATCATTGAAGACTGAAAAGCAACCAGCCATTCAGATATTAGGAGGATGAGCATTCTAGGCAGAGGGAAGAGCAGACCCAAAGGTGGTAGGAAAGCTTGGTCCTTTGAAGGAGCTAAAGGAAAGGTTCTGTAACTGGAACATAATGAGCAGGAGAGGAATATGAATTGAGGTTGGAAAACTAGACAAGGATCAGGTTAGCAGGACCTTGTCAGCTGTGTAATCTATTTCCATGTAACAAATTACCCCAAAACCACAGTTTATAACTGCAAACATCTCATACACAGGAACATGCATCCGTACGGAGGAATCTCATGCTGAGAAGTGGCTTTGCCATGGTTCTGACTGCTCGTGAGGCTACAGTCAAGCTGTTGACCAGGTTGTAATCATCTTACAGCTTGACTGACGCTCGCAAATCCACCTCTCCATTCCCTCATGTGGATGCTGGCAGGCCTCCGTCCCCTGGCTGTTGGCCAGACCTGGTGGCTCCTCCCCACGCGGGTGTCTTCCCAGGGCTGCTCATAACATGGGATTGCTTCCTCCGAACTGGAAGATCCAAGAGTGTGAGATGGAGCGTAGGCAGGCGAGAGAACACCCCAGACAGAAGCCACAGCCCTTTGTAACCTGATTTTGCAGGCAGCGTACCATCATTTCTGACATATGCTATTGGCCACACGGACCAGTCTTAGTGCAGCAGGGAAGACAACTATGCAAGGGTGCGAATATCAGGAAGCAGAGATCGCTGGGGGCCGTCTTGGAGGCCAAGTACAGCAAAGGCTATGTTAAGGAGTTGGGATTTTATCCAAAGGGATTTTAATTAGGGGAGTACTATAATGCAGTTCATATTTTTAAGATCTTGTTTCTTGCTCTGAGAGGTAATGGATTAGAGAGTAGGCAAGAGTAGAGAAGCAAGGAGACTGGGCAGGAGGGTAGAGTAGTCCCAATGAAACACAATGAGGGCTTTATCTGGGGAAGGGGCAGTTCAGTGAAGGAGACACACATATTTGGAATATATTTGAGAGGTAACTAAAAGAATTTACTTTCCACTCAGTACTAAATGCCTGTGTATTTAACTCTCTGCGTAGAACATGGTGGTTTCTCCTTGTTCCATCCCCCCACTCTCATGATTTATCAAACCCAGTAGAAGATAAAAGTATGTTAATAAATCCAGTACCATCAAGGGATTTTTAATCACTAGAGAATAGTAAATACTTTTTTCTGCTATCTTCACTCTCACACCTAAGTCATACCATGCCATATATAAGACATGGCCACAGCTAAATTCTAATTTTGCAAAGCAGTATGAATTTAGTATAACTGGGGTGAATAATGGTAAAGACCTCACGGTTATTTGGATCTTACTGTATTTTAAGTATTTTTCTAAAGACTAACCTGCATAGCTGTTCTATCAGGCAGATACTATTTTTCTCTTGTTACAGAAGAAATTGATACTCAGAGAAGTTAAATTATTTGACTAAGATCCCAAAGGTAGTCATTAGTTGAGCCCACATTTGAATATGGGTCCATCTTATTTCAAAATCTGCTGTGTCTGTTACCCCTTTTCCAAAGGATTTCACAGAAAATTCCTCCACAGGAAGTATTTGTTTTCTTTTATAACAGTATAGTCTTGTGCAATGAGTAGTAGTTCTTAACTAATAAGAAACAGTATTTCAGTTCTTTTTTAAAATTTTCTAAAGATTTGTTTATTTATTTATTTGACAGACAGAGATCACAAGCAGGCAGAGAGGCAGGCAGAGAGAGAGGGAAGCAGGCTCCTCGCTGAGCAGAGAGCCCGATGCAGGGCTTGGTCCCAGGACCCTGGGATCATGACCTGAGCCAAAGGCAGAGGCTTTCGCCCACTGAGCCACCCAGGTGCCCTTAGTATTTCAGTTCTTTAATAAATACCCAAAAGTGGGATTTCTGGATTATATAATATTTCTGTTCTTAATTTTTTAAAAGATTTTATTTATTCATTTGGCAGAAAGAGACACAGCAAGAGAGGGAAGACAAGCATGGGGAGTGGGAGAGAGAGAAGTAGGCTTCCTGCCAAGAAGGAAGCCCGATGCAGGTCTTGATCCAAGACACTGGGATCATGACCCGAGCTAAGGCAGACACTCAGTCGCCGAGCCACCCAGATGCCCCTCTGTTTTTAGTTTTTTGAGAAACCTCCATATTGTTGTCCTAGTGGTTGCCCCATTTTACATTCTCACCAACAGTGTGCAAGGGCTCCAATTCCTCCATGTCCTTACCAATTCTCATTGTCTTTCTGGCTTTTGTGCTCTGTTTGGGGATTCTTTTTTTAAATAACAGCCATTCTGACAGTGTGAAGTGATATCTTAAGTTTTAACAACATTGGTAAGATTGACATCTTACCAGGTATTCTTTTCCAACCACGATGGAATGAAACTCAAAATCAGGCAAAGCTTTAAACATGTTTCAGGAGAAATAGTTCCCTGTAATGTCTTCCCTATCACTTCTCTCCCTTTGATGGAGGATTGGGTTGTACCCTTGATCATTAATTTGTTGAAATGATGTGAGAGCTTAATCATGTACTTGGTGAACAGATTCACTGCACAAAGTTCAATATTTCTTTGGCTCACCTTCAGGCTCCATTTAGAAACTGCTTTCAGTCTGGAGGTTGATGGCATAGAAATAAATTCAAGTGGGATAACAAATTACCAGCTGTCCCATATTTATTTAGTGAAACTAAGGGGATTTTAGTGAGTGAGCTAGTACAAAGGGTTTTCAATTTTTGGCTTTTATTGGCTAAGGTATCTTATTCACTTTGCGCTTAAGTTGACAGTGTTGACCTAAAATTCTGTTGCGTTTATTGTCCTTCTTTTCCGTATTTCATTAGAATAAGTATTACAACTGAATGGGAACTTTGTGACCAGTTTTGATATTCACTAGAAAGCTAAATAAAAGGCTATTTTTCCAATAGAAGTACGGCTTTTCATCTTTTAAGATAATGTTTTAAAACTTTAAAGTATTTCGAAAGAAGTTAGTATTCTATCAGTAATTATAGAGCAACCATTTGTAATTTACTGAAAGGAAATGACTATTCATTATTAGTAGAATTACCGTCAGACGCTTGTGGAATACACTACTTCAAACATACTTAGTAAAACATCTCTGTCTTCAAGTGCAGGGAAATCTCCCTAGAATCCTGTATATTTCAGCAGTTCACTGGGATTCCTTCTAGTATAATGATGGGAACATAGGAAAACAAGGAAATAGATCCTCATCTTAACAAATTTGTAGTAAGGCACTACATTGTGGAAATAAAGAATTACTTTTTGGGTTGTTATTTTGGTTTTTTTTCAGCCAGTTCACATTAGATTCAAACTTTTAAATTTCTGTTAGAATAGTCTAATACTATTAGGAGTTGTGTGAAAAATATGAAGAAACACACTATGATACCAGGACTAAATGTAAAATTTTATTTAATACTGGTTTCAAGTATTTTGAAGCTACTCCATTTATCTTTGTGGGCATAAGTGTTTGTGAGGTTCCTGTCCACCTGCATAGTAAACAGTTTCATCAGAAAGCCTTATAGGTACAGAGAGAGAAAAGTAAGACTGGGGGCTCCTGGCCGACTCAGTCAGAAGGGCATCCAACTTTTGATCTCCAGGGTCAGGAGTTCGAGCCCCATGTTGGGTAGAAATTACTCAGATAAATAAAACTTAAATAAGGCTGAAAATAGAAAAACTGAAGGGAACTTCATGGTAAGATGCTTCCATCCAGATGCTGTACAAGACCGACAATATCCATTGCTTTTTACAGACATGCAGTAGTTCAGAGCATGAAATAAGCTCAGAATTCAACACTGTTCAAGTTAGAGTCTAGCTATGCTAGCTCAGCTGTTTGACTCTTGGCAAGTTGCTTAGCTACATCTCTCCATGGCTCCATTTCTTTATCTATAAAGTAAGGATTAAACTAAATAATGTTTGTAAAGTGTTTACCACAATGACTGACTGGCACATGGGAAGTTCTTAGTAAATATGAGCCAATAGAAGCAAAGTGATTGTTTACACATTGAGATTAACTTCTTGTATCAGGAGATGGATGATCTTGATGCTTCATTGATCTAGGGAAAGAATCATTGCAGTGACTTCTTTCCAGGGCAGTAAATGTGAGAAGTTCCCACCTGTTATCTGAAGTATCTGATACAGAGAGAGACCCGCATTAGGAAACACAAACTGTGTAAAAATAGAAATGGGAACATACCTTTCTTTCCAAAAGATTTGTAGTTTCTGTTTTATATTACCTAAATAGGCACTTTCAAAAAATAAGATTTTTTAAGCAAAAAATGCAAAGGAATGAAATTTTATCTTCAATTGAGTCTGTTTCATTTTGAAAAATCTAAAGATTCATAGCAACAGGATGAAAAATAATTGAAAGAATCCTAGGCATCTTTAGAGCCACAAGGCTCTTTCCTATCACACTTATATTAAGTGTGCCCTACAGGAAGTATAAATGAAGCTTTGAATCTAGACTGTCCTTCCTGTGTACTTTCCTGCATGATCCTTTTTCATTTTATAGATCCTTCTAAAGAGTTCTGGCTTTAAATATTCCATGAAGGAGTTTAGGACTACTGCCATATGAAGTATCTTTGATTTCATGTTAACTTTTTCTGTTTCCACAAATGATTCTGAATGGTAGGAAGTGTGCAAGTTTCCCTGAGCATTCTCTTTATCTTTCCCAGTGCCTTCTAACTCACTCACTCTTGGGTCCATTGTGAGCATTAAATCTGTGAATTTAGGTCAAGAGATAATGGTGGTTTCAATATCGGGTTCTAAGGGAGATTAGGTAGAAATTGTCAAAAAGCAATTTCATTGCCAACTTAAAGTTGGTCACACTCTGGGTCCTTGGAGATAAATATTAAGTGTGTTAACCCCACTGAAGTATAATACTTTCTGTTGGGTTTTTTTTTTTCCCCAGTCTAGGTTAGGGTCTGTTTTTTGGCTATAGTTTTTAATTGTAGTCAGAATATAAGAGAAAATGATGTGAACAAAGTCTTAAGAAAGGAAATTTAAACTTTGCTAGTAAAGACAGAAAATGTTGTACCCATTCAGTGGGAAATACATTGAAAATTTCTCTAATTAATTCCAGAAAATATTTTTAAGTGCATCTATCTCTCTTAAGGTGAAAATTTTATAAATATTTTCATAAATAATGTGTACTTTAATCTTTTGTTCAGCCACTCAAACTTTTTTGGAGTAGGCACATTAAAAATAATAAATGAAATTTTTAGAGCAGCAGTAAATTTAAAATTTATTATAATTGTAAATTCCAAATACAATGCTCAACATAGAAAAATAAAGTAGGCGGTGTATGGCTATTTGCTGCCCATAGACACAAGCGTGAGGACTAATACACCAAATGTATCAAAGGCCATTTTGGGCCAAAGGTAACCAATCGACCTACAGTTTCCTGTAGTAAGCACTGAAGTTACAAACAATGAATAAGACATTCTTTGCCCATTATTAGTGGAAACTGTCCTTTATCACAAGTACAGAAGCTCTCATAAAATTTCAGAAACAAAATAACAAGAAGTCCTGTCTGGTTTTTATCTTTTTAGATATAACAACAACTTTAAAATAAAAAATAAAATAAAACTAAGTGACATGTGGACAGCAAGTTGTGTGGATGAAGTGGGAGAAGGCAACACCAATGCCCTGAAATCCTTTGTCTTGGGCTGGCCCACTGTGAACTTCGTGGCCACTTTCAGGTAAGAACCAGAGCTGTGCCTGCATTGACATGTTAAATACAGTCAATGAGGTGATTTCTAGGATGAAAAGAAAAAGGTCAATCAAATCTTGTTTTGATTTTTTTTTGTTTGTTTTGATTTTTTAAAGGAAAATATTTTATTCTGATTGAGTTATTCTGAAATCAGTAACTCATCTTTCAACATACCCCAATAGGCCTTATTTCTCCCCAGGAACTTCTCATTAAAGTATGTGGAGAGTAATAGTAAATACTGAGAACGTTGGAGTTGTTTAACTTGGTCTGACCAGTAATTTTTAAGGGGGCTCTGCTACAGTACCTAGGGCCTGTGGAAGAGGAATGGGGTGGTCAAAGCTCTGGGGCCACCGCCCTTTCAAGCCTCCCTTCCCTCATGTTCACATACCGCTTTACCTAGTGAGCTTTCAAGTTGGTCTTTTCAACCCAATGAAATAGACTTTTACTGAAAAATTTTATAAAATAGTCCCATTAAGTTTAAATAACTGTTTTATACTCCCCAATTTTTTTTAGATTATCTAATTATTTATTTGAGAGCCAGAACAAGAGGAGGGGGGAGCAGAGGGAGAGGGAGAAAAGACTCCCACGCAGACTCCCTGCTGAGCATGGAGATACCTGCCCCCTGCCCCCACCCAAGGTGGGTCTCCATTCCATGACCCTGATATCATGACCCAAGTCAAAATCAAAAGCCAGACACTTAATCAGCTGAGCCACCAAGGCACCCCTAAACTCCCAAATTTCCTAAAGAAGTAGTTTTTAAATATAGACATAAAGTTAATGCCATGAAATAATGGGGTGCCTGAACTGAACATCAGGTTGGCATAGGGACTTTTATCCTGAACATGCTAAATTGGCACTTCTCAGGTCAGGATAAGCATATCAAAATTTACACTTGTGATTTTGAACAGGTACATGCTCAAGTCCAATGTTTGTTTTACACTTAAGGAGTTGGGAGTTCACATGCACATGTTTTTCTTTCAATTTCTTCTTCCCCACTACCACTAGACACCTCCGGCATCATTCTAAGTAACTAAATAACCAAATTTTTCTAAATAACCAAAATTTTCCAAACTATTAATCTTCTTATTGTTTTTTAAGATTTTTTAAAAATTTATTTGACAGAGATCACAAGTAGGCAGAGAGTCAGGCAGAGAGAGGGAAGCAGGCTCCCCGCTGAGCAGAGAACAGGGATCATGACCTGAGCCAAAGGTAGAGGCTTAACGCACTGAGCCACCCAGGCACCCCCAAACTGTTAATCTTCTAATAAAAACAGGCATATCATTAAATTCTATTATGCATTATTGGCCCACCACAAGATTTTAAGAACTTCTTTGGAAGAACTATATTTTTGTATTGTTCTCTGCATATCTTGTTTTCCATGACAGATTTCTCCAGATAATATCATTTTCTGTTGCTTGATCTCCTTGGCGTTACAGATGAAAGGAAGTAATATCTAGTAAGGGGCAAAACCACATGATGTCCTTTATTATTTTTCTTTTCTTTAGTGGGACAATGGCAGGAGGGGCAGTGTGGGGAGGGAAAGAGAGAATCCTGTAGCAGAATCCCTGCTGAGTGTGGAGCCTGATGCAGGGCTGGATCTCACAACCCTGAGATCATGAATTGAGCTGAAATCAGTACTTAACCACCTGAGGCACTTAACTACCTGAGTCTGATATCTTTAATTAAGGAGTTTCCATTTAACTTGTTTTAAGAAGTGAAAACCACGTGGAAAGAAGTTTTACATACATTGTGTTCTTTAAAAAAATAGTACTCTAACCAGATGATTAAGGTTAATTAACATCACTAATGATGCCATGTTACCCCTCAATAGAATGTGAGAAGAGCACCTTTGTGTTATTCCTCCTCAAAACCCATAACCCCAGTCCAAACATGAGAGAAACTTCAAACAAACCCAAACTGAAGGATATTCTATAGGTTAAACTGACCAGCACTACTCCAGATTATCATGGTTTTTAAAAAAAAAAAAAAAAAGAAAAAAACAGAAAAACAAAACAGGAAAAGACTTAGAATCTGTTCTAGACCAATCTCTAAAGAGACATGATAACTCAAGGCAATGCGTTATCCTGGGTTGGCATCTAGGATAGAAAAAGGACATTAATAGAAAAACGCAAAGTCTGAAGAGTCAAGAATGTGATTAATAGTAATGTACCAATATTGGCTTCTTAGTTTGACAAGTGTGCCATTGTAAAAGGATTATTTCAGGAAGGTAAAATGTATCAGAGCTCTCTATATTATCTTAGCAAATTCCTGAAAGTCTCAACTTACTTCACATTTAAAAGATTATTTTAAAAAACAAAGTTGTGCTGAAGAGTTTTGGTATGGCAGAGTAAGGCCTTAACAGACTAACCACCCTATAGATAACAAGTGTAAACTCTGAACAAAATTCAAACAACAACAACCACGTAAAGGTTCTACAAAGTGAACACAAGTTGGCAGATTTTGGAGAGGAATTGAGACTTGGACGGAGACACCAGCAGAGGTGAGTTTCCTGTGTTTAAGGCATTGGCCCAAGGGCAGGCTACAGTCATATCATTGTGCAGGGCAACTAAACTGACAGAAACCTCCAGTCTTTCTGGCCAGACAACTAGACTGTAGGGTCTGAGTCAACCACAGCCACAGGAAAGTTAGGGGGGAAATCTCAGAAAAGGAGAGTATCAGAGGAGGGAAACCCCAGATTTTGTATATAGATTCTACCCACATGTGAGACTGATTGCTGGAGACATGCATGGAGCAGACTCAAAGAAACTTGAAGCTAACACTAGAAGAACTGAAGCAAAAACGTTGACCCTGCAAATGTAACAGCACTCAGTCTGCAAACAAAATATTCACAATGTCCAGAATACAATCTAAAATTTCCTCACATACAAAGAACCAGAAAAGATAATCAATAGAGGCCAATCCTGTTGGAACTCTTAGAAAAGAACTTTAAACCAACTTTTTTAATTGTGCTCACTAGGTAAAAGGAAAAGCCAACTGAAATGAATGGAAAGATATCTCAGTAGAGAAATAGAAGATATTTTAAAAAGCCCAAATGAAAATATTAGAACTGAAAACTGCAGTATCTTAAATTTTATCTCTCTCTCTCTCTCTCTCTCTATATATATATATATAGCCCTTCAATTGCGGAATGGAAATGAAAGATGAGGGAGTCAGTGAATTTGAAGATACATCAATACAGATTATCCAATCAGAAGAATAGAGAAAACGGACTTTTTAAAAAAATTTATGTACTTCTCTATTTGAGAGAGAGAGAGGCAGAGGAAGAGTGAGAGAGATAATCTTAAACAGGTCCCACAACCAGCACAAAGCCCAGCATATGGCTTGATCTCATGACCCTGATACCTGAGCCAAAATTTTCAAAATTAAGAGTCAGATGCTTAACTAAGTGACCCAGGCACCTCAAAACAGACAACTTTAATTCAAAATGCATCAGAGACTTGTTAGAAAATACCAAAAGATATAATATACATGTAACTAGAACTCCAGAAGAGGAGAGAGAGGGTTATTATTTGAAGAAATAATAGTCTGAAAATCTCCCAAGCTTAGTGATTTATATGTATAGATTTAGTAAGCTCAGTGAACTCCAAATAAGAGTATGAAGAAAATTTCACCTAGTCATGTTACAAACGCTATAAACCAAAGATAAGAGAAAATCTTAAAAGTAGCCAGAGAAAAACAACACACTACATATAGGAGAACAATGATTTGTATCATCATGGCTTTTTCATCAGAAACTATGGCAATTTCAGAAGATAGTGGAATGGCATCTTTATTTAAAAGTGTTAAAAGAAAAAACTTTGAACCTAGACTACTATATCCAGCAAAGATAGCCTTCAATAATTAAAATTAAATAAAGATTTTTTTAAACTCTAAGAATTTATTCCATCAGAAATTTGCTACCCCCCCCCAAAAAAAAAGAAAAAAAAGCAGACAGGTTTTTTTAGGAAGGAGAGGTTGAAGAACATCAGAAAATGGTATATATCAGTCAACATTAAGAAAAATCTAGGCCAAAAAAAGAAAAATCTAGGCCACAATCAGTTTAAAATGCCATCAGGATAGCAGCTCAAGAAGCGGGTTCTCCTAGCCAGTCACTACAATATCTATAAAGAAACCAAAAATGTAAAGGACTAATATCTTGAAATCTAAGACTGAAAACTGTCACAATCAGTGAGAAATTCCCGATTGTGTCGAGGGGAAAACATAAGAGACTACATAGATCAGTCTCAATGGGTTAACCTGACACACTTCATAAGTTGTTTATTTTCAAAGGAGTGCATGCTGTGTATTCAAACAATAGAACACTATACAGCAATGAGAATGAACAGTCTAAAACCACATACGGTAATATGGGGAAGTCTCATAAACATAGTGTTGGATGAAAAAAGCCAGACACAAAATAGTACTTACTGTCTGGTTACATTTATAATAAAGAAAACATAACCATCCTGTTCTGTTAGAAGTCAGGATAGTTGCGGCGGGGGGCGGGGGCAGTGCCTGGGTGGCTCAGTGGGTTAAAGCCTCTGCCTTCAGCTCAGGTCATGATCCCAGGGTCCTGGAATCGAGTCCCGCTTTGGGCTCTCTGCTCAGCGGGGAGCCTGCTTCCTCCTCTCTCTCTCTGCTTGCCTCTCTGCCTACTTGTGATCTCTGTCTGTCAAATAAATAAATAAAATCTTAAAAAAAAAAAAAAGAAAAAAGATGAAGAAGTCAGGATAGTGGGAATTAGTGCCTGAAAAGGAGCACAAGCAGTCCTCCCGAGGTGGTTTTCTGTTTCATAACCTGAGCTTTAGTCACATGGGTGTGTTCAATTTGTGAAAAATGCTCAAGCTGTACACTTAAGCATTATACAACTTTTCTGTGTATCTTACCTGTCAATAAAAAGTTTAAAAAATATTAAGTGTTTTTAAAGAGCCAATTTCTTTAACTGCTTTGAAGAAAGTTCACAGGTCCAAAGAAAACTCACCTATTTTTCAACACAGTTTTTTGCCAAATAAATCCAAGATTTGATACAAATGAACCTAGAAAATCTTCTGTTTGGGAAGGGTGAATATATTAGGAGTTTATAAGGAACTGTGGAAGGTGAAAATTGGATGGTCAGTAAAAGAGATGTAGTGTACTTTTAGATGCCCAATCCTGGGAGTTGTGTCTGGAGAAAATTGCTAAGCAACAGACTTAGAAACAAATTACAAATACTTGTTAAGTGTATTTTTCAGGAACAAGAAAATAATAAGAGTTTCCAGCTTGTTGAGATTAGAAATATGGTTTAAAACTGAGGAACAAGACCATATAGAAATAAATACTGAAATATTTTCACGTTTAAGAATTAAATGTAGCCATAACTTCAGAAAAATTATCACTAGTGATTTAGTTGTAAATGAGTTGATCTTAAAAGACTGTAGTAATTAAGAATAGGTTTTCTGTGAACTAATTCACTAAATTAAAACCCTGCTATATGTGTAAATATTTCATTTCCTGACAGGAAAACTGGTTTCTGGGCCAAGATATTTCCATCAACATGCCAAATTTCTCTTTAATCTCTAATCTCAAATTGAGCACAGTTTCTGTTTGTATGGCAATTAAAGCCACAGTTAGCCCAGTTTTATAGATGTGGAAACGAGTGTAGAGATGTGAAGTGAGTCACTCATGATCAGGTAGCTTTGCGTATATTTTTGAAGCCAGGTGTTTAGATTCCAGATCAAATTCTCATTCCGCCGTAACGGTTATACTTATCAAAGAGCCATAAAGTAAGAAAATGTCCCAGTCTTGGATCCATTTGGAGGTTTGACTAGATGGTGTGGTTTGACTGTACTTGACTGTGTGGTTTTCCGTGATGGGGTTTTCCCCTGCAGATTCTCCAGAACACAGTTAGGCCGGAGCTGCCCTGGTGTGCTGCTTCCTCAGTAACAGCTGCTAATATTTTGTCTGGATTGACAGTCTTGGATACGTTAGCATAAATGTGTTACGTGTTTAATTTCTTTCTCCTGTTTTCTTTGATTGCAGTTCTCCAGAACAAAAGGACAAATGGCTCTCTCTCCTTCAGAGGTATTTTTTTTCAGTATAACATATTCTTAATCTTCAACTTGTAGTTAAAAGAATTAAATTCTTCTATGCAGAGATGTGCCCCAAACTATTCCTCTTTTTCTTAGTAGAAATTACTCATCTGTCCTCAAAATAAAATACTGTTTGAACTGTACACCAGCTTCTACTTACTATAAACAGTGTTCTCTTTGGTACATGTATTCCTTACTTTTTAGGAAGGAGAACATTGAGCTATGGTTAGACAGAAATTAGTCAGTAATCTCTCCCATTTCCATGTCTCCAACCTACCATTTGGAGCAAACAGTTTCCTCAGAAACATGTATTAGGTGTCCATATATGGCAGGTTTTCTGCCAAGCAAAAATCAATTTTTTTCCTCACCTTTGAATATACAGACTAAATGGTGAATCGAGTTTTCTCTCTTATTTCCATAACCCTTTCCTCCTGCCTCCCCTTGCTACCTTCCTCAGGGAAGACTTACACTCTACCCGAGAGCTAAATGAGAAGTAAAAGGCCACTATCTTGGTTTGCTGTAATAAAATATTATATATGCTTCTGTACTTGTCAGTAAGTGTCCAGGCCTGTCCAGGGAAGGGGGGAAAGCTTGGAAGACAAAATGCCACCCACAGGTGCCTAAACCTGACTGTTCTTCTCAGACCTCACTGGGTATAGATCTCCTATTCGTTTTCGTGCCCTTACCTGATGTCCTGAGAATTTGAATCTCTTCCAACCCATAATGTAATCCAATTTTGCTGAGTCTTTCCATCTGTCTTTTAAAACGTAGCATATAAGTATATTGAAAATATTAGCAAAATAAATTGATTTTAAAATAAACCATTAGCAAAATTCATCTGACTCAGTGTTGTTGTTGCATTTGATTAGATACATCAATCTAGAGAAAGAGAAGGACTACCCGAAGAGCATTCCCCTCAAAATCTTCGCCAAGGACATTGGGAATTGTGCCTATGTAAGTGTTTCTAAGCCAGAAAATTAAATTCCAAGTCCCTGCATAAAGAAGAGCACCATGGATGAAAAGAGACAGGCAGGCAGGCAGACAGACAGACTGTGGATGTGCTACGGAAGGCAAGCATTTAGAAATACCATTGTGGGAAAATGCATTTTCCTGGGTCTATGTATGTCTTTGCATATGCGAAAAGTAAACCCTAGAGAAAATGACACAAGAGAAATTCACATGAACTACAGTATTTCATACTAATCCTTAGAAAGAATATTGCTTGTCTGATGTCCCTTTCCTCCCTCTAGCATTAATGTTTCTCTGGAGCCTTTCAAAAGCAGCTGCAGAGGCTTGTAGTAAAGCCATTTTCACAAGGATGTAGTTCCTATTAGTATGAAGCAATTTCTTCCAACTTGTCACTTCTTAAGTAGAAGGGGGTTTTAGATAGTTCTTCATTCTATGACTCTATCTTCATTCTATGAATTTTTAGGAATTGAATCCCTTGGGTTAACAAATGGATGAGCTAGGAGAGAGGACATTTTTAAGGGATCAGCATGTTTCTGCCTCACAGTTTTTATCATATTGGTCAAATAACAATTAAGCCTATTTAGCCTTAGTTATTATGTATAATTTGATGACTGGAAATATAGAAAAAATGCCAAGATGTTATCAATGATGAACAAAATGGAAACTTATGGATGTTTTTATGATACTATACATTGCCATACTTCGCAACAGCTCTGGGTCACACTGGAAAAAACATAACAAAACAGTTATGTTTCGGCCAAAACCAAAAGTTATACAAATGTTCTGACATGAGTGCCAGATGTTACTGCTTGGGGGAAATACTCAAATTTTTATGGTGTGAAACTATAAAGATCTACTGTAGCAAAGTAGCAAAATATAAACAAACAAACAAAAAAAAAAACCCACCTCTATTTTGCTGCCAGCTTTGATTTCAGTTGTTGTGGCAATTGGTTATAATTGGGATATTCATGGAAAATCCCTTGAATTATTTTTAAACACTTTCAGTGTGTGGTAAGTGTGTGTTTGAGACAGGCTCAGAGTTCCATTCTCTTTGGAAGAGAAGATAAGAGATGTGGTCAGTTTGGACACTTTTTATCACTAGTACCCTGGTTAACTCAGCAATGATAGGACACACTGCCCTTAGCTCTCTGAAGTTCCATCATGAGAAGAGTCTTCTTTCAGGGAGCTCTGCTTCCAGAAAGAGTGATTCCCCCCAAAATAGGAATGTATGTATGTATGGAAAGCATTCTTTATCCTTGGCCTTTAGTTATACACAGCCTGTCCATGAATTCTGCTAACATGGGTGGGGGGACCACATTTTCATTTTTGTCTGTTTGCTTCATTTGTTTACTAGCCAAAGAATACTATCTGCAGAAATTCATTTGTTTAGTCTGCCAGGAAGGCATGCAAGGAAAAACACACACCTATAATTAGTTTTGAATGTATGTGTCTAATATTAAGAAAAAAAATCACTGTCTTAGTATCCAGATACATTAGGTGACTATTGGTATTACAGGAAAGATTCTTCATTTTACAAAAGACTCATAAGAGAATTTCTTTAAAATTTAATTTAAGGATAGACTTTCGGACTTTAAAAAAAAAAAAAGCAGATGCCTTTCATAAAATTATATCTCAAGTTAAAGCCCAACATATAAAACATCTGTGCCACTCTGGTAGAAGACAGACACTGGGGTGGGTGCTCTAAGCCCTGCCTGTTGGCTTCTGAGAGACTTTTGCATAATCTTTGGAGTTCAAGAGCACAATTTGAAATCAATTAGCAAACAAGTTTAAGAGGCAATTGGTCATGTCAAATAATCGGCTCATAGAGGGAAAAAAATACTGTAATGGAAAGATAAGGGGTGAATGGTCAGTGGATTTCACTTAACATTATTCGTACAACATTTTTATTTTTATATCATTTTGTTTCTGCCTATACTACTTATTTTTTTCTTATTTTTTTTCCAATTTATTTATTTTCCAAAAAACATTATTCATTATTTTTTCACCACACCCAGTGCTCCATGCAAGCCGTGCCCTCTATAATACCCACCACCTGGTACCCCCAACCTCCCCCCCCCCCCCCCCGCCACTTCAAACCCCTCAGATTGTTTTTCAGACACTTATTTATACCATTTAAGTCCTGTCAGGGACACAGCCCTAATTGCTGATTCATCTGGTAATTACAATATGTAAAACCTATCTGCATAGTAAATCCTTTTTTGATAGGGTAGTGTTGTCTTACATTTCAATGTCTTAGAATTCAGTGAACTCTATATAGATATCCCCAAATCTTGTTAATCCCTTTTTTGTTTGTTGCAAACTGTTTTTAAGTATTAATTTCTAAATGTAGTTTAGCACAGAGCTATCAGAGATCTATTCAATAGCAGAGTTGGCAACAGAATTAAGCTTTCTAAAATTCTCAGTCCTGTTTGCCAGATTCACTTGTTTTCAGGTATCTGCAGGTTTCAACACTGAAAATCTTGGTAGCCACAGTGTTTGACATAGTGCTCCATAAATAGTGGTTTTTAAAAATTCTAAACTTTAAATGTCTTTTTGTAGCCAGTTTTTATTCTTTTACCTCAGCTTCTTACCATCCAAAGAAATGACTGCGAAACCCACACTGTGAAAACAGTGCTCAGGAACAAGGAGAAAGTGACCAAGTGCTCTCTCATTACGGAAATACAGTTTACAATTATGAGATGATAGAGAGCGCTGGCTTCACTAGATGTGGGGGAGGTGGTTCAGGAGGGTGGTCCATGTTCTCTCTCTAATGTGTGGTTAATCCTTTTCTTTCTTGCTGAAGGTTTTATATTTTGTGAGCTACACATTCTTTATATTAAGAGAAATAGATGTTTTATCAAAAGGCATAAGGTATAATGGAATGAAAGTAAATTATCATCAAGGGCTTGTTGTTCTACTTAAGTCATGTGCTTTACACTGTTAACACTTGAAATCAAATTTGCCTTTGGGTAATCATTTCATAATGATTATTTATTCACCTGATTTAATACTCTTTATTTATAACTACATTTCTTATTTCTTTTTTCCTACAGTCTAAAACTATAACAGTAACAAATTCAGATACAGCAAATGAAGTTATCAACATGTCACTACCAATGCTAGGGATAACTGTAAGTTACTCTACTAGATATTCTCAATTAAAAACAAACTTTGATACTTTAGAGTCATATAAATATTATCCCTTTCATCATAAGACAGCTAATTACTAGTGATACCAAATTCATGTTTTATTCCTAAAAATGGAGAAAATAAGGACATTAAAACTTGAATACTAGATGCTACTTCTTATTGACTAAGACTTATGTGAACTCAAAAGCATAATATGATAAGGCTATAATGTTAGAGTGATAATAATATGTATTTTTACTGTATATGCTGTATACGTAAACAGATGGAGGGTTTCATGGTCTAAGATTCTAATGAGAAAGCTCTAACCTCCTTCCCACTTGTCTCTCTCTGACTGTCCTTTCCCTCTACCTCTATCTCCTTTTCTGATTCTTCTCCTTTACCTAATTATTCTTCTATGATCCCAAGATTCCATCCATCTTAAGATGATGATTTCTGAAGGATTTGCTCTGTAGTAGCATGTATACGTGAAGAACCCATAGCTAGAATCTATATTCACTGGCTGTAGATCCAGAAGGTGAGATGGCTGGTAACTCTAATGAATTGGTAAATTAAAAAACAAGCTTTGAGTTAGATTGTGAGGTTAGAGAGCTTTAGTGTGCATACCACCTGTTCCCCTGTTTTGCATTTAGCTTCTGCTTCTTTCTGGTTTGGGGGCCAAGGTAAGTTTTTGAAATTCTATTAATGGAGAAGATAGGCGTGTTTGAGAATGAGGTAGGGAGAACACTGGAACGTTCTCATCTCCCCCTTATCAGTAGATAAGCACCACATAGTGGGTCTTACATTAAAAGAAGTGACTTTCAGAAGGTTGGAAACTAAAGGAAGCACTTGGATAATGCCATTTCTTGAGTCAGATTCTCTCTAAATATGAAAGCTCAGTTACTATGATGTAACATGTCACATGTTTTGGGTATGCCATAGTCTGCTAAGTTACATTTGGATTTACTCAGACACGGTACTATCATAAGCCCGTAAGCACTCAGAGAAATCAGACTTTAGGGTAAGAAATCTGATTTTTTTTTTTTTTTTTTTTTTTTAGAAATCTGATTTCTTTTGGTAAAGGTTGTAAAGATGTAAGATATGATTAGATTTATATACACTGGGAAGAAAGGGAGTAGTTTAAGGGAAAGGAAAGGAAATTAATTAATGACATGGCTTATTTTATTTATGCTTTTCCTTTGAAAAAAGTGATCCATCTCTGAGACCAAAAATATTTCTATTCATTATAATTAAGAATTGAGGCTATTTGGTTATACTCTTCTATTCTAAAGGATTATTACAATGTTTTCACATACTACCAGAAAAAAAAGGATTTTCATTAGATTGCTTGTTGTCCCTATTTGCAAAAAAATTTTATGATTAGAGGATGGGGACAAGAAGTGACAGAGTACAGGAGGGGGCCAGAGGCTGTTCTCCACAGCCAGGACCTTCCATGATAATGTCAAGACCATGATTTTTAATCAAAAAATAAAGGCAAGAATATTGAATATTGCCAATATCTTCTAGTCTTACTTAAAACATTTTTACTCTGTCCCCTCCTAAAGGATACAGCAAAGTCTACATAATTTAGTATTAAGTCTTCCAAGTAAGATTTTTTTAGTATTGCTGGACTATAATTCTGCTAGTGAACAATTTCATTGTTTTCTATGACTGGGCCTATTCTCTAGACAGAATTCTTGTCCTTTCTGTTCCCAGGACTGGACTTGCCCAAAATAAAATCAGTGTAGACTGTGCCAGCTACCTATCTCCTGAGAGCCTCTTGGTCATTCTCCTTCTGCTCAGGAATAGCTGAACTAATACTCAGCCTTTGAGATTTTAGATTTTCATCTCAGGCACAGCAAGGTATTGGCTTTCTAAATATGAAGGATGTCTTTGCAAGGGCTTGCTGGAGATTAAGTCCTGTATTCTCTGAGAAGTCCAGAGACATAGCAGAAGTCAGGACTCTAAAGAAGAGATTAACCTTGTAGAAAACCAGAACATTTCTTTTTGCTTTGTAAAGAGGTCTATAATTTTACGTTCTGTGGGCTACCCATAATTGTGATGGCCTGCTTCCACTGTAGTGTGTGGACCCCTTGTCATCACTAGGGAAAATGGGCAGAAGTCCTGAGTCCTCTGCTAGGGATGAGACAGGGGAAGATAGGTTGTAGCGATTAACATTGCCATCTTCAGAAACTGTATCCACCCCCATGAACCTGAATAGCATTTACAGCAACCCCACTTTTTTTCAAAACATAAATATGACCCCAAAAAGTGTCCTTATTTAATTACCAAACATGAAAGAATTATCATTACTTCTTTTATCCCCAAGGGCTCTGAGAGAGATTACCAGTTATGGGTCAATTCTGGCAGAGAAGAAGCACCATACCCACTTATTGGTAAGTTTCTTCAAAAATCTAAGATGAGAGTATGATTCTAAATGTCTCAAAGAATTGGTCAGGTGGTCCTAAATGTTAAGCACGATCAAATATTAAATCTCATGTATCTGTTTATTCATTTGATACATACCTAACAGCCATTTCCTAGGTGCTAGGCAAATGCTGTCCCTTCACTCGAACAGCTAACAGTATAGTTAGTTAAGAAGAGAAATGTAAATTTCTCTTTCTATTTTTTCACTTTATAAACTGCTATTTTGCAAATCTTTTCAAATTTTTTTCTATAAGAAACCAATATGTATTGGTATTCCTTTTCCCTATACATTTATTTTTCACATTAAATTCTTGAATTTCCTATTCCCTTTCCTCCCTACAACATTGCCTTTGGGGAAGACTTTCTATACTCCAGTCATGCCTCTTAATTGATCAGTGCTGTTCAAAACCTGCCCTGGGCATCATAATAACAAGGAGATTAACCCATTTAGAGTCCTAAAAATATTCACTGACTTATCAGTTGGTTATTATTTCTCGACTTTGCTATTTCTCTAGACGGATTTTCCAGCATTTGTTCTGAGGAATTAATTGGCTAATAGATTACATCTCACCTTGTTTAAATTATTCAACTAAAAAATACTTCTTGATCAGTAAGGTCACTCCATGTGGTTAACAGAAATAAAGCAATTGAAATAAAGGACAGTATCTGTAGCAGATCTTGAGATAATGACAGTAAGAATGATGAAGAGGATGATTTCTGCTGATAATTTTTAAATGCTCGATATCTGCCACATATTGTGCAAAGCATATCATGTGCATTATCTCATGTAATCCTTTCATTTACCTGGGAGAGCACTACTTTGTAATTCAGGGTGTTTCAAGTGATCTGGATAATCTGAAACCAAACCTTTCTGTAGTATATGCATTCTCACACTTCAAGTAAGCTGTCATGTACGTAGCTGAGGCCAAAATTCACTGCATTTCTAGATTCTTTTTTAATGTCATTTTCATAAAAATCATTGAGTAACCAAGTTGTGATGAAAATCAAATAAATACTGAACATAATTGTTTTCATAAAATATATTAATTAGAACTATTTAGATGTCAGCTTTGGGGCTTGAAACAGCTTCAAGCTTCATTGATAACTCACTAAAAAAGAGAATAACCATGGGACATGATTTAGCAGCAGTTGTCCTTTGTGTATTTCAGTAGTGTGCCTTGGAAACTTCAACTCTAGTTTAGCTACAAGCTATTTTTTTTTTTTTTGGCCTTAATCCCTGGGAGCAGCTGTAATGCTCGATGTTATTGGAATATTGATATTGTGTACCTGTGCTAGATGGAAAGGGAAGGGAAGAGTTCACAGGGTTACATTAAGTGATAGACGAGGAGTAGAACAGAACTTACTCTCTGTACTTAAAGAAAAAAAGGCAGACCTACAGCACAAGAATACTTGGAGGTTTAAGTTAAGAAAACGCAATCGCTGAAAATATTAAAGAGCAAAAAGTCGTGTTGCAGTCAGACGTCTTGGGTTTAGTTCTAGTTTGTAGATTACTTTTTGAATCCTGTTTCTGTGTTTCACGTGCCCTGCTGCAGTGTTCCTTCTGATTATTGCCTGTGAACACCACCTTCAAAGGGCAGCAGTGGGAAGGAAGCATGAATCAAACTAGTCCTGATTCTCTGGAGTAACTCTGATGACCTAACTAATAAGAAGTAATGAAATGTCTTTTTCAGACAGACATCTTGTGTTGAATAGTGATGCTTGAAATACATAGTTCTTTGCCCTTACTATTTAAATTTTATTATAAAGTTCACTTACTTGATCTTTATCACTGTGTGATAAGTAGAGTCAATGTTTTAAGCTGTGAGAGATGTCAAGGACTTGCTGAAGATTTACAGATATAGTTAGTGTCAAAAGAGAACTTGAGTACCTTAAATAGTCCTGGATGCAAACATAGGAAAAGTCAACATCCTGCAGCTCATAGACGAATCTGTGCATTCCAAAGAAGATACTCTTTAAGGATTTTTTTTTCCCTTTTGCTTTTTTCTGAATCCCCCACCCAACCATCACCTGCTTAAAACTACATTGAAGGGGCCACCTGCATCGTGCGGGGTCTGCAAGTGTGGGAGCATGCAGTGATCGCGCAGACCTCTTCACTCCCAAAGTCCCAGGAGCAAACGACAGTGCATTCTCATATGTAGCTCACATGCTCATGGGGCCGGTCAGCCTAACGTCTACATTTAGATTTTTCTCTGTGTAGGGCATGAATATCCCTATGGAATTAAAATGAGCCATCTTCGAGACACTCTGCTCCTGACACAGGGATCGAAGGACTCTGGCACGCCTTCCAACCTCCACGAGTCCCTCCTCATGGAGCAGCTGCCCCGGGAGACACAGTGCCAGTTCACCCTGCGGCCCAGCCGCCTGGCCGTGGC
The DNA here is from genome assembly GCF_020171115.1 of Neogale vison. Lineage (NCBI taxonomy): Eukaryota > Metazoa > Chordata > Mammalia > Carnivora > Mustelidae > Neogale > Neogale vison. The sequence continues at coordinate 94,032,219 of NC_058097.1, forward strand.
CCAGCAGCTCAGTGGTGAGTGGCTTCTCCTCCTTTGTGGAGACTGTTTGAACAACAAGTTTTATTCTTGGAAACAAAGTTAGTACAAATGCATAGCCCCCAACCTTTAGCCAGATAAGGTCTTTTCTTCTTTTTAATTTGCTGAATGTTTTGAAGGAAAAGATGGGAGTTTTAGAAGATAATTTTATAAATGAGCAGTAGACACAACTGACTTGGAGTCAGCAGCAAGTAGTAGTACCATCTGTTTCTTCTTTTTTCCCTCTTCCTTCCCCTTTAACCTTGTGCTCACTGCCACGTCCAAGGTGCTGGGCCATGCTGCAGGTGTTTTAATGCCTTCTTTGTGCTGTGACACATTGCACTGTGTGTTCCCCTCAGTGGTCACACTGTAAGCAGGAGCCTGTCCATATTGGGTGTCCGGACACTGTGATGCCTTACGTGGATCTTAGTATGGATAAGTCTGGGAAAATTAAGATGATTTCCACAGAAATCTCTCCTTGGTCTACTAATATAATCCAAATTCTCTGTAAATATAGCCATCTCTTTTACTCCATAATAAAGACTCTAGAATGATAAAAAATGATATTGAACATAAGAGGACATTTATTTACCCTAACCCAAGTTTGAGCTTTAATCCCTCAGTCTGAAAGTGAGACTGTATAGGAAATAGGAAATGTATCATGCGGGTAATGGGAGTGGGGTTGCAGGTCTGTGGCCGCCTTAGTGGTAAAATACCAATGGAACTATAGTTTGATCTCAGAAAATCACTGCTACAAATTTGTGTAAGAATGGAAATCTTGCTGCTTTTACTTTTGACAGCATGAGAAGTGTAAAAATAGTTCAACGTTTCTTGTGATTAAATGTCAGTTGTTTCAAAATGTACCTTTCAAAAGTTTTTTTATGTAAGCTTTTTTTTTTTGCCTTGTAATTTAGGTTGAATTCATTAAGAAACATCCTCAAATTTGCAGTAAAAACTAATTTCCAAGGCCATTCACCACAAAGAAAGTTCTCATTCATAAAAATTTCAATCTCAGCCCTAAGTTCAAAGATCATTATAAAACTTTACCTCCTCTTTAGCACTGAGCTGCCATGTGATAGCGCAGGTCAGGCACTTCAGCTTCTATTTCTGAAAGAAATTTGCAGAATTGGCAGTGGGTAAGTCCAGGAGAGTGAATGAAGTTTGCCTGGACACTACTGATCCAGTAACACTTGATAGATGCAAATATTTCCCACACGGTACCACTGATGAATAATACAGTGAAAAACCATAAGCATTAAACACTACATTTTCACAGGCTTTGTACATTTGTTAAATTACATCATTTTCTGCTCCACACACTTTGACTACCATAGCAGATTCCACCTCAGGCTATACTGGAGTATTACAGTTTCTCCAATTTTTTTTTTTAAAGATTTTATTTATTTATTTGACAGACAGAGATCACAAGTTTGCAGAGAGGCAGGCAGAGAGAGAGGGGGAAGCAGGCTCCCCGCAGAGCAGAAAGCCCGATGCGGGGCTCGATCCCAGGACTCTAGGATCATGATCTGAGCCGAAGGCAGAGGCTTTAACCCACTGAGCCACCCAGGTGCCCCCTCTCCAATTTTTTTAAATTATTCTCACCTATAGTTGTTCCATGTGGACTAGTCAAGGCTAATAGCCCAGTCACTTCAAACAAAGCACTGACTTCTTGAATAAACAACTGAGTAGAATGTATTGGTAATATCTGCCAGCTCATCAAGATCCAAGGATAGTGGTTTGAAATAGTATCTTGGTTTTTTTAGATTCCTATTGATATTACTGGGAATGTCCTTGACTATTCAAGCAACAGTTCTCACCATAAGGCTAATAGTCTTTTTTTTTTAATATTTATTTCTTTATTAGAGAGTGTGTGCACATGCACAAGTTGAAGGAGGGATAGAGGGTCAGAATCTTCAAGCAGACTTCCCGCTGAGTGTGGAGCCAGATGTGGGGCTCAGTCCCACAAAACCGGAGTCAAAACCAGGAGTCAGATGCTCAACTGACTGACCCCCCCAGGCGCCCCAGAAAGCTAATAGTCTTAAGTCTAGTTTCTCTGTACACATCTCTTCATCTATTGCAAGCGCACGAAATAAGCAACTCCCAATTGGTAAATGGCTTTCCTTGCATTACTAGTAATTAGCCACTCAGAAACTGACTTTTATTGGAACCTCATTTTTATTTGTTTGTTTTTGGGGGGTTTTTTTGTTGTTGTTCTTTTGAGGGAGGGGGAGAAATTCCATAGTGCTGAAATGTTCCATTTTAAATACCCTGAATTCTTATAATCAGTACTTTCTTCTGAGTTGGGACTATTGTGATGAGTTCTTAGTATGATGATGTCAGCATATATTGTATTCTTGTAGCACAGTTATCATATTATTGCATGATTAACACAATGCTCTGTCATTTATTACAACAATAAAGTCATCCACACTGCTCTGTCCTTAAAAGCTCAACACTAGACATGACAGGTAATAAAACATTAATTAATATTTTACAGTATCAGGATATACAAGGCACTCAGAACACTTTCCAGATATAAATGTGTCGCTGTAGTTTGCTGTATTGAGCAGCAGTGCAAGGCAGTGAGAGCACCACTTCTGGTGGTGTCAGGACCGCTCAGCTCTGCCACGGAGCTTGAAGTGGAAGCAGCCACGGACAGGACTGCATAAGTGAATGAACGCAGTTGTGTTCCAGCAAGACTGTTATAGGTAGTGGTCAAATTTGAATTTCATGTAATTTTCATGTGTCAGAATATTCTTCTTTTGATTCTTTTCAACCTTTAAACAACATAAACTTTCCAGACTATCCAAAGAGAGGTGGCAGGCCAGATTTGGCCCATGGAGCATAGTTTGCTTCCTTCAGATGTGGAATTTTATCAAATGCTTTTTCTGTGTCTATTGAAATGATCATATGATTTTTATCCTTCATTTTGGGAATGTGGTGTATCACATTGATTGATTTGCCAATGATGAACCATCCTTGGATCCCTGGAAGAAATTGAACGTGTGTGTTCCTTCTGATATATTGTTGAATTTGGTTTGCTAATATATTTATGAGATTTTTGCATCTCTGTTCATTAGGAATATTGGCCTGTAATTTTCTTTCGTGTGTCTTTGTCTGGTTTTGATATCAGGGTAGTGCTGGCCTTTTATTTTTATTATTTTTTTAATTTATTTGAAAGAGAGAGATAGTGAGACAGAGTACAAGAGGTGGGGTAGGGTCAGAAGGAGAAGCAGACTCATTAAGCAGGGAGCCCGAAGCAGGGAGCCCGATCCTGGGACTCCAGGATCATGACCTGAGTCTAAGCCAGTCGTTTAACCAACTGAGCCACCCAGGAGCCCAGTGTTGGCCTTTTAAAATGAATTTGATAGTGTTCCTTCCTCCTATCTTTTGGAAGACTTAGAGAAAGATTTGTATTAATTCCTCTTTACATATTTGGTAGAATTTCCCAGTTAAGCCATTTGGTCCTGGACTTTTGTTTGTAGGGAGGATATTAATTACAGATTCAATCTCCTTACTAGTAAATGGTCTGTTTAGATTTTCTATTTCTTCCATTTTTCAGGTTTGTAAGGTTATATGTTTTTAGGAAGTTACCCATTTCTTCTAGGTTGTCCAATTTGTTGGTGTATAATTGTTTCTGGAAATCTCTTACTATATTCTGTATTTCTGTAGTATCAGCTGTAATGTCTCCTCTTTCCTTTCTGATTTTATTTATTTGAGCCTTCTCTTTTTCTTGGTGAGCTAGCTTAAGATTTGCCAATTTTTTTTATCTTTTCAAAGAAGCAGGTCTTGGTTTCATTGATTTTTCTCTAGTCACTTTAGTCTCTGTTTCCTTTACTACTCCTCTGATCTTTGTTATTTCCTTCCTTCTACTAACTTTGGACTTTGTTTATTCTTTTTCTAGTTCCTTGAAGTGTAAAGTTAGGTGGTTTACTTTAGATTTGTCCTATTTCTTGGATAGGCATTTATTTCTTATGAACTTGCATCTTAGACCTGCTTCTGCTATGTCCTGTAAGTTTTGGTATGTTGTATTTGCATTTTTATTTGTCTCAAGGTATTTTTTATTTTTATTTTAAAATTTTTTGTCCTATTGGTTTTTCACTGGTTGTTTAATCTCCACATGTTTATGAATTTTCCAGTTTTCTTTTTGTAATTGATTTCTAGTTTCACTCCATCATGGTCAGAAAACATTCTTGGTATGACTTCACCTTTTTAAATTTGTTAAGACCACTTTTGTGGCCTAATATAAGATCTCTCCTAGAGAATTTTTCCATTTGCACTTGAGAAGAATGTGCTTATGCTGTTCTGTTTGGATGGAGTGCTCTGTATATGTTAAGCCCCTCTAGTCTACCATGTTATTTAAGGCCAGTATTTCCTTATTGATTTTTGATCTGGATGATCTGTCCATTGATTTAAGTGGGGTATCAAAGTTCCTTACTGTTAGTATATTGCCATCTACTTCATTCCTTTAGGTCTGTTAATATTTTATTTATATATTTATATGCTCCTGTTTGGGGTGTATAAATATTTACAAGTGTTCTATCCTTTAGTGGATTGACCTCTTTATCATTACATGATACCCTTCTTTGCCACTTATTACAGACTTTGTTTTATAATCTGTTTTGTCCAACGTGATATAAGTATAGCTTCTTCAGCTCTCATTTGGTTTCCATTTGCATGGAATATCTTTTTCTGTCCCTTCATTTTCATCTATGTTTGTCCTTAAGTCTGAAGTGAGTCTCTTAGATGTCACAAATGGATGACTCGTGAATTTTTTTTAATCCATTCAGCCACTCTATGTTTTCTACTCTAATTGGAACTTTTAGTCCATTTGCATTTAAAGTAATAATTGATCTATGTGCTTCTTGGCATTTTGTTATTTTTTTTCTGGCTGTTTTTTAGTTCCTCTGTTGTTTTCTTCTTTTCAGGCTCTCTTCCTTTGTGGTTTGATGATTTTCTTTAGTGGGATGCTTCGATTCCTTTCTCATTTATCTTTTGTGTACCTACTCTGGATTTTTGTTGGGTGGTTATCATGAGGCTTACATAGAACAAAGTTATAACATTCTAGTTTAAGTTGATATAAGTTTGGATACTTTCTGAAGCTCTACATTTTTACTCTACCCCTGCTGTGTTTTATGTTTTTGTTGTGACATTTTACATCTTTTTATCATGTGTAACCCTTAACTAATTATTGCAGTTGGTCATTCTTACTACTTTTGTCTTTTAACCTTCATTTTAGCTTTATAAGTGATTAATTCACTATCTTATTGTTTGCCATTAACACTGAGAGTTATATTTTTCTATGTTACTAATTAGTTATCACTACTTAGCGTCCTTTCTTTTCAGCTTGAAGAAGTCCCTTTAACATTTCTTGTAAAGCTGGCTTAGTAGTGATCAACTCCTTTAGCTCTTGCTTTTCTGGAAAACTCTTTATCTCTTCTTTAATTCTGAATGATAACTTTGCTATGTAGTGTATTCTTCTTCTTCCTTAGAAACTTTTTTTCTTTCAGCATTTCAAATATATTATGCTACTTCTAGGCTACAGAATCTCTGCTTAAAAATCGAATAATTTTAAGGGGGTTCCCTTTATGTAGCAAGTGGTTTTTCTCTTGATGTTTTTAAGATTCCACCCCCCTTGTCTTTAACTTGCAGCATTTTGCATTTTAATTATAATATGTCTTTGTATGGGATTGTTTGGATTCATCTTATGTGGAACTCTCTGGGATTCCTGGATTTGGATATCTTTCTTTCCACAGCTTAGGGAAGTTTTTAGCCATTATTTCTTCACAAAAGTTTTCTGCCTTTTTCTCTCTTTCTTCTCCTTTTGGGAATCCTAAAATGCAAATTTTGGTCATCTTGATATTGTCCCATAACCCCCTTTAACTGTCTTTACTCTTTTTTTGTTCCTGTTTCTTTTTGCTGCTCAGATAGGTAAGTTCCTCCACCTGGTTTTCAGGTTCACTGATCCTTTCTTCTACTTCCTCTATTCTGCTTTTGAACTCTTCTACTGTGTGTGGTGTGGGTGTGTGTGTGTGTGTGTGTGTGGTTTTTTGGTTGACTTTCTATACTCTCCAGCTCTGTGATTTCTGCTTAGAACTTTCCTGTATTTTCTGTCTCTTTTTTGAAGTTCTGTATTTATCCATTGTTTTCCTGATTTCAGTGAGCATCTTAATGACCATTACTTTGAACTCTTTATCATTACTTTTTTTTTAAGATTTTATTTATTTATTTGACGGAGATTACAAGTAGGCAGAGAGGCAGGCAGAGAGAGAGAGAGAAGGAAGCAGGCTCCCTGCCAAACAGAGTGCCTGATGCAGGGCTTGATCCCAGGACCCCAAGATCATGACCTGAGCCGAAGGCAGAGGCTTAACCCACTGAGTCACCCAGGCACCCCAAACTCTTTATCATTACTTATCTCCACTTCATTAAGGTTTTTTTTTTTGAAGTTTTTTCTTTTGTTTTTAATATATTGCTGTGTTTCTTCATTTTACTTAATTCTCTGTACAGGTTTCTGTACATTAAATGAAATAGTTACCTGTCCCAGTTTTGAAGGGCTGACCTCGTGTAGGAGATGTACCTTAACATTCACCCCTGCCCTGGTTGTTGGTTGTCTCTCAAACCTTTGTGATTGTCCAAGAAGCTTATTTCATTGTTATTGTTAATGTCTCCCAGTAATCGAGGGTATGCCAAGACCAGTCAGTGTTCCAAAAAGAAGGATCTCATTCAGCACCCAGATTTAAGCTGATTGGAAACCAGATCTCCAGGCAGCAGCTTTTAAAGAATGCAAATATATACAGTGCTGTGGGACCACAGGTATATGCCCTGCTGGTCCCTAGAGCTAGGCCATCTGAAGGTGTCCCCTGGGCAGCAGTAGCAAAAGTCAGGGCTCCAGATGCATGTATAAGCTTCTTTCAGGGAGATAGTGGTGACCTGCAGGGAAGCAGAGGGGAAGTGCAGAGATGGTGTCTCCTATCCTATGTTCCTTGGGAATAACTTCATAGCCTCTAGATGTATGCCAAATCTGAAGCCAGCCCCTAAAGCTGAATTTCCAGGACTGGCAAGTGGGTCTCTTTCACAGAAATCATGGGGGTGTGTTTCAGTTTGCTGCCTGCAGTACCCAGGGTGTGGTAGTTTGCCAAGAACTGTCTCTGCCTATTATAATTTCATGGCACCCAGAATTTCAGGTCCCCCTTGGCCTTTAGTACCACGCAATTACTGGGCATCCCCAGCATGACAGCCACAAAGACTGTTCACCAGAAGTGGGTATCTCTGGGAGATACTAGACCTTGAGCAAGCAGAAGGAGAGCAGATAGTATCCACTGGTTGGAGCAAGGCAGAGGGGGAGTGCACAGACGGCACTTGCCCAGAAAGAGGGAAGAAAAGGAAAAGGAAAAATGAGAAAAGAAAGAAAAAAGAAAAAGGTAAAGGGAAATAAAAAGAAAAATTTTAAAAGAAAAAAATATGGTACCTGCCAGCTTTAGTTAGGCATAGGGAGAGTGTAGAAGATGGTGCCCACCAGCTGGAGCATAAAGATGACACCTGCTGGCTGGGAATGTGTGTGTGTGTGTGTGTGTGTGTGTGTATAAAATTATAAAATATATATGTATATAATATACATACCTGTTAGCTTTAGCAAGGCAAACAGAGACCAGGAAGCTTTCATTCCCAGAGAGTATCCCAGTGGATCTCTACCCCTCAGACCAATGCTTTAAAATTAGGAAATGAGTCTCTTTCACATAAAGTCTGGGTGCTTTTCAAAGAGCTGCTTCTATACTGGGCTGTGGGGTCCGAGAGTCTGCCTATGGGCCTTTCAAGAACCATTCCAGTTTGGCACAACCCTCTGGGTCTCATGGCTGATGACCCCGGTGGTCATCAAAACCATATGTTTAGGGACTCATCTCTCAGGTGCCAGCCAGTCTTACAAGCTGGGGTGTTTAATGTGGGCTACAAACTCATCGCTCCTCAGGGAGAAACTCCAGGTTTTGAATTTCTTCCTAATTGTGGATCACATGTCAGGGTGGATTTTATGGTGAGATTGTGTCTCAGTCCTTCCTACCCACTTTGGTGTTGTTTCCCTCTCGCTTGCCCAGTGTGAAGGTGTTGCTCCACCAGTTTTGAGTTTTTTAGAAGTGGTTCCATATATAGCTGTAGACTAGGTATGTCCATGGAAGGAGAAGAGTTCAGGATCTTCCTACATTTCTGTCCTGCTGGGACTTTTTTTTTTAATTTAAATTCAGTTAGCCAAAATATAGTACATTATTAGTCTCAGATGTTGAGTTCAGTTACATATAATACCTAGTGCTCATCACATCACGTGCCCTCCTTTATGCCCATCACCCAGTTATCCCATCCTCCACCCATCTCCCCGCCAGTGACCCTCAGTTTGTTTCCTGTGGTTAAGAGTCTCTCATGGTTTGTCTCCCTCTCTGATTTCTTCCCATTCAGTTTTCCTTCCCTTCCCCTGTGGTCCTCTGTGTTGTTTCTTATATCCCACATATTAGTGAAACCATATGATAATTGTTTCTCTAATTGACTTAATTTCACTCTGCATAATACCTTCCAGTTCCATCCACATTAATATAAGTGGTAAGAGGGGTGCCTGGGTGGCTCTGTGGGTTAAGCCCCTGCCTTCAGCTCAGGTCATGATCTCAGGGTTCTGGGATTGAGCCCCACATTGAGCTCTCTGCTCAGCGAGGAGCCTGCTTCCCCGTCTCTCCCTCTGCCTATTTGTGATCCCTCTCTCTTTCTGTCAAATAAATAAATCTTTTAAAAAATATATAAGTGGTAAGTATATGGCTTATGACTGAGTATAGTCCATGGTATATATATACACCACATCTTCTTTATCCATTCATCTGTCAATGGACATCAGGGCTCTTTCCATAGTAGTTTGAGGTGCAGGTGCCCCTTCAGATCACTACATTTGAATTGTAGGATAGCTCTATTTTTAACTTTTTGAGGAACCTCCATACTGTTTTCCAGAGTGGCTGCACCAGCTTGCATTCCCACCAACAGCGTAGGAGGGTTCCCCTTTCTCCACATCCTCACCAATGTTATTTGTTTCCTGTCTTGTTGATTTTAGCCATTCTGACTGATGTGAGGTGGTATCTCATTGTGGTTTTGATTTGTATTTCCCTGATGCCAAGTTACATCATGCTAGAATTTCTAATTAAGGTTTTTTAACTATTTTTCTAAGATAATTTATAAACACCAACTTTTAAGAATTGAATTGTAACTTTTTAACATTCAAATCCCTAATTTAAGCATGAAGAAACACTAACTGGAATCTTGCCAGGATTGTTTAGTAAAGCTAGATTTATATAAATTTAATTTCCCCTACAATTGCATCTCCCTTATGTTTTTATAGTAATAACATGTTCTCTCATCAGCCTTTGACATTTAGAAAGTAAGAGCTATACATTGAAAGCTCTGCAAGAAAATAACTTTAATGAAATTTTTTTTCTCTCAGTCCCAGAGTGAACTTGAACTCTAAACATGAGTGTTGTGCATAACAAAAGGCATGGCTGCAGCTGAAAGTGTTTATGATGAAGTGCAGGCCTCGATTTCTACTTGTTCCTCTGTCAACACTCATAGGATAGCGGGTATATAACTTTATGATGAGGCATTTTTCCTAAGAAGTGTGTGAAAGCTAAAAAGTCAAATAAATATGATAGTTTTAGAAACAGTGAAACCAGGTTAAATGCAAGGAAACTAGACTGAGTACAACTGCTCAGCACACATATTAAACGAACATTTGTAGATTGACATTGGTAAACACAGGAACCTCCCTCCTGGGTTTAAGAATGGGTTTCGTTTCCTTCTCTGTCTTTTAAAATGGCAAAGATTGGGAATATCAGTGCGGGAAGTGCTCTGGTTAAGCAGTCTGGTATTCCTTTCTGTCTGCACACTTTCCAAAAGATATTTCACTAAATGGAGAAAGAGGAGCGGGTCCTCTTTGTGGGGAGGAGATGGGTGTCTTTGCAGCTTTAGCGAAGACTGCTGGGACCCACAACCTTGCAAAGCAATACTTTAACGTACATTATCCTTTTTAATCCTCTTAATAAGGCTTTGAGGTATAGGTCATACTCTTACTTTAAGGCTGGCAGAACAGGTGAAGTAACTTGCCCATATAAGTGTCTGAACCAGGAGTCTAACTGAGCTCCTGATCCCAGAGCTTTATACCTGGGTGGACGTACACTGGCGAGGCACTCACTGTATTCAAAGGAAGCCAGAGGTGGAAGACAAAATGTTATTTATTTGATTGTCTCCCCACAACTTGGTGTTTGTGGTGTTTGGTTTAAGATGTTTATGCTGAGGAAATAAAATGCTAAGGGACATTGGAAACAAACAGTGTAAAACACTTCTTTAAAATTCTTTATAGAATTTTATATATATAAAATTAACATTTGACATTGATGACCATTTCCACCCTAAAAAGATCATCTCCTTCAGTGTCCCATTGTTAGGACTGTTGACCAGCTGAACGTCACCTGTGGTAGCTGGGTGAGCCGTCAGTGCCACAAGGCAGAGTTGGATGACTAAATCCCACACATTGTCAGTGGAGAAAATAGCATCTGATCCTGTGTGGGCACCTCCTGAATGTCATACCACCTCCGATCTCAGTTCCGTTAGTCTTAATCACAGGGCGTTTTGAATCTGCCTCACGCATGTGCTTGGTGGCCCAGCCAGAGACTCAGGCAAAATTTATATACAATATCTGGGGCTCCCATATGCATTTTTTTCTCCTTTCTGGGATTACACACACACATGCGCATGCTCATGCGTGCACACACACGCACACACACACGCACTTTCCGGCTGCTGTGGTTACCTCCATCTCCATTCTGCAGATTTTCAAGCCAGCGAGAGTGCAAACTTGCTGAGGTTGTAGTGACCCTACCACCCTGGAGCCTGTCCTCAGACTAAAAGCTGTAAGAAGGGGAAACTTCCCCTGTGCTGTGCCATTCCCTGTTGCAAGTATCAGACTTTTACCTCCAGTACCCACCATCTTCCAGCCACTTTTTGGTGCCTTTAAGTAGGCTATTATATTCTTAAATTTCATTAGAGTTTAATTTCTTATCTGTGTGTGCTGGGGGTTGGAGAATGGCAGTGAACAGGCCCAAAAGAACTTTAGAGAGCTGTGTTTTTATGTATCAAATCCTGTGCAAATCCATCAACTTTCAAGTTAAAATTAGATACAGATGACATCAAAACTGTTTAGCGCTATGACCTCACAAAATCACGATTCTCTGTTGACCTTTCTTCTGCCTATTTTGTTCATGCTGTCCCTTTCCATCTAAATCTCTTCTCAATTCAATTACTGCTTGAGAATGATTTACTGAGTATTTACAAGGTGCAAGACACCATGTCAGGTGCTCTGTTGAAATTTTATTCATTCAGAATCCAGATCAAATGCATGTTCCTCCAGGATCATTCCCTCCCTCTTAATAGGTAGATGTGCTTTACCATTCTTCTGAATGTCTTGGGTACTTTGCCCTTCCCTTGCTTCTCTCCCCACCATCACCAGACCTATTTCCCCTGTTAAGGTTCATCATGGCAAAAACAAGTCTCACTCACGTTTGCACACATCTATGCTACCTTAAACATGCTTTTTAAAGTCCAGAACCAAAAAAATATCTTTAAAAAGGTCTTTGCAGTCAAAAGAAGGATGAGGGGTGGAAATGTAGAACATTAGCTTCCTGTCTTTGTTTTCAGCAAAGAGAGGGACACAAAGTAATAAAGCATTATTTCTAGAGAACATCCTAATAAAAGATAACTCTTGGTGTTTTTCATTCCTCTTCCTTTTCCTCTTCTTTTTCCCCTTCTCTTTCTCCCTCCTCTTTTTCCTGCCTCTTTCCTTCTGTTTCTCACCATTTAATTGTGGTCTGATTTAATCTTCAACTTCTTTGTATGCCTCGTCTCATTTTAAAATAAGATATGTGTGTTAGTATGAAACACCTTTTGCCTTAAGTTGTTACAGTAAAGAGAGGCTTTTCTTTGCCTTTGAAAATTCAGTGACAAAACTCAAGTAAACAGACCAGTGATGTTCCAAAAATGGGATAGAGAATAATCCAAATATTTGATTTCCCCTTAATTTATAAAATACTACCATGCAATTTCTTAGATTAAATTGTCAGTAACAAAAGATATCTATAAGCATTTTTTTTCATTGAACCATAGAAATGAACAACATCCTGTAAGTTGGAAACTGTCAAAATAAGACTAAGTGAGTTAAAATAGTTTTCCTAATAATCTCACTTCTTCCTTAGACTCAGGTCAGAAGACATTTAAAAGGAGAAGGTCTATCATAAACTGGGCCTTCTGGCGTGGGTCCAGCACTCACCTGGATAACTTACCGGTGTCACCAACATCGCCTGTGCCAGGGCAGCTCTTCGGGGTCTCTCTGCCAAGTATTTGTGAAAATGACAATCTGCCCAAACCTGTCCTGGTGAGTCTCGTTAGGGCCTGTGACACTAATGGGAATGGAGAATCCTGGGAGGGAAATCTCTTCTTAAATGGAAAAACTATAGACACAGCTTTGGCTTTGGCTGAGAATTTTATTGTTACTTCCAAGGGAAAAAAAATCTGATTAAGCTATTGCAGAATCCTAAGAGAGACATAAAGGGGAGAGATCATGGAGGCTGCTGGTTTCAGAAAGGAGCCATGTAAACCTGCTCAGGTAAATCAGAGTTTGGCTCTGTAGGCAGAGTCCACTCTGGAGTCCCGTTATCCCCCACATTTCTCTCATGGCCTTTCCAGAACTCTGTGTTGTTCTGTAAGCCTCCTTTAATCATTCTAGCAGCAGAAACCACTCATTCTTATAATTTTTAAAAATCTGACATCTTAGATGTATTTCAGGTGTCTACACATGTACATCCTCTGGCATTCAGTTCCCTTTTATAAATAGATTGGGTCAGATGAAACCACTAAGTCTGTACTATGTCCTTAGTACATATGTACATAGTCTGTACTATGTTCAGCGGCATTCATTGAGTGCTCCGCATCCCACAAGCACTGTGCTAGATGTACAGGACGTGCGGGACTTGACCTACATCGTGCTGTGACATGAGCTGCCCACTGGCCTCACCATCGTCGTGCTCACCCTCCACAGCACACTGAGCACTTATCACTACCATCGGCCCTACTTTACAAATTTTAAAAGTCTCAAGTTTACTAGAGGTCACAGAGTAAATATATGCCATAACCAGGTTTCAAATCACATGGGTTGCTTGTCCCCAACACCCATTCTCCTTCCTACACCACAAGCAAAGGACATTTCTTTGCTAGAAAGAAAACTAAATGAAAGACTGATCACAATGCAGCGGAGAAAACTTCCTGGAAGAGGTGATTTTTTTTAGCCTGATTTTCAAAGAACGAAGTAAATGCAGGAAGTAGAATGTGTTATGGAGTCACATAAAAAGAAAGACAAGCAAGTGGAGAATGAGTCTGGAAAGAATATTTCCATATTTGGAGGAAAGAGTCCATATTTGGTGGAAAGAGTCCACATTAGAGTATAATAGGAAAAGAGGAGTAAGGGAAGGAGGGAGGCAAGTTTATAGGGACCTTGAAACAGAGAAATAGGATTTTAAACACAAAAGATAGTCTCATTAAAGTAAAATGTTTTAGATGCTGAATATAGCAAGAATAAGTAGGGGAAGAGATTTAGAGATACCAAAACACAAACTGACTTCAGTCCAAGTAACAGCCCCTCCTCCAGTGCTTTTCCCCTGGGACACCCTAGCCGCTGGTGGCCAGAGAGGGCAAGTATGTCTTCCCCCGCTTGTATCTGTGAAGTGCCACTTTGGTTTTTTCCTGTGCTTCCTTATAGGATATGCTTTTCTTTCTTAATCAAAAAGGACCCCTCACAAAAGGGATCTTCAGACAATCGGCCAATGTGAAATCCTGCAGAGAGCTAAAAGAAAAACTGAATTCTGGAGTTGAAGTACACCTAGACTGTGAATCTGTTTTTGTGATAGCATCTGTCTTGAAGGTAGGAAAGGTTCTCCCTTCATCTACCCCACAGTGTAGCTCTGGGAGGAGACAACTGGTTTCTCTCATTACAACATTTTTACCAGCTGCAAAGAATCATAATGGATTTAGAATCTAAAAAGTGTTAAAAAAAACAAAAATCAAAAATCACTTCACAAAATCAACATAGGTCTTTAAAAGCCCTTGCCAACAATATGGCAAGTCAGAAATGCTTTTTGAATTTTTTCATCCCACACCACTCTCATCTTCATTCTGCCACCTCATACCAAAAAAAAAAAAAAAAAAAAATTAAATTACAAATAGTCAAAGCACGCACCGCATATTTACCAAAATAAACATCCTTCCTAATAAAGGCAAATTTTCAAAATAAACTTGTATTAAACTTTGAAACAGAGTTTACCATAATAAACATTTGCCTAACAACTAAAACAAAAAATTGCTCACAGAGATCACTGAAAATTCCATTCACTTATACAATCATCACGCCTTCCCCTGTCCCCTGGTGCCTTTCTAAAGTAAAAGCAGAGTAGGAATGACTCCAGCATCTGGGTCTTTATAAAACCCTTACCGCATTTGGCACTTTTTTATGGTTTTTACTTACCCTTTGCCCCTTGGTTACTTAACTCATACCCATAGTTGAGTTAGAACTCTTCTAAAATGTTTTCCTCCCCACATTCTTGCAGATGCCTCACATGTTTTAAAAATCTAGAGTCAGTACCACCCCAGCTATAGCTTCTGCAGACCGGTCTTGGGCTCCCATCTCCCAGCCCAGCTGGAAAGCACCAGGGCAAGGGGTGGAGGAAAACGTGGTGGAGATGACCCTTCCATGTCCCTCCTCCTGCTCAGCTGCTTACAGAATCTTCCTTCATGACTTAATGGATAATCAGATGTTTCCTGGCAAATGAGTCACTTCTGCTCTTAACCCCTGCTGTAGACTTTTGCAATAATGTATCAGTCAAAAACAGTCAGAGAGCTGGAGCTAGGCTCATTTTATTTGTTTTGCAAAGGATTTGTGACTACTCTTCTGTCCTGAAATACAAGAAAGATATGTACAGTGTGCTTAGCCAAATGTATGTCTAGTATATATATGCATAATGAATTTTCCCTTTTTTCTTTATATAATTAGGCTTTTTCCCATCTCTTAATTTAAAAAGTTAAAAGCCTACATTTTAGAAAATTTTCCTTACTATACTATTCTTCATAGCACCACATTTAAAATTTTATACTAAATTTTTGAGACTATTATCAAGAAATATGGTTCTAGAGGAGTCAAATTATATTTCAAATTGCAGAAATATCACTGGTCCAAAAATATCAAAAGACAAATGATTGAAAAATCTGGTTAAATGGGTTTCAAATAATTGAAGTTTTATAATCATGTAACTGTGTGTTACTCTCATTTCTTCCCAGTGGTTGCAGGAAAGAAGATACTTTTTACCAAAAATTTTTGAGCTTCTGGTTTGTTCCGTTTCTTGTGTTTAAGACTATCCGGAAGTGGTACTTAAGTTTTCCTTTAATTTTTTTTACTTATGCTGGTTTTGCTTAAATACAAGCCTAACTCTTCAAACTGTTATGGGAAGAAAACTGCTTGAGACACTGTAACTTTGATCCATTAGACCTTTAAGGAAAAGTTCATTTTTGATCCTACAGGAATCTCATCTCAAATTAATGTGGGAGTTCTGCTGATGACCTGGGCTCTGCTCTTGGAGGGGAAGAGGCTTTCAGTTGAGTGCTGTGAGCTGGTGATTGTAATTCAGAACCAGAGCTCACATCCTTTCTCAGCTGTGATGGTGGTTGTATTTCGTAACTTGTTATTCCAGCTGTGGAGAGTTCATTGAGATGTTACGAGTTATTATCTTTCAAGTGTAGGTTTAAGATTTAATGATGTTTTTCTTCAAGACAGATCATAAGTATGTTTTCCACTGAGATTTAAAAAGAGAACTATTGTCATTGCCCCACTTTGAAATAACAAATTTTGCCTCTTCTAAATCTGACTTTTAAAGTAGGTGCAGCAACTAAAATTAGTTCGGAATTATGAAAATGTAATAGCTCTACCCAAAAGTAGATGACTTTTGTGATGACACATCTCAATTACAAGTATCCAGGTACATTTCTACAGAAGAAATAATAGAACAGAGAGAGACTTTGAAGCAATCTCTTCCTACTTGTTAACTGCTCTAAAAAAAATTTATGGTAACAGGTGACATGACTACAAAGAGGTGTTTTAAGTTATCTTAAAAATCTCAGTTACGGTTCGTTGGCCTTACCTTGCTCCTCATCAGTGTGTGGCCATGGAAAAAATAGCACCAGTTCAGTAATGACCTCTGTCTACTTTGTCTGGGACTGTGTGTGGCATTGAGGTGTACAGAGAAGAAGGTGGGTTCTGTCCCTGCCCTGGGGGAGCTCATACTGGAGAAGATGCACAGCTAGTCAGCAGAGCGTAACAGTCAGATGCCACAGCTTCCCGAGTAGTGATAGAGACAGAACACAAGACTAACGGGTTGTGTGTTGCCGTCTGTAAGGCACATAGGTAAAGTTGTTGACTGGGTTCTCCAGCAAGAGTTAAAACTGTGCAACTGCAGACTTTCACCTGCCTCCACGTTGTAAGCAAGAATTTGCAAGACCATGAGTACAGTGCTTAGACCTGAGATTGAGTTTTTTCCTGCCTAATCGTCACTGAGGTAGAGATCAGCCTTTGCAAGCCTGGCCTTGTTAGCACCAAGCCAAAGCAACAGAGAGAATTGGCCTAGATCACAAATGAATATAGGACCAGGACCAAATTTAATTTGTTTTTATGCTTTTTATAAACAAAAATTAAATACCCTTGATCATATCCTATTTGTGATATGATCTGGTTTCCCCACACCCAGCCCCACCAACAGTCTCAGCAGACTAGGGTCTCAGAGGATAATGTACCGGGCACACTGTTGAGTGTGTGTCAAGCATGTGGGTGCTGTCCCAGACCCCCAGAGCCCAGACATACATAGCCCTCCCCCATCCCCATTATATGAGGGGAATGCCAGGAGAAACTCTGAGTTTCACCTCTGGATGGAGTTTTCACCAATGCCACTGGAATATAAAGTTCCAAAATGACAGGGACTTTGTTTTACTCACTTCTCTGTTCCCAGCCCCTCAACCATCCCTGGCATATTAGAGCAATTATGTGTAGAATGACCAAATGACTGACTATCACATTAGGAACCTCACAAACGTCTTAGTGTGTTTCTTTGAACGGGTGATTTGAGAGCAGAAAAAAAGGACTTGGGTTGGTTTGCTAGACCCTGTCATGTTGTACTAGTTGGTTAAAACATACACAAACGAAATTCCAGCCCAAAGAGGTTGTTCTTATCTTTCCCACTGTACCCCAGACTCCAATTTCCCTCTGGTTTTTGTTAGAAAAAAATCAAAGCCTGTGTTTCTATGTGCGCACAACAGTGGAGAGTTGGCACAGAGCTCCATGTATTCCAAAAAAAGGAGGACTTAACTTTTCAACAAAATGTTTGCTTTTTTATTTCCCCAGTACATATATAGCATGAGAATAATGACTTAAAATATTTATTTTCCTTCTGTAAAAGGATTTTCTACGAAATATTCCAGGAAGTATTTTTTCATCAGATCTCTATGACCATTGGGTCTGTGTCATGGATCAAGGAAATGCTGAAGAGAAAATAAATACAATTCAAAGGTAATTATTCTAATTTAGTCATGTCTCAAAAATACTTTAAAAAAAAAAAACTTTTATAAGCTTGTCGACTCAAGTAATGATGACTCTCAAAGCCATATCCATGAAGACCAGTTTAAAAATAGATTTATGCTAGCTACTATCATTGTTATTATTGTTTTTCCCTAATCTTATTAACGTGGAATACTTGAGCATTGTACACCTCCTATATATCTGAATCTGATAGGAGCTGAAACTCATTAAACTAATAACTAGACTCAATCTACAATTTATGATCTTAATTTTGGTAAATACTTAACTAAACATACAGTTCTTTGTCTATCAATAATGTCATTCAATATCATAATATCATAATGTCACTCAATAACCATGAACATCAAACAGAGAAAATTCCCTCCCCTCCAGGAACTGACTGTCTTAGTAGAGTAGATAGATAAACCAAGGATTATAGGTATAGCAGATCAGTGCTACGAAAGAGATCTGGAGGAGGGTACTGCAGAGAGACAGTTTAACTATTGAAAAGTGTCAAGGAAAAAGCCTGTCCTATCACAAAGAATGCATTGTCTATTCTCGTGCAAATGGAGATTGCTGGCAGAACTCACCACCCAAATTCATTGTTTCCTGCATTATACGAGAACTGGAAAGAAGTGTCCATTAACAAAAGGCAGTACTCCCAGTTCTGTAAAAACCCAAGAATCCTAGTATCATTTATCTGCATAGGCTTGTTTAGTACAATTTTTTTCTTGAGCAACTTTCAAATATGAATTACTATCTATACACTATCGGTAGACACCTTTGGTCAGTAGAACATATTACAACCGTTGAAGACACCAGAAATCAAAGCCAAGTCACACATACTATCTGTGCTTCCATTATGATTAGGTTCTCTGCGTTGTTGCTCATTGTCTAAAACTGTGTATCCTACAAACTGTTAAAGGATGATTTTTAAAAAAAAAAAAAAAAGTAAAATTAAGACTCATTCAAATATAAAATGAACAATACAAAAATTTTTATTTAAATCTCTAATTAATGAGAGAACCAGTTGGATGTTACCACCAGTTCGAAGGAGATTTCAAACTACTACAACATCCATAGTTGTTTCAGAAATGCTGAAATGATTTTTTTTTAATATTTTTTTTCCAATTTATTTATTTTCAGAAAAACAGTATTCATTATTTTTTCACCACACCCAGTGCTCCATGCAAGCCGTGCCCTCCACAATACCCACCACCTGGTACCCCAACCTCCCACCCCTCCGCCACCTCACACATAGACACAAAACTGGCTTTTTTTACTGGAGCATGAAGGGGAGCAGTAAATCATATGTCTCTCCACCAGACAGAATTTTCAAATCTATGGACAAGTGTTAAATGTAGTGCTATCATATCAAACTCTGCAATTTACAGAGTTTGTAGAATAGCTCAAAGATATAGGGCCCCTAGGGAATCAGATAACCCAGAAGAATATGCTAGACAGCACCTTACTTTCCATTGAACACACTCAGTAATCTCTTAGTTTATTTCAATATCTCTTATAATTTGTCCTTATGAAACAGTGTCAGTCCATCACACTGAAGAAGTGCCTTTGTGCTGTTTATGCAGCAAGAGTCACGTTGCCTTATTTTCCCTCCCAGGTTGCAGACTTGTTGAAAAGAAACAATCATGATCATCAACGTATATGTCTTTTTTCTGGATAGTAGCTCATATAATTTTCAATGAATAATAATTTTAAAATCTATCAATTACAAAATAGGAACAGTAGGAAATGTACTGTTGTAAGCTTGACTTATATATGAGAGTTATACCAGCAAGAAAAAGAAGTTTGGGACAAAATTGACCCCAAGGTGATAGAGCAGAACATAAGCTCTCAGAATGGACCTAAAAGTCTTAAGAGTTGAGGTTTGGGTTCTCACCAAGAGATAGAATTCCTGTATTGCTACTGAGAAATAAAGAACCACTAAAATTTAATTATTGTTTAATTTCATCAAAAAGCTTTTTGGGGGAGGCTTGGTTGAGAATATTTTGAAATGTTACAGGATTGGCCTAAGTTAAAACACATTGCATTAATTTCAGGTATATATTTCAGGCAGTCAACAGTTTTTTACAAGCCATTTTTCTGCATTATTTTTCATCTTCATTGGGTTGTGAAGACAGTGTACAAAATAAATAAGTAAATCCCCAGTCCATGTTTTCATTCTTTCTGTAAGGCAGTTCCTAAGGTGCATGTACCATAGTAACTGAAATTCTTGCATATCTGAACTGTGTTCTTTCTTTGCATGGTTTCTCATGAAAAGCAAGCGTTGCTTATCTACACAAGTTTTTTATGAAATGTCTTTCTTAAAGAGTGCATTTTTCTGTCTTTAGGCTATTAGACCAACTTCCAAGAGCCAACGTTGTTCTCCTAAGGTATCTTTTTGGGATATTATACAACATTGAGCAGCATTCCTCGTCCAATCAGATGACTGCATTTAATTTGGCTGTGTGCATTGCTCCAAGCATTCTTTGGCCTCCTACTTCCTCCAGCCCAGAAATAGAAAATGAATTTACAAAAAAGGTAATGAAGCTTTTCATTTTTATGCCCTGGGGGACTGAGTCCCCATTTTGAACCTTAAATTCAGGGTATTAATTCTGAAAGACGTTTTCTTGAATAACTTAAATATACCTCCTTAGAAATTTGAGTGTATTGAGTTTATCCTACCCTGGTAGATTATAGAAAGGTACTTTCTTGAGCAAAACAGTGATGGCAGTTGGGTTACTTCTCTTCTCCCTTCAAGGAGACAAAACACTATGGCTGACTTAAACCTTAGAGTTACACGAAAGAAAATGATATGATTTAAATAAAAAAGAAGGACTTTGGACTTAGACAAGCCAAGGATCATTCTTCAGCTCCAAACTTGCCAGATGTACCATCTTGGATAAAATTAGTTCTGTTGATCCAGTTTCCTCATCTAAAAAATGGAGGTGGTGGGACGCCTCCGTGGCTCAGTGGGTTAAAGCCTCTGCCTTCGGCTCAGGTCATGATCCCAGGGTCCTGGGATCGAGCTCCATATCGGGTTCTCTGCTCAGCAGGGAGCCTGCTTCCTCCTCTCTCTCTGCCTGCTTCTCTGCCTACTTATGATCTCTTGTCTGTCAAATAAATAAATAAAGTCTTTAAAAAAAAATGGAGGTGGTGTTGATACCTAGTTCAGGCAGCGGTTACTTGAAATCACACCCTTCTAGAGCCTGCTAGCTAATATGGGGCTTAGGGATATTAGTTCTCACACCTCCCAACACTCTGCCTGTTCCTTCGCCTCAGCTGCTGGGGCAAGGAAACCAAGGACACATCCCAATACATCTCAGTGGAGGCACGGAGCTCCCTCATAAAATCTTACCTCCAACCCCACCTCCTCCAGGGAGTCTAAGGGAAGGAACTGCATAGGTAAAGACTAATGAGGCAAAATGCAAGTTTTCTCTCTAGCTGTATTCCCTACTTCACAGGGGAATCCAAAGAGGATGCCCACTTTACACACTTATGACAACTGCCTTTTACATGTGAAATATATTTCATAAGTCTTTATCTAATCATACCTCATGAATTTTAATAAGCAAGTTTATTTCTTTATCCCAAATGCCCTAGAGAGAATTCTTTAAGTTAGCCTAATTTTATTTTATGTTTTTAAATTTTATGTATTTAAAAGAGAACAGGGAGAGGGACAGAGGGAGAGAGAGAATCTTAAGCAGACTTCATGCTGAGTGAAGAGCACAGTGTGGGGCTCAGCCTCACAGCCCTGAGATCATGACCGGTGCCAAAATCAAGAGTCGGATGCTTATTAACCAACTGCACCACCCAGGGGCCCCAAGTTACCCTAAATTTAAAGGTGTAGCATTAGTATAAAAATGTTAACATTGAGCTAAGGCCACAGGGAACTTCAGTGCACCAAATAAAATTAATTTCTACACCCAAACTACTCTTGCAAGTATCATAGGTTTTTTAGGAGGAACTGTTTTGTGTATTTTTAAAGCATACATGAATTTTTCTCAAGATTCTTTTTCACTTTTAGTAAGATCAGGATTTATATATGAAATGTGCTTTAGAGACTATATGAAAAGTAGCACTTTCTTTTTGTCCTTTTTCATGCAGGTTTCTCTGCTTATACAATTTCTGATTGAAAATTGCTGTAGGATATTTGGAGAAGAAATCACTTCCCTCTTGGGACAGGTTTCAGTGAGATGTGATACTAGAGAGAAAGCCTCAGGTATTGTGAATAATAATTGGATTGGTTTTTGTGAGAAACAAGCATGTGTGAGTGAAGATGCTGGGATAGGTCCTGGGGCCTGCCGCAGCTCAGTGAAGGAAGCCTCTGACCTCAGTCATGGGCCTAGGGTTTCTGCTCCTCCTTGCATGACCAGCTAATAGGTCAGGTTATGTTAACAGTGTGGTGGGGTTAAGAAATATGTAAGATGAGGTCCAGAACTTCCAGAAGCATCTTATGTTTTTTTTTAAATTCTTTTTAAAAAATCTTTACAGAGATCCCTAACATGTGTAGTAGAACTGCTGTGGCTAAAATTAGAGTAAGATGTCCTAAAGAGGTGCGGCGGGCCTGGGCTTCTCCCCACTCTCCTTCCTCTGAGTGGCCCTCAAGATACTTCATGCTGTGGAACAGGGTAGAAACCACTAGCACTGTAGGGCCAGGGAGGACTTTGAAACCAATCAGCCTTCCAGAATACAGATTCCTGGACCACCAATTACTAGTTATCTTTGACCAATTCTTTATTTTTTTTTTTAATTTAAATTCAATTAGCCAATATATAGCACATCATTAGTTTTTGGTGTAGTTTTCAATGATTCGTTATTTGTAGTTTCATATAACCATTCTATGCCCCTGAACATCATTATCTTAATCAATAAATATGGGTAACATAATGTCTCACTTTTATGATTGTTGTAAAGATTAAAGTAGCAAATACTGAAGAGCTTGGGTTCATAAATGGTTCCTCTGAGATCAAACTGCTCACCCGCAGTCATGAACCTGCATATACCTGGCATTCATTTCTTTATATTTTGGACCATTTCTTGATATTAACATGTCCTCATTGCTTTGAAGAGACCTTAATTAAGAAAGCCTTTTTCTTCAAGAACTGAGATAAATTCGGTATACTCAACATGATTTTTTTTTTAATTCTGGGGAGACTGAAAGATCCTTTCTAAGAGTAGGAATCTGAACAATCTTTATGAAAAGAAAATTAAACTAAGTACTAGAGTTTTTTTTTTTTTAAGGCAGCATGTATTTTTGGTAAGTAAAAATGTTAATTGTGGTTTGATTTTTTGACAGATATCTCTTGCTTCCAACTGAATGACTCCTCCTATGACAGCTTGGAAAATGAGCTAAATGAGGACGTCGATGCTCCCTGTAGTGACTTGGTAAAGAAACTTGGTCAGGGTAGCAGAAGCATGGACTCCGTATTAACCCTCAGTGACTATGACCTCGACCAGCCTGAGGTGGAAGGCCTTTTAACCCTAAGCGACTTTGACTTGGACCGTTCTAAAGATGAAGACATTCAAATGGAACGGCCTCTTGAATCCAAGCCAGCAAATGTGGCAGTAGTGTATGCAAAGGTCCCGCTGCGCGACCATGCCAGGGCTGCATCTGGCTTGAGCACACCCAGCTACCTGTCCACAGCTGCAGCAGATGTTCCAAAAAGCCTGAGGCGACACCGGCGCTGCTCAGAGCCCAGCATCGATTGTCTAGATTCTAAGCTTTCCTATCTCAGGGAATTTTATCAGAAAAAGCTACGCAAGTCCAGCTGTGATGCAATTCTCTCACAAAAAGATGAGGATTATCTGAAGCAGAATCAACCCCTCCAGGAAGAGGGTAAGACATATTTTAAACATGGTTTAGTCGAAGGCACTGAGAGCAAGAAAAATGCCACTAATAAAAATGTTAAGAAGAAAAGCTTATCTGGGAATGAAGGAAATCACGTGAAACTTTTTTCTAAATCCAAGCCAGTGGCCATTTCTGTGGCATCTTGTAGTCACATGTCCTCACAGGATCACACCGGGAACCAGCCCTTTGGTGCAGATACATCAGGATACTCCCCACCACACACAGCAGATGCCCTCAAGACTTCGAGGAGGCACCGGCGCTGCTCAGAGCCCAACATGGATGACCAGCACTGCAAACTGACCTATCTCAGGGGAATGTATTCAAAGAAACAACATAAAACTAGCTATGAAGCTGGTCTCTTGCATGGAGAGGAAGATTATCTCCAGCGGCACAAGTCATTGCAAATGGAGGGGCAAAAGCTCATTAATCAGAGTTTGGTCATGGGGATTGAAGTGGGCAAGAGTAGTGGCACAAACCAAAACACAGAGAAGGGTTTACCCCCGAGATTAAACATCTGCCCAAGGACTAGCTATTCCAGCCTGTCCTCTCCAGGCACTTCCCCATCTGGCTCATCAGTGAGCTCCCAAGACAGCGCTTTTTCTCAGATTTCTGAACACTCTGTGTTTACCCCCACTGAAACTTCCTCTCCAATAGATTGCACTTTTCAAGCTCAAAGAAAACAGGACGAGCTTTCTTCTGATTTTAGCAATTCCAGCCTCATTTCTGCAACTCCTGGTCCCTCTTCAGGGCAGGCCAGCAGCCACCTGGCTTATATGAAAAAGGATACTGTAGAATGGCATTCACAGATACACTCTGTAACTCTTCACCCAAGCACATGGTTGAGAAATGGTGTGGCCAGTTTGAAAAACTGGTCCCTCAAAAAGAAGGCAAGAGCATCCAGACCAGAAGAAAAGAAAGTAAGTTCTCTAAAAGGACCCACAGAGCCACCTCCACACGCTCCTGGTATTTCAGAAGCCAACCCACTACAAGAGAGACAGAAAGACATGCCCCAAAGGGCACCTGAAGAACTTGGAACTGTGCAAACAGCCCAGTGGTACAGTTCTTACTCCAGCCAGGACTCAGGGAGACACTGTAGCTCTCCATTCAGCCTAGTGGAGGACGGACTCAAGCTTTGTGTGAAGTCCCACCAGGACGGAGAGAATAGTGAGCAGTGCTCCCCTGGTACTTTGCGTTGTAAGAGATCCTTAGCCGGCTCTTTGTCTGTGGATAATCTGTCTAGCCCAGACTCAGGGCCTACAGTGGTTTGTGATACTGGGGACCAACAATTAGGCAAAGACATTTAACCACAGTAAGAATGTGATGTGTACAAGAAGAGAGACAAGTCTAAGAATCTGATCTGCAAGAACAGAAACTGGGCTAATAATTAAGACAAGATTATTATGACCCCTTTGTATAAATACATGGGATGGGTAGCATAAGGATAATCACTGCTAATACTTAGGACAACAAAGTAATTTTCTTTACTGAGACCATTTGGCAGAAAGTTTAGACTAAAAAATTTCATCATCTGTTTGGGAGGCTTTTCCTTATTAAAGCAAGGGATTTGTCCTCTCCCATGTTTTTGGAGATGACTAGCAGAGAGCCAGAGAAAACATCTTCCATAGAGAAAACATGCCTTATATGAGATTAGTACACTGAAAAGGCCAGGATATCCTAAGTGAAGAATAAGGATTGTGGAGAGGCGGGGTGGGTGCAGAGAAACAGCCACATTCCATAGAATGTTTTTAATAACTACGCAAGAAAAATGCCACTAATCAAAGTATTTTTTAAAAAGAGAAAGCATGTCCAGTAATGAAGGAAATCATGTAAAACATTCCTCTGAATCCAAGCCAGTAGGTATTTCTGTGACGTTCTGTAGTCATGTGCCTTCACAGGAAGATTCCAGGAATCAGCCCATCGATGCAGCTACAGTGGTGTAGACTAGAATAATTCAAGAGGCATGAGTATCATAGTTTATTTGTTGGTTGTATTCATTGATTGATTTTTCCATTGGTGTTCCACTACTATACAAAGGCTCCAGGAAGTAGATCTGTGAGGAGAGAGAAGAAAATGTTGCTCATTTCAGTATGCTTTTCAGAGGTGCCTGTGCTAAGAGCATTCTCCAGAAATGCAACTTTTGCTATTAGAAGGTGACCTCCTGACAGCACTGACTGTCCTGGTGTAGAGGAAAAGATTGCAACACCAGACCTCTCTCTATCTCTGTTACACGAAGCTGTTGCCAACATGTGACCAAAGTATGGCTCGTCTTTGTTGGAAAAAAAATGTTTTTCTACAGCCCTGTCTCTTAGATTACCCAGACAGAAAAAAATTACTGATAAATCATCCCTTTTCTAATTGTCATTGGCAGTTGAAAGAGTAATTTTAAAGTTGGCAGGTTATAAAAGAGTCACAGAATGGAACGCCCACCAATCAGCAGTCAGGCCTTCTCAGACCATCGTTGGCTTTGGATTTTCTCACCTCTGGAAGTTTTACGTATTTTTGTCCCAGATGATTCATGGTTTATATCCCATTAGTTTGTCTGCTATCCATGAGTTTTTCTCCCCTCCCTTGCCTTAAAGGTTATACCACTACATCCCCTGAGTTATCTCCATGGATGATTAGGCCTCACCAGCCAGTGAGAAGGAATAGAATCAGGAAAGGATGTGCATCTTCCTTCATTTTAACTACTTACTTGGAAGAAGTTGCTTAGAAACCATTTGGCCTCTTTAGTTTACCGTCCTTTCTCCCACTAACTTATACCAAATTATTTTTCTTAGCCACCAGGAAACTTTCGTGTAAATGTTCTTTCCCTGTTGTCCTAAAGGTTGAATTTCTGAGTTCTAGAAAAAATAATAATAATAATGTTTTCTGTAAAGTAGAGAAGTCCTTTCAGTATTAGCTACAGGTGCTACCTACCTCTAAGGAACATGGCCATGTTGGCCCTACGCATTGTAATTAACTCTCAGAACTCTGTGTTCCAAGAGGTCCTTCATGACACTGGCCATCTCAGTCACAGATGTGAAGTCAGTTTTACCTTATAAACAGCCACTCTATGCTTAGATTCCTGAGTGTCCATATGCATCTTTTGTGATTTAATATATAAAGGCAACAGGAAGTTCCTCCCCTTACCCTTCGGGCATACTACTGTCAGAACTGCAAGATGTGAATAAAGTTCTTACGGCTTGGAGTGTCGTTCTGGAAGAAGTTGTTTCTCCACTTAACAAAATAATAGTTCTCTCCTTTTTTCTTTCATCTGGGTGGGTAGAAAATTATTCACCCAGTTTGAAACATAGAAGAAAATAGATGCTGAGGTTTTCCATAACCATTCCTCTTCTCTGTGTTCCCCTAATGCTCCTGTAATACTTAATGTGAATAGTTTGTTAATATTGCTGTAATGTATTATATTGTATGATTGGAAGAAAGACGACATGTCATTTTATTATACTCTGTCAATCTATAATATATTAGACTGATGCTTTATCTAAAATGCTTTGAGTTTGTATAATATATCTTGACAAATTTTACTACCATATGTAATGTAATAAATGTGTATTTTTGTACTTGCAGAAACTGCTGCTAACTTTTAAAGTTGTTTGGTTTTCAAAGCACTGAAAATGGATATGTATGAAGTCCATGTTGTCTTTAAATAAAAAAAATCTGTAGAGTTAATGATCCCATCAGAGCAATATTGCCCTTTTGTAGAATTGTTTTAGTTAATGAACCCAGTCTTTGCTTAACATTGAAAATTTTATAAAATGTATTTAATATTGAATTGGAACTTTGAACTTTTAGTTGTAGATCATGGTGATTCTTTCTAGAAAAAGAGGGCTTTTTTTTCTGCTGTATTTTCCTAATCTTATCATTTACCAAACAAGTCATGCTTTAGACACATAGTCTTCATTTTATTAGACATTATGATTTCATTTTGCTCCTAGAATCAGATACAGTCTATATTCTCATATCAGGAGAACCATTAACTCTGTTTGATTGATTGTATGATTTTCTTATCTAAATTTGAGTCATTCTGACCAGAGTAACCAGTTGATCCCGGACACATCCAGCCATTCCAAGATATCTGGATTCAGATACCCCAACACATCAATACTTGTAAGGTCGTCTAAACTCACTAAAATGTTACTGATTTTTCATGGTTGCTGCTTATTTGCCTTCTCAAAATCCACTGAGGTTTCACTCTGTGTAAGTTTAACAACCATTTCAAAGAAACTCAAAAATAAAACCAGCTTAGTCCAGAAAAAATGGTTTGCTTTAATAGAATACTGAAGACTAGCAACCCTACTGTCAGAAATGTCACAGATTATATCTAGGCAATGTACAGAGACACTGATGTTAATGTCTTTCTAAATTTTACAGAAATACAAAGGTAATTTTGCTGCTAAAAGGGAGTCTAAATCGACTAAAAACACCGGATTCAAGGAATTATCTCACATTGTGTTTTTCTGTCTTTAATGGCATGACATTGAATTGAAAGGCTCTAATGTATCCTTGAACTACTGGCATATTTTGTCTGTTGAAAAGAAACTCTAAGAATATTATGTATCCTTTTTTTTTTCCAATTTATTTATTTTCAGAAAAACAGTATTCATTATTTTTTCACCACACCCAGTGCTCCATGCAAGCCGTGCCCTCTATAATACCCACCACCTGGTACCCCAACCTCCCACACCCCCGCCACTTCAAACCCCTCAGATTGTTTTTCAGAGTCCATAGTCTCTCATGGTTCACCTCCCCTTCCAATTTACCCAAAAGCACATACCCTCCCCAATGTCCATAACCCTACCCCCCTTCTCCCAAACCCCTCGCCCCAGCAACCCACAGTTTGTTTCGTGAGATTAAGAGTCACTTATGGTTTGTCTCCCTCCCTATCCCATCTTGTTTCATGGATTCTTCTCCTACCCACTTAAGCCCCCATGTTGCATCACCACTTCCTCATATCAGGGAGATCATATGATAGCTGTCTTTCTCCGCTTGACTTATTTTGCTGAGCATGATACGCTCTAGTTCCATCCATGTTGTCGCAAATGGCAAGATTTCATTTCTTTTGATGGCTGCATAGTATTCCATTGCGTATATATACCACATCTTCTTTATCCATTCGTCTGTTGATGGACATCTAGGTTCTTTCCATAGTTTGGCTATTGTGGACATTGCTGCTAAAAACATTCGGGTGCACGTAGATACACTACGTTTGTAACTTTAGGGTAAATACCCAGTAGTGCAATTGCTGGGTCATAGGGCAGTTCTATTTTCAACATTTTGAGGAACCTCCATGCTGTTTTCCAGAGTGGTTGCACCAGCTTCCTTTCTCACCAACAGTGTAAGAGGGTTCCCCTTTCTCCACATCCTCACCAGCATCTGTCATTTCCTGACTTGTTGATTTTAGCCATTCTGACTGGTGTGAGGTGATATCTCATTGTGGTTTTGATTTGTATTTCCCTGATGCCGAGTGATATGGAGCACTTTTTCATGTGTCTGTTGGCCATCTGGATGTCTTCTTTGCAGAAACGTCTGTTCATGTCCTCTGCCCATTTCTTGATTGGATTATTTGTTCTTTGGGTGTTGAGTTTGTTAAGTTCTTTATAGATTTTGGACACATATCTGATATGTCGTTTGCAAATATCTTCTCCCATTCTGTCAGTTGTCTTTTGGTTTTGTTAACTGTTTCCTTTGCTGTGCAAAAGCTTTTGATCTTGATGAAATCCCAAAAGGTCATTTTTGCCTTTGCTTCCCTTGCCTTTGGCGATGTTCCTAGGAAGATGTTGCTGCGGCTGAGGTCGAAGAGGTTGCTGCCTGTGTTCTTCTCAAGGATTTTGATGGATTCCTTTCTCACATTGAGGTCCTTAATCCATTTTGAGTCTATTTTTGTGTGTGGTGTAAGGAAATGGTCCAATTTCATTTTTCTGCACGTGGCTGTCCAATTTTCCCAACACCATTTATTAAAGAGGCTGTCTTTTTTTCATTGGACATTCTTTCCTGCTTTGTCAAAGATTAGTTGACCATAGAGTTGAGGGTCTATTTCTGGGCTCTCTATTCTGTTCCATTGACCTATGTGTCTGTTTTTGTGCCAGTACCATGCTGTCTTGATGATGACAGCTTTCTAATAGAGCTAGAAGTCCGGAATTGTGATGCCACCAACTTTGGCTTTCTTTTTCAATATCCCTTTGGCTATTCAAGGTCTTTTCTGGTTCGATATAAATTTTAAAATTATTTGTTCCATTTCTTTGAAAACGATGGATGGTACTTTGATAGGAATTGCATTAAATGTGTAGATTGCTTTAGGTAGCATAGACATTTTCACAATATTTATTCTTCCAATCCAGGAGCATGGAACATTTTTCCATTTCTTTGTGTCTCCCTGGGATAAATCCCACTTGGTTGTGGTGAATAATCCTTTTAATGTACTGTTGAATCCTATTGGCTAGTATTTTGGTGAGAATTTTTGCATCTGTGTTCATCAAGGATATTGGTCTATAGCTCTCTTTTTTGATGGGATCCTTGTCTGGTTTTGGGATCAAGGTGATGCTGGCCTCATAAAATGAGTTTGGGAGTTTTCCTTCCATTTCTATTTTTTGGAACAGTTTCAGGAGAATAGGAATTAGTTCCTCTTTAAATGTTTGGTAGAATTCCCCCGGGAAGCCGTCTGGCCCTGAGCTTTTGTTTGGAGATTTTTAATGACTGTTTCAATCTCCTTACTGGTTATGGGTCTGTTCAGGCTTTCTATTTCTTCCTGGTTCAATTTTGGTAGTTTATATGTTTCTAGGAATGCATCCATTTCTTCCAGATTGTCAATTTTGTTGGCGTAGAGTTGCTCATAGTATGTTCCTATAATAGTTTGTATTTCTTTGGTGTTAGTTGTGATCTCTCCTCTTTCATTCATGATTTTATTTATTTGGGTCCTTTCTCTTTTCTTTTTGATAAGTCTGGCCAGGGGTTTATCAATTTTATTAATTCTTTCAAAGAACCAGCTCCTAGTTTCGTTGATTTGTTCTATTGTTTTTTGGTTTCTATTTCATTGATTTCTGCTCTGATCTTTATGATTTCTCTTCTCCTGCTGGGCTTAGGGTTTCTTTCTTGTTCTTTCTCCAGCTCCTTTAGGTGTAGGGTTAGGTTGTGTACCTGAGACCTTTCTTGTTTCTTGAGAAAAGCTTGTACCGCTATATATTTTCCTCTCAGGACTGCCTTTGTTGTGTCCCACAGATTTTGAACCGTTGTATTTTCATTATCATTTGTTTCCATGATTTTTTTCAATTCTTCTTTAATTTCCCGGTTGACCCATTCATTCTTTAGAAGGATGCTGTTTAGTCTCCATGTTTTGGGGTTCTTTCCAAACTTCCTCTTGTGGTTGAGTTCTAGCTTCAGAGCATTGTGGTCTGAAAATATGCAGGGAATGATCCCAATCTTTTGATACCGGTTGAGTCCTGATTTAGGACCGAGGATGTGATCTATTCTGGAGAATGTTCCATGTGCACTAGAGAAGAATGTGTATTCTGTTGCTTTGGGATGAAATGTTCTGAATATATCTGTGATGTCCATCTCATCCAGTGTATCATTTAAGGCCTTTATTTCCCTGTTGATCTTTTGCTTGGATGATCTGTCCATTTCAGTGAGGGGAGTGTTAAAGTCCCCTACTATTATTGTATTATTGTTGATGTGTTTCTTTGATTTTGTTATTAATTGGTTTATATAGTTGGCTGCTCCCACGTTGGGGGCATAGATATTTAAAATTGTTAGATCTTCTTGTTGGACAGACCCTTTGAGTATGATATAGTGTCCTTCCTCATCTCTTATTATAGTCTTTGGCTTAAAATCTAATTGATCTGATATAAGGATTGCCACTCCTGCTTTTTTCTGATGTCCATTAGCATGGTAAATTCTTTTCCACCCCCTCACTTTCAATCTGGAGGTGTCTTCGAGCTTAAAATGAGTTTCTTGGAGGCAACATATAGATGGGTTTTGTTTTTTTATCCATTCTGATACCCTGTGTCTTTTGATTGGGGCATTTAGCCCATTAACGTTCAGGGTAACTATCGAGAGATATGATTTTAGTGCCATTGTATTGCCTGTAAGGTGACTGTTACTGTATATTGTCTCTGTTCCTTTCTGATCTACCACTGTAGGCTCTCTCTTTGCTTAGAGGACTGCTTTCACTATTTCCTGTAGAGCTGGTTTGGTGTTTGCAAATTCTTTCAGTTTTTGTTTGTCCTGGAAGCTTTTAATCTCTCCTTCTATTTTCAATGATAGCCTAGCTGGATATAGTATTCTTGGCTGCATGTTTTTCTCGTTTAGTGCTCTGAAAATGTCATGCCAGCTCTTTCTGGCCTGCCAGGTCTCTGTGGATAAGTCAGCTGCCAATCTAATACTTTTACCATTGTATGTTACAGACTTCTTTTCCCGGGCTGCTTTCAGGATTTTCTCTTTGTCACTAAGGCTTGTAAATTTTACTATTAGGTGACGGGGTGTGGGCCTATTCTTATTGATTATGAGGGGCGTTCTCTGAACCTCTTGAATTTTGATGCTCGTTCCCTTTGCCATATTGGGGAAATTCTCCCCAATAATTCTCTCCAGTATACCTTCTGCTCCCCTCTCTCTTTCTTCTTCTTCTGGAATCCCAATTATTCTAATATTGTGTCACTTATCTCTCGAATTCTCTCCTCATGGTCCAGTAGCTGTTTGTCCCTCTTTTGCTCAGCTTCTTTATTCTCTGTCATTTGGTCTTCTATATCGCTAATTCTTTCTTCTGCCTCATTTATCCTAGCAGGGAGAGCTTCCATTTTTGATTGAACCTCATTAATAGCTTTTTTGATTTCAACTTGGTTAGATTTTAGTTCTTTTATTTCTCCAGAAAGGGCTTTTATATCTCTGGAGAGGGTTTCTCTAATATCTTCCATGCCTTTTTCAAGCCTGGCTAGAACCTTGAGTATTGTCATTTTGAACTCTAGATCTGACATATTACCAATGTCTGTATTGATTAGGTCCCTAGCCTTCGGTACTGCCTCTTGTTCTTTTTTTTGTTGTGAATTTTTCCGCCTTGTCATTTTGTCCAGCTAAGAGTATATGAAGGAGCAAGTAAAATACTAAAAGGGTGGCAACAATCCCAGGAAAATATGCTTTAACCAAATCAGAAGAGATCCCAAATCGTGAGGGGGGATCTTCCCCCCCTCACGATTGGGTGAGGGATCTCCTCTGATTGGGATCTCCTCTGATTTGGGGATAAAAAGAGGTTCAAAAATAAAGAAAAAAAAGAATTTAAAAAGGATTGAATTAAAAATTCAATCAAGAATTAAAAAAAGAGATTGAGGAGATTGGGATCTCTTCTGATTTGGGGATAAAAAGAGGTTCAAAAATAAAGAAAGAAACAAAAAGAATTAAAAAAAGAAAACAAATAACGAAAAGTATAAAAAAGAAAATATATATATATTTATATATATTAGATAAACTAGTTAAAAAACGTTTAAAAAGAAAAGGGTAAAATTAAAAAAAATTTTAGCAGAAGAAGAGAAAAAAAATGAAAAAGAAAAAATTAAATTAACTGCAAGACTAAAAAATCACAGGGAGAAGGTCATGAGTTCCTTGGTTTGTTTTCTCCTCCTCTGGAATTCTGCTGTTCTCCTTGGTATTGAAACTGCACTCCTTCGTAGGTGAACTTGGTCTTGCCTGGATTTCTTGTTGATCTTCTGGGGGAGGGGCCTGGTGTAGTGATTCTCAAGTGTCTTTGCCCCAGGCGGAATTGCACCGCCCTTACGGGGCGGGCTGAGTGATCCGCTCGGCTTTGCTTTCAGGAGCTTTTGTTCCCTGAGCGCTTTCCGTAGAGTTCCGGAGGACGGGAATACAAATGGCGGCCTCCTGGTCTCCGGCCCGGAGGAGCCGAGAGCCCGGGGCCCCGCTCCCCAGTGCGCCCTCAGGGAATAGATCCTAGTAACTCCCGTCTGCCTGACCTCCAGCCGCGCTCCGAGCTCACCGAGCCTGCGACCGGTTCAAGGTAACACCGAGCAGCGAGCTTCCTGTCGGCTCTGTCTCTGCAGCCAGCTTTCTCGCTCCAATACCCTCAAGCTCTGCAACACTCAGACACCCCCGATCCTTCTGTGACCCTGCGGGACCTGAGGCCACGCCAACCCCACCGGGCTTCGCCCTGGTTTAGCCTCTGGAGCGATGTCCCTCAGTGGCACAGACTTTTAAAATTCTCGACTTTGTGCTCCATTGCTCCGCCGCTTACCGGGAGCCGGCCCCTCCCCCGGGGTCTATCTTCCCGTTGCTTTGGATTCACTTCTCCGCCAGTCCTACCTTTCAGAAAGTGGTTGTTTTTCTGTTTCTAGAATTGCTGTTCTTCTTCTCTTCGATCTGCCGATGGATTTGCAGGTGTTTGCAATCTTTAGATAAGCTCTCTAGCTGATCTCCTGCTAGCTGAAGTAGTCTCAGCCTGCTACTTCTCCGCCATCTTGACTCCTCCTATAAATATGTATCTTAATCAAAGTTATGGCGGTGTTTAGCTGATATTTTCCTACTGGTCATGTTTCGGAGGAAGTCTTTGGAAAGCCCATATTTCAATACAAAGAAAACTGCATATTTCAGTACAAAGAAAAAACTGAATAATAAAGTCAGGTAAAATGTTAACTTTCTTTAATACCTATTCTAGTTATCAGCATATCTCATAAGCTAAGTTTCCTGCTGAGAAGAAGAGTTCTCTTGAGTTCTGTGCTGTCTGCCCCAAGTAGAAGTCCTACTCATTTTCTGAGCCACCTGTGAGTATAAATCCTTCATCCTTACTGTTTGTGGGTTGTTGTTGTTTTTTAATATAGTGAACTCCTTGAGTTTCAGTTCTGCATAATGTCAGGTGTATGGTAGAATTGGCAGAAGGTATATAATTGGGAAAATCTTGGAGTCCCAAGGAAACATACACAAACGATGGAACCAGATGTATTTTGTTCCTAACTTTGTACAGGACATGTTCTCATTTTGCATCATGCATCAGGGACAGATGTATATACTTATAGAGTTCAAAGTGTTTTTCTCACCTAATTAATTAGTTAGGGCAAAGTAAATACGTTTTTTGGAGTTTGGTTTTATTTTAAACGGCTATGTAAATTGCAGATTTTGGAGACATTAAGATTTAAATATTAGTTATTTACATATAGGTTTGATTTTAAATTACAATAACTTGGAATCAAATTTAGAACTCCTTGCAGCTTCTTGATCTGCTAGGAAGAGTGAATAAGTTGGCTAAGAACCTGTACTTAGGAGGTAGACCCATTTCTAAGCAAGTAAATTGGATGGTATAGAGAAATACTCTTCCAAATCACAGGGGCTGAGATTGTTACTACCTAAAATTTTTAGGAGGAAAAGAAACATTTTATATCTTTGTGCAAGAATGAAATGACTGAGAATTATCAAAATACATGAATTCAGAGATGCATACTGCTTGTAGGCACAGCAAATGCATAGAGGACAAGGAAATCTATAGATGAGCTAGCCAATTCAAGCAAGAAACTGAAATCACAAGGAGGTCAAAGAAAATTGAAAAGAGGAAAAGAGCATATTTTTGGGAGATGAAGGTGTTACAAATTATATAAATGCTATTTAGGCCATTTAATTTTTATTACCAGGTTCATTCTAGATCATAGGGATACAAGGTAACAACAAACAGATTGTTTCTCTCCCAGGAACAGCTAAGGAAAAAATTGGACTGTGTAGAAGAAAGTTAACATTAATATTCACTGGGCATTTCCATGCTCTCCTGATATATTAACAATATGTATTATTAATTATATTCAATTGTATAAATCAATAATATGTACTATCAATATGTATTATTTCATTAATGCTCACAGTAGCCCTATATGGTAGGTATATTCAGCTAGAGTTTCATTCTGATCCTGGCTCTTTTTTCTCAGCTTTTCACCTTAAAATAGGGATGATAATAAAACTCCCCTCATAATAAAACAGATAAAACTTATATACATGAAAACCAATCCAAACTCTACTAAGTTAATATAAAAAAATAATAATCCAATATTGGAAATAATTCAGAAAGCCATGACAAATATAAAAATAAATGGCCTAAAAATTTGTTCCAGATGAAGTGGTATAGACTTGTGTCTCCCATCTCCTCCCCACTAAGTACAACAACAGATCCTGGAAATAATACAAAAGACAACCAAAGGAGAGTTCTAAATGGTGGTAAGAGGAAGGCGAATTGGTTCAGAACTCTAGGACTAGAGAAACAACACAATAACTATCTTATACTCCCTCATCCAATAGAAAAAGTAGACTAAGGCCTGACCTTTCTCAACCTAGCAACAGAAGACAGCCCAGATATGTGCCTTTCACCCTCTCCCCATCAGTCGGAGTCTCTCTGACACCTTCAGGTAAGCTAGACATCACCAGCAAGTGGGATAGATGAATGCTACACTCATAATAAGTGGCCAAGGGGAGCGTTACCCTTTTCCTGCTAAGCCTGCAATCCCCCGCTCCCTTACTGGGAGATACCAAAATGGTCAGGGTACAACAGAAAGAGGGACCCAGTCAGAACAAGCAGCTCAGCCTGGGAAACATCCTTGTTCCAACAGGTGTAAGACTCCCTCCTGACACACACACACACACAGACTCTGAGATAGCCAGACAGCAGGGACAGGAGGCCTCTATCACAAAAAAAATACTGAGCCAAGGAAATCTAAGGTCTGTGAGACCAAGAGGATTCTCTGGCTGAGAACAGAGCAAAATAGCACCACAGAGTCTCTGAAAATTAAATGGCCCATGGGCCCACAACCCCTGAATTTAGGTCAGGATCTGGGCGGTAATAACAAAAGACCCAACATTGTATCATTGGAGTTCAAAACAGAGAGACGGTTAAGCTAAAACAGTATTCAGAGAAATGGTCGCTGAAAATGGCCCCAAATTGGTGAAAGACACAAATCTGCATATTCAGGAAGCTGAGTAAAACCCAAAGTAGATAAAAGTGAAAAGTACATCTTAAATGTTTAGATACTGAAGACAAGAAGAAAGATCTTGAAAGCAGACAAAAATAACACCTTACCTATAAGGGAACACCAATTTTTCAGATTTATCATTTCAAACCACAGGGAACAGAAGAAAGTGGCATATAGTACAAGTGTTAAAGAACTGTCCACCCAGAATTCCATTTCCATTGAAACTATCCCTGATGAATGAAGGGGAAATAAGGACATTCTTAGATGAAGGGAGACTTTTAAGAATTTGACACTAACAGTTGGTATATTCTCAAAGTTTAGCTAGTTCTTTAAATAAGAAGTAAATGCTAAAAGAAGGAAATACGGAAAATCAGGAAGGAGGGAAGGACGATGGAAAGCAGAAATAAGAATTCTTAATGAGGGGGGACAAGATGGCAGGGTAGTAGGAAGAGGCGCCTTTTCAGCTGGTACCCCAAAGTGAGCTGATTACCTACCAAAGAACTCCGATCACCCATGAAATCAGCCTGAGATCAGAATTATACACGTCTGGATCTCTACAGGGGCAGAAGACACCAGTGAGCAGGTAAAGCAGAATGGGAACGGTGGACTGATATCTGAAGATAAACCAAAGGGGGAGGGAGCCACCAGTGGCGACCGGTGGGAGAGTAATACCCCAATACGAGCGAGTGCCCTGCGTCTGGGGACCAGCAGTAACTCGGAGACTGGTTGAAAGCACTCCAAAAGAGCAAAGGATCGCGGGGGAAAATTGTGGGAATCAGCACTGAGGTAGAGAGAGTGCGGCAGAGAAACCAGCTCCTGGTCCCTAAGCTGCCAGCGCGCCCCAGAGCGCATGGGGTCCGGCTCCTGTGAGGGGATGGGAGCCGTGCCGGTCTGCGGAATGCGCGCTAACCCTACCACAAAGCTTGAGATACCTGCGCACGTCCCTCGAGCTCCCCTGAGTTACTGAGGCCCGGCGGGCGCTCTTTGACCCGCGCCATTATTTCAAAGCCTAAGCCGCATGCGGGAATCTCTTCCCTGGACAGAGGCGTGCAAAAGCCCAGCCTGCGGCTTACGGACCAGCGCCCCGTTCTCAGTGCCCCAGACGCGCACCCGACCCACAGCCGCCGCTGAAAAGAGGTGCGCGCAAGCCTGGCACTCCCAGCCCGGGCCGGCGGCAAAATCTCAGTGTGCGATCGCTGCTTGGAACCTCTCTGGCGGTCGGGAGCTCCCAGACAGCCGCCACTGCCTTGGCTTTGGGGACGAGCAAAAGATCCTGCGCTCCCAGGGTCTGCAACTTGGAACCTGCGCTGCCAGCGGCCAAGGGGGAATTTATTCAGCTTCTGCACCCAGACTGAGGCTTCTCTCTGAGACGGAGATCAGGGTGCGGTTTGATTTCTTCTAATACTATAAAAACCATCAAAGGCGGTCAAGGTGAGAGGGAAAAAAGTGAACAAGCAAAAAAACCGCCAGAGAACAAAAGCCTGAAAAAAACCAGTTTCCCCAGAGCCCACCCCCTTGAGGGGGGCGGGGGGACTCAACTCAGGAAACATCATTGACTGACAACCCACGTGGCAGGCCCCTCCCCCAGAAAACAAACCAAGAAAGAAAAAATAAAGGACTACAAGAGAACCACCACTACTTCATATGAAAACTTGTATTGTTCACTCGTTTCCACTATTCCTGTTCATATTTTTTTTTTTTACACATAGGTAATTTTTTTAACCTCTTTACCATCACAGTGAGCTGTACAGTACATCAAATTCCATAATACCTTTCTAACCTGAACTTTTTGATACATACACCTATGTTTTTCTTCTGCATTTTTATTTTTTGAATTCCTTTTTTAAAAATTTTAGTTTAGTCTAGTATATTCCTTTTTATTTTTATCCTCTAATATTCATATAGAGTTAACTTCAAAGTAATCCCCTTTCCCCAATCAATACTACCCCTAGAGGTAAACCAATTTTTAATCCCCTTTATCTTAGGAAAGTTGAGTCCTTTAACAAAGATATCAAGATACATCCAGGAAGAATCAAAATAACCTTCCTCGCACACACTGAGAATTTATAAGAACTTTCCCATCTTCTTCCACCAGTGTTTCTGTGTTTTTTTGTGTTTGTCCTGATAGCATATAAATTTTACACTTGTGGTTCTTTTTGACGAGGTTCTTTCTTTATTTGCATATATTTTTTTTTTCTTTCTCTTGCCATATAATTGTATCAGTCTTTTTATCTCTTTTTGTTTGTCTACTTCATAAATCTTACCTTGGGGCCCATCTGGGCTGAACCTTATCTTTCATCTTCCCTTTCTTTCCTGTCTGTCTCTCTCTCTCTCTTTTTTTTTCTTTTTCTTTTTCTTTTTCTTCTTTTCCTTTTTTTCTTTTTCTTTTTCTTTTCTTTTGTCTCTCGTTTGGGTGGGGAATCCTGATTGCTCAGAAGTGTTCCAGGGTGCACCTTGACTGCACCAGAGTTGATACATCCAGCTACATCTGTTCAGTCTTCTCCCACCAAAATGACTAGGAGGAGGAATGCCCAACAGAAGAAAAATACAGAAGATGGACCTTCTGCAACAGAGCTAACGGCTATCAACATAGACAATATGTTGGAAAGAGAATTCAGGCTAACAATTATCCAGGCAATAGCTAGGTTGGAGAAAGCCATGGATGACCAAACAGAATTGATTAGGGCGAACTGAAAGCGACCAGACAGGATGTTCACAATGTTAGGGCGGAGCTTAAAGCTACCAGGGAGGAGGTCCACAATGCTCTCAATGAGTTCCAATCTAATCTAAACTCTCTCAAAGCTATGGTAACTGAGACAGAAGATAGAATTAGTGATCTGGAAGACAAACAGATAGAGAGAAAGGATCAGGAGGAAGCCTGGAACAAATAGCTTAGATCTCACGAAAGTAGAATCAGGGAAATAAATGATGCCATGAAGCGTTCCAACGTCAGAATTATTGGAATCCCTGAAGGGGAGGAGAAAGAAAGAAGTCTAGAAGATATCGTGGAACAAGTCCTTCATGAAAATTTTCCGAATCTCGCGAATGAAACCAGCGTTCATGTACTAGAGGCTGAACGGTCTCCACCCAAGATTACACATTCCAAAAAAACATCACGACACCTGATAGTCAAATTGAGGAATTATAATTGTAGGTATAATCTCTTGAAAGCCGCCAGGGCAAAGAGGCTCCTTACTTACAGAGGGAAGCCCATCAGAATAACGTCAGACCTGTCCACAGAGACCTGGCAAGCCAGAAGAGGCTGGCAAGATATATTCAGGGCACTAAATGAGAAGAACATGCAGGCAAGAATACTTTATCCAGCGAGACTGACATTCAAAATGGATGGAGAGATAAAGAGTTTCCAAGACCGGCAAGGCTTAAAAGACTATGCAACCACCAAGCCGACACTGCAGGAAATATTAAGGGGGGTTCTATAAAAGAGGAAAAATCCCAAGAATAGCATTGAACAGAAATATAGAGACAGTCTACAGAAAGAAAGACTTCAAAGGTACCCGATGTCAATAAAAACGTATCTATCAATAATCACTCCCAACGTGAATGGCCTAAATGCACTCATAAAACGGCACAGGGTTGCAGATTGGATAAAACGACAGGACCCATCCATATGCTGTCTACAAGAGACCCATTTTGAACCTAAAGATACACGCAGACTGAAAGTGAAGGGGTGGAGAAGCATCTTTCATGCCAATGGGACTCAAAAGAAGGCTGGGGTAGCGATTCTCATATCAGATAAATTAGACTTCAAACTAAAGACTGTAGTCAGAGATACAGAAGGACACTACATAATCCTTAAAGGGACTATCCACCAAGATGATCTTAGAATTGTAAATATCTATGCTCCCAATATGGGAGCAGCCAATTACTTAAGAAAACTGTTAATCAAGATAAAGAGTCATATTGATATGAATACACTAATCGTAGCAGATCTTAACACGCCTCTTTCAGAATTAGACAGATCATCGAAGCAGAAAATCAATAAAGAAACAAGAGCATTGAATGACACATTGGACCAGATGGCCCTCATAGATATATACAGAACATTCCACCCTAAAACAGAAGAATACTCATTCTTCTCAAGTGCACACGGAACCTTCTCCAGAATAGACCACATACTGGGTCACAAATCAGGACTCAGCCGATACCAAAAGACTGAGATTATTCCCTGCATATTCTCAGATCATAATGCTTTGAAACTGGAGCTCAATCACAAGGAAAAGTTCCGAAGGAACTCAAACACCTGGAAGCTAAAGACCACCTTGCTTAAGAATGCTTGGATCAACCAGGAGATCAAAGAAGAACTGAAACAATTCATGGAAACCAATGAGAATGAAGACACTTCGGTCCAAAACCTATGGGATACAGCAAAGGCCGTCCTACGGGGAAAATATATAGCCATCCAAGCCTCGCTCAAAAAAATTGAAAAATCCAGAACACACCAGCTGTCTCTACACCTTAAAGAACTGGAGGATCAACAACAAATCAAACCAACTCCACACATAAGAAGGGAAATCATCAAGATTAGAGCTGAGATCAATGAGGGAGAAACCAGAGATACAGTAGAACGTATCAATGAAACTAGTAGCTGGTTTTTTGAAAGAATCAATAAGATAGATAAGCCACTGGCTACACTAATCCAAAAGAAAAGAGAGAAAGCCCAAATTCATAAAATTATGAATGAAAAGGGAGAGATCACAACTAACACCAAGGAAGTAGAAACAATCATCAGAAGTTATTACGAACAGTTATATGCCAATAAGCTTAGCAACCTAGATGAAATGGATGCATTCCTGGAAAAATATAAACTACTAAAATTGAACCAAGAAGAAATCGACAACCTGAATAGACCGATATCTAATAATGAGATTGAATCAGTGATCAAAAACCTCCCAAAAAACAAGAGCCCAGGACCTGACGGATTCCCTGGGGAATTCTACCAAACCTTCCAAGAAGAAATAACACCTATTCTTCTGAAGCTGTTTCAAAAAATTGACGCAGAAGGAAAACTTCCAGACTCTTTCTATGAAGCCAGCATTACCCTGATCCCCAAACCAGGCAAGGACCCTACCAAAAAGGAGAATTTCAGACCAATATCACTGATGAATATGGATGCTAAGATTCTCAACAAGATCCTAGCCAACAGGATCCAACAGCACATTAAAAAGATCATCCACCATGATCAGGTGGGATTCATCCCTGGGCTACAAGGATGGTTCAACATTCACAAATCAATCAATGTGATACATGTGATACAACAAATTAATAGGAGAAGAGAGAAGAACCACATGGTCCTCTCAATTGATGCAGAAAAAGCATTTGACAAAATCCAGCATCCGTTCCTGATTAAAATGCTTCAAAGTATAGGGATAGAGGGAACATTCCTGAACCTCATCAAATCTATCTATGAAAAACCCACAGCAAATATCATCCTCAATGGGAAAAAGCTTGCAGCCTTCCCATTGAGATCAGGAACAAGACAAGGATGCCCACTTTCACCACTCTTGTTCAACATAGTATTAGAAGTCCTAGCAACAGCAATCAGACAACAGAGAGAAATAAAAGGTATCCAAATTGGTAATGAAGAAGTCAAACTCTCTCTCTTTGCAGATGACATGATTCTTTATATGGAAAACCCAAAAGACTCCACCCCCAAACTACTAGAACTCATACAGCAATTCAGCAACGTGGCAGGATACAAAGTCAATGTGCAGAAATCAGTGGCTTTCTTATACACTAACAATGAAAATATAGAAAGGGAAATTAGAGAATCGATTCCATTTACTATAGCACCAAGAACCATAAGATACCTGGGAATAAACCTAACCAAAGAGGTAAAGGAACTGTACTTGAGGAACTACAGAACACTCATGAAAGAAATTGAAGAAGACACAAATAGATGGAAGACCATTCCGTGCTCTTGGATCGGAAGAATAAACATTGTTAAAATGTCTATACTGCCTAGAGCAATCTATACTTTTAATGCCATTCCGATCAAAATTCCACCGGCATTCTTCAAAGAGCTGGAGCAAATAATCCTAACATTTGTATGGAATCAGAAGAGACCCCGAATCGCTAAGGAAATGTTGAAAAACAAAAATAAAGCTGGCGGCATCACCTTACCTGATTTCAAGCTTTATTACAAAGCTGTGATCACCAAGACAGCATGGTACTGGCATAAAAACTGACACATAGACCAGTGGAACAGAGTAGAGAGCCCTGATATGGACCCTCAACTCTATGGTCAATTAATCTTTGACAAAACAGGAAAAAATATACAGTGGAAAAAAGACAGTCTCTTCAATAAATGGTGCTGGGAAAACTGGACAGCTATATGTAGAAGAATGAAACCCGACCATTCTCTTACACCGTACACAAAGATCAACTCAAAATGGATAAAAGACCTCAACGTGAGACAGGAATCCATCAGAATCTTAGAGGAGAACATAGGCAGTAATCTCTTTGATATCAGCCACAGCAACTTCTTTCAAGATACGTCTCCAAAGGCAAAGGAAACAAAAGCGAAAATAAACTTCTGGGACTTCATCAAAATCAAAAGCTTCTGCACAGCAAAGGAAACAGTCAAAAAAACAAAGAGGCAACCCACGGAATGGGAGAAGATATTTGCAAATGACAGTACAGACTAAAGGTTGATATCCAGGATCTATAATGAACTCCTCAAACTCAACCCACACGAAACAGACAAACACATCAAAAAATGGGCAGAAGATATGAACAGACACTTCTCCAATCAAGACATACAAATGGCTATCAGACACATGAAAAAATGCTCATCATCATTAGCCCTCAGGGAGATTCAAATTAAAACCACATTGAGATATCACCTTACACCAGTTAGAATGGCCAAAATTAACAAAACAGGAAACAACATGTGTTGGAGAGGATGTGGAGAAAGGGGAACCCTCTTCCACTGTTGGTGGGAATGCAAGTTGGTGCAGCCTCTTTGGAGAACAGTGTGGAGATTCTTCAAGAAATTAAAAATAGAGCTTCCCTATGACCCTGCAATTGCACTCCTGGGTATTTACCCCAAAGACACAGATGTCGTGAAAAGAAGGGCCATCTGTACCCCAATGTTTATAGCAGCAATGGCCACAGTCGCCAAACTATGGAAAGAACCAAGATGCCCTTCAACGGATGAATGGATAAGGAAGATGTGGTCCATATACACTGTGGAGTATTATGCCTCCATCAGAAAGGATGAATACCCAACTTTTGTAGCAACATGGACGGGACTGGAAGAGATTATGCTGAGTGAAATCAGTCAAGCAGAGAGAGTCAATTATCATATGGTTTCACTTATTTGTGGAGCATAACAAATAGCATGGAGGACAAGGGGCGTTAGAGAGGAGTAGGGAATTTGGGTAAATTGGAAGGGGAGGTGAACCATGAGAGACTATGGACTCTGAAAAACAATCTGAGGGGTTTGAAGTGGTGGGTGGGTGGGAGGTTGGGGTACCAGGTGGTGGGTATTATAGAGGGCACAGCTTGCATGGAGCACTGGGTGTGGTGAAAAAATAATGAATGCTGTTTTTCTGAAAATAAATAAATTGAAAAAATAAATAGAAAAGGAAAAGATTTGTCACATCTTAACAGATAATAACATACTACAAACTCATTGCATATCTTATAGTTGTCCCTAGTGCAACAGTATGGGATATAATAAAGAGTTTATAACAGGAAAAAAAAAAGAATTCTTAATGATAAACTATTCTCGTGAGTTTTATAAGTCGTATTTGTGCTTGAAACAAAAATTACAGCATCATTTGGTAGTTAAGTCAA
Source organism: Neogale vison (assembly GCF_020171115.1). Taxonomy (NCBI): domain Eukaryota; kingdom Metazoa; phylum Chordata; class Mammalia; order Carnivora; family Mustelidae; genus Neogale; species Neogale vison. The sequence goes on from NC_058097.1 coordinate 94,076,527, forward strand.
TGATATTTAAAAGTGGAAAAAATAAAAGGACCGACATGGAAATGAGTTTCTCATACTTCACTCAATGTTGTAAAGTGTTGATATTAATGAAATGGAATACTATATATGTGTATATTGTAATACTTAAAGCAACTACAAAAACTATATTTGGAAAGTGTATCTCTCCAAAATAGCACAAATAAATCACAATGAAATTCTAAAAAATATTTAACCCACAGGAAGGCAAATAGAACGAGAAAAACAAGAACCAGAGTGAAAAAAAAAACTCAAAATAAAACAAATAATAGAGTGGCACACTTTAGGTCTAACATATAAAAAATTACATTTACAAATGATCTACCTATACCAGTCAAAAGACAAAGATCGACAGAGTGCATTAAAAAAATAAACTACTTAACTATATCCTATCTATAAGAAATTTCAAATGCAATGACATGGGTAGGTTGAAAGTAAACAATGAGAAAAATATACCATGCAAACATCGATCAAATTTAAAAAAAAGAAATTTAAAAAAAAAAAAAAAAAGCAAAGGTGGCTATATTAAAATTGAGTAAGGTAGACTTCAGAGCAAAGAAAATTACCAGAGACAGAAAGGGACATTATATAACAATCCACCAAGAAGACATCACAAGCCTAAAATGTATGTGCACAAACAATAAAGCTTCAAAATATGTAAAACAAGCTGACTTAACTAAAAGCAGAAATAAAAACAGTTGAAAACTTCCATGCTTCTCTCTCAGCCATGATAAAGAACTTACCAGTGCCATGAACCTAAAAGGTTATAATTGGCATTTATAGAATACTTCACCCAACAGTAGCAAAATACACATTCTCTGCAATTACCCAGGGAACATAAAATAAAACCATAAAATAAACATCAACTTTTTAAAAGAATTAAAATTATGCAGAGTATGTTTTCTGAGCACAGTGCTATCAAACTAGAAATCAATATAAGAAATATACCAGGAAAATCTTCAAGTACTTGGAAACCTAAAAACATAAATAATCTATTGGTTAAAAAAAAAAAAAAGACACTTCAAGGAAAATTTTCTAAATCCTAGAACTAAATGAAAATGCCTATCATATATATGTGGGTTACTGTTAAAGCAGTGTTGAGAAAAATTTATAACACTGAATGCTTACATCATAAAAGGAAAGATCTTAATAAGCTAACTTCCAACTTCAAGAAACTAGAAAAAAAAAGAGTAAAATAAACCCAAGACAAGCAGAAGGAAGTGAGAATTAGAATAGACTGTAAAATGGAATATAGGAAACAACAGAGAAAATCAATAAAACAAGTTCATTGGAAAATTAATAAAACTGATAAACCTCAACTGAGACTGATGGCAAAAAATTCTTTAAAAAGAATTTGAAGCACCAGTATCAGAACTAAAACAGGATATCATCATTGATCCTGTAGTCATTAAGAGGATAATAAAAAGAATACCCCAAGTCATTTTTACATTCATAAATTTGACAACTTAAAAGAGATGGAAAAGTTCCTCAAAAATCATAAATTACCAGACTCTGGCCAAGATCAAATAATCTGAACATTCTTGTAATTATTAAATAAACTGAATTCACAATTTAAAAGCTACTGAAAATAATAATAAATAACTACATAAACAAGCTCCTAAAGAAAAATCTCTAGGCCTAGATGGTTCCACTGGAGAATTCTAACAAACATTTAAAGAAGAATTAACATCAATTTACATCATGTCTTCAAGAAAACAGAAAGACTGGAACACTTCGAATTCATTTATGAAGCCAGTATTGCCCTGATAAGGAAACCAAACAAAGCCAGTACAAAAACAGAAAACTACTGACTCATGTCACTCATGAGCTTAGATGCCAAAAACGAAAAAATTAGCAAACCAAATCCAACAGTGTATAAAAAGAATTCTACAATATAACCAAGTAGAATTGTTTTCCAGGTGTGTGGCATAGTTTAACATTTGAAAATAAATTCATGTAATCTATATCAACAAGATAAAGATGGAAAAATCACAATATCTCAGTTGACAGAAAACATTTGACAAAATTTATCACCCATTTGTGTATTTTGAAATTCAACAAATTAGAAGAAAATTATCTCAACATCTACAAAAAAAAAAATCTACAGCTAACATCATACTTAATGATGAAAGATTGCTTGCTTTTTGGGGAACAAACAAGGATATCTGCTCCTACTCCTCTTGTTCATCATAAGGCATAGTCACTGGGATAGGCCAAGAAAGATTTTTTTAAAGATACCCAGATTGAAAACAAAGAAATAAAACTATTTGCAGATGATGTGATTGTCCATATAGAACATCCCAAGGAATCTACCAAGGAAAAAAACAAAACAAAACATAAGGACCCTCCTTGAACTAATAACTGAATTTAAGCAGTGTCACAGGATAGAAGGTCAACACGCAAAAATCATTTTCACTTGTATATGCTCTAAATATGCAGAAAATAGGGGCACCTGGGTGGCTCAGTTGATTAAGTATCTGCCTTTTGCTCAGGTTGTAATTCCAGAGTCCTGGGATCGAGCCCTTCCTTGGGCTCTTTGCTCGGCTGGGAGCCTGCTTCTCCCTCTCCCTTGCTTGTGCTTTCTCTCTCTCTCTGATAAATAAATATTATCTTTAAAAAAATAAATATGCAGGGGCACCTGGGTGGCTCGGTGGGTTAAAGCCTCTGCCTTCGGCTCGGGTGGTGATCTCGGGGTCCTGGGATCGAGCCCCGCATTGGGCTCTCTGCTCAGCAGGGAGCCTGCTTCCCCCTTTCTCTCTGCCTGCCTCTCTGCCTACTTGGGATCTCTCTCTGTGTGCCAAATAAGTAAATAAAATCTTTTTAAAAATAAATAAATAAATAAATATGCAGAAAATAAAGTTAAAAGCAATATCATTCATAATCACCCCAAATAAATTTAAATAGATGAAAATCTAATGGAACATGCACTGGATATGTATTCTGAAAATTATAAAATGTTGATGAAATTCTGGTGAAAGAAATCAAAGAAGACCTAAACAAACAAACAAAAAAGAGATGCAGTGTTCATGGTTGGAAGACTCAACATAGTAAAATGTCATCTCTTCTTAAATTGATATATAGGCTTAATGCAGTCCCAACCAAAATCCCAGAAAGGACTTTTGTAGACATAGACAAACTTCTTCTGAAACATATGAAAAGGCAGAGGCCATACAATAGCTAAAATATTTTCAACAAAGAAGAATAAAGTGAGAGGGATCACTCCATCCAATATGAAGACTTACTATATAACGACAGCAATCAAGACAGTGTGGTATTGCTGGAAAGACAGATAGGCCAGTGGAACAGAGTAGAACTACATGAATATAGTCAACCGATTCTCAACAAGGGTGCAAAAGAAATTCAGTAGAGACAGGGCACCCTTTTCTACTAACAGTCCTGGAGCTTTGGACATCCAAAGGCAAAAAACTAGAACCACTGGGCTCCCTGCTCAGTGGGGAGTCTGCTTCTCCCCTGATCCTCCCACATCTCATGCGCACGCTCTCTCTCTCTCTCTCTCTCTTTCTCTCTCAAATAAATAAATGAAGACTTTAAAAAGGAAAAAGAAAGGGATCTGGGTGGCTCAGTTGGTTGAGTAACTGCCTTCGGCTCAGGTCATGATCCTGGAGTCCTGGGATCGAGTCCCACATTGGGCTCCCTGCTCAGCGGGAAATCCACTTCTCCCTCTGATCTTCTCCCCTCTCATGCTCTCTCTCTCTCTCTCAAATAAATAAATAAATAAAAATCTTTAAAAAAAAAAAAAAACTAGAACCTCAACTAAACTTCACATCCTTTACAAATGGATCATGGACTTAAATGAAAATTTTAAAATATACAACCTTTAAAAATGTGAAGATCTTTAGGGTCCAGGGATAGGTATAAAGTTTAGATTTGACATTAAAAGCAGGATCTAGGGACACCTGGGTGGCTCAGTTGGTTAAGCAGCTGCTTTCAGCTCAGGTCATGATCCCAGCGTCCTGGGATCGAGTCCCGCATCGGGCTCCTTGCTCAGCAGGAAGCCTGCTTCTCCCTCTGCCTCTGCCTGCCATTCTGTCTGCCTGTGCTCACTCTCTCTCCCTCTCTCTCTCTGACAAATAAATAAATAAAATCTTTAAAAAATAAAAAAATAAAAGCAGGATCTATAGAAAGAAAGAATTGGACCTCATAAAAATAAAACTAAATTGAACCTCACCAGAGTTTAAAAAAAAAAAAAAAAAAACTTTCTTTGAAAGAACATGTGAAGAGGATGTGAAGCTATAGGCTGGGAGAAAATATTTGCAAGCCATATATGCCATATATTTGACAAAGAACTAGTATCTAAAATACATGAACTCTCAAAACTCAACAGTAGTTTTCTTTTTGGTTGTTTTTTTAATCTGGTCTGGCACGTAAAGAGTTTGAAAGTTTTCTCCACACCGAAAAGAGCTGAACAAACAAAATCAGCAGTTCTTCTCAGATCCAGTAAAGAATGGAGATCCTAGGGAAAACTGCTGCCCCCAAATTTAGAGAGGTAGACAAGTGGATACAAAGAACGACAGCTTACCAGAGCAGAAGCCCAGAAACAGAAACCCTTGCTGGAACCAACCCCGAATCGGCCAACTTACATTCTAATTGACATATTATATTGTTGGAGGCTCAGTGTAGACACATTTGAGAGTGAAAATCTCCAGGGTGCCCAGTCTTAGACCACCACATTTTTGTGAGTTTTACTAACAGGAGCCCCACAGAGTTGTCATGATTAAGATCAGAAAAAAGATCTCTCACACAGGTGGAGTCAGGATGGAGGAGTGTACCTGAGAGCCTTGCCCTCAGCGAATTGTAGATGATTGTGGTGGGGCCTTTCGGATGGGGACCATAGGTCACCTCTCAGGCAGTCAAAGGTTTTTTCAATTCTCCAGTGGGAGTAAACCACAGACTATGAGGGAGTTTGATAGCTATTAAAACCAGGGTTCTGCACTTGGGGGGTAGCTTTGCAGTTTGGGGAGTTTTATTTTCCATAGTTGACTGCAGTATGGTTCAAGTCAGAGGGAAAGAAGATCCCTAGACCTCCATCACAAGTGGTGCCATAATAGGAGCCATACTGGCAGTAAGGAATGGACCAGTGGCCGTGGTTGAGTCAGCCATGATGGGTGGCATTCTCCTAGCTTCGACTCAAGGAGCTGGGATCTTGCCAACAAGATTCACCTCTGCACATTTCCCAGTGTCCTCTGTTTGCAGAAGACCCTTCAGCCTAGCTACCATCCTCCCTTTTTGGAGGCTATCAGCAATACCAAGAGGACTTCTTTCCCAGGATTTCTTTAACACCATGAGCTGTATGTAGATTAAGAGGGAATTTGAGAAGATAAGTCACAGTCTGTTTTTAAAACCGTAGGTGGAATAGCTATGGCCAAATAGGCTCTGAAGGGGCACACAGCTATTTTTTCTATTTAAAGGAATGTGGCAGGAACGGATAGATGTTAGAAGATAATACATGTGTTTATTCACACTTGGGTTGCATTTGTGATAAAAAATAAGTGTCTATTATCTTTATAAGAAAATATAATAAATGCTTAGAAGACAAAGGACCAAAGGGCAAACAACAATGGAATATAACCATCATTTCCTTAGGGACTTCTCTGCTTGGTTTTATGTGTTCTATCAGTCAAAAAACAAACCAAAAAAACTCTTAGTATTTGCTCTTCCTGGAAAGGAATAGAGAAAGAGAAAAAGAAAAGAGAGAAAAGAAAGGAAAGAAAAGAGAGGAGGAGGAGGGAGGGAGGGAAAGAAAGAGAAGAGGGGAAAAAAATGTCATGCTTCCAGCAAGACGAGAAAAACAGCCATTTTATTTTTTTTCCCAATTTATTTATTTTCAGAAAAACAGTATTCATTATTTTTTCACCACACCCAGTGCTCCATGCAAGCTGTGCCCTCTATAATACCCACCACCTGGTACCCCAACCTCCCACCCCCCCCACCACTTCAAACCCCTCAGACTGTTTTTCAGAGTCCATAGTCTCTCATGGTTCACCTCCCCTTCCAATTTACCCAAATTCCCTACTCCTCTCTAACGCCCCTTGTCCTCCATGCTATTTGTTATGCTCCACAAATAAGTGAAACCATATGATAATTGACTCTCTCTGCTTGACTGATTTCACTCAGCATAATCTCTTCCAGTCCCGTCCATGTTGCTACAAAAGTTGGGTATTCATCCTTTCTGATGGAGGCATAATACTCCACAGTGTATATGGACCACATCTTCCTTATCCATTCATCCGTTGAAGGGCATCTTGGTTCTTTCCATAGTTTGGCGACTGTGGCCATTGCTGCTATAAACATTGGGGTACAGATGGCCCTTCTTTTCACGACATCTGTGTCTTTGGGGTAAATACCCAGGAGTGCAATTGCAGGGTCGTAGGGAAACTCTATTTTTAATTTCTTGAGGAATCTCCACACTGTTCTCCAAAGAGGCTGCACCAACTTGCATTCCCACCAACAGTGGAAGAGGGTTCCCCTTTCTCCACATCCTCTCCAACACATGTTGTTTCCTGTTTTGTTTATTTTGGCCATTCTAACTGGTGTAAGGTGATATCTCAATGTGGTTTTAATTTGAATCTCCCTGAGGGCTAATGATGATGAGCATTTTTTCATGTGTCTGATAGCCATTTGTATTTCTTTTTTTTTTTTTTAATATTTTATTTATTTGACAGAGAGAAATCACAAGTAGACAGAGAGGCAGGCAGAGAGAGAGAGGGGAGAAAGCAAGTTCCCTGAGGAGCAGAGAGCCCGACGTGGGGCTCGATCCCAGAACCCTGGGATCATGACCTGAGCCGAAAGCAGAGGCTTTAACCCACTGAGCCACCCAGGCGCCCCGCCATTTGTATTTCTTGATTGGAGAAGTGTCTGTTCATATCTTCTGCCCATTTTTTGATGTGTTTGTCTGTTTCGTGTGGGTTGAGTTTGAGGAGTTCATTATAGATCCTGGATATCAACCTTTAGTCTGTACTGTCATTTGCAAATATCTTCTCCCATTCCGTGGGTTGCCTCTTTGTTTTTCTGACTGTTTCCTTTGCTGTGCAGAAGCTTTTGATTTTGATGAAGTCCCAGAAGTTTATTTTCACTTTTGTTTCCTTTGCCTTTGGAGACGTATCTTGAAAGAAGTTGCTGTGGCTGATATCAAAGAGATTACTGCCTATGTTCTCCTCTAAGATTCTGATAGATTCCTGTCTCACGTTGAGGTCTTTTATCCATTTTGAGTTGATCTTTGTGTACGGTGTAAGAGAATGGTCGAGTTTCATTCTTCTACATATAGCTGTCCAGTTTTCCCAGCACCATTTAGTGAAGAGACTGTCTTTTTTCCACTGTATATTTTTTCCTGTTTTGTCGAAGATTAATTGACCATAGAGTTGAGGGTCCATATCAGGGCTCTCTACTCTGTTCCACTGGTCTATGTGTCTGTTTTTATGCCAGTACCATGCTGTCTTGGTGATCACAGCTTTGTAATAAAGCTTGAAATCAGGTAAGGTGATGCCGCCAGCTTTATTTTTGTTTTTCAACATTTCCTTAGCGATTTGGGGTCTCTTCTGATTCCATACAAATGTTAGGATTATTTGCTCCAGCTCTTTGAAGAATGCCGGTGGAATTTTGATCGGAATGGCATTAAAAGTATAGATTGCTCTAGGCAGTATAGACATTTTAACAATGTTTATTCTTCCGATCCAAGAGCATGGAATGGTCTTCCATCTTTTTGTGTCTTCTTCAATTTCTTTCATGAGTGTTCTATTTTAAAATATGCCTGAAGCACTCTGTTCTTTTTAACAAGGCCCGCCCTCAAGGAAAACTGTTTTACCAGAGCCTAACCAACAAAAGGGAACGGTTGTACCCAACTCCAGCCCACGCTAGCCTTCCATGCTGAGATGGAGGTGATGGTGGGGATACCCAACTCCAGTCCCCCCCAGCCTTCCTGAGTCTCAGTCTCACCTGAGGTGGGGGCAGGGGGAGCAAAAGCCTGGTCTTAGAAATGTTTTGTTTTTCCAAAAAGCTGGGAGTCAGAGACCTAGAAAAACTTGGCCTCAATGTCCTGGCGTATTCATGAAAGGTATTTGCTCTACTTAAAGGACAGAAAAGAATTGCTAGCTCATTCAACAAATACATATTAATCACTCACTATGTGCCAGGTGCTGTCCTAGCTGGGTACAACAGTGAGCAAGCCATGTGCTAGGGAAACAACTCTGGCCCTCGGGGAGTTTACATTCTAATGTGGAGGGCAAACGATAAACTGTCAAACAAGGAAATATTTAGTGTATTATATGACGGTAAGTGCTAAAGAGAGAATAAAGCAGGGAAGAGAGATGGAAGTGGCAGGTGAAATTTTCGATCAGCCGTCCAGCGAAGGCTCCTGAGAAGGCACGTTTATCTAACAAGCTGAAGAGAATGAGGGGAGCCAGGCAGTGAGCTTTGTGGATATCTAGGGCTAGAGCATGACTGGTAATGTGGTGAGTGAGAAAACACAAAAAGTTCAAAGTATTGTATATGTGTGCAGGTGAGGGAGAAATAATCTGATGTCCTAGGTATGTTATGGTCTTTTTCCTTCTCTTTTCTCTAGCTTTCTTTCAAAGATTATTACCTAGAATCAGAGCCATTTGAAGTGACCTAAGACATCAGCAGGACAACCTCAAATGTTCCCCAGAGAAGTCACATCTGGCCCAGGTGCCACAGTTGGGAAGCGGCAGAGCATTCCTCAGTGCTCTCTTCGTGGTCCACTTTCATCCCTGCATTTGCCTACCTGGGCAGCGGGTCCTTGGAGACTCTCTGAGAACCCACGACTGGGTTAAGCCAAGCCCTGGCTGTGACCTGGAGACTAACTTCTCTAAGCCATTTTTCCAAATGCCAAATACTTTCTTAGCTGACCTTTTGTTTCTTTTCAGCTCTGGTTTCTAATTCTCTTAGTTGCAAGCACAGCACGGCGTCCTTCAGGTTTTTACTCTCTGCAACATTTTCCGTTCGGAGGCCATGCTTACACTCAGAGTAGTGGCGGTGGACAAAACAGCACTTGATCCTTTAAGTGCAAGCATACAAAAACAGGGCCCAGACCCAGTCTGGGTCGGAGGAATTCTCTTACATATTCTCTTACATACCTTCCTCCATGTGGTGTCAGATGCAGGCCATGAACCACGCATGATGTCGGTCAGAACAGCCCTTAGTGCCATGTGGCACCAATGTAAACAACTGGTTGGTGCGGTGTCGTGTAGACAAAACAACTCTTTGGTGGATTGGGTTTTCACTTTTCACTCAGCACAAGTTGGCATGCGTCTAGTCTGGTGCCTGCCAAGTAGGTGGGCAGGTGGGGGCCCTGCATGAGTTGCTGTCTGTGGTGTTGGCAGCAGACCCATTGTCCCGCTGCCTTTTAGTGGTCTGACTCGCTTGCCGTAGAGGGTGGAGGCAACAGAAGGGAGCTAAGTTTGGGAAGCTGATAACTGGGATGGGGACTGAGTATGTCAGTCCACTGATAAAGACTCAGATATTTCTCAAGTTTACCCTCTTGTCCAGGCTGGAATTTGCCAGGACTTTGACATTCACCCCAGCCTGTGCCTGTGTGTGACTGACCAGGCTACAGCAAAGGCTTTCTGGAATCTGAGGTTAAGAAAGATGAAAGGCCAGTGCCGCCTATCTGTCTGCAGTGGGCATATTGCATAATAATAACTCTCTGTGATCTTTCTTTTGCATGTTCTTGGTTTCTCCACTTCTTCCTTTCAGCTTTGTAATATGACACCCAGCTGCTTCTTATCTTTGCTGCCTTCCCTCACCTCCCAGCTCTCCCCTCTCAGATCCCCAGAGAGAACACAGACCACTCCTGCTTTGAAGCCTTAAGGACCCTGTCACTTCCCTTAACACCCTCTGTTTGCTGGACTCACTGTTTAGTGATGCTCTAGCCAGGTGAGGACCATAAACCAACCCCTCAATGCCTGCCTTTATCAGGTGTCTTACTCAGACAGGCTGTGTGCCCTGGAGCCCCATCTCAAGACAGGGACAGAACCTAGAATTAAATATTTGATTTGGAGTTTTGTGGCTCCTCAGTAAATTAAAGAGGTGTGAAAAGCAAGACTGTTGACTTCCTTAAGTAGATTTTATACTTTGTCAGCTTCCTGTGGAGGAAGATAACAAAGAGCATTGTGCTATCAGGCCAAGTCCAGAAAAGGTGCTGTTTCCATTTATGGGCCAGCTTCTCGGGTTACCATAATCTGGTGGGCCCCTCAGGTTTGGCCAGTGGGTGTGATGAGCTCTGATATGAATGACCCATCTTGACATTGCATGCCAAGGAGTCCAAAACCACCAGCTGCAGATGTTTCCCAAGTACCCCAAACTTGGAAAACAGATCGTTTCCATCACCAATTGACAATTTATAAAGAAGAGTCCCTGCCTGCTTCCTTTGCTCCTTCCAAGAAAGAGAAGAGGGCTGTGCTTTGAAGCAAGAAAAAAATCTCCCTCCACGTACGTACATTTTTTTTCAAAGACACTTGTCTGCAGTGAACAGGAGCTCCCTGTCAGGGGCCCCCACCTGCTTGGGCCTCTCCAAGATGGGAATGGAGGCAACCACATCACTTTCAACATTAAGAAAAGCCCATTATAAAATCGCACAGGCTAACGGCAATAGCAGCAACACCCTTTACTTTTAGTCCTATGTCAGCTTGTAGTAAAAGTCTGTCTCCTGACAAACTACTTAAAATCATAAAAGTGAGAGGTCATTTGGGTGGAGAAGTATGTTAGAAACTGGGATGTGCTGGGAGCCATAACAAAAGGAGCCATCAGAGGGAAAAGGCGAGACACTCTGACAGCTTGAGGCCGTCCCATGACTCAGAGCTCTGGGACCTGCACATAGTCCCCCCGGAACTGAGACACTTCAAGGACTTTTTTCTGGAAACACAAATAACAAGAGATGGATTTAAGTTTCACAGTGTTTCCTTTCTGCCTGTGCCCCAAGAAAGATGTAAGGATGCTTAGTAATGAGGATTGAGGGTAGAGGAGGAGGGATGAGATACCACGAGCAGGAGAGCAGACTGGAACAGGGCTAGTGATAGTAGTAGGGGTGTCACTATAATACTCCTGATGGTTTGTTGAATAGCTGTGAATTTCAGGTGTTTTTTTAAATCCCATTATCCAACACTCATTAAGATGTCTTGGAAGCAACCGTGATTACCCATTTTACAGATGACTGGTTACTCAATGAGTAAATGACCCAGCCAGAGCTTGAATCTAGACCTCCCGATTACTCATTAACCTTACGTCTTTTCAGAATACCAAGGTGCAGAGCTGTTGTACACTTAAAAGATAAAGGTTTTACCACTTCCACCCCACTCCCAATTATCCTAGATTCTTCTGGAGCTTCTAGACCTACTGTGCTTTGTGGCTGAATACAATATCTCTCCGGAAAATTAGCCTACCCAGTGATTAAAAAAAAAAAAGAATTTGATAACATCAAAATTAAACATGTATCCTAAAAAGACATCATTAAGAAAATAAACGGATAGTCCACAGACTGAGGAAAAAATATACACAGCCAATACCTGACAAATCCAGGATATATAAAGAAAGCCTACAAATCAAGAGTAGAAGGACAATGCATTTATTAAATGGGCAAAAGACCTGAAAGGATACTTAACCAAAGGAGATAGACAAATGGCCAACAAACATGTGAAAAATTCCACATCATCAGTCAGAAGAAAATGCAAATCCAAACTACAATGACCTACCAATGCACACCCATGAGAATGGCTAAAAAATTTTTAAAGTGATGTCACTGAAGGATGTGGAGCACCCAGAACTCTCCTCCAGGGCTGGCGGCGTGTATCAAATGGTATAATCGCTTTGGAAAGCTGCCAGTGTCTTACAAGGTTAAACACACCTTCACTCTAGATACTTCATAATAATAACAGCAGCAAAGGTGTGTCCATACAAAGAGTTCTACATAAATAGTCACTGCAATTTTTATTCCTAATAGCCCAAACCAGTAAACAACCTAAGTGTTTGGTGATAGAATAATGGATAAATAATTTATGGCATGTTCATGAAGTGGATTACTACTCATCACTGAAGAGGGATTAATGGCAGACTCCTACAGCAAAATGGTAGAAACGCGAACACTTTGTGTTGAGTAAAAGAAAACCAACCCAAAGGAGTTCAAAGTGTATGATGCCACTTGAGTGGAACAGAAAGTACAAATTTATAGTGATAGAAGTCAGAAAATGTTTAGGAGGGTGGTAGAATTGATTCGAGAAGGATATAAGGGTCTACGGCCATACCACCCTGAACGCGCCCGATCTCGTCTGATCTCGGAAGCTAAGCAGGGTCGGGCCTGGTTAGTACTTGGATGGGAGAAGGATATAAGGGAAATTTAGAGGGTAAGGGAAATGTTCTCTTCTTTTGAGTAGTGGTTACACAGGTTGTCTAAAACTGTCAAAACTCTTCTAACTGAACTATAAAGATCTATGTATTTTATTGGATGTTAATCATATCTCAATAATTTTTTTTTAAATGGACCCTGCTGTGTTAGCCACGAGGATTATGGCCTTACTCCTTGGAGGCCAATTTCTTGCCCTCCGACTGAAACCTGAGATCTGAGCTAATAAACTCCCCCAACAGCCTGGGCCTCAGGGGTGAAGGCAATGAAGAGTTTCAGCAAAGCAACTCTCACCGAAAGGCCTCTCTGCATAGTGGTGTTGAAAAAGCTGTTTCTCTCTGCCCCTCACGCTAGGGATATACTGAACCCTTATTTATTATCTTCATCTGTTAAAACTCAAAGGGTGAATACCAGAGGCTCTTGCCAGTCATTTCTCATTGTTGTCCAAAAGGAATAAAGTACGTCTCTGCAGAGTGCAGCTGGTTTACTAGACCCAAGGTCACCCTACATACTGGGCAGGGAGATACTTCATTGTTGGCACAGAAGTCAGCTCCAATGACAGACTCACTCCTAATTTCAGGATTCACTGGACCTTACAAAGAGATACACTTTAAAACTTTAGGAAGGGGGGCTCCTGAGTGGCCCAGTGGGTTGAGCCTCTGCCTTCAGCTCGGGTCATGATCTCAGGGTCCTGGGATCGAGCCCCACATCGGTCTCTCTGCTCGGCAGACAGCCTGCTTCCCCCCCCGCCGCCTGCCTCTCTGCCTACTTGTGATCTCTCTCTCTCTCTCTCTCTCTCTGTCAAATAAATTAAAAAATAAAAATAAAAACATCTTTAAAACTTTAGGAAGGGATGATAAGAAAGGGGCCGCAGGGCATACCTATCTGCTTCTAGGGCAAGGGTGCTTGCTTTCTCTGCAAAGGGATAGTTGAATGGTATTTAAACAACCCATGGGGACCAGGAGTTCCCCAGCCAGAGAGACCTCAGGCATATGAGAGACAAGAATCACATGCCTACTGATGAAGCACTAAACTCTACCTAGAAAACAAATAATACGCTGTATGTTAATTAATTGAATTTAAATAAATAAATAAATAAATACAAGAATCCTGTGGCTTTACTCTGGAAAGAGTATGGGAAGGTGCCACATACTTTAAGATCTATGTAAAGAAAGTAGAAATAGCGTTTATGTATCCAAATGGCAAAACTTCAACCAATGCATAGCAGTCACAAGAAGCTGGATTTTGATGCAGCCTAAAAAGGACCTTTGCAACAACCAGAGCTGCTTAGCATTCCATTCATATAGCCATTCATTCAGCCTATAATTTTTGAGTCCCTACTGTGCTGTGACCCACACAACAGACTGGCTCTGAAAGATGTTCACCGAGGAGCAGACGACACGGTGACTCTAGGTAGCGCAGATGCAGGGCAGCAAGAGACCGCACAGGTGAGAGGGCCGCATCCAGAGAGGGAAGGTTATTTCCCAGCTCAGCAGAGCCTCCAGGAGGCTCACCAGTCATTTTAGTCCTCCTCATGTATTCTTTCATCCATTTAATAAATATTCATTGAGCTCTATTATGTCTCAGGCACTGTTCCAAACCCTGGGAATGTAGACTAGGCGAACAGATAGAGCATGTCAGTTGGCGACTGGTACTGACTGGATCTTTCTCCCTTCAAGCGAATGATCGCTCTTCTCTTACTGCTGACTACAGTGATCTCCCTCAGCCTCCCTCCTCTGCACATCCCAACTACCATCACCTCTTTCTACTCTTACTGGATTACTTTCTGACTCAGAGAAAGGAAAAATTCTCTCCACTTATGTTCTTCCCCAGACTCACAGGCCTTCCTCCATCATCCCTGCCAGTCCCCATGCTCCCTACCTTTTCTCTCCTCGTTCTTTGGCCTGTTTGAAATTCACAGCTGTGTTCACTCCTTATAGTCCTAAAGCAATGTTCCATGGCTAGCCCCAAGATGACACGTAGGTTTTAGTCAAGAGCTAGTTGGATCAATGGGTGGTCGGACCTTCCCGAGGGCATCATGTGTGGACTCACAGGAAATACAGATCTGATGGGTTATTATGTGACGACCTATGGTCGCAGAAAGCACCAAGCATCTTGGGTTTCTGGACGAGTACCTACAGATCCTGTCCCGTCCAGCTCTCTCTCGAACTTTGTTGCTAAGCTCCTTAAAAGCTTACATGATCCTTCTTGCCTCCACGGCTTCACTTCTCACCTGACCCACCATGCTTCTGTCTACAGACCTGCTCCGGCAGAGGACACACAGTGACCACCTATGGGCCAGCAGAGTACCTCCCCCGAACCCCCGGCCTTGTGATAGATGTCTTGGTAGCATTAACTATGGGTGTCCCCGAAGGTTATATCCTCAGCCCTCTGCTCACCTTCCTGCCACTTGTGCTCTAATAGCTTCTCCACTCAGTCTCCTGCGCAGGATGCTATCCTGAGCCACTGCACATTTCCACTCGGGTCTTGCTGAGTATCACACACTCTTGATGTCCGAAATAGGACTCGTTATCCTCTCTCGGAACACTGCTGCTTCTTGAATACCATTTCACAGTTCATATTATTGCTGATCTTGCAAACACTCGAGCCAGAAGATTTGACATCTTCCTACATTACGTTATACTTCACATCCATCACAAACCCCTTTCTGTCAACCCCACCTCAGAAACGTCTCTTGAGTTCATTACCTCCTCTCCATCCTCACTGCCACTTCCTTGGTTCCAGCTGTCCTCTCTCCCCTGTTACTGAAATGACCTCCTATTTCTCTCCTTTTCTTTATGCTTACCTCATATCAGTCTAATTCTTGTCTTCCACCATTAAAATTATTGTCTTAAGAGATAAACTTCAGCATCTTATTCCCTTGGTTAAAAACATCTGGAAATTATCCAAATGTCCATTAAATGGTGAGTGGTTAAACTCATGGAGTACTACCCAGCTGTGAAAAGAAACAGACTCTTGATGTATGACACAACTTGAATGATTCTGAAGGAAATAATGCTGACTGAAAAAAGAACGCCAATCTCAAAGGCTACGTATTGCTCGATTCCATTTATGTAACAATCATGAAATAACGTAGATGAACTATAGATTGGTGGTTGCCAAGTATGAGGGCTGGTATGGCTCTAACGCAGTGATACCGGGGGGCTTGTGGTGATGGCACAGCTGAGTTTCTCGATTATGGTGGTAGTTACTAAAGGCCGTGCATGAGGTAGTTGCACAGAGCTGCACACATGCACGCACAGATCAGTGTGTGCAAACCAGTGAGACCTGAATAAGCTCAATGGATGTGTGAATGTCAGGTCCTCGGTTTTGTGCTGTGGATGGATAAGATCTTCACATTAGCGGAGGCCAGGGGAAGGGTGCATGGGACCTCCCTGGACCTGTCTATACAACCTCATGGGAATCTATGATTGTTTCAAAATTTGAAGTTAAAAAGTAAATAGATGAATTAAAAAAGTAAAAAACACAAAAAAACTTCAATGTTCCCCATGTTTCACAGAACAAAATAGAAACTCCTTTGTTCAACATTCAAGGTTTTTAACAATGAACCTCCTTTCCCATTGCTCCTCCTTTTAGAACCTTCATTTATTCCTTCAGTGACCACGGGGAACCCAAGATGGGCTGGGACACTGCAAGTACAGTGGTCCGCAAAGAGATAAGGCCTCTGCCCCCAGAAACGTAAGAGTCTTTGGGGGAAACAGCCAATCAGGAAGCAATTCCATGGACGTGTTTAATTGCTATACCTGGGAAGTACAGAGGCTGTCTCAGTCACTCCCCTTCATCATTCCTTTTCATGCGTGCTGTTCCCTTTGCTCAAAATGTCCTTTGCTGTACTGTGAATCTCTACTGTCTGCTCCTGTGAAATCCTCTCATACATTCACTCATGCATTCATTCAGCAGATAGTTACTGAGTGCCATCCCTACACCAGACCTTGTGGACAATGCAGCACAGAGCACAGCCTCTGCTCTCTCATAGCTGGTGCTCATGGGAGACTCCCATGATAGCCGGCCAACCAGGGAAAATGGCAAACAAGCTGTAAGAGCAGTTGGAGAGCTGATTTAAGCTGGGTGGGTCACAGAAGTTCTCACCAGCCAGATGATACTGAAACGGCTACCTAAAATGCTAAGAGTGAGCAGGGACGGATAGTGCAGATAAAGGAAAGGGGAAAGCTGGGGCAAAGTCTTAAGAAGAAAAACACTTTGCCTTGTTTAGGGAACCAAAGGTTAGTGTAGTGTAGCAAAGGGGGAGAGGCAGATAGCAGAGGGAAGGCCCAGAAGGTGGAAAGGGGCCACTTTGGTGTTTGAATGGCGTTGTAAATCAGAGTGAGGAGTTTGGATTTTATTTTAAATACAACAGCAAGACTCTGGAGGGCTTTAAGTAGGGGGAAGGCATATCTGATGGACTTTTGAAATGATGATTCTAACAGTTGTGTGGAGAAGGAAATCTAAGATAAGGGTGGTACTTGCAAATGTACTTGCAAAATATAAGGGGGGTTTAGGCAAGAGAAGAACTAGAGAGACAAGTTAGGAGACAAGAGAGAATGGGACTCGTTGGCAGCCCTGCAGGTCCTTGCTCACTTTGCTGTTGTCTCATTCATTATGTGGTTTAGGGTCTGTTTTGTGCCTGCCTTCCTGACTAGATGGCTGCTGATGGAAGAGATGGACCATCTATTTTTTCTTCCGCCTCACCCCTACATAGCTCAGTAACTGTTTCTTAAATAAAATTGAACTGAATTGTTATGTCCAGCACAGGAGGAAGGAAAGTGAGTCCAGGAAGACTCTAGAAAACAAATGGCATGAACTAGACTGTGAAAGATGGGTAAAATATGGACAGGTAGCAACGGGAGGAAATGACCTTCCCTGGACGAAGTGGACAGTGTGATGAAAGAAGCAAAGATGAGAAAACAGTGTGGATGGAGGACAGGAAGGACACAGTGAGGTAGCAGTCAGCCTGGAAGGAAGGCTGGCAGATGAACACAAGAGAAAACTAATTGGAACAATCAGGAAAATGGGTTTAAGTAGAAGTATGGTGCTTCTCTGAAGGATGAACCAAGAACTGGTCTTAAATTTTGCAAACAAAGGGGAAGCTATTTCATGCTATAAACAAAGGAATGGTAAATTTTTGAACTGCGTCTCAGAAAAATGACCCTGAAAGCCACTGGGTGAGAAGGGACAGGAGATGAGAAAAGTGTTTTTGGTGAAAAGAAAGCAGTTTTCAAGGTAAAAAGGAAGGAGTGTTACCCTGAGGAGTCTTTGTTCTCCACCTGAAGGAGTGAATCATCTTTGAAAGCACTCACACCATCATTTGAGGGGTTTTAATCAGTATTAGACTTTGTAAGGTCATCACAGAAAGTACAGGTAGGGGAGGCGAAGGTTGTTTCCAGAGAAATGCAGGGACAATTTTATTCCACCAGTTTCCAGACAGAAACCTAAGTAAAGTTGAGCATTAAGGAGGGTGTAACCCATGGAAGGTGGACACAGGGCTGAGAAGCCCTTGGGGTCAGGCAGGGACCCAGGGTAAGCCTGCTTACCTCCAGTCTGGGTCAGGGGAGGGGGTGTGTTATTTTTCTACTGCATTTCCTTCCAAGAATGCAAATGTGTTTTTCTCTCTTGGTCACCAGTTTGCCACGCTTCCCAGCTCATTCCACTGGATTGAGTTACCTGCTGTGTTGGGTTGTTTTCCCCTGAACACTTCCAGCTGCGTTGCTCCCTGCCTTCTTTTATGCACTTTCCCAGTGGTGGGGCGTTCTTCTCTCCCAGGACTCTATTCCCAGCACCAGTTGTGAATACAGCTCTGATTTAACTTCCTCCCTTCCCTCCCCTGCCTACCATTTTCTACTCCTACCCGTGTCTATTTATATTTCACTGGCCTCAGCAAGAGTAGAGGAATCAAGATTTTTAATTCAGCATTTATTACCTACTGGGCACTGTGCTGAACAATTTACGTACATATTACCCACATTCTCACCATCACTTGCCACTATCAAATTCAGAATCAAATATGGCAAAATTTGGATAGTAGGTATATGGATGTGTTGTGTTATATTCTATACTCCTCTGTACTTGCAAAATATTCCATAATTAAAATTAAGTTGTTATTATGACTGCCTGCTTTCAACAGTGGCTTGGACAGAGATTTAGGATTCTTAGTGATGGTGTCTGCAAATAACACAAAACTTAGAGAAGCAAGACAAGTGAGTGCCAGTGTGATATTGTGATTTATACTAAGAAATAGGCCCATTCCCCTCACAGATTTCCTAAAGCCCTTGGAATTTCCTAAGTGATGAGAAGGATGAAGGTTTCTTTTATTATGTTAATGAAGGGACTTGTGGAGCCAACACTGCATTGAGGGATGGAACTTTCAGTCCTACACCCTGACTTCTGGGAAGGATAGAGAGACTAGTTTGTTGGAGCATAAATCAATTGCCAATGAGCAATGATTTAAGTAATTATGCCTATGTAATGAAGCCTCCATGAAAACCCAAAAGCACTGGGTTTGGAGAGTTTCCAGATTGGTGAACACATGGAAGTTCTGAGAATGACATTCCTAGAGAAGACAGGGAAGCTACACACCCTTCCCATATTCCTGGCCCAATGTATCTCTTCCATCTGGCTATTCTATCCTTTTATAACAAACTGGTTATCTAGTAAGTAAAACGTTTCTCAAAGTTCTGTAAGCCACTCTAGCAAATTAACTGAACCTAGGGAGGGGTTCATGGGAACCCCTAATCTAGAACTGGTTGGTGAGAAGCAGGGGGAGCAACCTGAGCTTGCAATTGGCATCTGAAGTTGGGGCATGGAGGCAGTTGTCTCCTAGGACTGAGCCCTTAATCTGTGGAATCCGATGTTATCTCTGGGTAGATAATGTCAGAAAGAGTTGAATTCTTGGACACCAACAGGGTGTCATGGAATTGCTTGTGGGAGTGGGGAACCCCCCCCCACACACATTGGAAATTTGGGTCCCAAAATACCCCAAATGAGTCAGGCATCCACATTAAAAATAATCTCAATGGAAATTGACCAAACCAACAAAGTTAAGCTTAATGGAAATTGATGAAAGGGTAAAGTTCACCTTCACATGCCCAAGATGGAGAGATCTAGCTTAGGTAGGCAGCTTTGGTATAGAGGAGTCTGAGGGAGTTTGATTGACCAGAATCTCAGTGGGAGCCATCAATGGGCTATCTCTTTGTAATAAAGAGGTGAATGACCTCTGTATCAGCCAGGGCTCTTTGACCACAACAACAGAAACAGATTTTAGTTGATTTACAAAGCAAAAGCATTTATTAGAAAGTCATCTCTGCTCAGAAAGTTGGCAGGAAGGCTACAGAACCAGGTTCAAAAATGGGCAAAAACCTATCTGACCTAGGCAATAGGAACCCCGGGAGAGATCTAGCAGCAGGAATGTTGGAGTGTGAACCCCATTTGTAAACAGAGGTCCAGGTTCAGGACAAGAGAAACATTGTTCCTAATAGGTCTGAGCGGATCAGCCCAGGTATGAGCTGAAATCCTCAGTTCCTGCCTTGCTTTTCTTGCACGGTTAGAAGAGACAGCCTTATGAAACCCAGCTTTCACAGAAGACAGTCTAGAAGTCACTGTCAAGATCTGCCTCTTGTTACCTCACAGACTAGAACTAGAGGCAATGAGCAGGAGTTCAAGGAGATGAGAGCTGAGATCAGTATGATTAGGGACTTTCTAATAGAGTCATTCAACAGTGGATTTAACAGACCTCCATGGTGATGAGCCCACTGACCACGGCAGGTGCTCAAGGCAAGACTGAATCCCCCCTGGTAGAATATGAAGAAAAGGAACCCTGCATCAATAGGAAATAGATGAGACGAGCTACAGAGTCCCTCTCAACTCCCTGGTTTATAATTTCAGGCAAGGCTTTTGTAGCTATTTATTTGCTGGAGATGAACATCCCTTATAGTCCTTCCCCATCCCCTTTCCACACATTTGTTGGCTTGATCAAACAGTTGTTGAGTTATGTGGCTCTACGATTGTAAGGGCAAGACGATTTACAATTATTAGTATTATTCTCTTAGGACTTTATTTTTCCTATCATAAATAGCATAACCACCCCACAGAAAATCTGTGGAAAAGAAGAGAGAAAAAGAAGACATCTAGGATTCCCCCTCCCAAAAAAATGTGATCATTTGTGAGTTTTCTTCCAATTTTTTATTTATGTGCATTTTTCATAAAATTTCTTCTGGTTCTAAAAACAACACACAGTTGGTATGTTCAATCACTATAGCAAAGTATTAAAAAGAAGTAAAAGATTATTTAAAATGTCACCACTTCAGACATCTTGGAAAACATCTTTTGTTATTGTTCTTCATATATTATATATGTAACATTGTGTATCAGTGGAATCCTACTATAAATAGAGGTTCCAGGGGGTGTGATTTTTTTTTTTGGAGGGGGTAGGCTACATGCTGGGCTTAATGTGGGGCCCAACACACGACCCTGAGATCAAGACCTGAGCTGAGATTAAGAGTTGGACACCTAACTGACTGAGCCACCCAGGAGCCCTGGGGTTTGTGATCTTTTTATCGCTCTTTTTGTCACAGAGCTCATCTTATCCTGATGAACATATAACTATTATCTTCTTTAATGACCGCATAACATTCTTCAGACGGTTCTTTCATAATTTAACTATACCCTTTTAATGAACATTTAGAACATTTAGGTTGCGTCCAGTGTTTTACTCTTATGACCAATGCTGCATTGAACATCCTTGTCCATCAGACCCTATGTACCTTCCTGCTATCTTCTCAGGATTTTGTTTTTGTTTTTGTTTTTGTATTCAAATAATTCTGAGGGACTGTGAGACCAAAGTCAGACTAGAGTTGTTAGCTGGGTAAGAGAAAGCTGGCCAACTCCAGCTTAGACGCAACAAGGGTGTATTTTGTAGATGGGCAGAGCCAACAGCAGGTCTTGACTGGTGTAATTCTCACCCTGTAAGTGGACACTCCTACAATGCTCACACACCCTCAACAACAGACTCCCCAGACTCACCACTGGTCATCTGAGTGCTAAATGTCCTCCCTCCACCCCCACCTCTGGTGAAAAAAGCCCTGCCTGTCCTCCCCTCAAACCTGCCCGTCCTGATTCTAACCCTTTCCCCTGAGACCCTACCACTGCCACAGGTGTTTTTCTCTCCGTGAAATGAGGATAAAGAAACCTGCTTTTTGTCCTCAAGGTTAGCATCTCTCCAACCAAAAAGCAGAGCAAACTCACACCGTGGCAGGCTGGTACCCGGTGCCCTCTGGGTTAGCCCAGGTCAGCACATCTGCCCTCCAGGAACCAGCAAGTTGGAAATCGCATAGGAGGACCTTAAAGGCTCTGATTTAGCTCTGGAGATTTACCATCAATGAAAGTTGGGTTTTGAAGTCAACTTTTAAGCAGAAACTCACTGTGGCAGAAAGGCTGATTGCCTCCCGAATAATCACTCTTCTCTTCTTTCATATTAGTAGAACCCCAATTGCATTCTGGGTTAACAGTATGCATCGCTATAGGATTATATTTCCCTTAAAGTTGGATTTGGCCAGTGATAGGTAAGTTATAGTCATTGTACAGAGCTGTTGGGAAAGCACTTTAGATGGATTTACCTGGCTGGAAATGTCACCTTTTTGGTATTCCCCCCACCCCCTTCCTCCTCCTTGCCTCTGAAATGTTTCTGTAGTCATCCTGGGTCATGAGGTGACCTTGAGTTGGAAATGTGTGCCAGTACTAATAGAGCCCCCCCCAAAACTGTCCCTAACAGCCATAAATGGGAGTCACCAGTCCACCTTTTTCTGTGGCCCCTCTTTTGGTTGGAATGAAATCATCTTGCTTAAGTCACTTGAGTTTCCTATTTTATGCATCTAAAACTGAACTTATACAATCACAAATGATTAAAAATAGTCTTGGAAATTCCTGAGGATAGTACCATGTTGGAGACTACATCTCCAATAAGTTCGACAGGGCCATGGTTTCCTTCATGGTTATAACAGATCTGTTTCTTCAGCTGAGAATGAAATGGGAGTAAATGAGTTGTGTTACACACAAACACAAACAAAAAACCTTTCAACACTGAAGTGACAAAGCACTCCCTCTCTGTAAGGTTCATAAAAACTGGGACCACCTGAAGGAAGGACATATTTTCTTTTCCCACCTGCTCATAGGTCTGTAACCACTGAGTGGATTGGCAGGGAGAAGTCTGGATCACTGAAGTATGTTTGTGTGTGTCTGCATGTGTACAGGCATACATGGGCAACTTCCCCCTCTTTCAGATAATAAATTATTGAATATCCGTTTCTTACATAGATGATAAAATTTCATTGCTTTTAGAAATCACATACTCATTAAGTCAATAAGTTGTTTTTGAAATCCCAGAAAAATCTCAATATCTGTTCTTTACAGGTGTTCAGTAGCTGTATTATTTAAGATAGAAATCTCAGGGGTCAGTTCCCAGACACTGGGCTTGGTGCATTGCAGCGGAGACTGGCCACAGTGGAGATCTGGGACAGGGCCAGAACTCCCCTCCAGGGAAGTTATTTAAAAGGTGAGTGCTCTTTGCTTTATCTTTGTCTCCACTTGACTCCATCAACAGAGACAAGAGAAGGGTAACTTCATCTCACTCATTTAGCAAACTTGGTTAAATGCTACTAGTTACCAAGCCAAGAAAAGTGTTAAAGAGAGGAGATGCCATTATAATGCCTGATAGATAAAACCCCAGGCGTTGCCCTTGTATTTTTCACAGGCTAGTGGGGAAGACCCAGCCTCAGCCATGAGACCACCTTCAGTCTCAATGTAATGGGTGTTCAGCAGGGGTCCTGGGTGCCCTGCGGCGTATGCCTTGGCTGTAGTAGTTTTCAAATATAGAAATGGAATGAATTATTCTGTATTAGCTTATAATTAGGTATCTTTTTTGAGAAAATCTATGTAGAGTGAATAATTGACCTTTTTTTGAGCCACTATATGTCTTTGTTTTGCTCTGGTGACTACAGATCCTAAGCACATGGGGGGACCTGGTAAGTAGTTGCTGCTGCGATGAAGGAGGCCTTGTCAGTGAGCGTGCAGTCTACCACGAGCTGGGGAACACAGCTGCTCCCCAGACACTCATCTGAGTGCATATCACCTGCAGAGCTGAAGGAGGTCCATGGGGCTTCACTCGGGCTTTTCCTTCCATCCTACCCCGTACAGGGCCTCGCCTGTGTCCTGAAACCACACTCCTCTCTGGTCTCTCTGTTACGGGTGCCTGCTCCCACATCATTCCCCACTCTCCTTTTTCCCTTCTTGAGAGAGAGAGGGGCTGCATTTTGCTCCTGCAACAGGAGGCAACCCACAGAGCCAACAAGGCTTGGTTGCCCTTTCCCAGAGCGCTGAACATCTTGAAGATATTTGTAATTTTACTCACGACTGGAGGATATAATTCATTGCTTGCTGAACCAAAGTCCACCAGCTGCCAGAGGATTTCAGAGACCATTTGTATGATACTTAGAAGTAAAAACAGAATGAAAAGGTTCTACTCTCACCCTGTCCTCCCTCACATACACATACACACACAACTGAGTCATGGGCTTTTGCTATCAAACAGAACGAGCCATATCACCTCCTCCTTGTCCCTGCCTCCCACCCCTTGTCTCTAAGGGGAGACGGTTCAGCTCCTACTTGGGATATAGGGACTTTGCAGATGCAAATTAGGTCCAGAAAGACTGCAAGTTTAAGAGTGAATTACTATCAGCCATGAGGGGCTTGAGGGATAGAGGGAATCCTAGCCAAGGAGAGGGAGGGAAACCTTCTCTTCTAGCAATTAATCATCTGTAAGTGCAAAGGGAATGGCTGCTGGAAAGATTAGGTGAGTCTCAGCGCTTGCTAAGTCTCTGCTTTCCAACTGGGGCCATGGGGTCAGAGCAATTTGACCAGACCCTCTACCTCATCTGGACCTTTGGGGGCTGGGGAAAAGCAGATTGCTAACAGACAGGAGAAGCTGGGGGGTGGGAATGAGCGTCTCTCCCACCCACCCAGGGCTAGCAAGCACTGCCCTGGTCACAGGTGCTCAGGCCTTGACTCTCCCCAGGGTTTCTACATGCAGAAGTTGAGTGAATGCCAATTTCCAACCACATTCAACAGATTGATTGTTCGGTAGTAACAATGGCTGCCTTGTACTGAAGGCTAACTGTGTGTCCTTTACCACACACACACACACACACACACACGCATGCACACACATGCACAGTCTTATTCAATCCGGACTGCAGTTCTTTGAGGCCGGGCACTACACTTATCCCATTCTTACAGATGAGGAAAGTAAGGTTCAGAGAGACTCAGTGACTTGCCTAGGGTCAAACAGTTGTTCAGTGATGGAGGACTTGAACTCAGGCCTGTCGATTTAGAAGTCACTGTTTGGACCCACCAGACCTAGACTGCTGCCTCTTCCTGGAAACTGAAGGAAACTTTGTGAGATCAAGTATTTTTTGAACTGAGAAAAAGAGGCGGCTTTATTCCCCTGAACACATGGTGGATTATCTGTACTTCAGTGACTGATGATAGCCATAAAAATAACTAGTAACAAATCTGTAGCTCTCCTACAGCAGCAGCCAATTATGTCCTTCCAACATAGTCAGAGTTCTATTTTCCTGTTCTCATTCTACACCTTCCTCTTCCCCGTGTGTGTTTTTGTTGGCTTGTTTTTTACTGTGGTATGAGCTTTTTGTGATCCACTGCAGATCTGTCTTGGAATGAGATGGGAAATAGAAATATGGGAATAATGACAGGTAGATTCCCAGAAAGATGGTAGATAGATGGAGGATTACTGATAGGTGATGCATGAACACACAGATATACGGGTGAAGAGACGGACAAATGAACAAACACATGGATGGATGGAAGGATGGACAAGCAGATGGATAACTGGGTGAACGGACAAAGAGATGGACAAACAGATAAAGAGAGGAGCACAGTTGCCCTGACCCACGTGTGGACCGACCCTGACTCTGACAACCAGCCTAGACCCTCTGAGCTGACTACAAGGTAACTACCCCTGCAAGGTCCTCTAAGGTCACACCAATTCAGGACCTGTCACTAAGAGTTGGCTCGCTCATCCCTGGTCAGTAAGAGGGTATGGGAATGGCCTCATACAAACTCAGGACCCCTGCTGTAGTCTACTTCCTCTGCCAGATCTTGCTCTTGCCTCCTGCATTCTCCCAAGGGGTCTCTAAGGAAACCCAACCCTCTCCACGTGGTCAAACATTACCTTACCTGGCTTTTATTTTTAATGCATGAATCTTTGCACACTTCCCCCACAGGCCAAACTGGAAGAACTCTGAGGGCAGGCAACACATCTTTTATCTCTGTTTGTTGGCATTTACGGCATTTACCTCAGTGCGTGCTGTTGACAAGCTGGAAAATCACATCATGAGGCACATCATAAGTAAGTGTAAATCGCAGGCTTCTGTGCTTGGTGAGGCTTCTCTAGCCTCTTTGAGCCATGTCGCAAAATACATCCAGTGCTCAGTAATGTCTGCAAATAGCAACCACTATTTATGAAAATGTTCCTCTGCCACCCAATGTCTATTATTTAAGTGCTTATTGAACATATTACATAATAACAGTTAATAACTATAGAGCACTCACTGCTGATCTAAGTGCTTTACATGTAATAGCTCAGCCTTCATCAATAATAAGACCAAGAGAGAGGTCCTATTACCCACATTTTACAGAGAAGACTAATGCTAAGCAAGGTTATGTAACTTGCTCAAGTTCACACAGTCGTAAGAGTCAGAGCTAGGATTCCGATCTTGGTCCGACTCTAAGCCTCTGGCCTTAAACCCGAGTTATGGGACCACTTTAAGTAGTACAACGGGAGTGAGCCCTCTTGACCTTGTAGAAAATCAGTAGGGTTTTAGTGGGTCCCTTCTGACCACTTCTGAACACACAGATTCTCTCTGTGATGAGTCAAGGACTGCTGGAATCCAGTGTGGGAACACAAGCTGGCAGTGGCTCACAGGGGCAATTCCCAACCAATAAATGGCCTGTCACTTCTGCTTAACTCCCAAAGCCACAGTAGGAAGGATGCCTAGCTGGAAAGTCAAGGTCTCTATTCATGGCAGCCATTCAATGATTTTGTGATACGCCCAAGTCCTTTAACTTCTTTTAGCTTCAGTTTCCTTGTCTGCACATGGGGACAGTCACATTGGCCTGGGGTCCTACACAGGGCTGTTGTGAGAATCAGTTGAGGGATGGAGAGAGGAAGCTGCCTTGTAAAGAGAGGGGAGCTCTGCTTGGCCCTACCAGAGCCCCTTGTAAAGACAGTCTAACTGGATGATTCAAACAGGCTTCCCCAATCCATTACAGATCATTGTTAGGAAATACCAAGTTGTGTCTGAGAGTTCAACCAGCCCCAAAGATTACTCTCAAGGCTGGTGAGTGAACCACAGCTGTATCATTTGGGGCTCCTGGCCACTTGGCTGCAGCTCCAGAAATGCTTCGATCTTGCTCTATTCAGACTTGGTTTGACCATAATCATATTAAATATTAAATCATCTAGTGGCACTGGCATAGAAACACAGTACGTCAGGTGCTAGCTAGTCTGCCTTTCGTTGCTACCCATAACAATTTCCTAAGCATTTAGAACGCTCCAAGGCTTTGAACCCAAGGCTTAAAAAGGAATTATATCTAGCCTAAAGGAACTTTGCCCCAATTTCACTGGAAATTAAAACTCAGTCCCCAAACACTGACACTGTGTTTCTTTCATGCTCTTGGCAACCAAAAGGCTCCTCAGCCAATGCAGGCCCTCTACCCTCAGAGGGAGACTACAGCTCTTCTGTGCCGGGGCTCAGCCACGGGCTGTCCTGTACCGTTCATCACACAGTAATTCCCGGCCTTGTCTCCTAACTTCGGGCCCTCAAGCTCCCGTCTCCTGCAGAGGACAGCAGGGCCTCCAGCTCACCAAGAGCTGTGCTTTCTTGCTTTCTTTCTTTTTTAAGATTTTATTTATTTGAGAGAGAGAGAGTGAGCATGAGAGGGAGAAGTTCAGAGGGAGAAGCAGACTCTCCACAGAGCTGGAGCCCGATATGGGACTCGATCCTGGGACTCCAGGATCATGACCTGAGCTGAAGGCAGTTGTTTAACCAACTGAGCCACCCAGGCACCCCAAGAGCTGTGCTTTCAACCCACCAGGAGTCATCGCCTTAACCAGGAAATCCAATTCAGCCTCACCAGCAGAGGAACAAACTGACGTCAGGAGCCCTCTCCTGGTGTGCGGGAAGAAGTACACAGAGTCACCTAGGCAGTGGTCACGAGGGTAGAATCCCAAGGAACCGATCAGCAACTCTAGAATGTGGGATATTTGGAGAGACAACTGGCTTGAATTCTGCAGAAGTGTCATTTCCATTTTAAAACAAAAGGGTGTGAGACTTTTTAGATTAAAGGAGACTAAAGAGACATAACTAAATGCAATGTGGGGGCAATCCATGATTGGCTTCTGGTCCCCCAAAACTGTCCTTAAAAACCCTAGAGGAGAATTGGAGACATCTGAATATCAGATGATATTATTGGATGGCAGTTAGTTTTCCCAAAGCACATAATGGGAATGGAGTTGCCCCGTAGAAGGTCCTTACTCTGCAGAGCTGCACAGGTGAAGAGATACAGCGTCTGCAACCTTCAAGCACACATACAGTCAATCCACAGTACTCACAGAGCCCATATTTGCAAATCTGCCTGCTGGCTGAGATTGTTTTGTAACCCCCCAAATCAATACCTATGGTGCCTCTGTGGCTCCCTACAGACATGTGAAAGCTTTGAGTCCCACGAGCAGCACATTCCCAGTAGAGGTCAAAGAAGGTGACACTCTGTCTTCATTTCACTTGTTTCATGCTAAAAACAAGGATCCCTTTCACAGTTTAGTTAGGGCCATGTTTTCCATATTGTTGTGGGGCTGTGGGTTGTATTTTGGGGTTTTTTGTTGTTGCTGTTTTTAGATTTTCCTTTTTTAAATGGTGCCCAGCATAGTGCTCACATGCTGTCTAGTGATTCAGTGCAAGAAGGCTGTAACGGGACGTACAGAGAAAATTCATGTGTTCAATAAGCTTTGTTCAGGCACGAGTTATATAGTGCTGTTGTCTGTGAGTTCAGTGTTGATGTATCAACAACATGTATGTTGAATAACATGTCTTTAAACAGAAACATGCATAAAACAAGTTTAATGAAAATGTGATCTATCAGAGGCTTGTAGGAACCTAACCTTACATTTCCTCTAGGAGCAATGGTTGAGTATTTGCTTATTCAGTGTTTGCTGCAACTTTATAGAATATAACTACAGTAGATAAGGGAAATAGATTGTACATAACCACATACATATATTTATACGCATACATACAGACGTTATTATTTTCACCTGCAAAAAGTGTGCACAGATGTAGCAAAATGGTAATTTATGAATCTAGATGAGTATATTTATGTTCTTGTTCTACTCTTTTAAATTTTTCTCTGGATTTAACTTTTTCAAAATAAAATGTTGGAAAAGAACACACATACACACACATATATATGCAAACTGTGCCTTTGACCTGTTAATGGGTTATAGGATCAATTTAGAAAGTCTATCTGCATTTTTGTAATGAAAGAGAATGGGATGGGATGGGATGGGGTGGGAAGAGCTGGGATGGTGTGGAGTAGGACAGGAGGGGGTGGGGTGGCATGGGATGGGGATGGTTGGGATAGGACAGGATGGGGTGGGGTGGCATGGGGTAAGATGGAATGGAATGGAGTAGGATAGAAAAGAAAATATTAGTGCCTCTCATGCATGTTCTGTGAAACTTATCCCAGGTAGGATATGACATATGTCTGCTGGGTTGTGAAGTAAAATTTTTGTCTTAATACAACTAATAATTTGGGGCGCCTGGGTGGCTCAGTGGGTTAAAGCCTCTGCCTTTGGCTCAGGTCATGATCCCAGGATCTTGGGATTGAGCCCCGCATTGGGCTCTCTGCTCAGCGGGGAGCCTGCTTCCCCCTCACTCTCTCTCTGCCTGCCTCTCTGCCTACTTGTGATCTCTGTCTGTCAAATAAATCAATAAAATCTTTTTAAAAAATGCAACTAATAGTTCAAAAAATTTGCAAGTCCCAGGCCAATAAAACTGAAGACATCCACTTGGCACCCCTCTTTCTCCTCCTCCTCTCTTCACAGTTTCTGTGCCCACTCTATCCCTATGGGGAAGTCCATCTCCTTCCCAGTCTGTCCCACCGTGCAGTCTGTGGCTCCTCCCTCTCTGCTCTCACCCTGTCCCTTGTTCTCCATTTCTCTGTTGCTCCTCTGCTTGCTGCATGGCCATCGAGAATCATGCTGGAGTCTCCCCACTATCATGCTTTGGCCCTGATACTTTTTGCTCTAGGCTTCAGCTAAGACATGACTCCTCCATCATCAAGCCCTTGAACTGACCTCTGATCAGTGCATCACGGAGGCAGTTGTGGAATCTGTAAGAGCAGAGGGGAAGCACTTAGAGGGAGGAGGATGGCAGGAAATGCTTCTGGGGGGACATGCTACCTCAGACATTTGAATTTTCTCTTACTAAGTAGTGACTATTCAAGTTCTGTAAGGGAAATGAGAACATTTAGTCATATTTAGGAGACTAGACAAGAGTCAGGGTAGTAAAGACTTAAAGGACAAGAACTCTGAAGGCAGTAGGAACTGCTAGAACAAAGGCAAGAGGAGGAACAAGGAGTCTGGAAAAGTGGGATAATCCAAGAATCAGAAATGTGAGTGGGACGCCCTTCCTGGTGTCACGGAGAGTAACCCAGATGCATGCTGTGGCTTCTTCATTGTTACGGAAGCCACCAGTGATGAGTGGGAAGAAACCACATGCTGAGTGGTTTCTTTCCCCTAACAGGAGCTCTTGGCTCTGAGAAATAGAAGGTGTCTTGCTAATTAAGGAAACGCTTTCTCATTTTAGCTTAAGATGGTACTAGCCAGCTTCCCTAAAAAATATCCATTCTTGATATAGGTGTTTCCATCAACTATCAGGCTCAAAAAAAAAAAAAAAAAAAAGCCCACAGAAATAAAAATAAGTGAACCTTCAGTCCCAGAGAGAACTGGATATGAAGGACACATCCAGGAGCACTAGCCTCTCCTCCTTACTGCCTCACACAGCTCTGTCAGCAGAGCCCTCTGTCCTCCAGAGGCCCAGACCCTCCTCCAAACCTAACAACCCAACCAGCTCAGATCTGGGGAGACACATGGAGAGCAGGGGCATGAGATCCTCCCTGTGGGAAGAGTGAAGACGGCAGAGGAGGTGAGGGGAGCTTCTCTGAGAACCAGACTGAAGAAGGGAGCAGAGAGGAAGGGGAAGACGTGGGGTGGTCCTTGAGGAAGACCTAATTACGCCCATGCTGTCCCTCGGGGCCCAAGGGAAGTCCAGGGTGTGCAAACAAGTTGGTGACCTCCTCCCCCTCTGGACTAGAATTCCTCCCCTTTTGTCCCAGCCCCTTGAGGAAACTCATCTCTGCTAGCAGAGGTGGTCTTGGGGCCCTGAAAGGATAGCTTGTAAATGAGAAGGGAGGGCTTCCCACCAAGGGGAGAAACCCCGCTGAGAGCCGTGACGGGAGGAGAAGACCCCATGCAGGGGGCAGCAGGACTGAGTCTCCCTCTGAAGACGCCCATGAGGGTGTGCCACCCTGCGTACCCTTGTATTTTAGAGAAATTCTCTTTCCATACTCCCATATTTAACCAAAAATCTCTCTCCAAAGAGGGAAATATTTAGAAGCAAAGATAAAAACGTAGTGATTCAAAGGGGCACGTGCACCCGAATGTTTATAGCAGCAATGTCCACAATAGCCAAACTATGGAAAGAACCTAGATGTCCATCAACAGATGAATGGATCAAGAAGATGTGGTATATATACACAATGGAATACTATGCAGCCATCAAAAGAAACGAAATCTTGCCATTTGCGACAACATGGATGGAACTAGAGCGTATCATGCTTAGCGAAATAAGTCAAGCGGAGAAAGACAACTATCATATGATCTCCCTGATATGAGGGAGTGGTGATGCAACATGGGGGCTTAAGTGGGTAGGAGAAGAATCCATGAAACAAGATGGGATAGGGAGGGAGACAAACCATAAGTGACTCTTAATCTCACGAAACAAACTGTGGGTTGCTGGGGGGAGGGGGGTTGGGAGGGGGGGGGTAGGGTTATGGACATTGGGGAGGGTATGTGCTTTTGGGTAAATTGGAAGGGGAGATGAACCATGAGAGACTATGGACTCTGAAAAACAATCTGAGGGGTTTGAAGTGGCGGGGGGGTGGGAGGTTGGGGTACCAGGTGGTGGGTATTATAGAGGGCACAGCTTGCATGGAGCACTGGGTGTGGTGAAAAAATAATGAATACTGTTTTTCTGAAAATAAATAAATTGGAAAAAAAAAAAAAAAAGAAGCAATGTCTAGGTGCTAAGCCGAAATTCTGAAGCAGGAATGGGAAACAGATAAGGGTCAAAGGGTGGGTAGTGGCCAAGGCGTAGAAGGGAATGTGAGCCTGCAAAGGACTAAGACTTTATTCTTCAGGCAGTCAGTGCTCTTGATCTTGGCTCGTCTTCAGGATTGTGGAGATCTTCTAAAATAGAACATCCAGTTCCTTTCCAGACTCACCAAAATAGAATCTACAGCTACTCAGTTATGTATTTTATCCCCACCGTTGTGCTGTGAGGCTGCTGAGGGAAGGCGCCATGTCAGATGGTCAGCTCACTCGCTGGTGCAAGTACAGAGGTGATCTGCCAGGCCCTGTGGGTGCACAACTGCCTCAGGGAGCCCAGGGCCCCAGGCAGCTGTGCTCTCCTTCACCCACTTCACAATGCAGACTTCTCTCTAATGCCTATGACTCTGTATAACCTTTTCATTCAAATGCTCATTATCATCTCTCTGTGGTTTCTGAGTCTCTTGGGGACAAGTTTTGAGAGAGAGAGAAAGAGAGCCCTTGTTTTGGCCCAGCTGACGGACCAGCTTTCTTCAAGTCAATTAAGTTATGAATTAGAAAGGAGTTGGAAACAGGGTCCTGTGGCCCAAATATGGCCACATAAGGACATCCCCTTCAACAGTGGCCATGAAAGCTGGGAAGGCAACATAAAATATTTCTGTGACGTTCGTACACAGTTGGTGCAGTATGAAAGTGAGCATGATGTTGTGGCTTAGAAAAATTCAAGCTTCAAAGAAAACTATATTCTCTTCATGCATTATTGAAATCATGAAGAAAGATACAAATTATACTCCGAAGACCTTCAGATGAAGTCAAAGAGAAAGCTTGTGAAAGTCTAGGAAAATAAGTTGGTTACCCAACGGAAGTCAGGGAAGCAGAGTTTCAGTTCCAATTTTTTAACTAACTGGCTGTGTAACCTTGAACAGGTCCTTCTCTGTCTCTTAGTATTGATTTCCCAGTCGATAAAATAAGAAGACTGGATCATAAGCTCTTGCCATGCTCAGCAATCTCATATAAACTGGTTTCGCAGTCCCAAGGTGACGGAGAACAAGCTACTCAGCAGATGAACAGGGCTTGTGCGTGCCGGACTTTGTCACGGATCTCCCTGGGTCTAAGCAGCCTTATTTGCACGGATTCTGTTTGCAATGGCCTCGTATCCTTCCGGCATGGGCCCCTGCCTTGTCTAGCACAGAGTTTTCTCCCAACTCAACCTGGGAAAACACAGCCCTTGGCCGCTCCCAAGTAAGGGAGAAACAAATGAGAGCCTCCAGACTGAGGTTCTCTGCAGAAAACAAATACTTGGTATTTGCGTATTAAAAATAGCCATTAGTGGGGTTTTTGTGTGGATCTGGAGAAGCCTGAGGATATGGTGCAGAAGGGTGCCTGGGTGACTCAGTTGGTTAAGCAACTGCATTCAGCTCAGGTCATGATCCCGGAGTCCCGGGATCAAGTCCCGCATTGGGCTCCCAGCTCCATGGGGTGTCTGCTTCTCCCTCTGACCCTCTCCCCTCTCATGCTCTCTCTCACTGTCTCTGTCTCTCAAATAAATAAATAAAATCTTTTAAAAAATAATAATAATATGGTGCAGGAGAAGCCAGTGTGTTCCAGGTGTATTAAGGGTCTCTGGCCTCTCAGTGAGCGCTCTCTGTTCTTTCATATTAACTGTTTGGAAACCGCTATAATGCTGGACACACCAACTGAACACTGGGCCCGCTGCCTCTTCCTGAAGCCGTCTCTGTCCCCTCTCCTGGTTCTCTGTTGTCACCAGCCACCTACCATTTATAATTTCTCTAGGCTGAAGTCTCAGATCAGTGTCTCCTGACATGGGTTGAGCAATTGCACGTGGTCTGCACACTATTCACTGGCATAATTGTATCTCTGATGTTGTTTTTTCAGTCTTGAATTAGCTGTTGCCTTGAACATGTAGGAGACTCCGCCGTGTTCTGGT
This sequence comes from Neogale vison, assembly GCF_020171115.1. Taxonomy (NCBI): domain Eukaryota; kingdom Metazoa; phylum Chordata; class Mammalia; order Carnivora; family Mustelidae; genus Neogale; species Neogale vison. Next base: position 94,110,331 of record NC_058097.1, read on the forward strand.
TTATCTCTGGCTGCAGAACAAAGCACCCAGACGGAGCAGCACAGCACACGGACCTGCCATGTTCACACTGGTCAGAAATATGGACAGGCTCAGCTCAGGAGGCTGCTCTCTGCTCCTGGAAGTCTGCAGGCGAGGCCCAGGCAGCTGGGACTGCTGCTCAGAGTCCCAGGATTAGTCCAGGTAAGCCCCAGTTTATTGAAAACATACATATTAAAAGATAGTGTTTGCCTAAAAGATCCAGAATTGTGTTTGTTTAATGGTGAGGGGGATACAGTGTAGGTGCCCACACGGGCTTGTCAGTGGTTCTGCTCACCACCACTCTCAAAAGGGGGCTGGTAAAATCCCATCTGATCAGTTATCAGGGTCTGCACCATGGCATATTGTGAGGTTCGCTTGGGAAATAGGCTCAGGTCACCTTTAAACTGGGAACCTTTTGGCCTATACATATGAAAAGGGAGACTTCCAGCCATTCTAAAGGCATTTCACACTTCTTCAGCTACCTGGTTTCCCTGCTCAACTCCCCCAGTTTGTTAATTGTTTTTATGCAAATTTTCTGGGTCCTTTGACTGTTTGTAGCAGATGTTGATGAATATTGCTTTTTCAGAAATATTGGCGCCTTCTCAGGATTTTTATTCTCCTCGTCAAGTATCAGGCCCCAAGCTATTTCATTAATGCCTGTTGCTCTAATAAATATCTGACATTCTTCTCTTAATTTGTCATAATCTGACAAGTTTATTCTTCTACTTCATGTGTCATCCAATGAGACCTAGGAACCATAAATTTGGGATTGCATAATTATCAGTGGACTTACAAGATTGTTTGCTTAAATGCAAAATGCTTTTCATACTTTGGGTGAGTTGAAATGGCTCTTCTAATATGGTACCAGATTAAACAAATCCCTCACAAATTTTATGCTTCCTCTTGATGTTAAACTTCTTTTACTAAATTGGCAAAAATGGTCAATGATATTGAAAATAATTTAAAGTCTTCAGTGAAGCAGGGACCCCATAAGTCCACTTGCGCCTGCCCCATCCAGAGGGAACCTAAACCCACTCTCCTCGTCGACTGGGGAGATGGGGAGTGTACTGGTCTCACACAGGCTATGGCGTGAGATTGACCTGAGTTCAGATCCCTGCTGCAAATCTTAGGGGAAGTCTGGGTCTTAGATCTAAAATGAAGATAATGATGTCTAAACCTCACAAGCCTGAATGTCCCCTTATGTATGGTTCCTGTCGGCTCAGTGGCTCAGGGATTGTGCTGTGGCGTGAGAAACACCTAGATTCAAACCCTGACGTTGTGACTGACAAGCTGGGTGACCACTGTCAACCTTACCTTCTTTCTCTCTAACATGGGACTGGTAACAGGGCTATTTCACAGTTGTTGCACAAATACGTGTGAAGTGTTAGAGCAGTGCCATGCCGGGCAGGCGGGGATCTTGATGTCTCTGAGCTCCTTCCTCTGGCTCTTTTCCTGTGCTTCTGGACCCACGGTCCCTGCATCTCGGCTCTATCTTACTCCCAGCTTTTCAGGGCCCGGATTTTCAAGCATTCTGCCCATGTGTCAGAACAGGAGTCTCCATATGCAACACCAGGGTTTTATGACACCCGCCAGGGCCAGATCCAGGGGGTAAAAGCCCCTTCATAGCACATGGTAGGCTCCCACACAGGCTGCTGTTACCTGGCACAAAGGAGAAGTTCAGGGACTCCAGGAAAACAATCAGGCTGAGCTCTGCAGCAGCCTTGGGCTCAGGGAGGGGAGAGGCTCCCCAAGGCTGGAAAAAACTGTGTCCTGCAGCCTGCATGGCTGCTGTGGCCAGAGGAGGGTCTGGGGAAGAGGCTGGAGGAGGAGAAAGAGAACCAGAGCCCCTCTCCATTCTCTCCCACAACTCAGTCTTAACAGCTCGAAAACCCTCGTAGGACCTGGTTCCTTAGCGCGTGTCCACCAGCACTTTTGTCCCAGTTTGGAGAGAGTGCCCGCTTCCTGCTCAACCTCAGCAGAGTGCCCAGGGGAAATGCTCGGAAGTGACTTCTGGAGGGCCATGCAGCTAATTAGAGGCAGTGCCAGAATTAGAAGCCAGGTCCCACTTGAGTAACTGGTCTGTAAGGAGTGTGCTCCCCTCCTGTGGCCCCAGGGCTAAAGACGAATTCAGGAGGAAATGCAGAAGCTAGGACTTCTAGTACTATGTTGAATAGCAGTGGTGATAATGGACATCCCTGCCGTGTTCCTGACCTTAGTGGAAAAGCTTTCAGTTTTTCTCCATTGAGAATGATATTTGCAGTGGGTTTTTCATAGATGGCTTTGAGATGCAGAGTTTAGGGATGATGCCGACTTACACTCTGTATACAGCTGTAAGCATAACCATTCTTAAAACTACCATTTATCCAACATTTCCCAAGGGCCGGATCCTAATTAGATCTTCATAATATCACTATGAGGCTGCTATTATTATTCTTACTTTACAGTTAAAGAAACTGATGTTCAGTGACACTAAGCAACTTGCCCAGAGTCACACAGCTGCTAAATAAGAGCCAGAATTAGAATTCAGGCCTGGGTGTTCCAAAGACTGTCCTTCCACCCCTGAGAAACTCTCTCAGATCCAGGAATGAGGTCGTGCTGGAGAAGGCAGGCTGCCGTCCGTCATTGTAATGATTCCTGGAAGCGTCTTGGAGCAAGAAAGGAAGCTGTCTCAGAAGGGAGAATAAAGACATCCGTGGCCTTGGGAGCTGAGAGAAGTCTGATCAGGGTCAGGAGAGAAGCACAGTGAGCACTGATGTGGGCTTCTGGGTCCCGGGCAGGCTGGGCCAGAGCCCCGAGAGTGAGGTCTGGAGCAGCAAAGGGCCAAGCCAAGTAGAGCTACTGTTGCGGGGGCTTCACACGGGGAGTCGGTGACGAGCTGAGGGCCATCGAGGCACCTACATACATGCAGGGATCTTCCACGCTCGCTCTGGTGGCGTCTCCTCCCCCTTCATTAGCTAGCCAACGAGACCTGATCCTCAGTGGAGGAAATCATGTCAAGTTACTCATCATTAATATGCAATGCCAGTGACTGTATTATGCATATTTTATAAGTACTTTTTCAACCTTAGTAACAGCTCTATGGTCAGGCCTCGGTGTCCCCCAATTTACCTTTGAGGAAACAGGTTTAGAAGAGCTGAGAAATGTATTACTAAGTAGCAGACAGAACCCCCTCCTTTCCTCTACAGCACATGGTCACCCCCCCCAACCTGCTTGTCATAGTCACACTCAGTGGCTGGCACATCACCAGTTAGAGCAACACCAGGGCTTCAGGGAGGATGGCTCCGCGCTCTCAGTCCTCCCCCATGTTTTCTTGATAAAGCTCCCGCTGCCTTTCCGTGCGGCCGAGCAGCTCCTCTCGTGCCGCGACCCAGAGGACACGCCAGGTGCGGGGCTCCGTCTCCCGTCCAGACTCGCCAGGCTCCGGCAGGCCAGCCCCTGTCAGGCCCAGCGGGTGAGAGATCGGCCCTTCTGCTGGACGTGTACCAAGAATTTCTCCATCCCCCTTTGCCAGAATGCATGTTTCCAATTATGTGAAGCTTCGGGAAAAGTTAACTTCCTTTTGAACCAGTTAAGGAAAAACTCCGTGTTCCTGGAAGAAAGCACCAGTCACTTCATGAGGAAGTCCCAGTGGAATGGAGCAAGGGCAGCCCCTGCCAAGGGTCCCCGCGGGACTCCCTCCAAGCCAGCAGCGGGACTGTACCCAGCAGCTTTCATTTTGCATGCTCACTTTCCCCCATTTACAAGATCAGGGTGTCTGCTGTGGCGGAATGGGATCCTGTGGCCGGAGCGTAGTGGCTGGAGGCAGGAAGGTGGCCCATGCACCGCCCCCATGCCAACCATACACACACCTTGGCTTTTCAGAGGCAACCTGGAAGCAGAACTCTGGTTTGGGAGTATCAGGAGCTGCAGACCTGAATGTCAAGAGGCCTGGTAAAGAGCTGTCAAATGGGATGGCACTGTCCCTCCGCCTTACCCACCCAGAGTCCTCCCTTCCCTTCCCCGGAGGGCCACTCCTCCAAGCCTTTGGCCGTGGTGTGTTCAAGAATCTCTCTTCTTTCTTCCTTTCTCTCTGCTGCCTGCCTCATCCTCCCCTCCCCACCAAACACACATACACTCACATTGCCATCTCCTCCAACACCAAAACAAGAAGCACGAAGGTTTTGAGGGGCCAGAGAGGATGTCTGCCATCCTTTGCTGTCCCGTAGACTGATTTCTTCAAGCCAGCAGCCTCATATCCTCCAAGCCCACTCCAGTTTCACGCAGGCCGAGGGCCAAAGTGTCGTTGCCAAATCCAAAGTCGAGTTAGTCCTGGATCCCCCTTCCTCCCACTGACGGTTTCCGCTGAGCGAATTTCTCATACCATTGCCTAACAGACTCCATCCCCCACACGCCCTCCCCCGGTCAGCCAGTTGCTGCTAAAATGGGGAACACCCACCATGTTAACTACTCATCTGAAGGGAAGACAGAGTGGTGGTCGGGAAAGACGTCAGGAAGCCTCTGGTGCTTGTGCTGCATCTTAAGAGATCTTTCAAGACTTTCTTCTAAGACTTGAAGGTACCTCAGGGGGAGGTGTCTGTTGGGTGGGTAGAATGAGTGAGAGCAGACTTTCCAGGCAGAGAGCGTGAGAGAGGCCCTGGGCAGAGGTGAGCCCTCCCAGTCTGGTCCAGGAAGAGCAGAACAGCGTGGAGGTCGTCACAGCCAGAGTGTAGGATGGGAGCAGGGTGCAGGTCAAAGGTGAGGCTGCAGAGGAATCCTGAGCACATCGTCAAGGTCCCTGTGTGTAATGACAAGGATCTGGGACTCAATCTTATGGAATAAAGGAGTCAATGAGGACTTTAAACCAGAGGAGATTTGCCTTTTCCAGAGATCATTCTGGGAATGTATGAAGGAAGACACAACTGGGAGCAGAAAATCTCTTGGGAAACTCTTGTAACAATAGTCTGAGAAAGAGATGAGGATCCTTAGTACCAAGGATATAGCAATCGTGGGGAAAAAGGAAGGCCAACGAAGAAGGGATATTTAACACACAGAATACACAGGACATCCTGAGTGACTTGTCTGAGGTTAGGACATGCTTACACCCAGGTTTTCTGGCTCAGGGAACAGATAATTAATGGTACCATTAATTCACGGAGAAAGGAAATGCCAGAAGAGCAGAAGATTTGGGAAAGCCCGTGATAAGTCTGGTCAGGGACATGTGCAGTTTGAGGTGCCTGTAGGACAAGCAAGTAGACAGGTTCCATTGGCAATTTTTTTTTTTAGGTCTAGAACTCAGAAAAATTGTCCAGTCTTTGCACTGGCCCAGGCATCCCAGAATTCTAACCTTGTCTGCTTTCCATTCACTTCTAACCACTCTCACCCACCAATACCAATCTGCCATAGATCCCAGTCAATTAGAATGATTTTGGGAATCACATGGACAGTATAGCTTTTAATGCCTAGAAACCGACCTCATGTGACACTCTCCAACCCCCACCCACTTGCCCCATGCCACTTACCCACCGTCTAACAGAAAGAAATGTCTTTTAAACTCTTGGGTGTCTCTACTAGTGAATGGTAGGATTTTATGGAGTAGGTACAGCATGTCTGAAATGAGAGATCTGTGTATTTTGGGTGGTGGTGGTGTTTTGGAGATACCTTCTAGAACTTCAAATGTCACATGACCTGGAGCAGAGAAAAAATTATGTACAAAGCTCAGCAGACTAGAAAGAAGTTAGCACATTCAGAATAGATGCGTGTGAGGAGGTGGAAAAGGAAGGGTAGATAGGAACCAGCTCTTGCAAAGTCTTATAAATCATATTAAAGAGTTTGGAGCAGGAAAGTGACATAATCAAATGTAAACTTTAAAAAGATTATTCTAACTGCAAGGCTGGGGCAGGGAGAGAGGGGCGGTCCTGGAAGCTGGAAGACCAGGTGGGATGAAGCCATTGTGATAGTTCAGGCAAGATAATCACCTGGCCTAGGGTGGCAGCTGTGAGAGCAGACAGCAGTGGATGGATCTGAGGTCTTTTGCAGAAGTGGGAACTATAGATTTGAGTAGTAAGTCTCCTAAAGCTCTACATTAGCAGTGTCGATTCTGATATCTATCTGTCTGGTCCCATTGACCTATCCCACCTGGCAAGATGGGATCCCCAAGGCTATGAACCAGGTTGTCCTGTGGTCTAATGGTCATAAATAGCTGACTAGTCTCCACACGTGGCTGTAGGGTGAATGTAACAGGATAGGGGCTCTTAACAATATCTCCAACTGTGACACTTTCAGGACACAACAGGCTTTTGGAAGCCACCTATTATTGCTGATATTGTGAATGTGAAGGACCACCTTCAAATTGTTGTCAGGTGAGACAAAAGAAATAAAATATGAGGAGCTTTCCATCTGTTTGGAAGAGCTAATATAAGTATAAATAGCAAAATGAAATGATATAGTGAGATTTTAAGGGGATAGAAACTAAAAAGAATATTTTTAGTTAATAAAAAATAGCTCCCAATTATTGATCACATACTATCAGTCAAGCATTTTATCCTTTAAAAATTGGCATAATCACTGTATGAAGAAGATGTTATAATTTCTGCTTTATAGATTAAGAAACTGGTGCCCAAGGGTAAAGTCCCCCAATTGTATTAGTTATCAATTCTGAATAACAAATTACCTCAAAACATGGTGGCTTAAAACAACAATAAAAATCTCTCCCCTCTCACAGTTTTTGTGAGTCAGGAATTTCAGAGCACTTTAGGGGGGATACTTCTGGCTCAGTGTCTCTTATGAGGTTGTAGTCAAGATGTCAGTCAGGGCTACCGTCTGCTGGAGTCACTGTTGACTGTGACTACAGGATCCCCTTCCAAGGTGGCTGACCCACAAGTTGGCGCTGGTTGTTTATGGGCCTCAGTTCCCTCCCATATGAACCCTACACAGAGCTGCTTGAATGTCCTCACAACATGGTAACCGGCTCCAACCAGGGTGAGCTGTCCAAGAAAACAAGGCCGAAGCTACAACCTCCTTTATTAGCTAGCCTGGAAAGTCACACTCTACTACTTGCTCATTATCACCTTGGTCACACAGCATGGGAGGGGACAACACAGGGCATAAATATCGCAAGTGAGAATCACTGAGGGCCATCTTGGAGACTCCTAACCTACTAGGAAGTGCTTCATTCAAGATGCAAGCTTGGGTCTCTGGAACATCTCACTTTCTTGAACACAACAAATTTTTTTTTTTTTAATTTTTCTTTTTTTATTTATTTTTTTTTTATTTTTTTTTCCAATTTATTTATTTTCAGAAAAACAGTATTCATTATTTTTTCACCACACCCAGTGCTCCATGCAAGCTGTGCCCTCTATAATACCCACCACCTGGTACCCCAACCTCCCACCCCCCCGCCACTTCAAACCCCTCAGATTGTTTTTCAGAGTCCATAGTCTCTCATGGTTCATCTCCCCTTCCAATTTACCCAAAAGCACATACCCTCCCCAATGTCCATAACCTTACCCCCCTTCTCCCAACCCCCCTCCCCCCAGCAACCCACAGTTTGTTTCGTGAGATTAAGAGTCACTTATGGTTTGTCTCCCTCCCTATCCCATCTTGTTTCATGGATTCTTCTCCTACCCACTTAAGCCCCCATGTAGCATCACCACTCCCTCATATCAGGGAGATCATATGATATTTCTCTTTCTCCGCTTGAACACAACAAATGTTATGTGGTCAAATAAGCTTGGGAAACACTGGATGAAACAAAGTCACACACTTTATCTCCTCAGAGCTTTGCACAGAGTAAGGTCATGTGACCTTGGGACCAATTTAGGAAGTAGCATCCTACCTGTGCTGCTCAGAACTCTGAACAGAAAATTTTTTGTTTTCAGAAAGGAAAGAGAAGAAGGTAGTGATCATTTTAAAGAGAAGAGCAAGGAGAGACATCCAGAGGTAAGACATGGAACCACGAAGCTCAGAGCTACCCCTATGATGCCCAACTGTAAAGGTGCTGGGTCCTGCATGGCTTGGTTTAGTTTGAACTGTGGCTCCAGAGTATACAGTCAAGTTCAAATAGATAGTAGATAGCTTTGCCCAGCTACCTCAGGGGAGAGCCATTTTTATTGTTCACTTTTATTCTCTGATAGCAAAGTAAATTGAGGTCTTTAATAGGACACTTGCATTATACAAATGGTATTCACATGCTTTTGTATCTCAATGCAATTCAAGGTGAATATATTGGACTCGAATGACCTTAGAGTAGTGGCTTGTCCCCTGGTTACACAGTAGACTCACCTAGAGAAGCTTCAAACCATAACAGACCCTTAATCTCAGGAAGGTTGCTGGAGGGGAGGGTAGGAGAGAAGGATGGGGTAACTGCGGGATGGACATTGGAGAGGGTATGTGCTATGGTGAGAAAATAAAGTTTTTAAAAGTGCATTGGAAACAAAAACAACAACAACAACAAGAAAACACCGCAGTCATACCTGGGCTCCACTCCAAGTCAGATAAATCAGAAATCTAGGATGTGAGGCTCGGGGACCAGTGGTTTTTAAAAATCTCCTCTTGGCAACTCTAAGATGTGGCCAGTGTTGGACATTGTTTCTTCTGTTGTTCTTGTTCTAACATTCTCTCTCTTTCTCTACATGACCACCTCAAGCCAAAATATCCAACTGTCAAACTACCTCAAAATCATGGTTTTTTTTCTCCCTTCACCGCATCTGCCATGGCACCTGGTCTTGTTGATCTGAGTTGAAGGCATTTCCCAAGGAGACCATCACCCCAGATATCTTTCTGTCTGGTCTAACAGAACACACTCCTACTGACAGTTTGAGGCCTTGGGCGGACAAGGGGCATGCCTAGCCAGAGATTCTCTCTTAGGGTTTTTAACATTCAGATGCCACTCTGAATAAGTTTCCCCATGGTATTGATCATTTACTATCTTAACTTTATTATCTTAAGACTCAAGTTCACACTCAACACATCTTTCTGGGATTTTGAGACACAAAAGCTCTTATCAGATCACCTCAAGTCAGTGGAGAATGGTTTGTAAAAAAAAAAAAAAAAAAAAAAAGAGAGAGAGAGAGAAGAAGACTTTTAAAGATGGCAACACAGTCTTAGTTATATAACATGTATTTTTTTAAAGAAATGATCATCTCAAAAGATAATTTTATCCAACATATTTTTTATATTAAGTATCAACTAAACCTAGGGGAGGATAATACTGGCTTCCAAGATAGATTTCAGTCATTTAAAAACATTCCAAGTAGTGGTTATTGATGGGTAAAGGCACATGAGGACCAAGGTTGGGAAGGAAACGTATCTCTGTGTAAGTTTATACTTACTAGTTTGTGAACCATGTGCATATATCACCTATTCAAAAATGAAGTAAAAATGACGAGAATGTAATCAATTATATCAGGTGAAAAGAAATGGCATTATAAGATTAATGAAGTGATTGCTTTGGTCTATTAGTATTTATTTTGCTTTTCAAGTTTAAAGTAATTAAAAACTAATCTCTTCCATATTGTTGAGTAAGTTCACTGACTCACAAGTTCTGTGCCTTTTTCTCTCTTAAAGTACAGAAGTATTTTTAAAAGCCCCATTTTCTCCCCAGGGCCTCCTCACTGACTTCCCAGGGCACTGAACACAGGACTCTAGGAGACCTGATGCCCAAGAGATGGGCCAGAAAGCCATGTAACAAGCCAGGAAAAATAGGAAAAAATGCAGCCAGATGGAAGAAACCCTGGCTGGGCAAGGAAACACAGCAGACTGGAAAACAATCAGGCTGGCATTTTCCTGGCCAATCTGGCTTGCCTGTGTGGCAGATCTGGCCAATGAGGCAGAACAATCTTCAGGGGAACCATAGAAGCCAAGATCAGTGGAGAACAATTGCTTGGAGGTACCCGGCATGAGGCAGGCGTGGGCCAAACCGTTCCGGACGAGCGGGATCAGCTCCCAGCCCCACCCAGTCTCACTCACCTACCTCTGGAAGCGTCTTTACCCAGGAACGAAACCTTTCTTTCCGGGACAGATTTGCAGAGAGGAAAGTATGGCCATGGAAGTGACCTCTCCCCGGCTTGCATGACCGGTGGTATCAGGCCTTTCAGGAAGCATGAGGGAGAAAGCAAAGAAGCTGAAGAACTCTGTGACCAGGCTAGTGAGACTCAAGAGTGGTGAAGAGACGGGCTGCGGCTGTGGCTTCCATGGACAACCCTGGGAGCTGAACTCCCGGCCTGAGCACTCCCTCAGCATCAGGACGCAGAACCAACGTCCCCATGCCTGCACTTCCCTCAGAAGGTGGTGAGTACCTAACTTGGGAACATAGAATCTTAGCTCCTGATGCGCTCTGCTGGGCAGAGAAGCCGTGGTTCCCTGTCACCTCTCAGCAGGCCTCACTGCCTCCTCCCGAGTCTCTAATCCATGCTGTGTGTGCCGCAGTCATGGCTCTGTGCCTGCCACTGCCCACAGGCACAGTCTGGAGCAGCTGGGGGGCCAAGTTCTGGAGCCAGGTGGCCTGGGCCCAAATCCCCATGCTCTGCCAGCCTGTGATTATGTCACCAGCGGCCAATTCTGGCTAACTCCAGCTGGAAGGAACTGTATTGTGTCGCACAGTGGCTAGGATATCAGGACAAGAGCCAGAGTGGCCCCTGAGACCGATGACATGGGCAGAGTTGTTGCTGCAGAAAATCTAGCCCCACCCTCCTCCATCAAAGCATCTCTCCATGTGCTGTGAAGAGGAGGAAATTGAGGCTGAGGGCTACAAAATTCCCAGAATCTATTTCCTTCAGTGACACCGAATAACCACTTACCTTTTCTCAGCCTCCGCTCGCTCATATGCAAAACGGGGATGTCCTTAGTATTGACCACAAGAGGTTATTCCAAGGAATTAACAAAATCAGTTAGGGCAGACGTTTAGTCCAGTGCTTGGCCCACAGCTGGTGCTCAGTCCGTCTTCGTCATCATAGTGGTTCCCATTCTTGGTTAGCGCAGACCTTTGTTCGGAGGCGCCCTGCCCCCTTCTCTGACAATGGCTGCTGTTTTCCTGCAGGCTCTGGTCAACCACCTTGTTGCAAGGCCATCAGGACCATTCTAACCACTCAGACAGGGTCTGTGGCCACCAGTCCTGCTGGGGTCCTGGGTTCCCAACAGGGCCGGCGACCCTTGCTCTCAGAAAGCTGCTCACTAGGGACAACCTCACAAATTTCTAGGAAGACTTTGTTTCAGCAAAAACATTTCATCCCAACAATTGCATTTTCGGTGTATTGATCCCCCCATTGTCAGCAGGCATAGAAAACATCATTTACATCTGTCGCCCACAGTTGTTCCTTTGCACAAGAGACCGTAGATTTCCCTCAGCCTCACCCCTCACCCACGACCTGCGACTTCTGCTGAGTCTAGGCAGAGTACACAACTCTGATTAGCTGTTTCTCAGAGGTGTCATTTCTTAACTTCATAATTCAGTTAGCAGCTTGAAAATCATTTATCCAGAGTACACATTGAGTAGTGCTCTGCGCGCAGCACACGCCCAGCGCCTGCCTACCCCCCTGACTTCACAGTATGCCATTGCCCTCCATGTCACAGAAAGCTCCAGTCTTCAGTGTGTCCTTAGCTAGCTTGATAAACTTCTGTCACTCTTCCTGCCCCTTCTCCAGATTTCACTCAGTAAATTCCATTGTCTCCAAGATTTGTCTACTTCCTTCACAAAAGGAGACCCCCCACCTCTGTAGACATGTGTGTCCACGTGCACACACATACACACACACACACACACATACACACAGTGTGACGACCCTAACCCCCCTTCACTCACCGCCTCATGAAATACACAGTGCCGTATTGCTTGTTTTTGGAGTACTGACATACATAATGTATTTAAGCCTTTTGTGTATTGGATCAGGGTTTGTGCAGCTGTTTGTTCAATAAAAAGAGCCTGTCAGAATTCAGGCCATGGCAACAAAGAGGGTGCTGGATTTTTAGGCTTTCTATGGAAGCAAACCCAGCCTAGTGAAAACTTGCATCTCCCCTCCAGGCTTTCTCCCTTTTAGACCAGCCCTTATTTTGTGGTGAAATTGAGCTGTCTACACCGCAAATCCAAGACTGCAAAGCTCCCACCTCCCTCCCACCCCATCCCCAGCCCTCCAGCTTTCCACATTGTCTCCAAATGAAATTCAGCTTCCCTATCAAGACTTACAAAGGCCTTTGTTGCTCCTGCTTTCTTCCCCCGCCCCACTCACCTCTTCCAGTTCGCCCAGCAACACTCTGCAGAGCCATCCTCTGCTCGGGACCTCTTCCTCAGCCCCTCAAGCCCCAGTTCCGGTCCCTCCGATGTGCTCACCCCAGTCGATACACAACTGATGTCTGGGACTGTGCCCTTCCCAGCTGTCCTCCTAGGGTTAACCCAAGCCTCAGTTCAGGTCCCTCCGAAGTGCTCACCCCAGTCGATACACAACTTGATGTCTGGGACTGTGCCCTTCCCAGCTGTCCTCCTAGGGTTAACCCAGTGCCGATCCCAACAGGCTCTCAATGTTTATGGATTGAATTGATGTGTGTGAATGAATTATAAAAGGGTAGGGGGACCACCACTGAACTGCACGATGTCTTCTTAAGCAACAGACTCAGGGCTGGCTCTCTATGAATTGTAGGGCAAGCCTATCTGGGAATTAGTTAGTTACTTGCAGGATATGGATATTACGGGGAAGGAAGCCAGTAACGATGGAAATGAATTAGGTATCAGGAGGAAATAACGCTAATTGGAGTCAATTTAATCAAGTAATTTATTCATTCAACAAGCAGTTATAGAATATCCAACTGCACGCCTAGCACCCTGCTGGGCCCCCGCAATAAAAGAAAATAAGAAACAGTCCTTGCCTTCAAGGAACTCTGAGTTTAGGAGGAGACAGATGTTCACAAAAATTAGTAAGAGTAAGGGGTGCCTGGGTGGCTCAGTGGGTTAAGCCACTGCCTTCGGCTCAGGTCATGATCTCAGGGTCCTGGGATCGAGTCCCGCATCGGGCTCTCTGCTCAGCAGGGAGCCTGCTTCCCTCTCTCTCTGCCTGCCTCTCTGCCTACTTGTGATCTCTGTCTGTCAAATAAATAAATAAAATCTTTAAAAAAAAATTAGTAACAGTAAAAACAAATAACACTAATAATTATAACACCCGCCTTTTGCGGAGCATATCCCCTACATTCCACACCCTGGCCTTGGCATTCTACGGACCTTGCTTCATTTTCTTCTTTGCAGCACATGACTCAGCTGGGTGGGTGGGGAAGGGGAGGAAGGGCCCTCTCGTGGAGGCAGCCCTGAGAGAGCCAAGACTGGGTGCTGAGCAGGACCAGCCATGGCTCAGCTCCCGTTCCTCCTCCTCGGACAGCCCCCTTCAGGCCAGCGTGACCCTCCCGCAGCTGGACCGGGGCCGAGTCCATCAGTCTTGCAGCCCAGGCAGTCGCACTGGGGCCTCAGCAGAGCCCGTAATTAATCTGGCTGGAAACAGAACTTATTTTTACACCTCTTCGCGTCAGTCCCCCCAGACCCCGCCTGAGCCCAGAGTGAGAAAACGTGAATTGATCACAGCTGTGAAACCATGGTAATTAGTGTGAAGTGCTTAGACCCACATTTCTGTGGCTGGAAACCTAGGCTTCCTGGCCACAAGTGATTAATAACAAAAATACCTGTGCCCCGGCCTTCCATTCGAGCGTCCAGGCCCCGCGGGCAGCCCCTGCTTACCTCCTGCCCCGTGATGGGTGAGCTCAAGTCTGTACGGGGCTTTGGACGCATGAAATGGGAGGGCCCTGAGAACGGCTGCTGCAGCTACAACCAGCGGCCGAACGATTACCAGTCCATGGGGCGAAGTGCAGCATCCTGGGGCTCACAGCACGGCACCTGAGACGGCAGCCTTGAAGTCAAGTCAAGTGGGTTCAAATCCCAGCACCTGCTAACTGTGTCCCCTGGGGCAAGCAATTCATCTCTCTGAGCTTCTCTGTTTCCTCATCTATGCAATGCAAACAACATTATAGAACAGTGCTTCTCAACTACCTGAAATGAAGGACCAGTTTTGGACTTTTTTTTTTTTTTTTCAAACCTAGACTGATACTTTCGTAAAATACAATAAAAATGAAATGCTTAAACAATGATCACATGCTTGGAAATGGCAGCAGTGTCAAATTGGTTCAGAAATGTTTAAATACTTGTTGTTGATTCCTGTATTTCCTGTTGGGAGCCATTAACAAGCACATTATGGATCAGCACTGATCCCAGATTCTTTTGTGAGAAGCACAGTGTCTGCAACAGAGGAAGGTGGAGTGGATGGTAACTGCTGTGATCACGAGTCCCCCGCCCATGCCCAAGCTCAGGCCACCACCGCACGTCCACGGCGTCGGTCGGCTACAGAGAGGCTCCAGGACTCTGTAAAGTGTCACCAAGCAAACACACGGAGAGAGAAAACAAGAGTCTTCTAAGCACTATGATTATTTGTTATCTGTTGACTCTTCACTGGCAGGGCTCTCACTAAAACAGCTTAAATTTATTGGAGTTCTGCTTAGAATTATTGATTTAGTTCTACAATTTTAGAGGTCATCTTAAGAGACTCATTTCCTATCCTCAGGTGCCCTGCTGTGGATGGGTTTCTATGGGCATATTATGTTGGCCTGATTCTCTCCAGGGATCATACAAGCTCCCTGGATGTTACGGAAATGAGCTAAACATGGCCTATATACACTGGCCTTCAGATAGTTTCCTTCTTCCCCGCGGGCTGGGGTCCAGTACTCGAAATCCCGACAGCACCGGACTCCAATGTTTACACATCCAGTTGTCTTCAGCAGTGCCCAGAGCCAGAGGGACTCTAGCATCAGTGACACCCTGGAGTTAAGTCTCTACCACTGGTTCAAACTTTCCACTTCCCCTTGGAAGCATCCTTAAGTGGTTTCATAATGGCTTTCTTCACTCAGCGTTGTATTAAAGCTAAAAACTGGAGGGGCTGAAGCATGCATAGAAAGAGTAAGGACCTCTGAAAAAAATATCCTCCATTAAAACCAAAACACTGGCAAAAATTGTGCAAAACCAACCCATCCAGGACTCTAGAAATTAACTGAGGTTTTGCAACACTCCAAAGAGAATTTATTTCAGGAAAAAAAGGGGGGGGTTGTGGTAAGAACAGTGAGGTTTGTGCCATTCTAACTAGCCCTATTCCCACCTTCTGCCTCCCAGCTACTCAATCTTGAAAACCGATGCACTTGTAACAACCACAGTTGCTCAAAGCAACCACCTTGTTGTCACTTGAGAGGGAAAAGAGGGTTTGGGCCGTCCCAGAAGCTCTATTCCCAGAAAACTGTCACTACTTGACTTGTCTGGCAGCTTCCAAAAACACTCCATCCTCAGAGCTCATCTATATTTCACCTGACTCGGACTTTTCTCTCTGAAACAGTCATATCCCTTGCCATTTGTCCCCACCCCACCCACCCCCCAAAATCAGGAGCAGTTATTTAACACTGTACTTACCTGAGGAGATGATACCAGTTGGGAATAACCAGACCCTAAGCAAAAATCTCAAAGGGAAAAACTGGTGAGTGAGATGTCTGCAGCAGCCTCTGAAAAGCTCCAACACATTTCTGAGAATCTAGAAAGCCATACACATGTTCAGGGCTATGAGCTTACTCAACAAAGATCTGAGAGGACCCTACTCTCTCACACAGAGCTGGACTTGAGACTTTGTGAAGCAGGAAGTAAAGGCTAAGGCAGAGTTGTAAATTTCCCACCTAATCATTGAAGGTGTGCCCCAACATACATGCAAAACCACTCAGCAAAGGGGGCATTTAAGGAAATCACTTGCCCAATCATTAGCTGAGCACTAAAGCAACTGAGCAGAGTATTCAGTGACTGCATATGACAAAGACACAGAATTTACAAAATTAGTTCAAGAAAAATTTCATGACATTGGATCTGGCAGTGATTTCCTGGCTATGACACCAAAGGCTACAAGAGAAAAAGTACAGAAATTACACTTCATCAAAATTAAAAATTTTGTGCATCAACGGACACCATCATTAGAGATATTATCAAAAAGGCAACCCACAGAATGTGAGAAAATATTTGAAAATCACATATCTGATAAGGAATTGTTATCCAGAATATGTAGAGAACCCTTGCAACTCAACAAAAGCAAAACAACCCTGTTCAAAAACGATGAAAGGACTTGGATAGACATTTCTCCACAGAAGATCTACAAATAGCCAATGATCACACTGAACACGTGTGAAAATATGCTCAACAACAGAAACCATTAAGAGAATGAAAATCAAAGCCACAATGAGATTCTTCTTCACACCCATTAGAATGGTTATTATAAAAAAAATCAGAAAATATCAAGTATTGCTGAGGGTGTGGAGTGTGTTGCTGGTGGAAATGTAAAATGGTAAAGCAGCTATGAAAACATGGTGGTTCCTCAAAAAATTAAGCATAGAATTGCCTATTTTGCAGCAATTCTATCTATCTATCTATCCCCAACGGAACTGAAAGCAAGGATACTAACAGATATTTGTATACCAATGTTCATAAGAGCATTATTCATAATAGCCAAAATATGGAATTGATCCAAATGCCTGTCAATGGAAAAATGGTAAACAAAATATGGTATATTCACATAATGGAATATTTTTCAGTCTTAAGAAGGAAGTTCTGGGGCGCCTGGGTGGCTCAGTGGGTTTAGCCGCTGCCTTCGGCTCAGGTCATGATCTCAGGGTCCTGGGATCGAGTCCCACATCGGGCTCTCTGCTCAGCAGGGAGCCTGCTTCCCTCTCTCTCTCTCTGCCTGCCTCTCTGCCTACTTGTGATCTCTCTCTCTCTCTCTCTCTGTGTCAAATAAATAAATAAATAAATCTTTAAAAAAAAAAAAGAAGGAAGTTCTGATACATGTTACAACATGAATGAACCTTGAAGACATGCTAAGTGAACTAATCTAAACAAATGGATAGATATCGTATGATTCCACTTATATGAGGTACCTAGAACAGTTAAATACACTGAGTCAGACTCTATCAAAAAAAAAAAATGGGTAGAGAATTTCAGTATGGGAGGATGAACAAATTCTAAGATATGAATAGTGGTGATGGTTCCATAATAATGTGAATGTGCTTAATGCCTCTGAACTGCACACTTTAAATGGTCATTTTTAAGTTATGTATATTTTACCACAATAAAAAAATAGGCAAAATAGAACAATATTTTCTAGGGAATATAGTCCCTATCCTACTATTATAAAGAAGAAAGTACCATTACATTCCACAACATGGATGAACATTCTAAGTTGAAGAAGCAAGAAAACAAAAGGCCACATTTTGTATGATTCCATTTATATGCAATGTCCAGAATAGACAAGCCTATAAGTCGAGAAAATAGATTTGTGGTACCGTGTGCTAGAGCAAGGAGGAGTGAGGAGGGATTGCTAATAGTATAGGGTTCCTGGTGTATTGAAAATATTCCAGAATTAGGCTGTGATGATGGTTGCACAACTCTGTGAATATACAAAAAGCCACTGAATATTATACTTTAAAAACATGAATGTGGGGCACCTGGGTGGCTCAGTGCGTTAAGCCTCTGCCTTCGGCTCAGGTCATGATCTCAAGGTCCTGGGATTGAGCCCCACATGGACTCTCTGCTCGGCGGGGAGCCTCCTTCCCCCTCTCTCTGCCTGCCTCTCTGCCTACTTGTGATCTCTCTCTCTCTCTCTCTCTGTGTCAAATAAATAAATAAAATCTTTTAAAAAATGAATGTTATGATATGTGAAGTCTACCTCAATAAAGCTGTTACATAAAAAAGAGGGGGGTGAAGTTTTCTAATTATTTCTCTCCAAGGGCTCCTTGGCTCTTATGCAAATTTGCCCACTCACTCCCTAGACTCTTTCAGGACAGACTTTGTTGACTTAACAGGAAAGTTTGCCTCCCTACCCATGATAGTTTATAACGGAATAATTTAAAGGAAGTTCAAGTGGTTCTTTCCAAGGTGATTTATCTTTACTAATGCAGGAAAGTGGCTAACAACTTTCGAATGGCAATTTTTCTCACTAAAATGTGAACAACAAAACATGCATTCTCTCTTCCTGAGTATTCCTGATGCATGTGTTTATGCGGTAAATAGAACCTTAATGGAACTGAACCCCCCCAAAACTGCATTGCTCTGAGATACGTCCTTAAACTCAATTTCTGGGTCCTGCGGTCCTACTTCGTTCTATCTCTGACGTCACTGGGTCTCTGGGAGTTTATTTTCTCCTCAGACACTTGACCCTAAAATAAAGGCCTTTTAAAGATAGTTTGTAGTTTCTATGCTTTTCCAGAAAGGCTGGTTATCTGGCTCACATGTGCAGTCTTCTGGAGTCTGATACGAAGTCCTATTTGTTCTCCACTCCTTAGCACCCTGGGGGGATTTCTGCTAAAGCTGAACTCTAACACCTGGAATGGAGGCACTTATATGATGCTTCAAATATTTGTTAAGTGAGTGCCGTATGCCGGAGGCACCCTGGCTGCTGCTGGGAATACAACGCACCCAGTTCCACGTCGTGCCTTCATTAGGCCTGCAGTCTGACTGGAGGATCCAGTGAAGGTTTTTGGCTTTTTGAGGATAAAGACTTCTGTCTTCTTTGTTCCCTTCAGTCCCAGTTCCCAGCACAGGGGATGGGTGTTGCCTCAATTTTCAGCTTGGTCTCCACTGGCAATTCCCCCCTGTTCTTGCCTTTTTTGACCTGTCTAATGACATAAAAATTAAACTCAACCAATACCTAAGTACATTGAGAGTCCTGTTGATGACTGGTTCCTTTAATAAGCTAGTAATCTTAATAAATGTTATTCATTCCTCTTATATCAAATGATCTGGCATAAAGACATCAGTAACATAAAGTCCAAGGCAGGAAGATTGGAGTTGCTATTTCAAGACACAGAGGATATTTTAGTGTCCTCCTAATCACGCCATTGTTGAAAGATAAAATAGTAACCGTCATAACCACTTGTGTTTTTTCTCTATAGTGCAGAAGTGCGTTCATGTACATAACATCAGCCTATGAGATAGGCAGTGATTTTTCCCATCAGAATGTCAGCTTAATGAGAAAAAGGATGTTTATGTCTTGATCACTGTTGTTTTTTCAGCATCTAGAATAGAAGCACATATTGGTACATATTTGCCAGATGCAGGGATGAAGAATGAATGAATGAGCCTACAATTTATATAGAAAAAAGAATTGAGGTTCAGACAAAGTGACAAGCCCAAAGTCAAATGGCTAATGCAGTTTGAACCCAATTAAAAAAAAAAAAAAAAAAAAAAACCTTGCAAAGGGGCACAAAAATACAGTTTTCCAGAAAATATAGTCAAAGTCATATGAAAAGCTGTTGAGTTTTACTAGTCATCAAAAAATACATATTAAAAACAAAGAGACTTGTTTTATGGCCCAGGTCCACTAGTAAATGTTCCATGTGCACTTGAAAAGATTTGGATTTTTCAGTTGTTGAATATAAAGTTCTATAGATGACAGTTAGAACAAGTTGGTTGATGCTTTTGTTCAAATCTTCCATAGCATAGCTGGTTTATTATCTACTTCTATAATGTGCTAAGAGAGAAAGACTGAAATATCCAACTACAGTTATGGATGGTTCTATTTTCTTCTGTTCCATCTATTTTTATTTTACATATTTTGGAGCTTTGTTTTGAGGTGCACACACTTTGAGTACTTTTATGTCTTCTTGATGAAGACAGTGGCCTTTTGTCATTATGAAATATCCCTCTTTATCTCTAGTCATATTCCTTACTTTGATGAGTTTTTTTTTTAAAGATTTTATTTATTTATCAGAGAGAGAGAGGGTGAGAGCGAGCACAGGCAGACAGAATGGCAGGCAGAGGCAGAGGGAGAAGCAGGCTCCCTGGTGAGCAAGGAGCCCGATGTGGGGCTCGATCCCAGGACGCTGGGATCATGACCTGAGCCGAAGGCAGCTGCTTAACCAACTGAGCCACCCAGGTGTCCCTGATGAGTTTTTTTTTAAGTTGTTACATCAATTTGCATGGTATTCTTTCCATTTTTTTTTTTTTTTTACTTTTAATCTGTCTTTATGTTTAAAGTATATCTCTTATAAATGCCAAATAGGGGAGTCTTGCTTTTTTTAATCCTTATAGTCTCTGACTTTTAATCAGAGTGTTTAATCCATTAATATTTATGTGGGTTGAATAGTGTCCCCACAAAATTCATGTCCACCTAGAACCTCGAAATGTGACCGTATTTGGAAATTGTGATTTTTCTGAGAAGTGTGTAAACCTGGCGATTCACAGACCTGTACCCCTGGGGCTGATAATACATTATATGTTAATAAAAAATTAAAAACTAAAAACTAAAAAGCAATCCAACACACACACACAAAAAGAAATTGTGATTTTGCAGATGGTAGTTAAGATGAGATTATTCCAAATCAGAACAGGCCCTAGATCCAATGACTGGTGTCCTTCTGAGAAAAGGAGTGGACACACAGAGAGACACAGAGAGAGGAAGACCATGTGAAGAGATCAGATTGGCACAGATACAAGCTGAGGAACATTAAGAATTACCAGCAATCACCAGAAACAGGGAGAGAGGCATGGGACAGCTTTTCCCCCAGAGTCTCCCAAAGGAGCCAATGGTGCTCAGAACCTTGATTTTGTACTTCTGGCCACCTAACCCGTGACAGAGTAAATTTCTGTTATTTTAGGCCACCTAATTTGTGGTCATTTGTTATGGTAGTGCTGGGAAACTAACATCAGATTTATTATAATTATTGATACAGTTGAGTTTGGGTCTGCCATCTTGGTTTTTGTTTCTTGATTTCCCATCTGTTCTTTCTTTTTCCTCCTTTCTTGTCTTTTTAATTTTTAATTAATATAATATTTTTTATTCCATTTTATTTTCTCTGTTGATTTTTTACCAGTATTTCTTTGTTGTATATATTTAAGTAGTTGACGTAGGGAATAAAATATGGCTTCTCATCACAGTCTATCCAGAATTAATCTACCATTTCATACATAGTGACTAAATCTTACAGCAATATTATATTATCAGCAACTCTTCTCATATCTTATGTGCACCCAGTTTCTGCACTTTCCTCTCCCCCAAGCCTTCCATTTTCTCTCCCCATTTTCTTTTCCCTTCTTTCCCAGGACCATATGATCTAATGGTAAGGCCATATTTTGTGTCATCTTACAGACATGGGCGTATCTGTTGGTGTTGGATTTTTCCATGAAGCACCTAAGAATTTACCTAAGAGTTAATCTGTTTAGAGAAGAGCGTGAGGTGGTGGCAGCATCACCAGCACTCAGGTCAGGGAGCCAGGAAGAACTGGATGAAACGGTCAAACCAGGATCACCAGGAACAGAAAGGAAGATATGAGTGGGCTAGTTGGGGGGAGTGGTGAGGGCTAAGGCTGAGGGCCTTAGTGAAGCCTGAGGTCACTGGACCCCATGGGCCTCCCTCATAAGAAGCTTGTATATTATCCTGATCGAGATTTTTAAAACCACTAATGGAAATTAAACACGATTATTATTTGAAAACTTCACTGGTTGAGCCGTGAAGAGCCTGGCTTGTAAAAGAGTAAACACGGAAGAATAGAACCAGTCAAAAGGCTGTTTCATTCTCCAGGAAAAGCTGACGGGCAAGATTGATTTCTCTGAACTTCCCTGAAAGCCTGTCTCCAAGCTCCCTTCCCCTGAATCCAGCATGTAGTTAATAAGGGAGCCATCTCAGACCAGGAGATGAAAGAGGAAATGGCCTGTTTGCGCCACAGCTGCAAAGTCAGCTGTCAGATGAAATAAATGGCCTTTACTTGAAGAGCAGAAGGAAGTGGTAGGATGGAAACAAAGATGAGCTACTTAGAAGGGCTAATTTCCTCCTCCCTGTGACCCCTCCAATTGACTTGGGCATGGTTAATGTGGCTGAGGCCAAATATTAGGGTTGCCTATTGGTTGTCTTGGCAATAGCTCATTCCAGCTTTTCTAAAGTTAAGGAAATCCTCTTCCAAGTTGCAAAGGCAATCCTTGAAGTATTTGGCTAAGATGCAAACTGTTATCAAGACATTAGAAAAGCTTTTTGTATGTATTTGAAGGAAAATCCTGTCTCTTTGAAGGTTTGCAGACCTCTTTTATGAATGTCCGAACTGGTAACACCAGACACTTCCCTTTCAGGAACTCTTTGCAAGGGGCCACTCTCACAGACAGAAGCTGGGGGCCTGAGAGAAGCGAGGGGTGACTATGACCATAAGCCCACCCCAAAGATGAGGGGGAGCAGTAATCTGGCAGAAATTGTGCCCCCACCCCCCACTTCCAGACCCTGCTCCCACAGTACATGAACCGCAGACCTGATCTGTCTTCCTGGACCTGCCCCCCGCATTCCAGAGCAGAGAGGCACAGGGGAGATGCTCCTGACATGCGGAGGGGATGGAGCTCATGCCCTGCTGCGGGCCGACTCAGGATGGCCCTTTGCTACGGTTTGTCCACACCACGCCGTCTGCTTCACCTCCCTTTCCCCTTATTGCCAAAAACAGAAATGAATTTGACTAGGGTTTTCTTTCTCAAGAATTTTTCTCTAGATGCAGCCTGAGTTCAACCACCACCTGCAAGGCAGTGGATCTCAAATCTGACTACACCTGAGAAATAGTACAAAACACTGATGCTTTGAGCCTTCTGCAAACTAGTTAATTCAGCATCGACAGGGAGAGGGCCCAAGCATCACTATTTTTTACAGATTCCTAGGGGGTCTGATGTGCAGCCAAGCTTGCAGACCAGTTCCCAAGGAGACTGTGTCTCAGTTGGGATGAGTGAGGGTGAGGGATGGCAGAAATACCAGACCAGGGACACCGCCTGGATTACAGAGGAGGACTAGGACAGGCGATGAGCCAATAATCAGCAGCAAAATCAACCGGAGCCTGATTTTTCCCTACAGAAAACATACACGGCTTTGCTCTGCTCCTGATTTCTTTGTGGCAACATTTTTGTAGAAATCCAAGTCTGAGGAATCACTGGGTTCTAGGCTTGGAAGTCCTCACAGGGAGCAGAGTTGGGCCAGTGTCCTTGTGGACCAGCAGGCTGCGGAAGGTGTACACAGGGAGCAGGGAAGAGGGAAAGGGCATGTCCCCATCTCCCCACCACATTCTCTAAATTCTGCCAGCCTGGAGAGCAGGGGCACCTAGTGTCACAGTGGTGTCCCATGGCATCTGGATTTTAGAGGTGGAATGACCTCATGGTCGTGTGGCTCAGTCATTCTCAAACCTGGCTACCACTCGATAATGTAAAACACCAGAAAAGAGAAAAAATATCTCCAATTCAGACCCCAGACCAGCTGAAACAAAAACTCTAGTTGCGCCTGGGTGGCTCAGTGGGTTGAGCGGCTGCCTTCGGCTCAGGTCATGATCTCAGGGTCCTGGGATCGAGTCCCGCATCGGGCTCTCTGCTCAGCAGGGAGCCTGCTTCCTCCTCTCTCTCTCTGCCTGCCTCTCTGCCTACTTGTGATCTCTCTCTGTCAAATAAATAAATAAAATCTTAAAAAAAAAACAAAACTCTAGTTGCCCAAGCAACTTTGCTTTTAAAAAGTACCCCATGATTCTAATGTGCATTAAGAGTTGCAGACCACTTGTAGGCCTGTCTTCTCATTGTGTAGATGGGAAAACCACCACAGTCCAGGGGATTAGACAACACAAGGCATTAGATCCATAGATGAGCCATTTTGGAAGAAACCAAATCAGATCCTCATCATGTGCTCTACACCAAAATAAACTGCAGCAATTTCGTGTAAAAAAACAAAAAAAAAAAAACAACAAAACTCAATCCTTAAAAAAGAAAACCAGAAAAAAAGTATATGTAAATATTCATCTGTTCAAAAAATTGTAAAGAAGTGTTTGACTACATTACTCAGGAAAGAACACGTGAATTCTACAACTGAAATGTCCTTTTTCATATAGTATATTAATGGGATTTTTTTAAAAGATGAATGCCCAGTGGTGAGGTAAGACGGGTGTTCACGCACTGTATTCGTCCTCTTTATGAACTGTCAACTCATGTCCTCTCGTCCATGGCTGGGCGTAGTATTCACTGCTAAGCCTTTTTTAGTTACTTTGAAAATAACTATTAAAAACTTTAAAAATATTCTAGAAAGAGAATGTCCTATAGTCAGGGTTCTCCAGAAAGTTGATAGAATGTGTGTGTGTGTATGTGTGTGTGTGTGTGTTTACACACATAAAGAGATTTGCTTTAAGGATTGACCCACACAATTGTGGGGGCTGGCTAGTCCAAAGTCTGTAGTGGGCCAACAGACTGGAAACCGCAAAAGAGCCAATGCTGCAGTTCAGGTTCAAAGGTCATCAGCGGTCATCAGTGTGGAGACCCAGGAAAGAGCCAGGGGTTGCAATTCAAGTCAGAAGCCATCTGCTACAAAATTCCCTTGCTTGGGAGGTCCAGTCTTTCCTTCCTCCCCCACTCAGGCCTTCAACTGCTTGGATGTGACCCACCCACATTATGGAGGACAGTCTGCTTTACTCAGAGTCCACCAATTTAAATGTAAATCTTATACAAAAACACCCCCAAAGAACCATCCGGAAAAATGTTTGATCAAATACCTGGGCACTGGGGCCCAAGGCAAACTGACACATAAAATTAGCCATCAGAAGTACATTTTAGAATTAAACCAACCAGCATTTGAATCTCAATTTTGCCACTGAGTAAGTATTTGATTCTCAAAGCCTTCTTTCATCTGTAAAATGAAAATAATAATACAGATCTTATAGGATTATGTGAATGAAATTATCTAATGAACATAAAGTGCCTGGCACTTATGCATTTTATTATCCCCAGTCCTAGCTTTCTCTTTGGTGACAAAATAGTCTGAAATATGAAAAAGTTATATCATCAAAGGTGTTCATTGCTGTACTATTCATAATATTGAAAAACAGGAAATAACCTGAATGTCCAGCTATAGAAGAATGGCTAAAGAAACCAGAGGAGGAGAGAATACTAAACAACCATTAAAACTAATGGTTGCAAAGTATTCTCAATACTATAGAAAAATACACATGGAAAACAACAAAAGCAGGATGTAAGAGTCAGATACATTGTATGTTCTCGACTGTATAAAAAGGGCACAATGAAATATTAAAAGAAAATACTCAAAATATTGTTTTGTGATTTCTTCTTTCTTTCTGTATTTTCCAATTCCATGTGCCTTCATGTTTTAACAAGAGGGAAAAATTAAAATAATATTGTTTAGAAACGTGCCATTTCAGATTGCCCTCAGTGAAGACTTCTCTTCGGTGTGGTGGCACACTGGGGACCAGGAGCACCGTCTCCATAACCTGGACCTTCTCACTCCAGCTGGGCGGACAAGGTAGGCATATCTCAGGCTGGCTGCCAAGGTTCTTTGGAGGGTTTATTGCCAGACTCCCCCCAAGGGAATGCTCCAAATATTTTTTATCAGTTGGCTCCCTCATAGAGTGAGGCCACATTTCCCAGCCTACAGCCTATATAATGGTAGCTCTATTTTCTTGATTTCTTGAGCAAAAGTGAATGCGTGCCCATGCACATTAGGGCTGTCTCCAGTTTCCTAGCCTTGAAGGTGCAATGGGAAGACAGAAATTTGACATCGAGAGTCCCTGATAGAACTCTGTGGACGTTAGTTTATGACCCATGCGCCCTGCCCACAGTGCTGAGGGTCTAATTAGTATGATGAAGGGAGGCATCCAACTAAAATTACCAAATCCTCCAGAAGACCGTGAACCCAGCACCCAGGAACTTAGATAACTGCTCGCATTGCCTCATCCCGTGAGTTGCATGTGATCGTGCAAATTACTCACCCCAGAAAATCACAGACTAAGTAAGAGAAGATCAGGAAAGGAGAAAAGAGAAGGTTGTGCTCTCCCTGCAATTAAATATGTATAACTAATGCATGAACTAGGATTAAAATTTTGTCAGTGTGACAAAAGCTGAATTTCTGCTTGGGATGGAAGATCAGGAAGTGATTTGAGCAGCTTATTAATAATGTAATCGTGATCTTGACAGTTAGCATCATGAATGAGCAATATCCTTCCCGTGGTGGGAGACCTCAAGCCAAAGAGAAATACGGGAGTGGGCACCATGGCAAACTGGGTCTCCACATAGGATGGCACTGGGGTTCAGCGGTTGGTTGGTTGACCTCACCAGCATGAGGGTGGGCATGGCAGTGAATGCTGCTGGCTGCAGGCACAAGGGGAAGCAAACAATTCCTTGGAATTTCCCATCTTCCCTACAGTGTCCTCTTTCCTCTTTTGCGTATCTCTTCTCTCATCCTCTTCCTTCCCATTCTGACATATCCCTCCACCCTGGGTTGCCTGGCACCACTTCCTGCTCGGGGTGTGGCTAGATAAGAGGCTATCTAATTAAAGTATATAGTGTACACAGCTCCCCCCAACAGAGGTATTCATTAATAACTGGAGGATTCTTAAAAAAAAAACATTTTTTCTATTAGGAAAGATAATACTTAACGTTTCTGTATAATTCCTTACATTCTTTACTCTCTGCATGAATTTCATTTGAGTATAGTTGAGATGACACTGCATAAAGAATTGTGAAGCCGACTTTGCTTTTTATTTAACAAACATTTTCCCCAAATTGTTATAGACTCATAGGAAAGATAATTTTTAAAGGTACATGTGATATTCCACTGAGTGGATAGACCATAGTTAAACTACTTCTTTGTTGTCATAATTCCTCTTAAGAATTGTCTGAACTTAGAAAAGTGATTTTAAGTCCTAGAAGTAATACTAACAGCTGACATGTATTGAATAGTGACTAGATGCCAAGTATTCTAAGTGTAACAGTATACACTCTGTAAGTGTCCTGTATGTATTAACTCATTTGATCCTCACAGCATATCTTACAAGAAGAGTACTGCTGACTTCACTGCTGTTTCGCAGGTAAGGACACTTGGAAGTAGACATGGTAAGTAACCTGCTGGAGTTCCCAGCTAGGAAGAGGGAAAGCAGAATTTGTAAATCAACATGCTCTGACTCCAGAACTTGAGGTCTGGACTTCCATGAGATGGATGGGCAAGGCCAAGGGCTCAGGTCTGAGCTGGAGTCATAGGTTCAGAGTTTAGGGATGAGGGCAGAGTGTTCAGCATGAGACAGGGAGAGAAATTCATGGTTGAGGAAAAAGAAAGTGGATGGGGAGAAAGAAAGGAGGGGAGGGGGAAAGGGTCAAAGAATGATGTGGGAAAGGCCAAGAGAACTTCCCAGTTGTGCGGAAGCATAAAGTAGGACTTTGAAGAACAGGAGTATCTACAGTGAGTTTTTAGCAACAGCTTTAATGAGATAAAATTGATGTAAACTGTACATATTTAAATTGTACCATTTGAAAAGCTGAAACTATCACCACAGTCAAGATGGTGAATGGACCCATCACTCCAAAACTTTCTATAATCCCCACCAACCTAGGCAACCGTGGATCTTCTATCTATCACTATAGATTAGTTTGCATTTTCTAGAATCTCATGTAAATGAAATCACACAGTATGCACTCTTTTTTCTGTCTGGTATCTTTCAGTATAATTATTTTGAGATTCATCCGTGTTTCAAGGCATATCAATACTTTATTCCTTTTTATTTCTTAGAAGTATGGCATTGTATTGATACATCAAATTTTTTATCACTCACCTGTTGATGAACATTCAAGTTGTTTCCAGTTTGGGATTATTACACATAAAGCTACTCTGAATATCCCTGTTCAGGTCTTTGTATGGGACTATGCTTTCATTCCACTAATGGAATGGCAGGGTCCTATTTTAGGTTTAACTTTTTAAGAAATTGTTTTCCAAAGTGGTTGTACCAGAAACCAGAATTCCAATCCTTCCACATCCTTGCCAACACGTGTGTTGTCAGTTTTTTAAATTTTTAACATTTGAAATGTAGTAATATTCCATTTATTTTGATTGACATTTTTCTAATAAAGTTAGTTGAGTATCTCTTCATGCATTTATTAACCATCCATGTATCTTTCTTGATTAAGTGTCCACTAATATATTTCCCTATTTTTCTTATTGAATTATTTTATTGAGTTTTGGGTTATTTATAAATTTGGATAAGTCCCTTATCAGATATGTGATTTCCAAATGCTTTCTTCCAGCCTGTGGCTTGGCTTTTCATTCTATTCACTGTTATCTTCTGAGGCAGAAGTTCTTAATTTTGATGTAGTACAATTGATTATTTTCTTCTGTGGATCATCATTTTGGTGTCATGGCTGAAAAAAATCTTTGCCTAACTCAGGGTCACAAAAGTATTCTCCTATTCTTTCTTTTTTTTTTTTTCTTCCAATTTATTTATTTTCAGAAAAACAGTATTCATTATTTTTTCACCACACCCAGTGCTCCATGCAAGCCGTGCCCTCTATAATACCCACCACCTGGTACCCCAACCTCCCACCCCCCCGCCACTTCAAACCCCTCGGACAAGGGGCGTTAGAGAGGAGTAGGGAATTTGGGTGAATTGGAAGGGGAGGTGGACCATGAGAGACTATGGACTCTCCTATTCTTTCTTCTACAAGTTTTACAATTCTAGGTTTTACACCTACTTTTAAATTTATGATCCATTTTGAATTCATTTGCACACAGAGCAAGTATGGATCCAGCATCATTGGTTGAAAAATCATCCTTCTCCCACCAAACTGCCTTTGTCTTTTTGTCAAAATCAATTCACCATATATGTGTGAGTCTGTCTTTGAACTCTATTTCATTGATCCATATGGCTATCTTTATACCAGCATCACAATGTCTTAATTACTTTAGATTTAAGTTCTTTTTCAAATTGTTTTGGCTATTCTAGATCCTTGCATTTCCATATGA
The DNA here is from genome assembly GCF_020171115.1 of Neogale vison. NCBI lineage: Eukaryota > Metazoa > Chordata > Mammalia > Carnivora > Mustelidae > Neogale > Neogale vison. Next base: position 94,139,169 of record NC_058097.1, read on the forward strand.
TGTTAGAATCAGCTTTTGTGAATTTCTACAAAACAAACGAAAAAAGCCAAAGCCTCCTAGAATTTTGACTAGCAGTGTGTTAAACCCATACATCAATTTGAGGAGAACTGGTATTTTAACAATATGGTGTATATCTCTCCACAAAACAGATTTTTAAGTGTTACTGGTGTGCCTTCACTTCAGTACCCAGTTTTTCAGTAAAGTCTCAAAGTTATAAATATATGCTCGTAAGTGTTTTGTGATGTGCGTATGTGTGTGTATGTGTGTATGTGTGTGTTTGGAAACTGTTGAGAAAGCTGAGTTTCATGTTTTGATCAACATGGTAAGGGTCAAAGCAGCATGCATAGAGCCAAAAGCATAGGACTATGGGAAGCAGTGGAGCGCCACAGGCTGCAAAACAGAAGTTATTATGTTGTGTTAGTATGTCATCATGTTACAGAAAGATATTACCTAGATCTCAAGGGCCAGAAATGCTTCTAGTGACATTGGGGTCATAGACTGAAAACCTCTTCCACGAGAAAGAAAGCCCCCTCACCATGTCACCTCAGATCTGGAATGACAAGTAATAAAAATCTAGCCATCACACTTCAGAAAATCTGTTTTCTGATTTCTCCACATGAAATGAGGCTTTATACCATTGGATCACAACTCAGTTTCCTATTAAGCAATGATACATGTGCACTTAGGTTTGAAAGCTTGCTAACTATGAAGTAATGGAAGACTTTGTCTTTTTTCCTCCTCCCATTTTTCTTTCCATTTATTTAGTTATTTATTTATTTTAGAGAGACGAAGAACATGAGCTGAGGAAGGGGCAGAGAGGGGGGGGGAGAGAACCCTAAGCAGGTTCTCTAATGTGGGACCTGATCCCATGACCCTGAGATCATGACCTGAGCCAAAAATCAAGTCAGATGCATAACTGACTGAGCCACCCAGAGACCCCTCCTTCTTTTTAAATTCAGGTCCCTTTCTGATACATCGATTGATATAAAAATCTTGCATTCCCCTAGCCATCATCCTTCCAAGATAATGGTGGTATACCCTGGGGGGGGGTACACTCCTCTCACTTATCATTCACACAGAGTTGCACCAGATAGGAAGTTCACCGATCTCTACTTGCTTCTCAAGCTGTAGAGAGGACTATTTGACTTCTGACAGTTGCTAAATTTTTCCCTGTCTGTACTTTTTTATGTGGCCAGCCTCATTCTCAGCCAGGGTAAACATAGGACAAGAATTCTATTTTATTTTTGGTAATTCCTTTGCCTTGTGAGGAAATTTCTATAGTTACTACCTTCCTTGTGTCCATTAGGAACTGAGCCACAGAATGAGAAAATTTATCCTCCAGTGAGGAATTTGAACCCAACCTCAAGAGAGGAGCAAAAATGAGCATATAGACACATCAGCCACCAAAAAGAGAACTATCCTAGCCTATCTTTATTTTAGTCCCTTTCTTCTAGGAATGGTTTTGCGTACTTGCAAAGGAAAGCTTTCTTCTTGCCCTGAGTCTTGTGCAGAATAGCCTTCCTTTAGGACAGATGCTGTGGCATTCCTTGACAGTCCCCTAGCCAGGATCCAGAGCTTAACCTGAAGCCCACAGTGGAGCTGGATACTTGGAGTGCAGACCTGTACTTTCTGAACCAAAACACATGAGGGAAGGTACTTCATGGTTAATTTAGGGCTGTTGTCCTGACTTCAACTTATTCAACATTTGTGTCAGTGACTTGCTGGAAAACAGAAAGTCATGGAGTTAGATAGTCAACTGACAGAAAAAAACCAGTGCTCACCCAGTATTTGTTTCCCAGACTCCCTTGAAGTTAAGTTGGGGTCATGTGGCTGATTCTGGCTAATGGACAATGAGCCGGGTTCCTCCTCCCTCTTCTTCTTGGCTTGGGATCCCCTTGTTTCCAGTGGCCCTGCCGCAGGACAGAGGGGCAGCCAGACCCACACTGCGCTTCATGGAAATGAGAAAGAAACCTTTTTGTGTTAAGTCACTGAGGTTTACGGTTTGTCTGTTAGGGCAGCTGCCGTTAATTTTGTCAGTGTAGTCCAGACTCCTAATGCCAGTGAGAAGCAGTCTCTTGGTGTAGGCTGCTTCAGGAGCAGTCGGCCTGTCAGTCGCCAGGTGCTGCTAAGTAAACTGCAGGGAGCCCGCAGGGTCACCCTTTTGCCTTAGATTTTTCTTTTTCTTTTTCTTTTTTCTTTCTTTAAGATTTTATTTATTTATTTGAGGGAGAATGAGTGAGAGAGAGCATGAGAGAGGAGAAGGTCAGAGGGAGAAGCAGACTCCCCGTGGAGCTGGGAGCCCGATGCGGGACTCGATCCTGGAAGCCCGGGATCATGACTTGAGCCAAAGGCAGTTGCTCAACCAACTGAGCCACCCTGCCTTAGATTTTTCTGAACTAAAAATGACACTGAGCTCACAGACACCACCCAAACAACTATATCCAGAGGTAGTGGAAGCAGCATTTCTGTGAGTAGGTTAATGATATCTTCAAAAAGCATTTCAGGGGCGCCTGGGTGGCTCAGTCAGTTAAGCATCTACCTTCGGCTTAGGGTCCTGGAATGGAGTCCCAAGTGGGGGGTCCCTCTCCTGCTGCCCCTCCCCCTGCTCATGCCGTCTTCCTCTTGCTCATGCTCTCTCTCTCTCTCTCAAATAAATAAAATCTTTGAGAAAAAATAAAAAGCAACAGGAGTTTCAGCAATCCCTCTAAACAAGATTCACCATGCTTTGGAGTGCACATATGGCGGGGTGGAAACCTCTGCTGGTCCCCAGGCAGAGCCCAGATAGGCAGGCATACTGGTTTCCCATTCACGCCAAGGGGTGGCATCAAACCTTTCTGCCACAGAGAGAAAGTGTGGCACTTGCCTGCTCACCACGGACAACCTCCAGCTCACTGCCAAGGAGGAGGGAGCAGCCTTCCTGCAGCAGAAAGACTGGAGGTGGTGTTTATCTGAAGCAGGGTGACATAATACGGTCTCCCTCAGAAATTAGAGCGTGATAGGAATATCAGCGATGCTACCAAAAATAAGTAAACGAGTAAAGCTCCCCCTGGCTCCATGCTCACCGAGATTTGCCTCACAGCATCCCAAAGAACACGTTAGGAGACTCCGTCAGGGTCGGGGTCCTCTTCAAGTGGAACCAATATTCATCTACGGAGAGAATTTGGAAGTTGCAGCTTGACAAGATTGCTCTCTTCTTGGAGCAGCGGTGACCCAATCTCTTTAGAACCAGTTGCTTAGGAAGCAACATGAGCTCTGGGAGAAAAGAAGAAAAGGAACCCTTGAACAACACATTAGTCTCAGAGTGGAAAAGGCATCCATGATGAAAAGAAGGAAAAATACTCAGGACAGTAGTCTGCTCACCTTAGAACTCAGGTATTTTAGAATTCTTTCAGTTTTAGGATGCAAAGAACTTTTGACAAGTTAGCCAAAAACAATAGCCTGATGTCACAGGATCAAGCAACAAGGCAGTCAAGACGGCTTTGCCGATCTGTCTAGCTGCCGAAGTTCCTTATTGCTAAAGGAGACCAGTCCTGAAGGGGTCTCAGTGGTGTCAGAGCTGTGCCCAGAAGAGCATGCTGTTTTCTGCTGAGCCACAGTGGCTGGGTGGCAGGAGGACAGTGGTGGGCATGGCGACGAATGTTCAGGGAAAGCCAGGCTTGGCTGCGGCCTGTGGTAATCATCGCAGGCATCCTGACCCAGTTGATCTGCACACAGCCAGGGCAAAAGAATGTCCTATAATGTTGTCCACTGGCCCAGCCTTCTTAGGTGGTGACCAGGGTACCTCCCCTCACTGTCCCACCCCAGGGTCACCTGCTGAGCAGGGCATCAGCTCATCGGTGGGCTAAGAAAGGTGGTTCAGAAGTTAAAGACAAGAATGGCAACAATAGGAAAGGCGTTCCACTGTGTTTCTTTCCAGAACCAATTTTTGTTTATTTATTAGAATAGCTGCAGGTGAAGCTGCCAAAACCTTATACAATATATTGACAGATGAAGTGATATTCTATCTGGGGTTTGCTTGACAAGAAGCAGGGGGTGGCGAATGTTTATAGCAGCAATGTCCACAACTGCCAAACTATGAGAAGAACTTAGATGTCCATCAACAGATGGATAAAGAAGATGTGGTAAAAATACACAATGGAGTACTACACAGCCATCAAAAGAAACAAAATCTTGCCATTTGCAATAATGTGGGTGGAACTAGAGGGTATTATGCTGAGTGAAATAAGTCAATCAGGGAAAGACAATTATCATATGCTCTTCCTGATATGAGGTATTTGAGAGGCAGAGTGGGGAACTTGAGGGGCAGGGAAGGAAAAAATGAAACAAGATAGGATTGGGAGGGAGACAAACCATAAGAGACTCTTAATCTCAGGAAACCAACTGGGGGTTGCTGGTGGGGGGGAGGGGAGGGATAGGGTGGTTGGGTTATGGACACTGGGGAGGGTATGTGCTACGGTGAGTGCTGTGAAGTGTGTAAGCCTGACGATTCACAGACCTGTACCCCTGGGGCAAATAATACATTATGTGTTAATAAAAAAAATTTTTTAAAGAATTAGGGGGTGGAGTAGGGGGGCGGAGGGATGGCGGGGGGAGAGATGTAGCAATGATCACTACGAGCTGGTATTTGTGGAAACTGGGTGTATTCTTATAGAATGGCCGTCAGGCTCAAACAAGCCAATGGGTGCAAGGTGCTCAGCATATAGTAAATGCTCAATAAACAGCTGCCATTATCCCCACTTCACACCTGAGGATGTGATGCTTAGAGAGCTCAGTAACCTGCCTGAGGTCACATATCTAGGAAGCAGTAGATCTGTGTCTCCAAATCACACCTCTGTCCTCCCAAAGCCTGTGTTCTTAGCCTCTCTCTTCTCCTTCTATAGGTCTCTTTCCCCTCTACCCTTTTACATGTTTCTGTGATTTACTCCTACTTGGTCCCTTTATTCCCTTGCAAAGTTGCATCGGCTTAATGCCCCCTCCTCTAAGAGCCCTGAGCGGACCCACATCTGGTTATAAAGACAAGCTTCTCAATAATTTAGTCACCTGACATCCAAGTGATGGACACAGAATGAGGAGCTAGGGTTGCGGGGGTCAAAGATTCCACCGTCCAGGAGATTCCAGTCGCAGGCAAAGAGGCTAATCGACAAAGAGGGAGCACCCGCCACGTGCCTAGCTCTCTGGCAGGAGTCTCGACCAGGGCACTCAAGAATGTGGGCCGTGCAAGGTCTCTCGCATTCAAAGGAGGAATCCAAGGTAGCGGTGAGCCGGAGAAAGCAGGATGTGGGGTAGTGGTAGGCGAGCCAGGAACCGCTTTCGGTAGGTGCTGTTCCTGTGGTAGAGGCCAGGGTAGGTGCTTCAGAAAGCAATGCAGGGACACCTCAACTGAGTCTTCAGGCACAGGAAGCCTGGTGCTGAGGACGTGCAGTCTGTAGGGTCGCGTGCTGCAGGCACACTGGAGGCCCGGGGTCGTGCAGTGGGGCGGTGCGTGGGTATGTCTGGAGCCTAACGTGTGAGCAAGAGATGGCGCAGTCCAGAGCAAGGTCACAGAGAGCTCCGTCTGCAGTTCTGAGGTGCCAGGCTCTGCCCGCCGGCCTGTGTGTTTCCCAGGGTGACGGCTGGAAGCTGCTTTCCAAGCCCTACAGCAGACCTCCTGCCGTGGTCTCCGGAGGGCAGGCTTCGAATGAGCCGCGTTCACAAACCCTCAGGTGACTCTCAGGTTAAGGCAAATTTGAAGAAAAATAGCCCGGAGGTGATGTTGGACAACGGAGAAAAGGGACGATCTTCTGTGTCTCCTTCTCGCTCACGTTTTATTTTTCCCTTTCCCTGAGGCTACAAGGGCTTGTGCTTACGATGCGCACCACCAGCTCTGCATGCCCAGCACAGGGGCGCTGAGCGGGTAGAAGGGGAAGCGAGAATGAGCCTGGAGGCGGGAGGGGTGAACAGAAGTCTGCACGGGTCAGAAACTTGTGTTTGCAGCCATCTGGCAACCTGCAGACGAACCTGGCTCTTCGCGGGGACGAGTCCGGTCTCCTTCCCAGCGTTCCCGGGAGTCCTGGCACAAGCTTCCCCAGGGAGGCTGCTGAGGGTCTGACAACACAGATTCTACACGGGCTGCGTGTACGGGGGCTAAGGAGGAGGGTTCAGAATACCAAGTCAGTGTTGCTAAAGCTCCCAGTGATGGAAAAAGGCTCCCTCTGTTAAGTATTTTGGCCTCGGACGGTTCAGAAAGGATTAGAGGGGAATTTCACTGCAATTCGTGGTTGATACAAAAAAAGGGGAGGTGGGGGGAGGAGTGGAGAGAGAGAAAAGAGAAAGAGAGACAATGCCAAAAAATGAAAACTCATTTTAGCTCTTCTATTAAAGCCAGATGTATTTTAGGCCCTGTTTCCAGGCAACTGCATAATGGTAATATTCTGAATCTTTTTTAAAAGATTCACAACTGTCAGAGTCAGTGAAGGTCAGAAGGTAATTATGAAGTAAGAAGCTGACATTCTTGAGGCAGGATCACTCCAGCATTAAGCTGTGACGTTTTGTATTTTAAATTCATCTTCAGGAACCGCAAGACCTTCCCTGACACATTCCCTGTACCATGCCCCTCTGGCAAGACCCCTGACCCCATCAAACTTGAATGTGACAGTGGCATTTAACCTCCGAAATCACCCATTGGGCTTTCAGAACCCTCCTCCACATGGGCACAACCTTCCATGGGCCATTTAGAGGGTACAACAAACGTCCAAGACAAAGTAGAACGAATAAGGTACTTTCCAACTGGAAATTGCCTGAGAGAGCAGTCCGACAGGCTCAGTATAAAGATGAGACTGAACCAGAGACAGGAAAGGAGAGAGAAGGATGTGCTGCTCGGTGAAGCCTCCTATCTAGTGGTGCCTTTTCTTTAGGTTCATTTATGCATTTGAGACGGGGCAGGGGGCACATGAGTGCGGGGAGAGACAAAGGGAAAGAGTCTCAAGCAGACTCCACGCTGAGTGTGGAACCCATGTGGGGGCTTAATCTCACGACCCTGAGATCATGACCTGAGCCAAAATCAAGGGTGGGATGCTAAGCCAACTGAGCCACCCAGGCACCCCTAGTGTTCCCTTTACTCTTCATTATGTGTGTGACCTTGGGACAAAGAAGGAAATTAACATTTATTGAGTTTTATTGTGTATACTATCATTTGAGTTTCATAATAATTGTATAGGGTTTATAGGCATCCTTACCTTAGGATGAAGCCAGGACTTACAGAGGTTAAATCTTTCTGGCCCCCCAACTTACTGCTTATTTGACCTTGGAGAAGGTCATGTAAGTCCACACCCACAAACTGATGAGAATACCACACCTTGCAGGGTACTGTACAAGATAAATGAGGTAGCTTAAGTGAACACCTAGCACAGTGCTGGGTGTTTGGTAGGCAAGTCAGAATTGTTTATCTCAAAACCCTCCAGCAGCTTCCATTCCACGGGGAAAAACCAAGTCCTTACCATGGCCTACAAGGCCTACACCACCTGGAAACTCCCCTTCTCTACTCAATAACCTTTCTGACCTAGGCCTCCCCAGTCTCTGCCCACTCCCTCGGCCTTGTCCTCCCTGTCACGTTTCATTTCAGAAACCACCCTATTTAAAACAAGGTCCTTGGGGCACCTGGGTGGCTCAGTGGGTTAATCTCTGCCTTTGGCTCAGGTCATGTTCTCAGGGTCCTGGGGTCGAGCCCCAAATTGGGCTCTCTGCTCGGTGGGGACCCTGCTTCTTCTTCTGTCTCTCTCTCTGTTTGTGCTCTCTCTCACCCTCTGTGAAATAAATAAATAAAATCTTAAAAAAAAAAAAAAATCAGGCCCTAACCCCTCGCTCTGCCCCACCAGCACCTTTATCCATCTTCTCTGTGTTATCCTCTCCAAAGCACTTACCATTGAAAAAACCCTATACATTCATGTGTTTTCCATTTCTCCCACTGGAAAGTAAACTGTAAAGACAGTTATTTAATTGTTTTGTTTTGTCTTTGCTGAATCCCCAGTACCTAGTTGATGCTCAATGAAAATCTGTTAAATAAATAGGTGGATATTACCTTCTTCCCTTCCTTCCTCTTCCAAGGTCACACACTTCATGAAATCAGAAGTCTCTGCCCTTCCAAAGTATGGGGGTAAAAAAAGAAAAGAAAGAAAAGAAAAAACTGTAAGGGACCATGAAACACATTTAAAGGACTCCAAGACAAAAAAAAAAAAAAAAAGTCCAAACTAAGGACGAGTGATGTTACTGGAGCCCCTTTAGCCACACTCTTACTCCTTCCTGAGTTTGGAATATATGTTCATTGTGCGTGTGTGTGTTCACATGGCCTGTACGCTCAGCACAAAGACACCTGCTTTCCCGCCTTTCAGTACCAGCATCTACTGACTGACTAGTATGTTTTAGGCACCGTGCTCTGGGCAGAATGATCCTTGGGACATGCTTATAGCCACAGCTTGGTGGCAGGGCAAAAGCCACCAGCCAATCTCAGTATGCTCTAATACGGTAAATGCTAAGAGGGAACCATTTCCTGGCGGCCCCCATTGGAAGTTCAGAGCATATCCCAGACAGGTCTAAAAGAGCACGAAGAGTTAGCCAAGCCACACAGAGGCAGGATGTGCTCCAGAGATCAGGTTAAGCAAATGCCGAGTTACAAAACTGCACGAGGTATCCAGGGAACCACAAGGATTTTGTGTTACTAAACCGGGATCTCAGGATCTCTTCTTGCTGTAGGAAGGGGCTTGGACTTCCCTCCTGGAATGTGAAAGATCAAATTTGTTGTCCGATTGATCATCCTAGTGGAGGATGGTTCTAATCCAGGCTTGTTAAAGGTTTCTTACAACTATTAAAGCAAGATTTGGTGAGCTCTTGGATGACACTCCGGGCTCTTTCCACTTGGGGACAGGAGAGGATGTAGACCCTTCAGGAAGCCTTGAAGCCTGGAGGCCATCTTAAAATCAGGCAGACACCCGAGAAAAACTGGGCCATCTACTCCAGTCCATGGTCAGTGTACAGGCTCACCCCAGGTCTGGCCAGGCTCCAAAGCCCAGGTACGAGTTGTGAAGTAACTTGAATATCAAATTCACTGAAGGAGACCCATGTGGACATGTCCGAGCATTCTAAGTATAAAGTGTTAATCATCTAGGCTCAGCCAGCCCACTTCTCGGGCTCTCTAGACCAGAGTTTGTGAAATGAGAATCCACTCTTCTGCTCATGGCTGTTTCATTCATCCCATACAACATGAAAAATAAACCAAACTTAAAATCCTCGCAAACATGTAACAATCAGGAGATTTCACATAAGAACTTGGGTCCCAGCTTCTCTTGGGGGAAAAAAAATCTGAAAACACCAGCCTGTCTTCCTATTTGGCAACAACTGGCTGGAGAGACACAGCAGCTGCTGCCCACCCCCCACCCCGGGTCTCTGTTCCCCCCTGGACCGGACATGCCTTCATATGCCAGTCCCTACATGGGGCTTGCCTAGGTGACCAGAAGCATTCCTCATCCAAAATCATAGCCCCGCATCTCCAGTCTGGTTTATCAGATGACCGAATTAGCAAATTCTTTCAAGACTAACAAGTTCCAATAAACTCTCTCCTGTTAATTATTCCGTGATAGTATTTGGCTGGATGTGGAAGGCATCTTGGAGAAGAGGGACATACAAGTACTACAAAAAGGGGCCGACAGAGGAAAGGGCAGGGTCAGATGAGGAATTAGGGTAGGCCGAGCACCCCTGAGAATCAGAATTCTGCTTAATATTACCCAGCTCCTTCAAGACCACAAGGCTTGAGGGCGATGTGTAAATGTAAAATGTGAGAGGGGGCGGGGCAGGCCAGGGGGAGGAGCTAGAACGGAATTAACATCTTGGCAGGCCATGTGAGTCCAGTAGGGAGAGACTCCCTCTCCATTTCAAGCCTCAGGGACAAGTGTTTAAAAGAAAAACATTCATAGCCACACACTTCTAAATTTTATTACTAATTAGAACTTAACATGCTTGGAAGTTTTGAATGAGGTGTTAAGTGCAAAGTATGTTACCTTGGGCAGGGGTGAGCTTTTTCTAGTTCCAAACTACAAAAAAGTGAAGAGTAATGGAATGTTTCACCCAGATGGTTTGGCTCTTTGATATCTACAAACATTTTGAGAACACTTAAAATATTTTTCAACTTTTCTGTGCAGTTGCATTAGGTGATGACTGTTGGCTTACTTATTTCCTGTTTAGCTTTTCCTTTGCTCTCTCTCCAAACAGCTTTTGGTTTGGAAGACTCGTGGGTTCAGAGTTGGACTTGCGGCATAAAAAACCTTGTGTAATAATGGAGACGCACATGAGCGCCAACAGGTGGTTTCATAATCGAATGCCTTGTGGTAAGTTCTGTTATCCTGCTGCTTGGCATGTATTCTGGGCTTGAAAATGGGTATTTTGAGGTGTGCCCATGAGCCACATCAAGATGAGGCTCCGACCCCCCAAAGACAGGGTTTCTCGGGGCTCCGGCAGAGCTCCAGGGCCGTGCGTGATTCCCCCACAAGTGCAAGCAGCTGGTTGGCTGAGAGCTGGTGCAACAGTCAGATGAACATTTTCGTTGCTGGGAGAGTAAGAGAAAACCAGAAAAGTCTGCTTTCTAGGGCCACGCTCTCTTTGCCCTGCACAATAAAAAAGAAACCTCAGTACTCTGACAGTCTGGTCATTGAGCACTACACCATGCAGGACACACAAGCAGAAATCGGGACAGGCGGGCACCGGGTCAAAGCATGCCCACCCCCCGCTGGGTACATGAACACTTGATTTTCGGTTTTGTGATGCTCGGCAGCAGTCTCACAAGAAATAATCATCTTGCCCTTCTGCAGAGTTCAACTATCTGGCAAAAGTAACAAAGACTTAAAAACACTTGAAAGTTTGGGCGCCTGGGTGGCTCAGTGGGTTAGGCCGCTGCCTTTGGCTCAGGTCATGATCTCAGGGTCCTGGGATCGAGTCCCGCATCAGGCTCTCTGCTCAGCGGGGAGCCTGCTTCCTCCTCTCTCTCTCTGCCTGCCTCTCTGCCTGCTTGTAGTCTCTCTCTGTCCAATAAATGAATAAAATCTTTAAAAAAAAAACACACACACTTGAAAGTTTGTCTCATCATCCTGATAAGAACTATAACCTAATAGGACTTTAACCTTGGAAGCTGTCGATGGTATAGAATCTATCTGCTTTGCTTTATTTAGTTTAGTGTCTCATTTAACATAATTACGCTTATTAATCCAAAGCTCTAACCCCGGGATTTTCTCCTCTCAGGAGGCCCTGCTATTTTATCCCGAAACCTTTCGGGGAAACAGTGGTGGGCAAGCCAGGAAGCCTTTTTGTAGGAGAGTCAACTAATATTGACTGACCACCTACTATGTGCCAGATACGCCTCAAGGCATTTGGAATATAACATGAATAAAAGAGATTGGATTTTAATAAGAGGGAGGAGCTGTCGCTTTTGATTTTGTAATTCAAATCTGATCTTAGGTAGACCACATCAGTTGAAATTCCTGTATACACAAGAATCCTTTCACTTGGTTGTACAGGACACAGCTCAAAACCGAGTAGCCAGAGGATGCTACTTCCCCATAGCAGAATTATGTTAAATGGAACCCTTATGGGATTATTAAAACTTTCTTCAAAGTGTTCTCTCTCATGCTGAAGAAATGGTTTCTCTCTCATGCAAAATACAGCCAATGACCATACTTGGAAAAAGTCAGATTGGGCTACCAAAAAATACATAAAAAATTTTTTTCTGAGCTTGATTAATAAAATATATTAAATCTCAATTTAGTAGGAGACAGGTAAACTGGTATAGAGTGCTATTCTCCCGTTCAGAACAGGTTTCCATGTTGCAGTGTGTTTTGGAGTATTACAAGGAGTTGTGTGCTTTGAAAGAACTGATGTTGCTCTAAAAAGTAAACAATTTATATTTCCATTTTCAGCGACAGGTACTTTCCTTCTTTTATTTTTGTGAGAACTGCTCTTTATTTTTTCTTTCAATAAAAAGGCATTGAGTTATTTCCAGCCCACATTCATAGCTGTATTGTTATCTGCTTCTTTTTGTAGTTATTATGGGCTAGAAATTTTCAACTTGTCGCTACTTCTCAAGGACTTAGCCATGGACTGTTTCTCTAATGTAAACGATTATAATAAAGCACTTTCCTTTGAGTGCATTCATCGGATGGGTAGTTAGGCTTAAGATTACTCCCTGTATACATCTACTTTTAAAAAATAGCTTCTAAATGGGTAAGTCAAAGAATCAAGCCCCAGTCTGCCATTCCTACGTAATAAGAATTCCACCTCTGGTTCATTACCCACAGTCACAATTTTGTCGAGAAGTGATCATCAGCAATCACAGTTTTACTAACGCTTTATGTGACACTCCACACAGCGCTTTGTAGTTAAAAATGTTTACATGCATCATCTTTTAATTTAAGTAACTACACAACATTGTCCAGTGGATCTCATTACGTGGACGAGAGAGTAGCTCGGCTGAGGTCCTGGGCGTAATTAGCTCCACTAATTATATACACTAATTATATACAATTATATAATACCAAGAGGTCTTGGTATTATATAATTTTGTAATAAAATTGTATCATATCCTATGAATTATAAAGGATTCTCATACAAATACACGGTGAGCATATATCAAAGATTTATTTAACTCATTAATGAGGGGACCAGCAGAATGACAAAGCTGGATCAAAGAAGGACATGAGAAGCACACACACACATACACGTAGTGGGAAAGAGTGCTGGAGGAGACTGCCCAGGCAGCCGGAGGACAGGATGAGACCCTACAAGGCAAGACACCATAACTCCAGTTACTTTTCTACCAAAAAACAAAACAAAACAAAAACAACAATCTTCTCCAAGGTACTTAACATCTAACTTCAGATGGGGCACCAGGGGGCTCAGTCGTTAAGAGTCTGACTCTTGATTTTGGCTCCAGTCATGATCTCAGAGCCCTTGGATGGCTCCCTGCTTCTCTCCCTCTCTGTTTGCCCCTCCCCCTGCTTGTGTGCACGTGGGCACTCTCTTTCTCTCTCAAACAAATAAACCTTAAAAAAAAAAGTCTAACTTTAAAGGGACTGGGTCCTAATCGCGAGTAAGTACTAAGTCAAAGTTATCTTCCCTGGAGCCAGGGTCAGCAAACTTTTTCTGTGTAAGGCCAGACAACAAATATTTTAGGTGTTGTAAGTCATCGGTCTCTGTCATAACTGCTCAACTCTGCTACTATCAGATGAAAGCAGCCCGCGGCAGTAAGTAAGAGATGAGCCGGGCTGCACGCCAGTAAGGCTGAGTGACCTAAAGCAGGTGGGCTTGATTTGACCTACAGGACAGTCTGCTAATGCCCCTGTCTCAGAGCATCAGGTGATCCTTGGTGCCCAGTTAGACATCCTCCAAGTACCACTTTAAAGTGAGCTGCAGTAGTAACCTTTTTGCTTTATTTTCAAGGTTTAGATAGGTTTTTTTTTTAATTGCACATTGCTTCCTAGTACAATTTTTTTTAAAAGATTATTTATTTATTTATTTGAGAGAGAGAGCATGAGAGGGGAGAAGGTCAGAGGGACAAGCAGACTCCCCATGGAGCTGGGAGCCCGATGTGGGACTCGATCCCGGGACTCCGGGATCGTGACCTGAGCCGAAGGCAGTCGCTCAACCAACTGAGCCACCCAGGTGCCCCTAGATAGGTTTTTTTAAAAAGTCCCCAGGTCTTCAAACAATAAACCCCATGCTTTTCCCTCATGGCAAAGGAGAGCTACCTTGCTATCTCTTTGAGGCACATTCAGTCTTTGGAGTTCAGTCAAGAAACCAAGTTAAGACTCTATTAAAGATAGGACATTAAAATAAAAATATTAAGAAGAATGTGTTTCTCAATTTTCCTCAGTCTTTGGTTTGCTTGGTTTGGGAAAATAGTCTGTGAACTAACTATCCCTTTTCACTGTCTTAAGGAATCCTCATTAGGACCAATGGAAAGCCTGACGCTGATGGGAAATCACTGGGGCTTTGCGAAATAAATGATGGCAGACACTCCCCAGATGGAGAAGCGCCCATCTGGAGGCTTCGTCATGATGGTGTCACGTGACTCAAGGGGCCGGAGACCGTGTACCACCTACAGGATCTCAGCACTTGTATTTCAAGAACTACCTACCTGCAAGATCCAAGACCAGCAGAGAGACCTGACTTTAGCCCATTCAAAAGCTTTTTCATTCAAGGTATGTTTAAAAAAGATGACGAGTTCAACAATCCTTCTTAATACAGTGGAAATTATCTGATCTCTCAGGAAAACCGGTGTGTCCTGATTTCTGTTCAAGTTGGAGTTAAGAGGCAGGCTCAGGACACAGGCCCGTATTTAGCTCATGTGGTCTCATCCATAACGGGAGATTGCCACAGAGCAAGTCACTCCGTAGAAGACCAGGTTTTGTTTAACTCAAGTATTTATGATATACCTACTGTGCGGCAAACACCACCGTAGAACCGCAGTTACCAAGACGAACACAACCCAGTCCTTATTCTGAAAAAGCTTTGTCTTATCAGGGGACAAATGTAGTAAGTGCTGCATGTAATAAGGCTACGTAATGCCAAATGCAGGAAATGCTGTAAAGGGCAGTCTGAGGCCTCGCCTCGGGCATGTGAGGGAGGGTAAAGACTACTGGGTGAACCACGCTGAGGGGTCATGGTTTCACCAGCGGCTCATAGACAGAGGGAAGCAGAAAGGTGTGAAGGCTCTGCTTAATTTTTTAACATCAAACCATGTCTAAAAAGTAAATGACGAATCCTACATCCAGGTGGTAAGATGGGCAGATGAGAGTCAAAGGGAAAGAGGAATGAGGACAATGATTAGATGATTTCTTACTAAGGCTCCGCAGAAGTAACGCGTGTCACTACAGAGACCTTTCCCATCCACTCCACTTCTCAATGGCCTCTGGTAGATTTAAATGGTCTTTTAACCCCATTTCTGTTCTGTAATAACCACTCTGTGTCTGCAAGTGATCATGTCTTCCTCCTGCCAGCTGGTTTTCTAATTTTTAAGTTTCTAGAAACTTATAAACAAAAGAAAATCTGATAAAAACAACTTGATATCATGCAATGTGTTGACACATGAAAGGAATCCTGTTGTTGCTTAACCAAGATCATATTTCTATTCTTAAATATTTCTCTAATAGGAATCAAAGTTTGTGTATGTTTGAATACCTTTGAACAGTTTACACTTAGAATAAAGTTTCATGTACTATTTTTAGAATGTGCATAAAACACATTATTTCTAGTTTTTATAGAGTGGTAAGTTAGCCTATAAATAAGAAATCCACCTAACAAATTCTGATCCAAAATGTGGTTTGCCACAAAACTTCAGGGAGTTTAGGAGCAGGAAAAGCAATTAAAAGAATTGTAAAACAAGAAGAAAAAGATGAGAAAACATATAATGAATCTAAGTTCCCCCTAAGAAAATAATTTTTTAAGCGAAATGTAATTGTTCTGATAAATGCTAAATGACTAGGAAAGAAACTACACAGATCACCATAATATTTAAATAGTCATTAAGAAAATAAGAAAGTTGTCCTTTAAGACGAAAATTAGACAATATTTTCACAGTGAAAGTTAGGCAAAAGGTTTTCAAAATTCTTCGAATCGTTCACGTGGAAAACTAATTCAGTAGCTCTGAATTACATATGTAATTACAGGTTGGTTTTATTTGTGAAAACCAAATACAATATTAAGTATTAGCATGTAACCAACAATTATACATACTATTATGCCAAAGGAAGCTGCCTTTCTTGATGGCAAAATGCAGAGAAATGTTAACTAAAATTACACAGCATTGAAAGGGAACCCACCATTATTCTCTCTGATTTTAACCAACTGTCAGGAAGAAAACTATTGGGAGTTAAAGAAAACCAATGAACCATCATAATAAAGAATACAGAAGAATCTTTCAAAATCAATGTAAGAGCAAAATCCAGCCCTTCTTGAAACGTTCAGAACACTTAGAAGGCCAGTCTTCTCGGGCAGTAACGTGCCAGAAGCTGCCCTCAAAGTAATGGTTACTGTGGTGGCTTTAAACCACGTCTGCAAGTTCTCTGACACCCTCTCCTCAGACGAGGGGCCAGACTCAGTGCCTCACTGCTCATGAGAAGAGAGGCAGAAGTGGTGTTGTGTGACTTCCAGAACTAGTCCCAGACAGGATGCAGCTTCTGCCGGGCCCCTGAGCAGCCCCGCAGGGCGCTGGCTCTCGGAAACCAGCCCCCCGCCATGAGGAAGTCCAGACACTTTCACTGGGTCACAATTCTGAAATCTTTATTGAGAGGCAGCGGTAGTCTTTGAAATTAAGCGGTTTACTGAGCCATTAGTTTTGTTCATTTAATTATTGCTGTTGACAAGATACTCCTAATTTCTCTAGTTTCAGTCTGAACACGAAACTTGCAGTAAGAAGATACGAGTTCTAGTACGTATTTTCTCATTTGTCCTATGGCTCTAGACAAGCCATTTTTCATCTCTGCCTTCACCCACATCTAAAAGGGAAAAATAATACCTTTTTTAAACCAATCTTACATGTAATTAGGAATAAGATTAAGGTGAAAATATCTTGCTAAAGTTGTTAGACAAACAAGGTAAAATATGTAAGGTTCTATAATACTAACTATTTTCTAATATTTGATTTGCTTTTTGTAAGTGAACCAAAATAACAGTTGCATACTTTCAGAACTACAAAATGCAACAGTTATGTAAGGTCAATTAAAGTGGTAAAGCTAATCATAGTAACAAACCCCTTCACCCATGTTCTCATGTAATTACATTAAGAAATAATAATTATAAAAATAGGTAAAATTTTGTGAAAATATTCCAATATTTTCTGGCTTAGGAGTTCTTGCTTGCATCCACGGCTTGTCTGGCATCGGCCACAGCGTCAGGTACTCGAACTGTCATATTGTCCATAGCCTTTGTCAAATAGATTTGGCAGCCCAATCGAGATCTGCATAAGAGGGAGAAGTTATGGTTTAGGATCAAGTGTGTTACTATTCATAAGGCAATGCAGTTGACAGGACATTTTCCTACCCAAAGCAGTGAGGGATTTACTTACCTTTTAAATCTCCATTACATCGAAAGACACACCCAACCCTTTCAAAACTAGAGGCTACACGGAAATGCAAGCGTGAGTCGGAACAAAAAGCACAGTGTGCCGAAGCATGTTCATCTTCCGTTTCTAGCATCTCCTACAACTACTGTGTTTCGGTGAAAGGGCTGAGAAGCAATGAAAATATCATAAGGCATGACAGCGGGGAAGAAAACAGAGGTTTGAGCAACACCAAGAGAACGATTCATCAATTCCCCCCCACCACCACCGTCCTTGAAACCATATGGACGACAAAAGAAGGGTACCCTTTTTAAAACCTTTAAAACAAGAAATTTGAAATAAATACATAGACTTAAGTCATCAATTATCAGATGCATTTTTTTGCCATATTTTTAATATCTCTGAAACAGACATGCGTCTTAAAATCAACAGCATCTTACAATCACAGCTGCACTAGGAGGCGGCAGTCACATCGGAGCTGTGGGCTCAGTGACACTGTTTGATGGGCGTCTTTTCAACTGAGTTGTGGGAAGGGTGTTCATACTACAGGTGTGAACTTAACTACCATTCAAAATAAGTCCAAAGAGACAAGGAAAGTTAAGAAACATACATAGGAGGACATAAATTTGGCATTATTGAAGCAAATATTTGTCACTGGAAGAATATAATTCCATTTTCCTTTTTTTTCTTCAGAATTACTACCAATTTTATTTATATTTTACTTTTTTAAACAGTGACGTACAAATATATGTCTAAATAAGTATAAAGAGCTCTTTTAATATGCACAAAATGTCAAGTGATAACTTTATACTGGTATTTTAATCAGCAGTGTTTTTCTCTGTGAGGCACATAAAAACAATACATTAGTGCTATAGTCAAACTGTCTACACTGTGATGGAATTCGGCATGCAGGTCTTGGTCTCATTCCTGTATCCAACCAGCATTTCCTGAGCATCTAAAGGCACAGCACTGAATGTCAGTGGGTGTGCGAGGAAGAGCACCTCACGTCCCTCACTGAACACACTGACGTGCCAGGGGCTGTAAGGAGGCAGCATCGGGTTAGAGCCGACCAGGCAGGGGTCCAGAATCCAGCACGGCACATGGCCCGTTTCCTAAGCCTGCCAGACATTAGTCTCCTAACCTAATCCTAAAGATGAAGAATAAGCAGGGTCCTCACAGAACTGCTCTGGGACTCAACTACCAGTGTCAGTATGAAATAGTGAACTTTCAATCAAACAGAAGAGATGAGACACATTTACAGATAATTAACATGTGAGATCGTGACCGATGCCACAGAGAGAGAAAGCCAGAAGGTCTGAGAAGAAAGAAGAAAGCCCTTACTTCTGGCCAGAAGAGATGGCACTTAGAATGGGCATTAAAGGATGGGGAGGATGTAATACTTAATAAAAGATAAAGTCATTTGAGGCAAAGGTACAGGTATTCAAGGCATATTTGAGGCCATATGGGTTTGCAGCCTGGCTTGGCTACTATGCAGGGAGGGTGATGGGCTAAAACAGCCACCAGGCCACAGACAGCTTTGAACACCAAGAGTTTAGGCTTTAACTAGTGAGCAATGAGGGACCACTGGGAAGTTTCTGAGCAAGGGAGTAAGTTTAACCAGAGGAAATACTGACTTCTGATAGAAATAATCCCCTTCTGCCAATAATTCATATTTGCTGATTACAAATAGCCTTGACCGTACTCAATTATGCCTTGAGCTCTGTCTGCAGGGCAGAAAATGTGTCAAGCCAATTTAGACCAATTCGTCCGACTGTGGCGAGTCCTAGAGAGACCGCTGGTTATTCCCAGTGTTCACATACAGACAAGATAATGCTAGTCTCCAAGGCACTTTTAATTTAGTAAGCAAGACAGAGATGGAAACAACTGTCAGTGAAAAGGGGCAGCCTACGGTAAGCGCAGTCAAAGGACAGAGGTGTGTTATGGGGACCCAGGGACGGTGGCTCCATGAAGACAAGGCAATGGTGCCTGCAGCTGTTTTCTCCCCTCTCTCCTCTACCTTCTTGCTCTAGGTCTACCCAGTGGACAAAATGTCTATACCTCCAGACCAGGAGACCAACTGCAAAGTGGCCTTGATTTCACCTGAAGTTCCACAAAATTCTGACACTGTACAAACCTCGACGGTATGTTCTCCAGTCCCCTTTGCCATATATACGTGACAGTGGAAATACACTAGAGGGTGTGTTTACTCCGAAGGGTTGGTCTTCAGTTCAAAGAAGTATAAGATCAACAACTTTGGGGCCCAATATAACTGATGCAAATCAAGGCTCTGTCATTCTCTAGATGTGCGCACAGCCTTAAGCAAATCTCGTAATTACACCTTATTTTCCTGCCTACGAAATGGTGATGATACTGCCTAACCATTGTCAGAAAAATCATTGTCAAGTACCTAGGCATGATAGTAAGTACCCAGCACATAAATTGATATTTTTACAATTACAATGCTAAAAACTATCTAATGACTGCTTTCTCCACCAGACACTGTTCTAAGAGCATCACACAACAACCCAGCGTGGCAGGTACTATTATTGTCCTCATCTTCCAACTACAGACACTGAGGCCTCTGTGTCCATTTCCCCTGGAAATCAGTGGCACCAAGCAATGACTATCACCAAATATGGACCCACAGGTAATTCCTGAATTTCTCCTTCTATCGACCATTAATTCCACAACTAGTTGAGTGATGCCCTATGGTGAATCAGGCCCTGGAGATACAGAAAAAAGCGACCGGTAACCATTACAGTAAGTGCTCTATGAACCCATGTATCACCAGTCCAGCAGTGATCACAGTGAAGAAGACTCTATAATTAACATTAAAACAATGGCGTTTTATTTTAAGAAATAAAGACATTTACACAGCACTTAACTTTAAAATACATACAGGAACCAAAAGAATTTCCTTGTTTGTTTTGGAACATGTGGTACCCCAGAAATTGTTTACATGTGGTTACTGGCTGTGAGCAAAATTATTTTCATTCCAGATGTGCCCCAGTGTCTTACAACTGCTACCTGTGAGAAGCATTGTTCTCTTTCCCCGCAACAGTCACTGTGTGCCTTCTGTGTGCTACTCCCCAGCAAAAACAGGGGTCGACAGAGAAGATGGCATCTAAAGATGTGAAGGGGAATGGGGATGGGGCAGCTACTGTACACTCTGCTCTGAAGAGACCCTGCCTTCCCGGCTTCTCCTGCTGGGAATGAGTCTCACTGCCACCAGCAGGGAAATGAACCACCAAAGGGAATAAATGGATTCATCACCTCTAAATAAATACCAATGACCTAAACATCTTTGTGAGGATTAAATAATATGGTTGACATTAAGGATTTAACAAAATTATGGTTATATAATATATACAATTTATGGCTATTATTATTACTATTATTTTTAATTTCTTAAACAGTGATTTCTCATGAGTGTAACTAGCTAGCTCCTCTAACTCCAACTGAAAGGCTAGGTAATTTTTAAAAATCAAGTATCACTCAATATCACTTATTACTATAAATCTGACTACTTTAAAGAGGAATTCTACCTATTGTTAATATCAAGAACAAGCTCTAATTAAATCTAAGTGTATTAAGATACACTTAGAAACAGAACTATTCTTTTTAATATAGTTACCATTATATATTGTTTCTTTAAAACTTCTGTTCTTTCAAGTAGGTTAAACTTCCCATGATAATTTCATCCAATTATCAAATCTGTCCTTCAAGAACACCATAAAAAGCATTAAATTGAATCCCAACTCATTAAGTTGTGATAAATATTAATCCCTGCCATAAAAATAGATGAAAGAAGATTTATTAGGATCTAGAACTTATACCTCCTATACCTTGAATGGATTTTTTTTTTTTTAACTTCAGCAGAAAGGAAAGTTTCATAAAGGCAAAAATCGTAAGAGTGAGAACAAAAAGAAATGTCACATATTTGATATTCAGAGTTTGTGACCATTATCTATCTGGTCACTATTACATGTGTGCATCTGGTCTCAGATACAAACTACTAAAAACTTTAACTTCCCAGATTATTAGTATGGCTGAAGTAGTCCTATACTCTTACCTATCTGTTAGTCCGTAGGCCAGATCGAGCATGTCATTTTCCTCATCCGTGACTGTTTCTAGCTTCTCAAATATGTGCTCTTCAAAGATGAGGTGACAGGTCGAGCAAGCCAGGGTTCCCTCACATGCACCTAAGAAAGCAACAGACATTGAACACACTCCCCTACATTACACACAATTCAGATCTAACTTGAACTGATTATGTCTAAATTTTAGAATCAGCATTAGCATACAGAAATGACAGGATCTTATTTCTGAATAATAATCAGATTTAGAGACAACCCTTCCCCTTTCCCATCCCCTCCGTTCCAAGTGCACACACACACAATTTGAAATCTTTCACATACGCTTTCAAAAAGGTTCTGGGCTAAGTGCTGTGAAGGGAAACACAAAAATCCACAATCCTAATATCAAAGAGCTTACAAATTAATAAACTCAGACATGCACACATACAATAATGTGTGCGTTTTTAAATTTACGTAGTAATTTATATAATAGCTATCGAAGTTATTTACCTTTATTCTGGAGAACTCAACACAAATTTATGAAGCCTTATACTATATGAGAGGAATGAGAAAGCAAGTAAACCCACGTCTAAATCAAATTAAATATTCCTCCCTCTCGATCACTCTTTAAAACCAAGATAGAATCAAGTAAGTCATTTTAAGAATCATGTTGGTTTTAAAATAATGAGATAAGACTATTTCTCCCATCCTGTTTTTTTTAAGTTATGAATTTGGCAGTTAGTTTCTGAGTGCCTCTTATATGCCAGGCACTGTGAAAGGGAACTGAAGAGTCACGCAATCCAAGGAAACCATGACCGGCTCTGCTCCGCAGCATCCCTGTCCCACGGGTTCCCTAGCGTCTGCAGGAAGGCCTCCCAGCAAAGCTACGCTGTGTGAGCAGGTCGGTCACGCGATAACTTCTGCTGCTGACCCAGGTCGAGCCCACACAGTCCCGGCCTTCTTTTCTCTCCTTAGCTATGTTGAAGCATAACTGACCAAACTTAAGCTACAGAAGTGTGCATCGCGGGATCAGCTCCAAGTACACAACATGGAAGGATTCCCCCCCACCTAATTCATTAATACACCCATCTCCTCATATAGTTATCACTTTTTTTTTGGTGAGAACAGTTCAGTTCTATGATCTTAGCAAATGTCAGTTCTATGACACGTTACACATCAGTTACAGTCACCACGTTACACGTGAACCCCTCACACCTTATTCACGTACAGCTGCAAGTCTGTGTCCCTTCACCAACCTCTCCCTACTTCCCCAACTCCTGGCACCCACTTTTCTACTCTCTGTGAGAATTTCATGAACAGTTTATTTACTCAATCTTTCTGCTAAACAATAGCTTTCCATATATTCGAGACTGCTCTTCCCTCTCCAAGCTTAGCACCCTTAGCTACTTCAAGTTTGTCTCACATACTAATAGCTCTAAATCCCATCCCCGGTCTGGCCGAGCTTATCTTCCAAAAATGGGGAGTCCAAAGGAGGATGTGATGAAATGGAACCATGCAGGAGCATGTTCTGGTTAAAATCTACCTGAAAATATTATTCTTGCTTGTTTTTTAAATAATTTTAAAGCCTTTACACAACCATAAAGATTACAGGGTCCTAGGAGTAACTTCAGTTTGATTTAGATTCTCTTTGGTCAATAAACAATACGTAAAACATGTAACTATTATCAGTAACACGTAACCTGCTTTATTTTCCCCTGAATGACTTAATAATTTTAACAAGAGTTGTTCCCTCATAATTTAAACATTTGTCATTCACACTTTATTATCAAAAAAAAAAAAATCAAGAAGGAAATGAGAGACTTCCTTAAATGTTCATTTCTACTAAACCTGATTTAAAGCAGTAACAGGACTGAGTGGGAGGAGACCACACAGTGAAGCCCGGGAGTCCCAGGCGGGCTCTGGAGCCAGGCTTCAGGCTTCCATCCCTGCATCACCTTGAGCTACTTTACCTGCCACACCTCAGTTCCCTCAGGAGTGACCTTACCAGCCTCACACAGAGGTTGCAAGAATTACATGTGAGTGTTTACTTAATATATGTCCTTGCAACCATGACAAACAGGTAATAAGCCCAATACAAGCGTATTGTTACTGTTATTATTATTAATCTTGTATGAATATTGTTATGTATTAGTACTATTGTGAAAGTAATAATTAAATAATTAAATTAATAATTTATGATTATTTATGATAAATAATTAAATGATTATAATTAAATAATTCAACTTTCTCTTTAAATACAATAGGAATTAAACCCAAGAAGTTAAATGAATAGACTAAAGATCATATTGCTAGTTAGAGATGAGTCAGGGCTTCAAGTAAGTTTCCCAATGTTGAAGATAACTAGTTCCTGTGACTCCATAACCTAAGTCACCTCACTTAAATACTAAGTATATATAATCTAATAAACATACACACGGGGTGCCTGGGTGGCTTAGTCAGCTGGGCATCCAACTCTTGGTTTCAGCTCAGGTCAGGATCTCAGGGTTGTGGGATCAAGCCCCGTGCCAGGCTCCACTCTCTGCATGGAGTCTGCTTGAGTTTCTCTTTCCCGCTGCCCCTCCTTTCCACATGCGCGTGCGCGCGCTCTCTCTCAATATACACACACACACATTGGTTATTTGAGCAAGTAATTGACTTTTCTATTTTTGTGTAAATTTGGAATATTTCACACAAAATGTAAATGGATATATTTTACTTAAATGGGGGCAGGAGAGATAGAGATAGATCTTTATATCTGTATCTCAAGTTCAAAAGCATAATCTTTAAAAGAAAAAAACATATACACTGAAATTCATTAAAATTAAAAACTTGTACTCTGCTGATGACATGGTCAAGAGAATGAAAAGACAAGCTTGAGTGGGATACATGTCCAATAAAGGACTAGGATCCCTAATATGTAAGGAACTCTCAAAACTCATGCTAGAAGAAAAAGCAAACAACCCAATTAAACATAGGTAATAGATATGAACAGATACTTCACCAAAGAGAATACAGAGATGACAAATAAGCCCATAAAAATATATTCAAGGGCAGCTGGACTTGAACGTGTACATATGCACAACTCTGGGCCATTCAGAGATTTCTTCGAGTAGTACAAGAGAAAAATTAGGCCATTCTCCCAGATGACTTTGGAAAAAATGATGGCGATCCCTCCCCCCGAAAAAATCCCCAGATATTCAACATCTTCAATTTTTGGAGAAAACCACAACACAATACCACGATATGCACACTAGAAACAAACTGTGCTACGTCCACACAACGGGATGCTTATCAGCAGTAAGCTGGAATGAATTATGGGCACGAGACCACTTGGATGAATCTCAGGAATTATACTGAGTGAGAGAAGCCAGTCTCAGAGGTTATGTACTGTAAGTTTATATTCAGACAACATTCTGAAAAGACTAAACTATAGGATGGAGACTGCACCAGTGGTTACCAAGGATTAGGATGGGTAAGGGTGTGACCCCAAAGGAGCAGCCCAAAGGAATTTTGGGGGTGATGAAACTGTTCTATATGGTGATTGTGGTGGTGGTTACACAAACTTATACTGTGTTAAAATTCATATAGGTGTTTCCCAAAAAGACAAAGTCAGGTGCTTACTAGTTGGGGGACTACCTTTAACTACAAGACCAAGAACCTACTAAATTGGAAGAACTAGCCATCATGAAATATTTTTTTTATGAGCTGAGAAAAGAACAAAAGAAAGGAGTAACTTTTCTGAAATAGCCTTTTGTTGTTCTCACAGTTCTAGGCTCTTGTTGTTCTCACAGTTCTAGGCTCTTTTAAAAAAGATGTATATTTTCCTACGAAGTACTTTTTTCAGAGACACATCTTCACTAGTTTCTGTAAGTCTTCCTGTTTTTTTTTTTTTTTAAATAGGACAGATTTTTAAATCTAAAAAAAAAAAAAAAAAATCCTCCTCAGATTGTCTTATTACCTTGAGGGTCTTATAGGATTGTTTCTTCTAATTGTGATTCATGAGGTCTTGTGAATTGTAGATGCAGAACTTTTTTTTCAAAAGTGACACTTAGAGCACAATATGACCGTTCTGTTCAGTACAATGTTAGCCGTCTTAAACAGGCTGAGTTGATTTCATTCTGCGTCTAAGAGTGTCTGTTATATTTTATTTCCTTCCAGTCCAAGGAATAAGAAAAGCACACCTGTTGACAGAAAAAGTTTGGAAGGGACTATAAAATATGGGGTGATCACGAATATAGTGCATTGACGTAAAGAGTAAATATGGGACTAGAATGTATAATAGGAACTTAGCTTGCAGGAACCTAAAGTTTAATCTTCTGCATATACTCAACGTTTGTCAAATGCCTGTTAGAATCCTCTTCAGCTCTGAGTTTGGCAACTTAAGCAAGATGTGGAAACAACTGGCAAGGTTCCCAAAAGGGCAATGAAAATTATACTAGAGAATGAAAATAAAATCTTTGAGAGAAGGTTAAAAGAATTCAAGTTTCCTAGGGAAAAGAGTTGAAAGTGTATGTATGAAGAGCTGGAACATGGCTGGTGACTCTTCGTTTCATTTGACCAGGTGGTGCAAAAAGGAATGTCCCAATTTTTCCAGAGGGATTTACTGGGTATATGAACTTTTCTCTCCTTTCCAAGATGACTGAGACAATATGTACGCACCCTCCTCTTCCCCGGGCTTTTCTCACATTGCACCTTTCTGGCGCTCTCTCTACCATTTGAAACAGTCTTCTTTTTACTCCCTTTCTAGGACGGGATCTCTCCTCGGCTCTCTCTACTTTCTTCCATCTTCTTACCCTCCCCCTGGTGAAATCCCATGGTTTCTGCTTCTGTGGTACCCATCTCAAATCCATCCTTTACACAGCCACCAGTGATACTGGTCCAAAATAAGACATGCTGCATCACCTTCCTGCTCAAAATCCTTTAGCAGCTTCCTGTAGCCCACTGCAGAGGCTTGCAACCACCATCTCTCCGGGGGCTGGACGTGGGAGAGGACAGGTGGACAGTCAGGTGTCCACAGCCCCTTCGCCACTTTCCTCTCCGTGGCAGCTACCATGAAAGACGGTTGGTTACCTGAGCATGTGAGTTACCCACCAGTGTGTTTTCTTCCTGCCACTCCCCCTGCTTATGCTCTCTCTGTCAAATAAATAAAATCTTTAAAAAAAAAAAAAAAAGAAAGAAAGAAAGAAAAGAAAAGAACATCCTCTCTTTCATAGCTTGGCCATAGCTACAAACTGGAAACAATCCAAATATCCCTCAAGGGATGAAAGTGTAAACAAAAAGTAGAATATCCATAAAATGGAATATGAGTATTATTTGGCCCTAAAAAGGAATGAAGTACTGATATATGCTACCACAGAGATGAACCTTAAAAATAGGATACTAATCAGAAAAAGTCAGTTACAAAAGACAACTTCTGATTCCACTTACATGTAGTATCCAGAATAGGCAAATCTATAGATAGAAAAAGATGTGATAGTTTAAGGGACCGGAAATGGGGGTTTGGGGAGTCATAGCTAAAGGGCATAGATAGACTTTCCATTTGGAATAATGAAAATGTTTTTAAAATTAACTGTGGTGAGGGACTGAGTGCAGCAAAATGGACAACAAAGATGGGCCTCGGTCACACCCCACCCTCCACAACAACAACTTGGCACCGTCCACAAAGTGCCTCTGTGGGAGCTGTGGAATCCAGGTGGGGCTGACACTCCAGTGCAGCCCGAGGATGAGTAGTTGTTTCAAGAAGATGCTGCCAAACAGGCCCGCTTCCCTCGCCTCATCCAGCGTGCTGAGGGCAGCACGTGGCAAGGACGTCAGCAGTCAGGGCTCGGAATGTATCAGAGGGATGTGACTCTTACTAACTATGACATGTGCTCTAGCAGGAGGCCCACTGAGCACTGGGGATGCCTCACCCCCAGATCTACCCAGCCCATGCAGAGATACCTCAAGCAGTCCACACGTCTCACCCACACATCTTCCTTCTGACCCTGTGGCCAACTCCCCCAAGCACACTCCCAAGGGCATCAAGAGTGAGCTTGTGCAGATGACCAGGAAGCATGTGCATGAAGCCAGCCTGCAACTGCGGGCCCGGGACAGGCCGCGCTTGGAAAAGGGAAGTTGTGAGCACACAAGCTGGCTCTGCAGAATCCAGAGAAGGCACAGAAGTTTACGACTGTGCCACAGGAGGAAGCAAGCGTGCAGGTAAATCGACTGAAGGCCCCCCAAAGCCTGAGAATCCCTAGCAGGGCTGATAAAAATTTCCCTCCCAAAGTCGGTCCACGAAGACTAGAGGAGGTGACTGCCACTGCAGATGTGAAGACAACACCACGAGACTTTGAAGAACATGAAAAATCAAGGAAACACAATGCCACCAAGAGAACACTAATCTTCAAGTAACTGACCCCAAAGACAAAAAGTCTGCTATTTACCTGATAAAGAATTCCTAATAACTGTTTCAAGGAAATTAAATGAGCTACAAAGAAACATAGAAAGACCATCAGTGAAATCGGGAAAATGACGCATGAACATGGTTAAGTATAACAAAGAGCCAGAAATCATAAAAGAGAACCAAACAGGAATTCTGGAGCTGAAGAGCACAGTGAAAGAAATGGAAATGGAAACTGCGACAGAGACCATCCACGACACAATGGCCCAGGCAGAAGAAAGACCGCAGATTAGAAGATAGGACCTTTGAAATTATCCAGAGGGAAAAAAGAAAAAAAGAATGGAAAAGAGTAAGAAAGCCTATGTGATCTGCTGGTGTTTTGAACATCAAAACAAACAATCCACAAATTCCTGGGGTCCCCAATGGAGAAGAGAGGGAAAAGATGGCAAAAAGCTTATTTTAAGAAGTAACAGCTGAGAAATTTCCAAAATTTGGTGGAGTTGGACATGCAACTTCATGAAGCTCAGAGGTCCCCAAACAAACTTAACTTCAAGAGATCTTTTTCAAGAAACAATATAATAAAACTGCCAAAAATCAAAGACAAAGAAGGAATCTTAAAAGCAACAACAGAAAAGCTTGTAATTTACAAGGAAATCCCCATAAGGCTACGAGTGGATTTCTCAGCAGAAACCGTTGAGGTGGGGCGCCTGTGGCTCAGTCAGTTGAGTGTCTGTCTTTAGCTCAGGTCATGATTCCAGGGTCCTGGGATGGAGCCCCACGTCGGGCTCTCTGCTCAGTGGGAAGCCTGCATCTCCTGTTCCCTCTCCCTCTCCTGCCGTTCTGCCTGCTTGTGTGCACTCCCTTTCTCTGTGTCAAATAAATGGATAAAATCTTAAAAAAAAAAAAAGAAAGAAAAGAAACTACACCAAGATGACATATACAACATGCTGACAGGAAAAACTCCAACCAAAACACTCTGACAAAGCTGTCCTTCAGAAATGAAAGAAAGACAAAGACTTTCCAAAAAAAGTGCTCTCTCCAAAATAAGATTTTTAAAAATAATAATAATAAAATACACTTAGGTGAACAAACATTTCAAATAAAACTTTTTACATTACTATGTCCACCTTTTAAATAATCGAAAATATGATATATTAAAATATATATAAATATACATAAAATATGATTATCATAGATGATAATCAGACTTAGGGACACATTATAGCCACACCGGTATTAGCCCCTGGCCCCAGCACTTTATCAGTCATCCTTGCCTGGTTATATAACAATTTTCACGAACTTCAAGGTATGCACACTTCAGTGCTGCTTTTATTTTGGTGGCACTCTGGTTACTGATTAAGAGTTCTCCTAAATTAATAGTAATACGTATCATGGAAAAAAAATACAGATTTTTGGCTTTTGTCATAGCTTTTTGTCACATCTAAATTCTATTCCAAAATAACTGATTTTCAGATGCATTTTTCAGCACTAGCACTTGGTTGAAACTGTTATAGGCTTTAAAAAATATTAAATTATTTTTAAATATTAAATTATAACTAGAATTTAAAACATCACCACTACAGTCAACAAAACCACACAAACATTCTGACTTCTACAAACAGCAGTCTACATGATAGTGACTGAAGATGGCATCACTTTAGCTACAGTAACAAATGTAAAATTAACAGCTGACACAGCTTAGCTCCTGGAAACTATGGGATTCTTGACAAACTTTCGGTTTTCACAGTAATTCTGATTTTACTAGAGTAAGACCCTTAACACCATTAATCTACAAAATTTCGAGTTCACATAATTTCAAAATTACCTTAAGAATAAGTAAGTATGGCTATTGGCTAATCTCAAGATTGGTAATAAATAAAATTTCTCCAGACTGAGTTTGGGTTTTGTTTGGTTTTAAGCGGGTGTGTGTGTGTGTGTGTGTGTGTGGAGAAAATCTTAAGCAGGCTCCAGGCCCAGCGTGAAGCCCAACACAGGGCTCAATCCCACAATCCTGAGAACATGACCTGAGCTGAAACGAAGAGTCAGACACTTAACTGACTGGGTCACCCAGGTACCCCTGGCTTGATTATTTATTTAATAAAATTCTTGCCATAATATTAACTCCCAGAAAAAAGAGATCTACAGACTATTGTTCCTTTTTTTTCATGTAATTTGTGTGTTTGCCAATAGGAAAAAGATCATTTTGCGTACATGTGCGCACAAATGTAGCTTAAATGAAGACTATTTTGTGGAGAGATGATGCTAACAAGAAAGACTGCCCACTCAACCTAATCCCTTTCCCCCAAATTTCCAGAGTAGAACTGTACTATTATATATTAAAAATATGATATTATATATTATATTAAAAATATATTTAAAAATATATATATAATATTATATTAAAATAAAAATATTTAAGTATAAAATCTAATTTTCCAGAGTAAAGTTTCATCTGGCATAGCCAGTAATGCAGTATAACAACAGGGAATCAAAAAACAGGAATACATATAGATTTATGTGAACATGATCAGGATCTCCCAATTTGAATAACTTCCCTCAAAAGAGACATGAAGGAAATAGATGATATAGCAGGGGGAAAAAAAAAAAAAAAACAAGGTTTTAGGTAATAAACTAGGTCCGTTTGATCAGAGAGGTATAGCTGCCCCCTAGTGACGAAATATTATAATATACTCTGAAAACCAATCCTCCAAGAAATATAAATCAATATAAAAGTTGGAATTAACAAAAAAAAGTTGAAAATACACATGCTTATAAGTGTGTTACTTCCAAAATTTACCATTTTTTCCTTTTTACTCATATATGCTCATTACTTCATACAGTGAGGAATAAAACAGGAATGATTTTATCCTCCATCACAGGCTCTGAGGAGGAAGCAAATGAAGGAACAGATACTTAACAGGTTGTGAGACATGCAATGAAAGACAGAAGATGCTGTGGCAGAGAATAAAGGGCTCAGGGCAGAGAGAGGAGTCCGACTTCGGCCTGGGTGGTTGCGCAGAGCATCACTGAGGAAGTGACGTAAAACCTGAGCCGAGGCAGATGAAAATCCCGTGTGCAGGAGAGAGGAGAGAGGGGGTGTCCCAGGCAAGAGAAACATGTAAAGTGTGTATGATGTCTCAAAGCAAAATTTCTGGGTGAGGTCAGCTCTTGAGAAAAGGCCAGTGTGGCTGCAGTGAGAGAAAGAATGGTGAGAAATTCGGGAAAGGAAGAAGGGCAGTGGGGCTTCCTAGGCTGGGGTGAGGAATGTGCTTTGTATCCTATGTGACACGGGAAGTTACTCATGCTTTTCCGTCAGGGGACGTGCCTGGTCACCCCAAGTGCAGGGCTCAAGAGCAGGAGCAGGTCCGCACAGTCCCCAGCAGGCAGCGGCTGGCCAGCCCCAAGCAGTGACCACGGGGAGGCGGGCAGGCGTATGTTGGAGGCACAGCGGACAGCGGCTGCTGACGGCACCAGAGGCGGGGGTCAGGGGAGAAGGAAGAGCCAAAGACACTCTCCAGTTTCCAGCTGAAACAGCTGAGTGATACGGATGGCAGGTGAGACCTGAGGAAGAACTAGTTTCGGTGGGGAAGAAAAAAATCAAATGCTATTTAGGTATGCTGACTTTAAAAGGCCTGTGCAATTTCCAAGAAGAGATGTAAGGTAGAAAGGTGGATCTGTAAGTTCCAGGCTCAGTGGAGAGGGGAGTTAACAAGGTAAATGCAAGAATTTATGGACAGCAACATGGGATTTAGGGTCACAGAAGGTATGAGATCACCCAGGGAGAAACTGTAAAAAGGACTGTGTACTTGGTGAGCCTCCCCTGAGTTGGACTACAAGGGCAACACTGAAAAAATCTCCTTATTCTACGTTAGGAATCAACCAAATGGCTGCCCCAGACTTCCTGACCTCATTTCCTTCATCTTTATTCTAGAAAGTGGCTTAGGCTTAACTCTATCTTTAGTGAACCTGGTTTAGCTTACCGTAAGTTTATATTTACATGCCCAAATTTCTGGACATGTTCAGGTCATGGATCTTTAAAGTTTCTCTCCAGAGACCGCATAAGTGAACGCAGAATTCCCGTCAAACTACTAAAGACTGTGGCATTAAATTTTCTATATTCCTAGAGTAGCAAGGGGGAAGATTCTTCAGTGGTTACCTCAGTGGGGTGGGAAACTTTTTTTTTTTTTTTAAGATTTTATGTATTTGAGAGAGAGGGACCACAGTGGAAGAATGGGTAGAGGGAGAAGCAGGCTCCCCGTTGAGCAGGGAGCACGATTTGGGGCTCGATCCCTCGTGATCTGAGCTGAAGGCAGACATTTGACAGACCAAGCCACCCAGGCATCCAGGGAAACCTTTTTCAATGTATTCTTGAAGTGCTCTGTAATGAACAATGAACCTGTATTAATAACCATGCTAACAACAGTAGCTAATGTTTACTTTAAGCACTTGCTTTGATTAGCTCATTTGATCTTTCCAGAAGTCTCATGAGGTAGATACTAACATTATTCCCACTCTACCCTCAGTAAAACAAGAGGTTAGGTACCGAACCCTGGGTCACAAAGCAGGTTACTTGGCAGAGCTGAGAATCAAACCTACGCACAAAGATTCTATTCTTACCCAACCAACTAATGGCCCTCAAAAACAATTTTTTTTTTATTGTGACTCAGTGTGAACTTCATTCTATACCATGACCCAGCACACATATACTTTGTAAAATAGCTCAACAAATAGTTCATGAAATAATATACCTTTGCAAAAGATCTTGTGTTTTTATATATTCTGTTCTTTCTGATTTCCTTAAAATGCTTGCTGGGAGCTACTCAATTGGGTTCACGATCCACTAATACTTGCAACCTGCAGTTTGAAAATCAGCATACTGCAATACATACTCAATAATAATGAAATATCGTCAAATTTTAATGTTTTTAAAGATTTTATTTATTTATTTGAGAGAGAGAGAGATCACAAGTAGGCAGAGAGGCAGGCAGAGAGAGAAGGAAACAGGCTCCCTGCTGAGCAGAGACCCCCAATGCGGGGCTCAATCCCAGGACCCTGGGATCACAACCCAAGCCGAAGGCAGAGGCTTTGACCCACTGAGCCACCCAGGTGTTCCCCCCCCCCCGTTTTTTTAAAGATCTTCAAAATTTTAAGATACCTTGAGGTATCTTTTAAATACTTATGTTTTTACTTATCTTTACAATACTTATGCTTGCTTTGATTTAGAAGGAATTAATGAAGGGCACCTGGGTGGCTCAGTGGGGTAAGCCGCTGCCTTCAGCTCAGGTCATGATCTCAGGGTCCTGGGATCGAGTCCCGCATCGGGCTCCCGCATCGGGCTCTCTGCTCAGCAGGGGGCCTGCTTCCCTTTCTCTCTGCCTGCCTCTCTGCCTGCTTGTGATCTCTCTCTGTCAAACAAATAAATAAAATCTTTAAAAAAAAAAAAAAAGAAGGAATTAATGGAAAGCAACTCAAGAAAATTACTGCAAATAACACATTTATAATGCTTTGAGAAAAGATGTGGCTTCAAGTAACAGAGGTTGAAACTCATTTAAGTAAATGTTTAGTTTTCATTTTTATGATTTTTTTGTCAAATGGCACATTTAGAGAGCTTTTGCTAACCAAGAAAACACACAATACCTCATCAGAAAACAGGCAAATAATTTGAGCCATTTATAAAACAAACTCTACTAGACAATTCTATCCCTAGAATTTATTGTGAGATTATAAAACATATACATAAAAAGTATTTCTGAGGATGTTCACCTTAAGTTTATTTTGAAGAGCTGAAAATCAGAAGCCACCTAAATGTCCAAAGAAAGAGATGGATAAGTCATGGCATATCCATATAATAGAAAAATATGCATTGTATTTATTTTTTTAAGATTTACTTATTTTTTTTTTTAAGATTTTATTTATTTATTTGACAGAGAGAAATCACAAGTAGACGGAGAGGCAGGCAGAGAGAGAGAGAGGGAAGCAGGCTCCCTGCTGAGCAGAGAGCCTGATGCGGGACTCGATCCCAGTACCCTGAGATCATGACCTGAGCCGAAGGCAGCGGCTTAATCCACTGAGCCACCCAGGCGCCCCAAGATTTACTTATTTTTTTGAGAGAGAGTGTGCACAGATGCAGGAGGGGCAGGGAGAAGGACGGAGATAATCCCAAGCAGACTCTCCAACGAGTACAAAGCCCGATGCGGGGCTCAATCCCACGACCCCAAGATCATGACTTGAGCCAAAACCACGAGTCGGACACCCAACAGACGGCACCACCCAGGCACCCCCAAACTTTCGAACAATGTTTACAAAAGAACACTTAATGTCAGATATTCTCTCATGGAATATGCGATGGGGGGAAACCCAACGCATTTAGAACTAATCATCTTTTTTTTATGCAAGGGAGGCATAGAACTCAAAACTCCAGCCGAGACTAACTTTCTCAGAGAAATGCAGGCCGGGAGCGGCAGGGCAGGAGGGCCGGTCACTGGGCCGACCAGCAACACCTGCTGCAGATGCCGCATGGCACCCCCGGCGGCATGCCCGCCGCTCTCACATCTCCTGATTTCCAAGAGATTTTTCTGAGCTTAAAAATATTTTTGCTTTTGGGACGCCTGGGTGGCTCAGTGGGTTAAGCCACTCTCAGCAGGGAGCCTGCTTCCTCCTCTCTCTCTGCCTGCCTCTCTGCCTGCTTGTGATCTCCGTCTGTCAAATAAATAAATAAATAAATTTAAAAAATATGTATATATTTTTGCTTTTTAAAATCCTATTTTCCAAGCACTTTGGCTTGTACAGTCTTTACTCCTCGACTAACGGCATAGAAGGCCAGGGCGATTGTTGACCATCTTGGGCATGAGGTCACGTTCAGCTTCCACCCCCCAGTTTCCGGCCTGGGGGTGGACTCCAGCACCACGCCGTCACCTGGTGAGTTAGTGAGCACTGCCGCGGGATATTCTGATTTCCACTTTTTTTCAACAGCCTAACAGTCCCAAGTCTCAGTGCTGCTGTCAAAGATCAGGAAACGCTTCTGTTTACCTGCTCACGCGGCAACCCCTCGTGGCATTAGCACAGAGACGGGTTATAATTCACCACGACTGTCAGTTTTACAATTAAGTGAATCTTTTTTTTTTTTTATTTAAGATTTTATTTATTTATTTGACAGTCAGAGATCACAAGTAGGCAGAGAGTCAGGCAGAGACAGAGGAGGAAGCAGGCTCCCTGCCGAGCAGAGAGCCTGATGCGGGGCTCGATCCCAGGACCCTGGGATCATGACCTGAGCCAAAGGCAGAGGCTTTAACCCACTGAGCCACCCCGGTGTCCCAAATTAAGTGAATCTTAAAAATGTGGAGACAGTCACACAATTTCAAACACTGTGTTGAGTACGAAACTTCAATAGTTTCATATTGCTTTTATTTTATCTAATTCATGTCTGCAAAAAATGTAACCACAATACAGGTTTTAAAAAGCATAGCAATGTCATTAGTGGTTGCAGAGATTAGAATAATGGGTGGATTTTCTATTTTACATGCTTATTAAATTTTCCAACATTTTCTACAGTGAAAATGCATTGGTTCTTTAATCAGAAAAAAAATGTTACTTTCTGTGTTTACACAGATTTTCTTTCTTACCCCAATTTTTTAATTGTAGTAAAATATACATAACATAAAAAATCTACCATCCTTAGCCATGT
This sequence comes from Neogale vison, assembly GCF_020171115.1. Taxonomy (NCBI): domain Eukaryota; kingdom Metazoa; phylum Chordata; class Mammalia; order Carnivora; family Mustelidae; genus Neogale; species Neogale vison. The sequence continues at coordinate 94,174,385 of NC_058097.1, forward strand.
TTAAGTATACGGGTCAGTGGCACTAAGTACTTCATTATGATGTACGACCATCGCCACCAGCTATTTCCAGAAGATATTCTTCAGCCCAGATTCTCGCCTCCCATTAGTCTCCGGCAACTTCTGTTCTCCCCTGCCTCTCTGAATTTGCCCCCTCTGGGTAGCTCACATACGGGGAGTCCCAGAGCACTTGTCCTTCTGTGTCTGGCTTCCACACTTAGCACAATGTTCTCACGGCTCATTGTGTTGCCGCTGGTATCAGAACTTCAGCAATTTTTATGCCTAAAGAACAGTCCAGTCCACATATATACCACATTTTGTTTATCCACTCATCTACTGGTAGACATGTGAGTTGTTTCCATCTTTCGACCACTGTGAACACTGCTGTACCAGGATCTGAGTCTCTGCTTGCAATTCTTCTGGGGATGCCCTAGAATAGCACAGCTGGATCACACAGTAACTCTGTTTCCCCGAGGACCGGCCAAACTGCCGTCCACAGCGGCTGCACCGTCCCGCATTCCCAGCAGCCCCGCAGCAGACCCCCACTTTCTCCTTCTCCCTGCCAACACCTGTTCTTCTCCCCTTCTTCTGACAGAAGTCATCCTGATGGCCCTGAAGTGGTATCCTCATCACATACACAGATTTTTATATAATAAAATAGACTAGTGCAAATATTTTTAACACTTCCCTAATGCCATAATATTCTGAAGACATAATATTGACTTAAGCATTATGAAAGTCCTATGAGGGGAATACTATTATTGCCCTCATTTGATTTTTAATGAAAGTGAGGCACAGGAACACCAGTGACTTACTCAAGTCACAGGTAGTAAAGTAAATCACTGCATTTACTTGGAGCAGTTACAATAGAGAGAAGTGGAATAAAGATGAGAACCTCACCATCAGATCAAGAAGAGACAGCCACACTGTCTGTCTGAACATCTTCTAGTATCTTTCTCAGTGCATTCTGAAGAATCGAAAGCAACTAAAAACATTGTGTTTTCGGTTTGAAGTGGTGGGGGGGTGGGAGGTTGGGGTACCAGGTGGTGGGTATTATAGAGGGCACGGCTTGCATGGAGCACTGGGTGTGGTGAAAAAATAATGAATACTGTTTTTCTGAAAATAAATAAATTGAAAAAAAAAAACATTGTGTTTTCCACTGATAAGCATCTACCTATGTGATTATACACTGTAAATGCTACTTCTAACAGACACATACTATACTTTAGAAATGCCATTGCAGACTTACAGAGTTCCTGTTGTTAGATATTTAGGTTGTCTCCTCTAAGTTTTTTCTTACAGACATTTTTAAGACACATAACCCATTCACACTGTTCAAAACTCAGAAAGCATAAAAAGTTGTAGAATGAGGGGCACCTAGATGGCTCAGTGAGTTAAGCATCTGCCTTCAGCTCAAGTCATGATCTCGGGGTCCTGGGATGGAGCCCCACATTGGGCTCCCTGCTCAGTGGGGAGCCTGCTTCTCCCTCTGCCCCTTCCCCTGGCTTGTGAGTACTCTCTCTCTCTCACTCACTCACTCCCTCTCTTTCTCAAGTAAATAAATAAAATCCTAAAAAGAAAAAAAGTTGTAGAATGAAAATCTTCCTCCTATCAACAGATAAGCACGGATATTTGGTTTTAAGACTCCTTCCAGAGACTTCTTTTCTTAGAAAGAATATATAATATCCCATTGTATAACTTACACACCAGCCCTCTATTGATGGGCATTTGGTTGTTTCAAATCTTTTGCTGTTAAAAGTATCTCTGCAGTAATAGCCCAGTATATAGGCCTAGTGCATATGATCAAATCTGTGGAGAAATTTATAAAAATCAATTTACAGATCACAGGTTCCACATCAGCTTTCTCAGAGCTCTCAAAAGTTCAGCTTTCTCAAGGGCATGAACGTCCATCATTTCATTTACGTGTCCCCACTCAGAGCAGCAATGGCCTCCACACATTCTGATGTGAAGATGCCAGAAAACCTCCATGTCGTTTCCCTCAGCATTCTGAACTTCTGTAACAGCTGGTGTAACATCTTTGTCCGGTAAGTCTATCGCCTCGGCCTCCTTGGGGGGAGCTTTGAGTGTGGGCCACACTCTCCCATTTCTTTTGGTGCTTGAATTTTTTTTACTGAAAGTGGACACTGGAGATAACACGATGTAGCAACTGTGGAAATGAAGGTCTCCACCCTGTGCCCCAGGTTTGCTGTTGCTCCTGGTGACTTTCCTGTTCTAATTCTCTCAAGTCTGTCTTCCTGGTTGTGTGCGGCCACTGAGGTCTCTGCTCAGTTAGCTTAGTGGTCAGCCAGATGCCCAAGCAGGGTGTCCTTCAGTGCTTGGACCAGTGAGTCTTCTACCCTTTGCTGACAAGCCTGGTGTGTGTATGTGTGGTGTGCTCCCCTCGACGTTCAACTAGCCTACACGTCTGTCTCAGCCCTCACCGTGCGGGACCTGACGGGGAGCCAGGGTGAGAAGCTAGGATGCTGTCACGTCCTTCTTGGGCACGAGCAGGGTCCTGCACTTGTGCATGGCCCTTCCAGATCCCCAGGGAATTTCAAAGCCCGCTATGGACATCTTGTTTCCCACATCTTCCTTCTAAATGTTTGGCCGGGCTCGTGCTTGCCCAGCTGGTGTGTGAACCAGCTGTAGGTGATGTTTCAGACTAAAGGCACAGGGACAGAGCTCCCTGCACAGAGCAGTCTCGGAGGCAGGCCAAAGAACGATGCCCTAGGATGGAGCTTTCCCGGGAAGCTGCAGGACTCGTGACCGCGTTCTGGAGATGGATTCCCGAGGAATCCAAACCCTATCCGCCCGGCGGCTGCGAGGCTGCTGAGCTTCACATCTCCTGTAGTTCTGAAGCTGCGGAGTCTTAAAGCGACTGCAGGAATGGAGAGAGGATGAGGGAAGGCCAAGTTAAAATGCCACATATGCTACTGTTCTTACCAAGGTCAGCGCTGGGCTCAGCACTTCACTTCCGATAGCCCATTTAATCCTCAACAGCTCTGTGAGGCCGGAACCTTTATAATTGTTTCTCAAAGAAGAGGAAATTGGGGCATACGGATTTTTGAGTGGCTTGCCCCAGGTCTCACGGCCAGTAAGAGGCGTCTTAGTGCTGGTTTATGAACCATAATCTGATTCCACAGTCTATTCTCAATCACTGTGTGCTGTACCACTTTTCATTTGTGAGAGAAAAAATCAGAGAAACTAAGCTGAGTTAAAAGCATAGCTGAATGCGGGGGTGCCTGGGGTTGCTCAGTCATCTAAGCATCTGACTCCTGATATCAGCTCAGGTTATGATCTCAGGGTCACAAGTTCAAGCCCTGTGTTGGCCTCTATATGCTGAATGTGGAGCCTATGTGAAGCCTACTTAAAAAAAAGAAAAAAAACTTTTTAAAGTTGTAACTGAATGAACTCATTAGGAAGGCGAATTATAAATTTTATAGAATATATATTTTACATAAATTACCAATGAGTTCTTTCCCTAAATTAGTCATTCTTTTTTTTTTTAATTTCTTTTCAGCGTAACAGTATTCATTGTTTTTGCACCACACCCAGTGCTCCATGCAATACGTGCCCTCCCTAATACCCACCACCTGGTTCCCCCAACCTCCCCCCCCCCCGCCCCTTCAAAATCCTCAGATTGTTTTTCAGAGTCCATAGTCTCTCATGGTTCACCTCCCCTTCGAATTTCCCCCAACTCCCTTCTCCTCTCTAACTCCCCATGTCCTCCATGCTATTTGTTATGCTCCACAAATACGTGAAACCATATGATAATTGACTCTCTCTGCTTGACTTATTTCACTCAGCATAATCTCTTCCAGTCCCGTCCATGTTGCTACAAAAGTTGGGTATTCATCCTTTCTGATGGAGGCATAATACTCCATAGTGTATATGGACCACATCTTCCTTATCCATTCGTCTATTGTTTGGAGACATATCTTGAAAGAAGTTGCTATGGCTGATATCGAAGAGGTTACAGCCTATGTTCTCCTCTAGGATTCTGATGGATTCCTCTCTCATGTTGAGGTCTTTTATCCATTTCTAGTTTATCTTTGTGTATGGCGTAAGAGATTGGTTGAGTTTCATTCTTCTACATATAACTGTCCAATTTTCCCAGCACCATTTATTGAAGAGACTATCTTTTTTTCACTGTATATTTTTTCCTGCTTTGTCGAAGATTATTTGACCACAGAGTTGAGGGTCCGTATCTGGGCTCTCTACTCTGTTCCACTATGTGTCTGTTTTTATGCCAGTACCATGCTGTCCTGGTGATCACAGCTTTGTAGTAAAGCTTGAAATCAGGTAACGTGATGGCCCCCAGTTTTATTTTTGTTTTTCAAAATTTCCTTAGCAATTTGGGGTCTCTTCTGATTCCATACAAATTTTAGGATTATTTGCTCCAGCTCTTTGAAAAATACTGGTGGAATTTTTATCGGAATGGCATTAAAAGTATAGATTGCTCTAGGCAGTATAGACATTTTAACAATGTTTATTCTTCTGATCCAAGAGCATGGAATGGTCTTCTATCTTTTTGTGTCTTCTTCAGTTTCTTTCATGAGTGTTCTGTAGTTCCTCGAGTACAGATTCTTTACCTCTTTGGTTAGGTTTATTCCCAGGTATCTTATGGTTCTTGGTACTATAGTAAATAGAATCGATTCTCTAATTTCCCTTTCTGTCAAATTAGTCATTCTTAACCACAGTGTAGATCTGAACCCTGTGCAACTTTTTACAAGTCTACCTGCACAACTTTGTCTCTCCCTGTACTACTTAGGATGGAAGGCAGACGTTTGCATTTTTTAAAGTTCTGTAGAGGTTCTGAAACTCAGTCCCAGCCAAGAACCAGAGCAATCAACTAAAAAACTCCTTAAAATGAGAACTGTATCAATTCTTTCTGGGACAGGTGTTCACTCAGGAAGGACATCTCTTAGGGAAAATGGTAGAAAGGCAAAAGGAAAGGGAAAAGCAGAGGTTTGGGGGTTAGACACTTGAGTCCTAGGCCTCCTAACTGCTCCATGTATGACCCCCAAAAAATTAATTTCCCCGAGCCTCATTTTCTTCATCTATAACATAGAAGGTTTTAAAAAACAAGTCTACTTCTTAGACTTGTTACAAGAACAGATAATGTATGCTGGAATGTTGTTTGCACTCAAATGGCTGTTGTTATGATTAACCTGAACTGATGTTAGATGTAAGAATTCAGCAAATGCGACACACTGTCAACTCTGGACAAAATCGACTCTGTGAGGCACCTGAGCAAGAGCTCGTAATCTCATACGGGAGACGGGAATCCTCCCTAAAGAGGAAAACCGTGATGAGTATTAATACAGGCTTATCTACCACACGAAGGGAAAATGGAGGAGACATAATTCTGATCTGGAAGGGCTCTTAAAAGTGCAGAGTGAACAATGCCTTGAACGAGTCATAGTCAGATATACTCCTTGGGCCTTTCCTGTGGACCAGTGGTTCACTAACTTTAACATACATCAAAATCACACGGAGGACTGTGAAAACACATTGCTGGGCTCTACCGCAGCCTTTCTGATTCAGAAGGTCTAGCACGGGGCCTGAAGATCTGCATTTCCCAAGTGACATGAAGCTAATGGTAAAAGGAACCCCCTTTGAGAACCATCTCTCCAGAGAGAGAGAGAGAGAGACAGCGCTTGAGCAAAACTGCCAGGTGAAAGAACCGTGTGTCCCTGAGCCATAGGAAGGCAGTTTCTGGAACATCTGCTTTGAAGACAGTTTCTGGAACATCTGGGACATCTGGTAAAGAATACAGTCAGAGCAAGACATAAAAACTTTCTAACTAAAACACTTCCTTCTCTAACAAGAGGTAGATAAACTGCCCTTCCAGGCGGGGGAACAGACATTCAAGACCATGTGGTGATGCAGGTTAGCTGGATGTGCTGCGGTGACTATTTTGTCATACATACAAATATTAAAACAGTATGTGACACACCTAAAACGAATATAAAGTTAAATGGCAATTATAGCACAATAAAAATAAAATTTAAAAAAGAAGTAACTCCTTAACTCACTTAAAATAATGCATTAGCTCTATCAATACAAGAGAGCAGCAGTCAAACCCAAACTGAGGGACACATTTTATAAAATAATGTACCAGTGCTTTTCAAAAGTATCAAGGTTGTGAAAAACAAGAAAGGACTAAGGAAATGTCACAGACTGAAGGGAATATGGACATATAATACCTAAATGCAACGTGGCCTCCTAGATTGAATCCCAAAACAAAAGACAGTTGGAAAAAAACAGGAAAATTCTATTAAATCTCAAGTTTTTGAGTAATTGAGTCAACATTAATTTCTGCGTTTTGATTACTATACCACAGTAATGTAAACTTTAACATTAGGGGAAGCTTAGTGAAGATTATATAGAAAAATTCTAAGTTGAAGGTATTTCCAAATATAAAGTTAAAAACAAAAGACTAAGTCAGAACAACTCCTCTGTGATATGACATTCATGACCTCTAACCTACTGTCTTTCAACTCCAGTTGCTACCCCCAGCTTAGTGGCACATAAGTCATCATCAGTAAGGGAATGAGGCAACAGACTTCGGGGCACATGGTTAATTCAATGTACAAAGAAGAAAAATGCAGTATCACTCATATTCTTTATAAATGAAAATTTAACACTAACATGTCCTGAATTTTAGTATTTTACTTAGCATGCTAAAGGTTAAAATTCTGCAAAAAAGCACCCAAAAGTTGAAACCCATTTAATGGTTTCACTTGTAAATTTTAACAAATGTCCCATACTCACCAAAACCATCAATATCTAGATTATTTTCGATCACAACATCCAGGAGAGAGTCACCAACTTTTCCTTTGGCTGTTAATGTCTCGCCATCACGGTTTACAAAGTGAACTGTTATTTTATCTTCTGAGCTGGAAAGGAAGCAGTCCTTTATTATTTTTAGTCATTTCAAGGGATATTTTAAAATGTTGTTTTCAGGGGCGCCTGAGTGGCTCAGTGGGTTAAGCCTCTACCTTCAGCTCAGGTCATGATCCCAGGGTCCTGGGATCGAGCCCCACATCGGGCTCTCTGCTCCGCAGGGAGCCTGCTTCCCCCTTCTCTCTCTGCCTGTCACTCTGCCTACTTGTGATCTCTGTCTGTCAGATAAATAAATAAAATCTTTAAAATATTGTTTTCAGGGCCACCTGTGTGGCTCAGTCGGTTAAGCGGTTGCCTGCGGCTCAGGTCATGACCCAGGTCCTGGGATCAAGCCCTGCATTGGGCTCCCTGCTCCTCAAGGAGACTACTTCTCCCTCTCCCTCTGCCTGCTGCTCCCCTTGCTTGTGCTCTCTCTGTCAAATAAATAAATTAAATCTTTTTTTTTTTTAAAACCTTGTTTTCAGAGCCTGTAAGGCCAAAGAAAATAGGGTGTGCATCTATGGAAGTGCACCCACGCACACAAATATGTTTTCTATAGTATTTTCTTTCCTTTCCACAGTTTTTTTTTTTTTTTTATTTGAGAAAAAGACATCACAAAGCTGAGGTATGTCTATCTCTCCACCTACCAGAGAGGAAGCTCTACCCACCACCTTAAAGGAAAGAGCAACCACATTTCTATTAAGGCCACATGTTGTGTCACCCCAAGGGTCATGGTCATAGGTCGCAGTCACATGACAACATTTAGCAATCCTCATCAGTCATTAAATCTATGTTGCTCTCCCACAGCCCTCTTAAAAGCAATGTCTCTATGTAACATCCCTAAAAGACGAGAGCATGGTCGTGGAACACTGGAAAAAGGCCCTTCGTTCTGGGGTCAGTACGACACCCGTCATGCAGGTGTCTGGTAGGCCCTGTGGCTGTGAGGCAGCAGTCCAACTGTTTCCTGAGCATTTACACATCTCACTTTAGTCCTCATCATGTACTCAAAAATCAAAGGGACTAGTGTAGATCTGTGTGTGTTTGAATCCATGAGAGGATAAAGAAAATGCCTCCTTACGCGTTTCATTACAGGATATTATTGTACCCACCAGAGTTAGCTCACTGACTTAAAGCGCTTTCGCTTCTCACAAACATCACTGCACAATCTGGGAGAAGAAATTCTGTTAGCAACTAGAAGCCTGTCATCCACCGCCGGTCATTTTTTAATTTTTGCCTCACAAATGAAAAGATGTACTTCAGCTGAAAAGAATTAGTTGCAATTTTCACTACCGCCAATAGATGGTAATAATCCATCAAAGAAAACTTTTGTGTAAGAAAAACCCTAGAATTATAGAATCCCAAATTATCAAGTCCAATGATCTTACTTAACAAATGAGGCAACTGAAAGCCCCTTTCAGATAATGCCCTCCCTGATAATTCAATGCTGAAAAAAAGAGAATTGTATGAATTAAAAATTATCACCTGTGTGTGTGTGTCCGAGAGAGAGAGAGAGAGAGAGAGAGAGAGAGAGAATGTCCCTCCAAAAGGGCCAGTGCTCTCCAACTTCTCTTCACAGTCAGAAAGTACTTTTGAAGTAAGTACTCCTGAACATTCGTCCTGATTTTGAACTAGGTAACCGCCACCTCCCCAAGGCAGAATGGCTGCGAATGAGGATACTCTGCAGGCAGGGCGGACTCTTGGGGTTAATCCAAGAACACAGACAAAGAAAGAATGTAGGAGAACTGACCTCAGAGATACTCAGGACACGGAAAGAGAAGGTTCTGTTGACCATCTGTACAAGGAAGACTGAGAAAGACGGAAGAAACACTGTTAAGATCTGCAGCTCAGGCAAGGAGGGCTCTGGTTTAACCCAGACTTCACAGAGGTGGAGCAGCCTTGGGGAAGATGGAAATGAGTTCAAGTCTACACCTGTTTTAATTGAGCTACAAGAAAAGAACCAGAGAAGACTGTCCAGAAGCCAGATGGAAATACGGGTCTGAGCCCAGCACCGCAGTCTAGGGATCTGACAAGGACAAATGCCCGGGAGCTAAAGGCTGCAGGAAGGACAATAGCAACAATCCCATCCCAGACGTGCACCACTGTAAGCCAAGGTTTTACCACTGCTGCTCTTCTGGAGCATTCTACAGCTAAGCTTACAGCACGGAAATGTGACATCAGACTCCTCTTCTATAAAATCAGGATAACGGGCGCCTGGGTGGCTCAGTGGGCTAAGCCGCTGCCTTCGGCTCGGGTCATGATCTCAGGGTCCTGGGATCGAGTTCCACATCAGGCTCTCTGCTCAGCAGGGAGCCTGCTTCCTCCTCTCTCTCTCTCTGCCTGCCTCTCTGCCTACTTGTGATCTCTCTGTCAAATAAATAAATAAAATCTTTTTTAAAAAATAAATAAATAAATGAATAAAATCAGGATAACATGTAGATTCCAGTTTTAACAATGGAGGCAAAATACCTAACACAGAGGAGCGCTCAACAAACACAGATTCACAACTTTAAGGCCTCAGTCCTTTTGTTGATGAAAAGCCTGAAGGGCTATGTACTAAAGGCGTACAGTGCACAGAAAAAACCGCAGAGTGAGAGCAATGAAAGGTCTGCTGAAGGCCCGGAAAGGAAGCAGAAACGGGAGAGGAAGGGTAATCTGCAGTTGACAGAGCCTGGAACCCAAGAATCAGATGTAGGCTGCCTCTGCGGCTCTGACACACGCGCGTGAGATGACCGTGGGAAGCCGCCCACTTCCTTGCTCGGGGACAGGGAGATGCAGGCAACAGTGACTTCAGCAAGCGTCTGAGACCATTCAAGGAAAGTCTGTGGAAACTCTGGTCCTTAAAGCATCATACACATGTACGTTACCCAAATGCCTTTCTCCGTCTGCTATTAGTCATTGGTATTGGTGGGTTTTATATTTTCCCCCCAATTCTAAGAACTTGCCAAAAGCCCTGAGCTGTTCCTCAGGGTAAGAATTCACGCACTGAGAAATATGGTCCTTCTAAATCTTCTACCATCGTCAATTAGTCAGTCAGCACCACACGCATCTCTTTTCTTCGTTTGTTACCTTTTCCTACTGCCATTTATTCTGCTCGGCCACAGGTGTTTTAAGGAAGCTGTGAGGGGTGGCCATGGTAAGTTCGTGACAGACTTCTCCTAGAGAGGGAGTGATTGGCTGCTGCCCACCTTTTTACCATACGGGGGGGCCCTGGGGCATTTGGTCCAGAGACAGAGCCCCTTTTAGGGCTCCCTACTTCCGTAGCCACCCTAACTCTTCCAAATGACTCCTTGCGCTAAAGAATGATCAATTTTTATGGTGTTTGCTAAACACCTAGTTTGCCAGCTACTTAACATGAATTTGTATCCCCCACCCCACCTACCTCCAGGATTTTCTTGAGAGTGAAGTACAACAAGTTTTGTGATAGCCCTTTGGAACCGAAAACACAACAAAATATTGTGTCAGGGTATTTTGGAGCAAAAGTAGTTTTTCAACTCTGTTATTGGTAACTTAGCTACACGCACAACTTCCCGAGACGGAACTACAGCCTCTGGGTTGCTGTGTCAGAGGAACGTATTTGCACCAGCAGAGATGTTCTGTACCTGCGGCATCCAATACAGTAGCTGCTGGCCCCACGCGGCTGCTGAGTACTTGACATGCGGCCAGGGCAACTGGAATGCTGAATCTTTTCACTGAATTTAACATAAGTTATCTTAAATAGCCACATGTGGTTAGTCATATCCAAACTGGAAAACACAAGCCTCAGATAGTAAGACTTGGAAAATCTAGCTGTAGCTCCAAAGTCTGCGATATGAGGCACAAGGCCATCCACTAAAACAGGGCCAAGGTGGGGAAAGGAGGATTATGAGGGAATAGAACAGATGTGCTTCCTTCTAAGACAATTTGCCTAAGCAAGTTCAAACTTAGTAAGTATAGGGGAGATAATTCCCATTTACAAAAGCATTCGTGTTCCCTTTAAATACTGGTTTTGCAAATATGTTCGATATATGTCCCAATTTATACACGATTTTTCGAGAATGCATCCAAAGCAGAAAGCAAGACACACGCATGTAGAGAGGTCAAGGAAACAGGGACAAAGTAATCTGGCTTGCCTTCTCCATTATCTCCCCCACAGTCAACGAAACAAAAATTTATTGAGCACACTCTACCTAACAGGATTAAAGGGGACAAGATGATTAAGTCCTAGTCTCTGTTCTCGGGGACCTTATCAAGAAGAAACCAGATAGGGGCGCCTAGGTGGCTCAGTGGATTAAAGCCTCTGCCTTCTGCTCAGGTCATGATCCCAGGGTCCTGGGATCGAGCCCCGCATCGAGCTCTCTGCTCAAGTGGGGAGTCTGCTTCCTCCTCTCTCTCTCTGCCTGCCTCTCTGCTTACTTGTAATCTCTGTCTGTCAAATAAATAAAATCTTAAAAAAAAAGAAACCAGATAAGGCAGTGGACAACACTCTGCCTCCAGTTCTTGCATCCTGCTGGGGGACAGCAAAGACCTGCATCACACACGGCCCCACCACACTGCTGCACTCTGAAATGATGAGTACATTTTAATTCTAGGACATCGCAGGGGGCTGTGTCTTTGAAAAACCAACATGCCCAAGAATATAAAACTTCACCATATTGGGGGGAAATCTTTTCACTTCAACATTTAATACACAACACAACACTGTGGGCCTCAGTAGCTACAGTTCACGGGTGGCCTCCCCTGAGCCCTCCCCCGTTTGCGAGGCACAAAACTACCTGTACTACCTGACTTAGTCTTCAAATAACCGTACGACGCCTACACTAGTGCTATGCCCCATTTATAAATGGGGAAACTGAGGCCTACAGGATGAAGGAAGTTAGGCATTAAGGCCAGTTTAAAACCCTGCCTTGCCAACCCAAGGCAGAGCCTTTTAGCCCCGTACCAGCTCGGAGAGAGCGGTCAGGGCGGTACCGGGAACAGAGTGGGTGTTTTCCAAACAGACATTCATTCCTCTGCCAGAGAACTGGAAACAGAATGTCCCAACAGGGCGGGGGAAAGGCCCAGGACGAAAACTGCTGGCCAGGACATCCGTGGGGAGCATCTTATGAAGGTCACTGCAGGCTCCGGTCAAATCAAAGGTCAGCGCCCAGGCAAACCCCGGGAGCGGGCGGCGGCAAAGCGCACGGCTTTCTAGAGGACCCCGGGAGGCGCGGGGAACAGGAGAGCCTGGGTCCCGCGGCCCCGATTCCCGCAGGCGTCGACGGGACACAGGGGAGACAGGCCCGCAGAAGCGCTACGGCCCGGGCGGGCCAAACGGCGAGCGATCGCTGACAGCCCCCGGGACGCAGGCGCCTGAGCAGAAGAAGCGGAACGAGGAAGCCCACGCCGCCCCGCCCCGGTGCCCGGGACCCCCGCCCGCATGCGCACGCCGCGTCTCACCTGCTCCGCGCCGGCGTCGACACGCTCAGCGTCCCGGGCAGCCCCCCCGCGCTGCCGCCCCGGCCGGGGGCCGCGCGGGGTCCGGTGACGAGCAGCCAGCGACGGGCCGCGCTGCCCAGGGCCGCGGAGGCGGCGCGCAGGAGCCGGGCGCCCCCCGCGGCGGCCATAGCCGGTGGTCACGTAACGACCGGAAGCGACGGCAGCGGTCGGCTCGGCGAGTGCGAACAGGCCGCCGCGCCGGCGCCGGACGCCCGGGGGTCCGCGGGGAGGAGCGCGGCGGCTGCGGTCCCGGCGAGGGCCTGCTCGGTGCGGCGGCCGCGGGCTGCGCGCGCCTTCCGGGTGACCTATAAACCCGGCGGCACCCCGAGTGCAGCGCCTCCTCCCGCCCGTTCCCACGCCTCCCGGGCGGGTGTGGCTTGTCGGGGGCGGGGCTGAGCGCGGGGGCGCCGCCCCTCCCGACCAGGTTGGCCTGCACCTTGCGGCTCCGACCGCGGTGGGCGCGCCGGAAGCCGCAGCCGGGAGAGGCCGGCGACGTCGCACGGGAAGATACCGTAGATGGACCGGCAGGTAAGGAAACCACCGCTGCTATTTCACCCTTCTCTCGCCTTCTCCCCGTTCAAAACAGAACAAAACCCAGTGTGGGCGATTATCATCCTGGAGTTCAGGTTAGGGAAAAAAGGGAACTCTGGGCATTGTCAAACGAGGACAGTAGGAAAATTCACAATGCCAGCAGACGTGATACACAGAGGAGCAGTTATGATTATAAAGGGATACTGGAGAAAGCCGGTAATAATTCAGGATCAATAAATGCTCGTTCAGCCCATGAAATCCATGAGTTTGGAAACCTTTTGATGAAAAACTGTGTTTTTTTTAAGGGCTTCTACAAAATGCAAGAAAGATGAACTTAAAAATACCCGTTATCATGATTGATACGTTGTGGTGGAAAGAACGTGGGCTTTGAGGTCAGAAATAGCGATGTTCAAATCCAAGGTCTGCCACTCCTGAGCTCTGAGACCTTGGGGGAATTATTGTCAAGGATCAGAGTTTCCACCAAAACACTTAAACACTGATAAGATGTTCCAGTCTCCAGGGCCATTCTGAGGGTTACAGAAAAAAAAAAAAAGTACAAGGAATGGCATAATGCGTCACACATTTTAATGTGATAGCTTCCTGGGCCCCCCTCCCTAAAGCCATCTTTAAAGATGCCAAAGGTCAAAGTCAAGTGGATATTGCGGATGGGCTACACACAATAAAAGATACTTTTAAATTAATTCAATGAATTAAATAGTTATTAAATATTTTAAAATTTTAAAATACTTTTAAAAATATTCAGAACAAGGAAGTCTAGACCTGAGTAAAGTTTCTCGAGACACTGTGTGCTGGGCCTTGAACCTGATGGCAGAGAGAAGGCAGTCATTTGGCTCCCAAATTGCCTAAATCTTACCATAAAGAGAGAAATTTTCAGGCTGGAAAGGGACCACAAACCCAGACAAGTTAGTCGGAAAGAGAAGGTTGTAAAAGAACAGTTAAGTTTTTTTGTATATAAGATCAAATCTTCAGACTGAGATGAATTCATCTGTAGGAAGAAAATGGGAGGGGCGGGGAGCACAGACTTTCTTCTGTCAAGAAATCTAGTTCAGCTGGGTTATGGCACGTGTGGTAGTGTGTATACGTTGTTCCTCTTAGTAACCCCCATGCTACCAGCCACAGGGCCTGGAGCATATCAAGTGGGCAATAAATATTTGTGAATAAGTGAATGTTGTGTAATTTCTGTTAGTACTATCATGACAATTCATGAAGCAGTTACATGAAAATTAAAGATGGCAATAATGTTCTCCAGATTTTCAAAGATGGGTAAGGCTTGATCCCAAAGATTACAAATATCTATTCAGCAGGATTATAGAGGGGATTTATAAACATGTGGTCTCTGAACACAGATTTAAAAAGCAATATGGAGGGCGCCTGGGTGGCTCAGTGGGTTAAGCCGCTGCCTTCGGCTCAGGTCATGATCTCAGGGTCCTGGGATCGAGTCCTGCATCGGGCTCTCTGCTCAGCAGGGAGCCTGCTTCCTCCTCTCTCTCTCTGCCTGCCTCTCTGCCTACTTGTGATCTCTCTCTGTCAAATAAATAAATAAAATCTTTAAAAAAAAATAAAAAATAAAAAATAAAAAGCAATATGGAATTACTGAGGAAGAGCTTTTGCTTATGTATTTGTCCATCTTATAAAACTCCTGGGACTCCTGGGTGGCTCAGTAGGTTGGGCATCTGTCTTTGGCTCATGATCCTGGGGTCCTGGGATTGAGCCTTGCTTCAGGCTCCCTGCTCGGCGGGGAGTCTACTTCTCCCTCTCCCATCCTCCACCGGTGCTTGCTTGCTCTCTCTTTCTCTCCCTTTTTCTCTCCCATAAATATAAATTAAAAGAAAACTCCCATCCCCGGGCACCTGGCTGGCTCAGTCCTTAGAGCAGATGACTCCTAATTTCAGGGCCATGAGTTTAAGCACCACTTGGGCATGCAGTCTATTTAAAAAACAAAACAAGACAAAACAAAAGAACCTTGCATCCTGCCATCTTTCACTCCTGTCAGAATTTTGAAGCTCTTTTCAAATTCTGTTTTTCCCATGAAGTTGTGCCTGTTTATCCCAACAGATAATGTTGCCTAAGCCCTCTGTCTGTTCTTGTAAAACTGACAGTACCTGTTATTTCAAATAGAATAACGTTCATGAGGGGGCTTCGCAAACTGAAACGTGTCATAAAAATTCAGATTCGGTGTTTGTTGAGTACCTGTTCTGCACTTCGTGGTACCGTGTGCCACATTGCACCTACTTTATGGAGCCCCTCTAAACAGAAGCCCCCCCAAAGTCAGGATGCTGCCTTAGTCATCTTCATATTCCCAGCACCCGGCCCATTGCCGGGCACAAAGCAGCCGTTTAATAATGTCCCCGTTAAGAGCTGTATTAGGAACTTTCACAGTGTGTATCTCATTTCCTGATCACAGCTACCCTGTAGAGTAGACATGCCTTTAATCAATAAGTGCCTTTGATCAAAAACTATTTATTGACATAAGCAGTACATTGATCACCAAGCTAGTACTAGAGACACAGCAGTAAATAAAATCCTTCCTGCCCTCTTATTTTACAGATGAAACTGAGGTGTCCAGTGGTGGCTTTCTTGGAATCATACCGCTTGTGAGTTGTAGATCCAAAGTTTAAATCTAGGTCTTCCTGCTTCCTCTTCCCAAGTCCAGGGCATAAACACAAAAAATGATATTTTTATTTCTATTATATTTATTAAATATTTACATATATAATTTTATTGTGTGTGTGTATATGTTCTTTTTTTTTTTTTTTGAGACAGAGAGAGAGGGACAGCGAGAGTGAGGGGCAGAGAAAGACAGAGAATCTCAAGCAGGCTCCCTACCTAGTGCAGAGCCCGACATGGGGCTTGATCTCATAACTCTGAGATCATGACCTGAGCCGAAATCTGGAGTCAGACAGGTAACTGACTGAGCCACCCCAGTGCCCCAGTTTATCATATGTCATTAATATTTATTTACATGTTATATGTAAATGTGACTGTATTCAATAGTAGATGCTTAAGATTCTACACGGCCCGCATAATTTAGGGATAAGGTCAGCAGTACTCTGAATTTTAAAAGGAGTGCAAAATGCAATCTGTGTGTATTTCACCCCAATAAATTACTCTACCCCCAGGTATTTATTGCTAAGGCTGATGATATTGGTGTGTTTCCTAAATTTAAAGATATAATTGGTATTTAAATTAATTGATCTTCCTGTCTGTAGTCTTGTCTTGCTCTAAAACATCCTGCGTACTGCTAGGAGGCTGATGCCATTAAAAGACTGATTGTGACACCTGGGTGGCTCAGTTGGTTAAGTATCTGCCTTGGCTCATGTTGTGATCCCAGAGTCCTGGGACGGAGCCCCGTATCACACCCTGCTTCTCCCTCTCCCTCTGCCACTCCCCCTGCTTGTGCACTCGCACTCTCGCTCTGACAAATAAATAAAATCGTTAAAAAAATACTGATATGATTGTGTTACTTTCTTAATGAAGATCCTTGAATGACAATTCATCCCCATTTATTAACAGACTAAAGCAAACTGCTCAGCTGGACACACAACTCCCCTCAATCTCTGCCTTCTACTGCCTATCGGTCCCGCATTGTGCCCTTCTTCCCCGCAGGTTCTGTTGGCTGCCTGAACCCGGCTGACTTAGAGCTGGCCTCCAGGACCCCAATCCTTGGAGGAACCATTCTTTGACATAGGTGCCTTTGGGAGCCTTACACACTAGAAATCCCTCTGTCACAGCTTCAACTTTAACTGTTATATGCAAGTAAGGCTTGGATCAAGTGACTCGGTCAGTTTCCGGTCCTGTTTCTTTGTTAAGATTACTTTTTTTATACTTTTTAACTTTTTAATATGTCCTTCAAATGTTAATAGTTGGTTGTCTTTTCTTTTTTTTTTTTTGGTCTTTTAGCCGCTCGTGATGAATAATTAATTCACTTGGGGTTGCAAAATGCAGGTGTTCTAATCCTGTCGTTCCTTCTCCATTGATCAAGCATCCTACTCCTATAGACAAATTGGCCTCCATACTCCTACAGACAGATCTGAAGTAGAACCTGTATGGGAAACGCAGGATAAATACTTTAATGTTTCCCTTTATTCATTTGCTATACTTAGAGTTTATTCATGTTCTCTCTTTATTCAAAAGCTTGTTTTAGGGGCGCCTGGGTGGCTCAGTGGGTTAAGCCGCTGCCTTCGGCTCAGGTCATGATCTCAGGGTCCTGGGATCGAGTCCCGCATCGGGCTCTCTGCTCGGCAGGGAGCCTGCTTCCCTCTCTCTCTCTCTACCTGCCTCTCCATCTACTTGTAATTTCTCTCTGTCAAATAAATAAATAAAATCTTTTAAAAAAAAAAAAAAAAGCTTGTTTTAAAAAGTTATAATCTTTTGGGGCACCTGGGTGGCTCAGTTCGTTAAGCATCTGACTCCTGATTTCAGCTCAAAATCACGATCTCAGGGTTGTGAGATTGAGCCCCTCGTCAGGCTTCACACTGGGCATGCAACCTGCTTAAGATTCTTTCTCTGCCCTCCCCTCTTTACTTATTTTAAAGATTTTATGTATGTATTGTTTTTAAAGATTCTATTTATTTGACAGACAGATTACAAGTAGTCAGAGAGGCAGGCAGAGAGAGAGAGGAGGAAGCAGGTTCCCCGCTGAGCAGAGAGCCCGATGCGGGGCTCGATCCCAGGACCCTGAGATCATGACTTGAGGCGAAGGCAGAGGCTCCAACCCACTGAGCCACCCAGGCACCCCAAGATTTTATGTATTTATTTGACAGACAGAGATCACAAGTAGGCAGAGAGGCAGGCAGAGAGAGAGGAAGACGCAGGCTCCCCACTGAGCAAAGAGCCTGATACGGGGCTTGATTCCAGGACTGTGAGATCATGACCTGAGCCGAAGGCAGAGGCTTATTAACCCACTGAGCCACCCATGCGCCCCTGCCCTCCCCACTTTTAAAAAAGTTAAAATTTTCTAATAAATAGTATATTTCACCTAAATTTTCAAAATGTGTTGGCATAAACTTTTTCCCTAGTGTTATCTTTTTAAAATTTTTCTGCTATAACTACATTTCATAATTTTTATATTATATTCTGAGTCTTTTGTATTTCTTATATTATTTTGAGTCTTTTCTCTGTGAATAATCATAGCAAGAGTTTGTTTATTGGTCTTCTCAGATAACAGCTTTGGCCTGATTGTCCTGTGCTATATCTTTGCTTTCTAATCTTATCCTTTATTTTTAAGTGGTCTCTACACCTAGTGTGAAGCTCAAATCCGAGATCAAGAATCATGTACTTAACATACTGAGACTTCCAGGGGCCCTTATTCATTTATCTTTATGATTTGTTTCTTTCTGCATTCTTGGGATTTACCTGTTTTTTCTTTTTCTAACTTCTTCATCTAGATATTTAGTTTATTAATTTTCAGTTTGGTTTTTATAAGAAGTATTTAATTTCTTGCAGTATTTAAGTTTCCTCTAAGTAGTGTGTTTGGTTGTGTCAAAGAGTTTGAAACGTGATATTTTCTGTATTACTTGGTTTAAATATTATCAGATTTCCATGCTGTTTTTCCTCTGATGGTGAACCATGTGGAAGTGTCATAAATGTGTAAATATACAAAGGTCAGAGGTCAGTAACACTGCAGAAGCAAAGATCAGTGAACCTGAAAACACAGCAATAGAAAGTTTCCAGAATGACATTCAAAGATAAAAAAGACTAGAAAACCATAAGACCATGGCATCATTGGGCTGTTGGATGATATCACATGGTCTAGCACACTTCTGTTTGGATTCCCAGAGGAAAGAGAATGAGACTGAAATGAAGATGTGTAAGACCTTTTTACACCAACAAAAATTAATAGAGCTCCTGCTGTCAGACTCCCTGAAAGAACCGCTACAAGGAGGGCGTTTAGTAGGCAGCTTCCCACACGGCTCTGCGACCCCACCTGCTGGCGTTCCCACGGAAGTGTGACCCCCACCCACCCCCCCACCCTCCACCCCCGCCCCCGAGCAGGCCAGACCTGGTGATCGCTTCTGACAAATAGAACACAGCAGAAATGATGCAGTGTCCTTTGTGCCTTATGTTTCCAGAGACTGTGAATTGCGACTTGCTGGTTCTCTTCCTCTGTTGCCTTCCTTGTTTACATGCTTTGGTGAAGAAGCTGCCATGTTGGGGACACTCACATGGCAAAGAACTGACGACAGCCTCTAGCCAACAGCCAGCAAGGAACTGAGACCTTCATCCAGTTATCCAGTTGTAAAGACGGGAATCCTGTCAGCAGCCATTTGTGTGAGCTGGGAGGCAGCTCCTTCCTCAGTGGAGGCTTCATGTGACTGTGTACCCACCCAGCACCTCGACCATGGCCTCTGAGGCTCTGAAGCAGAGGGCCCAGCCTAGCCGCTCCAGATCCAGAAACAGAAAATAAATGTGGTTCCTGTTCATTCCACTTTGGAGCAATTTGTTAGGCAGCAATAGACAGCTAATATAGTGTTCTTCGAGAACAGTGAACTTGAACCCAAAAGGAAGGACTAAGAGGCAAGAAGAAATGATAAGCAGAAAATCAGCTACCATGTGGGTAAATCTTAAGTAATAACTGGTTGTAAAATAATAACACCAACTATGATCTCATGAGAAGAGAAAAATAAGAGCAAGGTAGAATTCGTTATTGAACTGGCATGTAATTAGTAATAAGACCAAAAGTGTTACCGACGCAATCTTCTCTCCCTTTCTTTTCAGTAACAGGATATCTTGTGTTTTAGCTGAACACATGTCTCACAAGCCGGAGGCCGCACTTCCCAGCTGCTTGTGCAGGTGCGGGTGTCCCTGTAACAGCTTTTGCTAAAGCCCTGCAGGTAGAAGTGATGTGTGCAACCAGGTAGCCTTTTTAAGGGGAAGCTCTGTGTTTTCCCTTCTGTCCACTTTCCTCTCCCACGGGCTGCAAAATGGCAACAACCAGGATGATCACGTGAGATGCGAACACAGAAGCTAAATCTTAGAGATGACAGACGGTCAGAGCGGGTCTGCCAGCCTGGGTTCCCGGAGACCGCGTGTGGCAGAGTTGCCTCCCAGCGTCGGTGCTGCAGTCCTTGCTCGCGAGCCCAGCCCACTCCTGAAACGCTTCACGGGAGAGCACGGGAGAGAACTTAACACCGATGCCGCGTAAGATACTTACTTGAAGAATTCTTGTTACTGCAGCGTAGCCTCGATCCTGATAAATACATCCTTAAAGTTACAAAAGAAAGAATGAAAGAAGGGAGAAAATCATTTAAAGCATGTTTTTTTTAAAAGAATAAAATGAAATCTTGAAAATATGTAAATGGATGAAATACACCAATGAAGAAGTAGACTTTCGCTGAGGATGCAGATATTCTGATTCTATGACATTTGGAAGAAATTTATCAAAATTATAAAAGATATAAAAGGATAAAAAAATACAATCAAAAGATAGTTTGCCCTATTGCTGTCCAATTAAAGGGACGTATTTAAATCCAATTAAATAGACCAGGGAAAATGCATTATAAGGATAAACATGGTCACTAAAAAAATACTAAGCATTTAAATCAATTTGAAATGTCTAGCAACTCTAAACTTATAAGTATCTAACAACGTAGCATATATTTATGAACATAAATATATTTATATAATAAAAGTATTATATAAATAAAGATACATATTTTTATCTAATGAATAGATAGAAAGTTTCTAATTGGATTTACATATATGTTAACTACCCTGAGATATTTGCAGACTTCTGACACTTCAGTGTTGGCATATTTTGTTTTCAGGACTATACTGTAGTAGCGGTCAGTAGCATAGACTGGTAGTGCTTTAATCACACTATTATTATTGAAAAAGACTCACTACACAATGTTAATTCATTTTCATTCAGTTTTAAGTTGGAGAAAATGGCCAGAAATTCTTTCAACTCTACAGTTTTAAAAAATGCAGTGAAGGATGTTTTTAATTTCTGAAATTTGGGCCAAACTATTTCTTGCCAAAATAGTTTCCAAAGATCTAGTTTCACAAGGCATGAAAGTCCCTCAGTGCACTTAGACACCTCTGTGTGAAGCAGAGACAGATTGAGCATTGCCCTTGAGTGATACCAGTGACTTGATTTTCCAATAGCTCAAATCAAAGATCATTTGATTCGCCAATAGCTCAAAAGTCTTCTTTAGCCTCAGGCCTGGACTAAGTCATCATAAATGTTTGTAGAACAGCAGATTGGCGTATTGTGCATAGGGTCCAAGCCAGGAGAATATATGGTTTGTGGAACTATTCATTCACAATGTGTCACTTTAAATTTTTTAGTACAAAACACTCAGTAAATGGCCAAAAGTTCTATGTCTTTGCAAAAGATTGCTACCTTGATGTAATCTTTTGCAGCCATATCAAAATGATTACGTTACTATTCTGTAGGTCAGATTTGAAATGGGACTCCCAGGGCCACATTCCTTTATAGAATCTGCAGGAGAGAATCTGTTTCCTTGTCTTTTCTGGCTTCTAGGGAGCCACCTGGAGTTGTTCCCCCTCCCCCTTTATTTGAGAGAGGGTGAGAACAAGAGAGTGAGCACAAGCAGGGGGAGGGGCAGAGGGAGAAGCAGAGTCCCTGCTCAGCAGGGATCCTGTCACAGGATTCCATCCCAGGATCCTGGGATCATCACCTGAGCTGAAGGCAGGTGCTTAGCCTACTGAGCCACCCAGGCACCTTTAAAAAAAAAAAAAAAAATTTCCCACCTGCATTCTTGGGCTCACTTCTTCAAGAAACCAGTCAATATCTGGTCAGCTGGTTGAGTCCTGATATCATCACATCCCTTGAATCTTTCTTTACCTTTTAAAACATTTATTTATTTATTTTAAGTTATCTCTGTCCCCAACATGGAGCTTGAACTCAGGACCCCAAGATCAAGAGTTGCATGCTCTTCCGACTGAGACAGCCAGGTGCCCCTCCCTGAACTTTCTTTATCATATCTCTCTCTTACCGCAATAGGAAAAATTTTTGCTTTTAACAACTCATGTGATTTGTTGGGGGCCATCTGGATGATCCAAGATAACCTCCATTCTCAAGGTCCCTAACTCTAATCACATCTGAAAAATCCCTTTTGCCATATAAGGTAACAGATTCGCAGGTTTCCAAGAATTAGGGAGTGGCCATATAGATGGGCCATTATTTTGCTCCCACGTTTGAGTTTAAATATCAAACAAGTTCAGCATTAACTTTAACCACTGGAGGAGTGGTTTCACTCCTAACTTCTGGGCTGATTCTGATCACTGTTCATTAATTAAGGTTTCAAGATTTTCTTCAACATAAAGAAGTAATATATATTATGCCTACCATTGTGCCTACCAAAGATTTTGCACTCACTGGAATGTATTACAAGAGAATAAATATGGTAATAGCTAACATTTATTGAGTGCTTACTCTACTCCAATACTTTTCTAGGTGCTTCACATGTTTTGAGTTATTTAATCTTCACAAAAACCCTGTGAGGTGGGTATCAGCATCATTACCATTTTATTGAGGAATGAAGTTTCTTGAAGTTTCCATTTAAATTAAATGAAGGTTTAGGGTGTTACCAAAAGAAATGATACCAGATAGCCTTCAGTATAGTGATTTTTAAAATATACAAACACAGAAAGTGTACCATGTATTTTATATTATGTTCGGTCAAAAATGAACATATTCACCTTTAGATCTGAGAGAAAAAATAGAATGGAATCTACACATTTTCATTTCTTTGAATCTGAAAGAAATGCACGTGCCGGTGTGTGTGTGTGTGTGTGTGTGTGTGTGCGCGTGTGTGCGTGTGTGTGTGCGTGTGTGTGTGCATGCCTGTGTACATGATTATGTGTGAAGAGAGAGAGTGACTCAGTGTAGAAAGGGGTTTCTTCGGTTCTTTTTCATCTTGTTCCTACCATTTTTGCTCTGTGATGTCTGTTCAGAACATTAAATGTGTATTTCACCCTTGGAATTAATATGCAGATCTTAATTTGGAGTTGTTAATATCCTAGTGTTGGGGAAGAAAGATTTTACTCTATCAAGGTTCTTCTGACTTATCTAAGATTTAAACTGACATGCAACAGATCAACAAGAAAAAGTCAAGTTGAATTTTGTTTTACAGGAAATCCACAAAGACATAAGATTCCAAAGACAGTCAAGTGATTTATATATATATATATATATATATATATATATATGTCATCCTGAACTAAGGAAAAGGGGGTAAGGGGTCTGGAATTTCAGAGGCAAAGAAAGCAATCCACCAGAAGATGAGAAAGAGTAAATGTTTGGGGAACAAATGTTTTTCCAAGGCCATTCAATAACAATGAGACAAAGAGAGGACTTTGATCAAACAGACCTTGCTAGGCTGCTTCCTGCCAACCATACCCTGTTCATATGACAACGTGAGTATCTATGGTGATGGTTCTCTTCCTAGAGCAGGTCCACGATCTAAATTCTTTTAGACAGTAAAATTTCATCCTGAGTCTTTTAATGAAGAAGCTTGAAATAATCGGCATGCCACAATGGCATATTTGGGGCTGGTTTGCCCTTCGTTCCTGCACAGACCAGACTAGAATAAAAAACAACAGTAAAAAAAAAAAAAATCAGTTAACAGTATTGTGGGATAGGTTAAAGCTAGGCTCCAGTAGGGCAGCAAGTGATTTCTTTGGATTAAGATTGAGTAACTGGAAAGCAATTGCCAAATTTCCTTAGATGATTGACTTACAGCTTTGGGTTACTAAAAATTGTTTTTGTTCTCTTCCAATGTCAGTCATCACTTAACAGGAGTTTCTGAATATTACTCTGCTGTCTAGCCTCAGATTGGGGTCTGCTGTGAAGAATCCATTTCCATCAAACCTTGCTTTAAATTTTGACCAGCTTTTCAACTTCCCAACTCATTTTAAAAGCTTCATCTTTGAGCAAATTAAAATCACTCTGCCTCCCATTTTCTGTAACAGATAATTGGTCTGTTAAATAAAAATTCAACACTTGACAACACGATGTTGGTGAATCCATGGGGCACAGGCACTCTGCTATGCTCCTGGTCGGTGTGTAAAATGGTCTGACTTCCGTGGAGGGCAATATGATAATATTCATAATATTACAAAAATCGTTTACCCTTTAACCCACGAATCCCACTCATGGGAGTTTGTCCTGTGTGTTTAGCTATATAATATAAAATGATGTGTGCACAGTGTTACTTATTAGCATCACTGTCTGTATTAGCAAAATATAAAAAGTGTCCTTCATTCAAAAATTAAATGAATTATGGTACTACCCTGTAATGGAATAATACGCAGCTGAAAAAAAGGTAAATGAAGCTCTTTGTGTACTGAGGCACAGTGATTTCCAAGATGTATTGTGAAGTGAAAAAAACAGAGTGAATATAATGTATCATCTTTTGTCTAAGAAAGAGGAGAAAAGGGGCGCCTGGGTGGCTCAGTAGGTTAAAGCCTCTGACTTCGACTCAGGTCATGATCTCAGGGTCCTGGAATCGAGCCCTGCATTGGGCTCTCTGCTCAGCAGGGAGCCTGCTTCCCCCTTAAAAAAAAGGTCGGGGGGAATAAGTATTTGCATTCGTATGGCTTGAACTTGTATAGATAAACCCCAGAAGGATAAATAAGAAAAAAAGAAGCAGAACAGTAGGGATAGGGTTGACAGGGTCAAGGAAAGGGAGCAAGACTCCTCAGTGTGTGCCTCGTGACAGGGTTTTAACTTCTGGACAATGCCAGTGTGTTACCTACTCAAAACAGAGCAAAACAAAGTAAACAAATCTTTGAAAAGAAAACAAGAGTCCTCTTTCCATGGTTCACTGATTTTTCTGAGCATGTTACACTTTTTGATAATCTTGTATATGAACTCAAAGCATTCAGAAGCCGGAGCAAGGAGAAAAATGCAACATTTCTCCTGTGAGAAAAAATTTAGAGCCAGCACATTAAAGAAAGCTGGATCCAGAAGAGCTTAAAAGGGCAAAACAGCATCATTTCCTAGCCAGCAGGATCTAAATGGTACTTAAACATCTGTATACATTGAGAAAACTTGGACCCCAGATGTTAAGTGACTTGTCACAGTCACTCAGCTAATTTATGGAGAAGCTGGGACGAGACTCTCTGGACCCCTAATGAACAACGTCAGTGCTTCTGTCTTTACACTGCGATGCTGTCCATGAATTACAGGGATTCCCTTTCTGATGCGGTAAAAACGTGTGTCAAGTGCTCTGAGCATTTGAATATATATTAAGTACTTTGACCATCCCATTATAGGATCATAAAGTACTACAGTGTAGTAGTTAAGATCACGGGCTCTGGAGTTAGACTTTCAGGCTCTGCTCATTTATTACTTGCTGTGTGATCTTGGACAAAGTACTTCTCAAGTCTCTGTTTCCTCATCCATAGGTTGGGAATACAGCCATACTCCCCTCGGAGGGTTGATGTGAAGAGTAGATGACGTAACACATGTAAAGGACTTAGCCTGACACCTAATATGTGCTCCCTGAGTGTCATCGTCATCATTGCTTTTATTTTACTGATGGAAATCTGAGGTGGGCGAGAATGGTTGAGTACCTTGCCCAAGGACACATAGGCTGCAAGCGATGGGTCAAGAATTCAGTCTAGATTTTCTTATATTAAATCTCATGCTCTTTCCATCCCTAAATAATTCATAGATTCCATGTACTTGATTTTCCTCTAACTATACCAGTTTTTCCTGCTTTGACTTGCAAATCAGTCAATGTGAACCTTTGCACACCAAAGAAAAGGTAATAGCCCAATGTGTTTGGATGGAGAAGAGAAAAAAATCTCATGTGTGCAATCAGATATGATTTTGGTGTCATCACCGGATCTAACAGATTATAAATAAATATTAATTATTTGGGGGCACCTGGGTGACTCAGTCAGTTAAGCTTGTGCCTTTGGAATCAAGACCCACGTCAGACTCCCTGCTCAGCAAGGAGTCTGCTTCTCCCTCTGCCTCTCCCCTAGTTTGTGTTCTCTTTCTTTCTCACCCTTTCAAATAAATAAAATCATATATATATATATATATATATATTATTTTGTGTATGCTAACATATTCCTTGATGTCTATTTGGTGGTTAGAAAAGATTTTCCTCACATAAGGAAACCAACTTCATTCAGATATATAAATATATAATATATATTATAATAAAAATTATGCAATACTCAAATATGAATTATATATATCTGTATATAATTTTATACATATATACTCTATACTACAGTATTGTACATAATTATATATCATATATAATCATGTTTATATGTAATATGATTATGTATATATAATTTTTATATAACACGGTAATATATCAATTTTGTACCTATATGGTATATAGTATATATAATATACATATAAACATTTGCATGTTTAAAATCATCTTAAAATGATTGTGCAGCTGAGTAATATTCTGTTATATATATCCACATATATATTTATATACACTATATATACACTACATTTCCTTTTTTTTTTAGATTTATTTATTTATTTGACAGAGGAAGACAGCAAGAGAGGGAACACAAGCGGGGGGAGTTGGAGAGGGAGAAGCAGGATCCCCACTGAGCAGCAAGTCTGATGCAGGACTGGATCCCAGGACCCTGGGATCACAACCCGAGCGAAAGGCAGACATTTAATGACTGAGCCACCCAGGCGCCCCTATCACTACATTTTCTTTATCCATTTATCTATGGATGAATACTTGGACTGTTTCCATATGTTGGCTACTAAAAATAGTGTTGCAGTAAATATAGGGGTGTATATAACTTTCTGAGTTAGTGTTTTCATTTCCTTTGGATAAATACCTAGTAGCGGAATTACTGCATTTTATGGTAGTTCTATTTTGAATCTATGAAGAACCTTCATACTGATTTCCACAGTGGCTGCACCAGTTTGCATTCCCACCAACAATGCACGAGGGTTCCTCTTTCTCTGCATCCTCACCAACACCTGTTGTTTCTTGTGTTTTTTATTTTAGCCATTCTGACAGGTGAAGGGTGATATCTCATTGTGGTTTTGATTTGCATTTCCCTAATGATGAGTGATGTTGAGCATCATTTCATGTGTTATTGGCCATCTGTAAGTCTTTGGGAAAATGTCTGGTCAGGTCCCTTGCCCATTTTTTTTTTTTTAAGATTTTATTTATTTACTTGACAGAGAGAAATCACAAGTAGATGGAGAGGCAGGCAGAGAGAGAGAGGGAAGCAGGCTCCCTGCTGAGCAGAGAGCCCGATGCGGGACTCGATTCCAGGACCCTGAGATCATGACCTGAGCCGAAGGCAGCGGCTTAACCCACTGAGCCACCCAGGCGCCCCCCCTGCCCATTTTTTAATTGGATTACTTGGTTTTTTGGTGTTGAGTTGTGTACGTTCTTTATATATATCGGATATTAACCCGTTATTTGATATATCATTAGAAGATATCCTCTCCCATTCAGTATGCTGTCTTTTTGTTGTTGATGATTTCCTCACTGTGTGAACACTTTTTATTTTGGTGTAGTCCCAGTAACTTAATTTTGTTTTCATTTCCTTTGCCAAAGGAGACATATCTAGAAAAATGTTTCTACAGCTAATGTCGAGATATTACTGCCTGTTTTCTTCTAGAAATTTTATGGTTTCAGGTCTCACATTTAGGTCTCTGTTCCATTTTGAGGGTTTTTTTGAGTGTGTTTGGAGGGATTATTATTATTAAAGTCAGACTTCCACTCCATCACTTCATGAGTCAGGGTCATCACTGACCTCCACAGTGACCTTCTCACTGTCAAGTTTCAGTCCTCTTACTTCAGGGTCAGCAAGCAGCATTTGTCATGTCAATATTCTTCTGTAAATGCTTCCTTCTCTTGTTTTCAAGAACACATTTCTTGGTTCTGGTCCCTCTGTCTCCTTTGCTGGTTTATCCTCATATGCCCAAATCTAAATGTCCCCAATCAGTTTAAGGACTAGTCCTCAAACCTTCTATTTTCCCCTCTTTCTGCTGGGAGATCCCACGCAGGCTCCTGGCTTTAAATTTTATTTACCTATATACAGCTAAAGCGTAACTTTATATCCAGCTCAGTCCTCTGGTTTTCTTAGGCTGAAAACCTTGCGGTTATCCTTGGGGCCTTGCTTAATCTCTCATCCCACGTCCTGTCATGCAGTCAGTAAATCCCATCATTTCTACCCCTAGGATGTATTAAAATTAGGCTACTTCTAACCCTCCATCTGCTACCACCCTAGAGGCAAACCACCATCTTTTCTTGCCTGGATTGTTGCAGTCGGCCCCCCATTGTACCTCTCTGCTTCTGCATCTGCTCTCCCTATAGTTTCTTCTCAACACAAATTTTATTAAAAATTTATCAGATGATGTCATTCTGTCCCCAGCTAGACCCCAAGGCCTCACCTTTACTTCTCATCTCCACCCACTTTTGTCCCACATTGTTCCTTAAACTCTTCCCAGCATAATGTATCTCTTACCTCAAACTGAGGACCCCCCCCCGACTCCCCTCCCCCACAAAGCAACCCTGATGGAAATCACAACTATCCCTTCAGCAGGAACTCCTCCCTGGAGGGAGCACTCCAGCAGCCCAGATCACCCAGACCAGTTTGGGCTCGACACCAGACTCACACCTGCCCAGATGGACCACGGAGAGATGGACAGGTACTTTTTACCTTATTACCATACTGAAATCTCCACCCAAGGAGGAACACAAGCCTCATTTACATAACCTACAATTTATGCGACTTCTAGGCCTGTGTCCTTAAGGTCCTTGTGTGACCTCACACACTTCTCCCTACAATGACTGGGCTCCAGGAAATACTCCTCCTAACCCTACATAAAAGGAGTCACGGGAGCACGGCTTTGGAAATTCTTCCCTGGATCCCCTTACTTGCTGCAAATATTTTTCTTTGTCCAACAACTCCATCTGGTGTAGTTTCTATATGTGACTCACCAACGAGCTAAATCCTGTTGGTTCAGTTACAGTTCCTCTGCTCAGAGTACATGAATGGCTTCCCGGCTCATTCAGTGCAAAATTAAGATACGATGGCTTTACGAGACCCGGTAGGACCCGTCCCTTCTGCCTCTCTGACTGCACTTCCTACCTCTCACCTATTTCTTTCCTGCCCCTTTTCATCAGCAATTCCCTCTGCCTGAAATCAGGCTTTCCCTCCAGACAGCTACATGCCTCCCTCCCTCACTTTCTTTATATGTCTTTTCAAAGGTTACTTTTTTTAGTGAGGCCTTTGCAAACCATAAATAGCAACTGCCCACCCCCCTTCCCTCTGTCCTCTTCCCTGCTTTCCTGTGCTGTACAGCATTTATTGGCTGTCTCACACATTTTCTTTTAAAGATTTTATTCATGTATTTAAGAGGGGGAGAGAGCAAGCGAGAGCACAGGAGCAAGGGGAGGGAGAAGCAGGCTAGGGGCTCGATCCCAGGATCCAGGGATCATGACCTGACCCAAGGCAGACACTCCACCAACTGAGTCACGGGGAGCCCCCATCTCACACATTTTATACTTATTTGCTTATTGTCTGTCTCCGTATCTACCCTTCCCCCACCTTCCAGAACATACTCTTCAGGAGGTTAGCAACTTTAATGTACTCCCAGTAAGAGTGGAGTAAATTGTCGCCCTCGGCCCGCAAGGACAACAAGAAGCCCCGGTTCAGATGTATCTTCTCTCTTTTTATTTCCGCAAGTCTACACACTTATATACGTTTACATGACCAATCAGCGAGCAGGGTGACCAATAAGGGGCCAAGCAATGGGGAGAGCCAATGAGAGTCCTGTTACTATGCTGATTAAATTTGAAACAGCCAATGACTATGTCCTCCTTTAGGCGAGCTTCACCAGAACGTTCGTTGTTTACTTGCAGCGTATTTTGCTGGCCAAGCACCATCTTGTAATGGCGGGGATTTTCCCGGCCGGAGGCGGTCCCCGACATCTCCCCCTTTTTTGTTTTATGACAGAGATCGTGCCTGTCTTAGGTCATCAGTAGCAGAAAACATCGTTACCCGTCATCAGACACAAGATATCGATGATCTCTGTCCTGTCTTAGGTTGGTATGTTTCTCTACTTATCTTACCCGTCTTTGACTACCGATCTAGCATGCTTAGCCATATCTGGGGAGATGTCCCAGCCTCTATTGACATAAGGGCTTGTACTATAGCTCGGCTCTGCTCTCGCTGCTGTGTTCTCCATTGGCGAACTTTTCTGAATAGAAGCAGAATGCCAATAAGAAGGAGGACAAGAAGACCAATTGTGCCAGCCCATTGTTTGGTAAACTGGAACATATTGCTGAATGTTTGAAATAGCTCTGGGAGGGAAGCTGGTTGCACACGCGTCAGACCAAGCACCCTGCAAATACTGGGAGAGCTGTCGGGAGACATTCTGTAATCACAGCCAGCTTGAAGGCTGTGACATTCCAGCACTGGGAAAGATCGTGGAGTGAATGTAAAGCTATGCATTTAAACTGAGCGCAAGGTACTCTGACATCCAGACCATTCCGGTGGCCATACCCTGTTATTGGTGCACCTGGGCAACTTAAAATGTTGATATGCCCCCCAGGCATTAATAGGTTTCACATGGGCCAAACCCTGGATCACAGGTGGTCCCACTGAGGTATGTTTAGCAAGCCTTCATCTAGGAACCATGGAGCCGCCTTTTCCACTGTATTCAAAAAGGCCCGAGCAGTTTTTGCTTTTAGTGGAGTTCCATGGCTTTCAGCAGGTCTTTTAAAGACCCTTCCAACCGCTCTTCAGATACTTCAGATCCCATTATGAACACACAGACAACAGACGCGGACGTTAAAGACACTAACACATTGACTTTTTACGCACATATAATTCAGCCGACCTTTACTCCTCGCTTTACCGTGGAAGAAAATCCCGGCTCTATGGCCGCCCCGTTTCTTGTCGCGGTCTTGTACAAGATTCCCACCACTTTAATCGTGGTCCCTTACGAAAATCCCGGCTCTATGGCCGCCCCGCTTCTTGTTGCGGTCTTGTACAAGATTCCCACCACTTTGATCGTGGTCCCTTACGAAAATCCCGGCTCTATGGCCGCCCCGCTTCTTGTTGCGGTCTTGTACAAGATTCCCACCACTTTGATCGTGGTCCCTTAAGAAAATCCCGGCTCTATGGCTGCCCCGCTTCTTATTGCGGTCTTGTGCAAGATTCCCACCACTTTAATCGTGGTCCCTTAAGAAAATCCCGGCTCTATGGCCGCCCGCTTCTTATTGCGGTCTTGTACAAGATTCCCATCACTTTAATCGTGGTCCCTTCCCCGCTTCTTATTGTGGACTTCTCCCTTGCAAGGTTTTTCTATTTTTCTTAATATTTCCTGGGTCTCGGCACCATTTGTCGCCCTCGACCCGCAAGGACGACAAGAAGCCCCGGTTCAGATGTATCTTCTCTCTTTTTATTTCCGCAAGTCTACACACTTATATACGTTTACATGACCAATCAGCGAGCAGGGTGACCAATAAGGGGCCAAGCAATGGGGAGAGCCAATGAGAGTCCTGTTACTATGCTGATTAAATTTGAAACAGCCAATGACTATGTCCTCTTTTAGGCGAGCTTCACCAGAACGTTCATTGTTTACTTGCAGCGTATTTTGCTGGCAATGAGCCAAGCGCCATCTTGTAATGGCGGGGATTTTCCCGGCCGGAGGTGGTCCCCGACAGTAAATCCTTTGATTTATTAAATAAATCAACGTTTGCCCATAGGAAGCATTTAATAAATATTAGCCGAAAGGATTAATGAGCTGAAAAAACTCACCCCTAGACTTGAGGGTAGAAGTAAAGTGAAACACCCAGAAATGTAAATCCAAGTGTTAGAAATATGTGGAGAGCCTGGTGGGCCCGATGTCCCTGGAATAGAGAGGTCCCAGGGACCAGAAAGCCACATTAGCTATGTGCAAGACCCAGGTCAGCCCCTGGGATTCTAATAGTGGTAACAATTATCAATGGCAGTTTGCCAGAAAGGCAACTTTTGCATATTGAAAACAGTAATTGAGGATCAGTGAAAATCGTTAAACAACAAAAATTTAACTGAGTAGTTAAAAGATCAAATTGACTTTATTGAATGATTCATGAATGGGACAGTAGACCATCTAGCAAATAGAAAGGAGCTCTTTTGAGCTGCGGAAAAGAAAAGGTTTTTAAAAGAGGAAAATACTAGCAAAGGATACATTGTTTCAGGCAATGTACCCCTCCTAAGGGGAGCAGAAACTCTATGAGTAAATTTCCTAGTACTGACCAGGAAATTCATGTTGGCCAAGAAAGGGTACATGCCTGGGGGTTGAAACTGCAGTTAGCTTAGGCACAGTTAAGTCTTGGTTTATGTATTCCCATGGAGCCCTTAACTAAGTGACTCCATTTTTTATTAATATTTTATTTTTAAGTAATCTCTACATCCATGTGGGGCTCAAACTCACGACCCTGAGATCAAGAGTCACATGCTCTACTGCCTGGGCCAGCCAGGTACCCCATAAGTGACTCCCTTTCAAACTTGTGGTTTTCTTTTAAACAAAATGGAAGGTTGCAGCTTCTATAAGCCACACTAGCCAACGTAATTAATTACTATTAAGGGACACTGGGAAAAAAAAAAAAAGCAAATGTGTTCAGAAGGAATGATCAGAATCCCTTTAAACTTGTTCTGCTAGGAAATAGAGCTTGCCAGAGTCAAAACTAAGTACCATGTTCAGGGAAAGTGTATTCTGTTTCCACTTCATTGGAAGATTGTGGACAAAGCCATAATAGACAAATTTAGGCAGCACTGGTCGTTTTCATTCAGTAGATGGAGCCAGAGTAGAAAGGAAGCAGTCTAGCAGGTTGCGAAACCGCACAAAGAGGGATTTGAAAGTGGGACTCCTCTGTGGATTCCAGCCCCAGAGCCCATTAGGTGGCCACCTGGTGCTGGCGCCCGTTGCCAGTTGGTTGACCAGGGAGGTGGACAGTCTCTTTCGGAGCCAACGATGTTCGTGCCTCTGCCTTGAACAGCTCTTGGCTCCGCTTGCTCATTCTCATGCTTTGGGTGGCAGTGAAGCCTTCCGCGGCTTTCCTCACAGAGAGAGGTCCTCCTGCGACCCCCGAGCCACGCACCCCGCTTATTTACTCCTGGGCTAACCAACCTCTGTAATTACACTTTGTTTCCATGATTATTATCTGCTTTTCCTGCTGGAATGTAAGTCCTGCCCTCGGGCACCAGACCTGACCGTCCCCCACCGTGTGCCCAGCACCCTGCAGACAGGCCTCTGCAAGTGGGGAACATTCGGGAAATACCTGGTAAACGGATTAACTGGAATTCTGGGTTGTATGAAGTGCCAAGCACTTTGCCCAGGTTTTCACATACGTTTTCTCCCTTTTCTCTCATGAGAGAAACATTTACTGTGGAAAAGCTGAAGCTTCAGGAGGGCATATACTTTGTCCGAGGTCCCATAGCAAAGCTGAGAATTAAAACCAAGTCTTTCCGATTCTAAAATCCCTGCTGGCACCTCAGAACTTTCATAAACAAACATTTTGTAAAGCAAGCGCAGGAGACAAACATTTTGTAAAGTTTCCGCAGGAGAGCCAAGGGGGAAACATAGGAGAGGCCAGGCAATTGCCCGCAGCTCTCAGTTTAGCGATCCGACCTTAGCTTGTGTGCCAGGCACTGCATAGAATTCAAAGTGAAGTATGCTTTCTGAGACTGGATGCAAATTTAGAGGAGACGACGTAGGCTCTTC
The DNA here is from genome assembly GCF_020171115.1 of Neogale vison. Classification (NCBI taxonomy): domain Eukaryota; kingdom Metazoa; phylum Chordata; class Mammalia; order Carnivora; family Mustelidae; genus Neogale; species Neogale vison. The sequence continues at coordinate 94,207,971 of NC_058097.1, forward strand.
TCTTTCTACCTCCTCCTCTCCTTTGTCCACAACTCATGCTTCCTTCCAGCTGACCTGTTTCCTTTCTTCACTCTCTGGGCACACTCAAGAAAAGGCAAAAAATTAGACTGTGACTATATCATTCCAAGAAGGAGGATCCAGTGTTGGACAAGTGTAAGGTAGTCACACTTAGACAAAGAGGGACACATAGAAGGTATGAGAAGTAACAAAGTAGAATGTAAAAACATCCAGATCACCCGTAAAGAAGGATCCGGGATCCTGAGATGGAAGTGTATATGTGGGTGGGAGACAGACATTCAGGAGTGGAAGAGAGCAAGACTGAGCAATAATGACCCACATGTAAAAGAAATCATGTGAAATAGAGAAGCAGCTTGTGACATTAGTGCTCAGGACAAAATGTGATTCAAATTCTCTCATTCCTTCAATAGTATGAGTGTCACAATTAAGACTAAAACTAACAAGCAAATACAAAAAAAGACCCAGCTTGAAATCTCAAATTTTTAGAAATAATACTCGGTTTGCATCTCCTAGCACTGCTATATAAAAAGTGACTCATACTTTCATACTTTCAAAGTCCAGAAAGGAGCTGAATTATGGTGCTTTAATGCAAAACAATTACCCTGGCATACTCCAAATTTTCCTTAAATAAGTGGAAAGAAGGCCATGATGGGAAAATCCTCAGCCATAGTCTGCACAGAAGCCCCCCGGGAGGCAATTGGCTAACTGCCTCGAGGTGTAGCCAAAATGGGGTGAAAACGTGAACACGTTGCTCTTGTTTCTTAGGTTCATGTTGAGGACCAGCCGGGCCTTGGTCCCTGGGAAGTGTGATGGAGTCCTAGCTTGCCGCCTAGCACGTGCGCGTAGCGATAAGGTAGGCTGGTGCCTCCAGTGTCTCATCCTGCTGCCTGAGGCGGGGGGGGGGGGGGGGGGTGTGTGTTTCTCATCACCCCTGGTGGGAGTGATTCTGGGGAGGGGATTCTCTTCTCCATGCCTACTCTCCAGAATCCAAAGTGAGCAGAGACAGCTTCTCTAAAATGATATCTAGTTACTACTTTTCATTTTTTAAAAAGATTTTTAAAATTCATTCATTTGAGAGAGACAGAGAGAGTGCGAGCCAAGGAGCAGGGGCAATGGCAGAGGAAGAGGAAGAAGCAGGCTCCCCACTGAGCAGGGAGCCTGACGTGGAGCTTGATTCCAGGACCCTGAGATCATGACCTGAGACAAAGGCAGATGCTTCACTGAGAGAGCCAGCCAGGAGCCCCTTGAATGACTTTTTAAAGGGAGGAGGAAAACCAGTCTGGCAAGAGGAAGGAAATTTTAAAACAAAACAAGATTAGCCCCCTTCATATCACAGTTTAACATCTCAAGCGGCCTCTTAAAATGTCATCGCAGTATTTGTAGCCTTCTTCCTGTAGGTGGCAGCATCTGCGTTTTAGGGGACACCATCAGTCTGCGGAGCCTGGAGGATCAGGTCAGCAATAGTGGTTGGATGTCTTACTTTTCCTTTTCATAAGAAAAAAAATCTTAAAATGTTTATTACATTTATAAAATGCATGACTTTGGAAATGTTCCTGAGTATTGTGTTCAAAAAGCAGGTTACCAGTTTGAGGGGATGTGAAGCAGGCTGGAGAGAGAATTCTGGCCATGAATGTAGACAATGACTTATCTCTGGGTAACGGGGCAGTTAGTAAGTGAATTGTTTTTCACTTGGTACCTTCCCAGATGGTCTCCAATGAGCATGGTTTTTTTCAAGACCTTGTTTCTCCTCCTTGCTGTCAGCCTCCTTGGGTCACGGGAAGCTGGAGATGGTGGGGGCTTGGGTACCCAGACACTTCTGGTCTTAACCAAGCTCTTCAGTGTCTTAACTGTGGAATGAAAATAATGCCAGAGAATGGGACTCTTGAAGCGGAGCTTGAGGGGTAAAGGATCTTTGTAATCCTCCCCAAATCCAGAAGCAGGTTTACTGTGAAGCTGATAAAACTTAGACTTCAAGGCCTGCCCCTCACTGACACTGATCCCTTTCAAAATGTTGTATCCCACTCAGATTCCTGATTTGGAATTACAGGGCCCAGAAATGACCCCATTACAGAACCTACCAAACCCATATCTCCCACTGGCAAAGCACACCAAAATACTCTTGGACGACTTTTTTGCCATCCTTGTGTGAGGCAGCCTAGCTCTTATGCATTGAGGGGGCTGGGGGTGGGGTCCCCATAAACTCCCCACCAAACTGGGAGGCCAAGCCTCAAGCACCCTGTACCTCGTTACCTAGCACGCGTCTGGCACATTTTAGGTGTCCGGAAGCCATTTGCAGCACTGTTAAATGGCAGTGAATTTGCACGAAGTCAGAGTCTGCCTAACCAGTTTCTTACTCATGGAGCCCCAGAGGACTAGGCCTTGTAGAACTGTTTCTGGTGACCAGGAGAAAGGGTGCTCTGTCCTACGTAAACAGGGCCATGGAGATGACCCCCATCCCCAGACGAGCCCTGGGTGCTGGTGAGTGGATCTGCCGAGTGAGTTTTCATGGCGGTACAACGCAGGTAGACTCTCTCCCAGGAAAGGGCTCTGTCTCCCCTCTTTGAAAAGATGCATCAGCATTTTTGTGACACAAAGAAAACAAATCTAGTTATATGATCTAAATCTCTCAAACACAAGAAAGCAAACTGACATGGGTTACCAAATGAGAAGAGTGAAGAAAAACCTCAGCTGCCATAGGACCCCGCCCTTTCACTTCTGGATATACACACCCAGAAGGAAGGAAAGCTGGGACTTGGATGGATGTGTCCACCACGTTCATAGCCACATCGCTCGGAACAGCCGAAAAGTGCAAGTCACCAGTGTTCACCTGCAGATGAGCAGATAAGCAGAATGTGGGCTATGCATACAATGGAATAGTAGTCCGTCTTTTTTTTTTTTTTTTTAAGTTTTTTATTTATTTAAGTAATCTCTGCACTCCACAGAGTCCATGACCCTGAGATCAAGAGTTGCATGGTGTTCCGACTGAGCCGGCCAGGCGCCCTGGAATAGAATTCAGTCTTAAACAGGAATGAATTTAACACATACTGCAGTGAACCTTGAGGATATTACACGAAATAAGGCTGTCACAGAAGGACAAATACTGTAGGAGTCCATCGATCTGAGGTATCCAGAGTAATCATGTAGAGACAGAAAATGGAATGGTAATTGCCAGGGACAGGGGTAAATAGGGCGTTGTTCAATGGGTTCAGAGTCTCAGTCTGGGGAGACGACTCCAGACTCCAGTCTCAGAGTCTGGACACGGGTTGTGGGATGCTTGCGCTACGGTGTGGTTGCACTTGATGCCAGGGACCCGTACACATAAAACTGGTAAGTGTTATGTCATTATACATTTTATTATGATAAAAAAGCACATGCCGAAAGACCAACCAGATGGAACAAGGAATTAATACTTTTCTTTATTTTACCAATATCTCAACAAGACCGGGTTGATTATCTCTTACAGAACTGTTCTCAGGGCGCCTGGGTGGCTCAGTGAGTTGAGTTTCCCACTCTTGGTTTTGACTCAGGTCATGATCTCAGGCTCCATGACCAGCAGAGAGTCTGCGTGGGATTCTCTGCTTCCATTTCCCTCTGCCCCTCCCCCTTTCTCTCTCTCTCTCTCTCTCAAATAAATCTTTATTACAGAACTGTTCCATAATATAGATGTGAATTATCTGTGAATGTTAATTGCTAATATCAGATGAAGCCTTACTAAGTGTCAGGAGCTGTGCTAAGGGAATTGTGTACATTATCTTAATTCTCAAACCCAGGCTGTGTTGGTACAGGTACTATTTTTATGGTCATTTACAAGTTCAGAAAGTTAAGACTTAGAAAGTTTGAAGGCATTTGCCTGGAAGGCAGGATTAGTGCCTGGTGGACACCAGATTCAACCTTGGATTTACTACTGGAAAGCATATTGCTAATTTCAGAGTTTGGGATCTATTTGGCTTTTTTTTGGTTTGTTTGTGGTGTGTGTGGGGTGTGTGTGTATGTGTGTGTGTGTGTGTGTGTGCGCGCGCACATGCTTAAGAATTTACTTACTTATTTGACAGAGAGAGAGAGAGAGCACAAGCAGGGGGAGCAGCAAGCAGAGGGAGGAGCAGGCTCCCCACTGAGCAGAGAGTCTAATGCGGGACTCGATTCCAGGACCTTGGGATCATGATCTGAGCCAAAAGCAGATGATTAACCAACTGAACCACCCAGGTGTCCCTGTTTCTTTTTAATAGAAAAAAATTTTTTTTCCACTTTAACACTTGCTTAAAGAATTTCTAAGGAAAGGAATCTGAATCAGGAGACTCCAAATGACGCTGATATACCTGGAGAATAGAAGAGTAGAACAGCCCTTCTTTCAGCATTATGCCTGAAACAATGCCTTGAGGGGGCGCCTGGGTGGTTCGGTCAGTTAAGCAGCTCACGTCTTATCCTCAGGGTTGTGAATTCAAGCCCTACATTGGTTTCCACACTGGCTGTGGAGCCTACTTAAAAAAAAAACGTAAAGCGGCCCCTCATATGCACTATGGAGTTGGGGTATTAAAGTCGAAATCCAAGGATGGGGGAACTGGAAAAGCATCGATGAGCAAATATTCCATTATGGATACAAATTTTTAAACTTTTTTGTTTTCAGGTTTTATAATTGGAATTCCTGACACATTGTTCAGTAGTAAGTTTTTTTTAAATAAGCATAAACTGGGCAAAACACTGAGACCAACTAAAGAATTCAGGGATTGTATTCTGGTGATTTATAGAACCGCACCTTCCCCCAAAGGATTGACTGGATGTGTTATTGTATCTTTTTAAGTGTGTGTGTGTGTGTGTGAGAGAGAGAGAGAGAGAGAGAGAATACCTCTCCGACCTTCCACATCCCCATCAGAGTAACAGAAAAGATTCTTTGAAAAGAGTGAGATAACAGCACAGGAAACAAGAAAAAGCGTCATCAGCAAACCAGAAGTTTTGAGAAAAGGCAGATAGATGACTGATGAGAAAGTGTAGAAAACTGTAGGCCTGGGCACAAGAACTGAGCACGTGTCTTCCCAAGGGAGCCCCAGAGGGAGTGCCTGCCCAGAGGACAGGACAACGATATGTTGATGGGCTGTGGGGCCATCATCAGTGGCCTCATTAAGGAGCAGGATACAGCCCTCTGCACAGCTGGGCCCCTTTCTCTGACCTGTGTAAACAGAGCTTCACAGCTGAGACTTTGCCCTCAGGCTAAAAGCCAGCGCTGTCCTCCAGAAGGCAAACTATCTGCTCACAGAACCTTCTTGGTGAGGGTTGTGTGGTCTGGAGGGGATACTGAAGAAATTATTATTTTTTTAAGATTTTATTTATTATTTGACAAGAGAGAGACACAGTGAGAGAGGGAACACAAGCAGAGGAGTTGGAGAGGGGGAAGTGGGCTTCCTGCAGAGCAGGGAGCCCCTTGTGGGGCTCGATCACAGGGCCCTGGGACCCCGGGACCCCTGGACCCCGGGACCATGACCTGAGCCGAAGGCAGATGCTTAATGACTGAGCCACCCAGGCTCCCCAAGAAATTCTGCATCTCTGTAGTAAACTCAGCCTGGAAATCACCAGACTTCAAATGCACCTCCACCCCCCAACCTGGAAACCTCTGGGTTCTGGGATCTGGGGCTTGTGCTTTGCCCACAGGAAACCCTGCCGGGAAGCCCTCCCATCCACAAACTCCACCTACTTAGACAGAAACTGCTGTCATTCTGTTGGAGTGAAAAAGCTTATGAGAAACAAATGTAAACCCCCCCAGGAGGAAACCCACACCAGCTACTGATACTAAATTAAGGTGTTTGTGTAGTTCCTCATTCATTTGTATAAAAGGACAGCAGGGGACCTCAGACTTGGGAGAAAAAACACTACAAAAGGGAAAGCCTTAGAAAAATAAATAACTGAAGCTGGAGGAAAAAGATAATCCAAGCAGTTAAAGAATAAAACAATAAAAATAACCCTAGTGAATGATGCACGCGTAGATCACTCACATTCTTAACACCTGTGTCAGCCAGTTAATACAATTACTATTTAAAACCATTTCAGTAAGAACAATAAAAATGCCAATTCATATCAGAAGAATTTATAATCTGCATACTTTTAAGACAATTATAGTTTGCAATCCCAACATGAAAGAGTTCTTGGAAAGTAAAAATCAAAATTTCAATGGGATTTCTAAGTAGTAATATAAATACAATAGAAGATCCAGTTGGTTACCGGAAGTTGAAGTAAAATGACAGGAAATATGAGAAAAAAATAAGATGCATGGAAGTTAGCTCTAAGAAATCTAATACTTCTCTAAAGGTGATTCCAGAAGGTATAGGGGACCATGGAGAAAATGAAATTGTCAAGAAAATAAATGACGTAAATTTCCCGTACACACAAGAGTTTCTAGATTGACAAAACCCACTCATTACAGAGCAGTAAAAGTGAAGAAACAAAAGTACATGTAGGCAGCATGGAAAAATTTTAGAATTTTAAGAACAAAAAGAAAACCCTGAATGCTTCCAAAGAGGGGGGTAAATAATCAGACTGTGATTGCAGTTTCTTCTCAGCAATATGAGTCACCAGATCATTTATAAAACTCATGTATATTGAGTGAATACTGTGGGCTAGACACTGTTCCAGGTCCTTGTGATGATGTATCGGGAACCAAAGAGACCAAAGTCCTTACCTGGTGGCTCGTTACCAGAATGTTTTCCAGGTTCTAAGGGGGTACAAACAGATCTTTGAATTCTAAACTTTGCCAAACTTCTAATCAAATTTGAGGCCATTTTGGGACATTCAAGATTCCTTACAAAACAAAACCAAAGCTCAAAGAAGACCATTTTGAGACATTCAAGATTCCTTACGAAACAAAACCAAAGCTCAAAGAAGTAATCCAACAAATTGTAATCCAAGAAAGAAAACAGGAAGGATGCCATCTGAGTATGACCCAAAGGAACTGAAGAAAGCAGGAAGAGGAGGAAAGGACAGGAGGGAGAAAGGATCTAGTAGTTCTTAAAGTTTAGAAGACTCTCATTTAAGCTGCAAAATTGCAATTGAATAACATTACATTTCCTTCTCAATGGAGGTTCATCCACACAACTCAGTTTTTCATAACAGAGGACCTATGTGCCTGGCACTGTGCTGAGTGCTTTATATGGATTAACTCTTTTAATCTTCCGAAGACTTAATTATAATAACAGAGCCAAGTATAAATATAGTAAACCATGACCACGTATATATGGAGAGATGTCTGTGTGTAAATCTATCCATAAAACAAAGACTTAAAAGTAGACCTCTTAAGTGACTAGGAATAAGAGCATCTTGTCTAAATAAATAAATCCAGAAGAAGTTTGGGTATTATTTAAAGTTACAAAGAATAATTTAAAATACAGTTTTTAGAGAAATTAGAAATACAACTGAATTATAAATAGTAGAACTAACACAAGTTAGGTCGTAGAGGCGCGCATGCGTGGCTCAGTCTGCTAAGCGTCTACCGGGGCTCAGGGCATGAGCCCAGAGACCTCGGGTGGAGCCCCACATTGGGCTCCCTGCCCAGCTTCGACACTGCTTCACCCTCTGCCCCTCCCCCCGTGCTATCTCTATCTCTCTATTGCTCTCTCTCAAATAAAATCTTTAAAAAATAAAACAAATTAGGAGCTAGAGAAGTTGGAAGTGTAAATATTCTTCCTTATCTCTCAGACGGAAATCAGTAGACACTTTCTAAGCCGATATATGGAGAAACAGAACTATAAGCATATTCTTTTAAATTATAGTAGTGACCGGCTACAGTAGCTGTTAACAATGCCTGTGTGGAGAGCGTCAGCCTGGGCTGCAGGGTATAGAGATCACATTTATTTTATACTCTTCTGTACCGATAACATTGTTTTCTTATTACATGCGTATAAAACTATAAACTAGCATCGAGCTACTTCAAGAATAGTAGATACAATCATTTTTCGAAGAGTGGAAAAAGCCTAAATGAATCTTTTCCACAAACACAGCAATAATATTTAACACAGCATATGTAATTGAAAGAGGAATTACGTAGTCACCGTTGCTAAATGTTTACAAAGGGTCGCGGTTTGTAGGAAAAGTGTCTCAGGTCAAAGAGAGCTTCACATATTAGCTACTTGACTTTTTTTTTTTTACGATTTTATTTATTTATTTGGCAGAGAGGCAGAGAGGAGGAAGCAGGCCCCCCGCCGAGCAGAGAGCCCAACGCGGGGCTCCATCCCAGGACCCTGAGATCATGACCTGAGTCGAAGGCAGAGGATCAACCCACTGAGGCACCCAGGCGCCCCAAGAAATTTGGGTAATTTCTAAGTTCTTTCCATTTTTGAAGGCCTGTCATCCAAATGATAATGATATTGTAATCTTTCAGTGCGTGCCGTAATATTTCAAAGGTCTTTCCTTTGATCGATCCTTTCTGACCCTCACACCAACAGCGTGAAGCAGTGAGGAGAGATGAAGTGCTGGCCAGGTCACCAGGCTGCTTGGGGACAGAGCAGGGTAAGACAGACTTTCTGACCCCTATGCCACTGCATTCCATGGCTCAATAAATAAATATTAACTATGGCATCTTATTCTGCTTTGACAGAGGACTAATCCTCAGTGATGAATTCCTGTTTTTGAAAGTTCAAAGTCCTTAGTTCATCAGTTTTCGAGCCATTTGTAGGATCAACAGGGATAGGACACATGATACTGGTAACTTTTTCCAAATTCACAATTAGAAAAGATGGAGAGTGGGTTTTACTTTTTCAACTTAAAAAAAAGTCAAGTAGTGGGGCGCCTGGGTGGCTCAGTGGGTTAAGCCTCTGCCTTCGGCTCAGGTCATGATCTCAGGGTCCTGGGATTGAGCCCTGCATCGGGCTCTCTGCTCAGTGGGGAGCCTGCTTCCTCCTCTCTCTCTGCCTGCTTCTCTGCCTACTTGTGATCTCTGTCTGTCAAATAAATAAATAAATCTTTAAAAAAAAAAAAAAGAAATTATCCAAATTTCTTTAATTCACAGTTTGATTTTCTCATCTGTCACTTGCTTAGAACCCCTGCATATGTTAACTCTTACGATAGAATTTGAATTAAAAGTATATTTTTCTGAGCTACATCCTCTTCTAAAATTACAAGGAATCATAGACTCTTCATGCTGCAAAGGGTTACCAGCCACCTCGTGTTTTAATTCCCTTGTTTTAAACATGAAGCAATATTAGCCAAAGAACATACTTGGGCTAAGATAAACACAGGACGGTGAACCCAGACCCGGGGTTAAAAACCGGTCCCAGATTCCCAGTCTACATCCGTTTCCACATCACTGCCAAAGCAAGAAATAAATGGCCATTTATGGATAATCACAGTTAGTAAAGGTATATACTGCCCTGACTAGAGTATGCTAATTTTTCTAACCATTCTTGTAATATTCAAAAAGATGTTCCTTTCTTCCCGGCACCTGAATGGCTCAGTAGGTTGAGTGTCTGCTTTTGGCTCAGGTCAGGATCCCAGCATCCTGGGGTTGGAGCCCCGTGTGGGGCTCTCTGCTCAGTGGCGAGTCTGCTTCTCCCTCTGCCCTCTGCCGCTCATCCTGCTTATGCAAACTCTCTTTCTCTCTCTCTGTCAAATAAATAAATACAATCTTTTTTTTTTAAAAGTTCCTTTCCTCAAGCAGCAACTATATAACAAACTGAACAAAAATGTAAAAAAATGAATGAAAAAAATTTTAAGTAATTATACTTAAAAATAATGTAAATACTCAAATCTATGCTGTAAATAAAACTATGTTTGAAAGCTATCAGAACAATTAGACATTTAATAGTCACGTTAATTACCAGCATTTCAGTAAAACTTGCTTACTTTTTACCCTTCCCACAAACCCACAGAGGAGAGGCCGAAGATATAAATGGTTAAGAAGACAGGGTTTTCAATCAAGATATGAGTTTAAATCCTAGCTCTGCCCTTTACTAGGTATATAGATTTTGAAAATGTTCTCAACCTCCCTCAGCCTCATTTCTCTCCTCTGTATTATGGGAACAGTAATGATTCTTTCATAGGGTTGTTGTAAAGATTAAAAACCCACATAATTCAATAAATGGGACTATTTGTTATTATTTGGGATTTTTACAGGGGAAGAAACTAGAGCTCATAGCAATTGTTTGCTCAGCTAATAAGCAGTGGAGACAAGACTGAAATCTGGGTCTTGCCACTTTGTTCTTCCATGCTGCCCAGCGTCTATACCAGCGCTTTGTGAACCACACGGGAAAAATCCTCCTCTGACCCCACGGCCCGATGCGCAGCTTTTCCACAACCAAGAGAAAGGTTCTCCTCCTAAGTAGGACAGCCTTCTCAGCCGATTTCAGATGATATGGCCTCCAAACGGATGCGTCTCTTTTGGTGCCTGCCAACGGGAGTCACTTGATTCTTTCAAGTTCACAGCCCTCGTGTGCTGGAGAGGAGGTGGGGTGGGGGTGCCTGCCCATCTGTGTTGCACAAGCCTCTATTATACTCTTGTCCCTCCTCACTCACCCTGTGTCCCGTGAGGAGGACTCCCATGCCATCCACTGCCCCCCACCCACCCATGCCAGGCGTCTCCGGCCATGATTGGGAAGGCTGAGAGGGTCCTTATCCTTCTTCACCTTGGGGTCTGGGTGCTGGCTCTTCAGCACTCAAATCCTCCCCAAGCACCCTAAACTTGTCCCTGAGGGGCCTCAAGCAAATTTGACTTCCCCTGCCCTGGGCATTAGGAGTCCCCATCTTTGTATTTGTGTAGCTCTCAGAGCCCAGCGTGAGCTGAACACTCCATCAGTGAGTTCTCACTCCATCAGTGTTTGCTGGAAAAAAGTTGGAAGGAAGAAGGACGAAAGGGAGGAATCCATGGTCTTGTCACACTAGAGTTTCTTGAAAATGGTGTAACAGTGAGGTCACCTTCCTAGTTCCAAAGCTATTTACGATATTTATATTTTTTAATCTATCTACTTACCTGTATCTGGAAGTATTGATAAGAGAGAAATCACTCTAATTTTAGTCTCAGAAGTCATACTTAAAATTTTGGAGTAAGTGTATGTGTGTGCTTGTGTGTGCGCGTGTGCGTGCGTGTGTGTATGTGTGTGTGTAATTTGGGTTGGACCTCAGCACTTTGAGAGCTGAACTGCAAATAGGAGTGGACTCCGGGAGTCGGACTTGGAAATCCAAAGCCCCGAGTTCTTACAGATA